>NC_065449.1:198318149-198934816 GCF_917563875.1 Diabrotica virgifera virgifera | reverse complement strand
AGGCCAACTACTGATTTAGAATTTGAAAAGGAGGTGTTGATATCTGTTACTAAGTGTCCTATATTTTCCATTGTGGAGTGTCCCCTGCGAAAGCCAAACTGATACTGTGGGAGCTTCTTATTAATTTCTAACCAAGATTCTAATCTTTTTATCATGCGTTCCAAAGTTTTTAAAACACATGATGCTAGTGAGATTCCTCTGTATGAATCTGGTAAATGGGGTTTTTTATTTGGTTTCTAGATTGGAACCACTACGTACCTCTTCCAACTGCTTGGGTAATCTTGAGTTTCCCAAATTGAGTTACGGATATCTAGCCAAATGTGTTTACATTTTTTGGGCAAGTTAGACAGCATATTATAGTATATACCGTCTAATCCGGGAGCAGAATTTTTACGGGAACTTAGATTATCCTCCAATTCCATTATGGTGAATTGCTTTAACAAAGTATCTTCTCTGTGATTTTTTTGTCTCTCATCGTTTAATCTCCATATATGTTCTAAATCCTCCTCAGCCCAAGCTGGCGCTATTCTATCTAGGAAGACTTCGTTCCAGTCGCCTTCAGTTATCTTGCTAACAGGTTCTTTATAGGTATTTTTCAACTTTTTAAGATAACTCCATATTAAGGTTAACGGAGTGTTTCTATTCAGTTTTTTAGCACAAAAATCTTTAAACGAAGCTCTTTTACTTTGTTTTATAATTTTTTTTGTCTGTGTTTCTATCTTACTTAATTCTATAAAATTTGTTATGTTTGTATTTCTTTTTAAACGTAAAAGACTTCGTTTCTCAACTTAATCATATTTGTACACTCTTGGTTCCACCAATGTTTATTAAATTTAGCGTTGGTTATTGTTTTCTTTAATGGTATAGCGAAATCCGCTGCATTAAGTATATATTCAATAAATAATTGATCATAAGAAATTATATCATTTCTTATTGTGTTTTTTTCTACTATATGAGAAAACAACATCCAATCTGCTTTATTAAAATTATATTTTTGAGTATTTGTTACATTTTTATCTACACTCATGTTATTAAATATATCAATTATAATAGGTAAATGGTCAGACCCTAAAGAGACTTGTTCAACTCTCCAATTACAAAGTGTAGCAATTCCATTAGAGCAAAGTGTTATATCTACTGCTGATTTATGAACTTGCTGTGGAGTAGAAATCAAAGTTTCCTCTCCGGTATTAAGAATTACTAAATTGGTATTTTCTATTGCCGCGAGTAAATTATTCACGTCGGGCCGCTACGTCAGTCCTTCCGCAACCCCACACACTATGGTGGCAATTAAAATCACCTGCCACAATAAAAGGTTTTTCTAGACTTTCAAAAAATTTAGTCCAGTCCCTCTCACCTATTTTTAAATTTGGTTTAGCATATATAGAATATATATTAATTTGAGTATTTTTATCTAATAGTATTTTAATAGACACGTAACCCATTTATGTTCTTTGGTAAAATACATCATATAATAGATATGTCATTCGACACATGTTGATAATAATCGTTGATTTTTAAACGTGTTTAAACTATTCGCTATGAGCTTCGCTGGTATCGCCAACTAGCGGATTACTTGTGTAACTTCGCCGGAAATTTATTTAATTTTTATCTTGTAATATTTACAACGATAGAAGTAATTAGATTGTAATCGATGGTTAATATCAATAAGTTCAGAATTTTTCATTTATAATGATTTTTTTAAAGATTTTATTTATCATTTTGACGTTATATTGACTAGTTTCCTTCTTTCCTAATTATGATACTTTCACAATTATCGTGTAGATGGCGCTAAATTAATAGATTAATTTATATTATAGAATGTAAAAAAACAAATTTCAATATTTAAAACGTAAATATATTTAAGGTAAAAATACCCTTGCTATTTATGTCAAATTTCCAGCAAACGTTCACTGATTTGTCGCTACTAGCAAGGGGCTACTGGCGCTCACGAACTTTTAAATATCCCCTCTACCTACGAGCTCACAGCGGATAAGGAATGTTTATAATATTGAATCGATAAATCCACAACTTGCATATTGTAAGGGCGAAACCAGACGGGCCACTCTGCAGCGCTACTCTGTGGATGCACAGAGTGGCTGAAACAGGCGATTTTCTAGCGCCGGCGACTACGCTGCGAAATGGATCGTTTCGAAGGGTGCGGCGTTTAATGTAACGGGTGAGAAAAAACAGTAAGTTTGTTAAAATGATTAAAAACCTACCGGCTAATATTTTTTTAAAGTGTGTTTGTAATGCCCAAATACTTTTAAATATTTTATAAAATTTCAACGCTTTTGAAAAAATACCAATAACTCCATAAATGGAATTAAGAAGAACCAAACAAAAACACCTATATCACAGAAATAAGCACATAAAAAATCAACCAGTACATCTGGTATCCTAAAGGCGTAAAATAGTTTGATACAACCTGACAACTGAGTGAAAGAGGCCCTTAAGAAGATGCTGACATTGAATATATCTAAACATGTTAGCTTGCAACCCACTTTTAACTGATATCTTATCGTTTTGTTTTCAACAACAAACAATAAAACCTTTTTTGGCCTAAGATGGGACCACACTATTTAAATAAACAAACTATATTGTGAGTATTTGTTTTGTTCAGCTCAAATGCATCCAATGTATAACAAAACAAGAATAGAAAACCGCTAAGCGCCGTAAAAATGAGTGGCGCATACAATATTCCAGCTACAAAATATCTGATATGTTACGTGGCGCGAAAATGTATTTTCATTTTGATGCCAAACAAAATTGTAGCTTTATTTTAAAATATTTTTCCATAATATATGCTCAATTTGAAGTAAAACGCGCCACAAAAGAGTAACTTTGATACAGTTTGACTCTTTTGTGGCGCGTTTACTTCAAATTTAGCAATAGTTTATTCTCGTCTTTCTAAGACGCGTCGAATAATGTACCGCTTGTACCATAATACTATAAATCATACCATCCTTTGATTAGCTTTCATTTGACACCTCATTTGTCATTCTACGGAGGAGGAGTTGAGTTTACAGACAGACAGGCGGACGTGGATAATTCAACGTTTTCACATTTTTCAAAATTGGGTGAAAACAATTGTATAACGTATAACCTACAAATTATTTGAAAAATCGGTATATCGGTAGATATTGTTGACGGATTGTTGTGTAAGATTGATATTAAAATCGGCAGATCTACCGATAAATCGGTAGCTCTGGCATCACTGGACGACTGACAGAACAGATAGACGTGATAGCCTGTCTGATATCGACACTGACACTCTTAAGCCGACCTCAAACGACTCATCTACTTCGCAAGTACAGAATTATTCGCCTACTTGGAAAGTATACGAGTTTGCGATTGCAATGACAAACAGGGCACTAACACGACGTGTAAAATTTACAAGTACGCGAGCGTAAACATTTGTGTCAAATATCAAACATTAATTATTCATGTCCGATATTTAACAGTATATTTTTATCACCCCGTATATCACATGAGCCAATTTGTTATGGTATAAGTACATGTACGGGTTTCTAATTTAGTTCACGAATTGTAAATTGTAAACAATAATTCGGGCAATTGCATTATTTAATTTGATGATCAAATATATTTCTTTGTTCTCAATATTTTGTAAACATACTCAGCGCGTGGCTTGACACCAATACTAAGTGCCACCGCTGAGAAAGAATACACATTTAGAATCATTCTCAAGAATCACTTCAACCAGGCAAGATGTGTCTTTAACTTCAGTCAATATGTAGCATCATAGAGTCTTCAACTAAACGTGTACCAGTAACAAGTCAGTATTTAAAGTTCTCCCGGGGTAATTATCCTAGTGTCGGTTTTATAAATAAATTCTTTTATCGCTATTGGTGTTTCCCTTATCTGAAGAAGAGCCTCCACTGAGCCCTAGGATTATACATTTGGCTTAACGACCTTGACAAATGAATCAGTGGTGTGATTACTAATAAATAGACCAGGGACATTTTGGAAAAAATAAATCGATATTTAAATACAGCACGTAGAAAGTTATATCGTCCTTTTCATGATAATTTTTCAGTGCGTAACAAATGATAGGAAAAAGGGTAAGTCCCAAGGTCCCTATACCATAGGTTGTATGGTAACTTTGACATTGACAAATGAAATATTGTCATCGTGACGTCACCCAGACGATCAATTTTACGAATTGCTTGTAAACATAATAGGATACGTGGTTTGGAGGCTATATTTTGTTATTAAATATCGTTAGTGTTTTAATTTGTGTTTATATCTTGAGATATAATGTATCTATAGATATCATTAAGCGTTTTTAGTATAATAACTTAAACCCAAAACTCTTTTACAAGTGTTCAGATACATTTTAATGTGGTTGCGTTAAGTACCTACTTACTTACTGGATTGCAGCCATCTGAAGATCGTTTGAATAAACAATTATAAACTAAATGAATATATAAAATGGGGAAAATTCCCTTTATTGCACTGAAATTGTATTTTTTTTATAATTTATTGTTAACGTAAAACTTCACAGGTACCTATTGAATGGAATCATAATGTTTTCATAGTTTTAGGTATTATAATCAAGTACCTAACGTAATTAGATGCTCTTAAGGGAAAAACTACTAATTTTGATACATAAATCTTTAGTTTAATCTCTTTTTCACCATGTTTTACATGTTAGGAGGAATTTATAATAATGTACTACATGCATTATCCCCAATTCAAAATTATTATATACCTACTCAAAATCATTTAAAAAAGTAAATTGTATTCAACCCATTTATATTAATATACCTAGGATATTTTAATGATTTAGTCCCATATATACACAAGAAAGAATCTACTTCTGCTTTAATTAAGTATGTAGTAATGCTATTCCACTGCATATATTTAATTGCAATTATATTCTATGATTTTTGTAACTCTACAGGCATCTACCGCATTTTTAAAGAATATATGAAATAAATAGTCATTAAAAATCCAAACGTATTTTTTTTTAATATACATATTTTCAATACATTCCTACTTTCCGAGTTCATTTCAATGAGTGAAGTGAATGAATTTGAATGCAGCATTCTGGGTGACGTCACTCCCGCCATTAGATTCTCGACGCTGATTGGTGGAAAGTTACCATACAACCTGTCTATGAACCTTGGGTAAGTCCGTGATAATACACATTTATGACATTTATTCTAACATGATATTTTAGTTAAATCTGACATTTGTCACATTTTATTTTCAATAGGGAATAAAAACAAATCAAATGTGTTTATTGCATTTATAAAATGGTATTTTCTTTGATTTATATAGTCTTATAAATTATACAGATTATATTTGTAATATTATTATCTAACTAAAAAAAAATATTTTTTTATTATGGCGCCATCTATCGACAACTAGAATAACTAGAATAAATGTTATAAAAATGTCACCGACGAAATTTAATCACCGATGTGCCTTTTTTTCTGTCACATATAATTTAATGCGTTAGAAAGAAATCGAAAAACTGTGACGCACTGAAAGATGATCATGAGAAAAAGAATAACTTTTTTCATTATGTTCAAGGATGACACCAGTAAAAAAGTCAACAATAGAAAAATGGCTGGAAATGCATAGTTGCATTTTAAAGTGCATGATATGCATCCAAAAGTGCATAAACATGTCAAAATAAGTGTATTAGGGCCAGATTTTGTTACTCGAGAGTTTTTGGGTTGCTGAGGATGAATACGCCATCAGAATTGACCTCATGAGTACCTGGTGTCCAGGTTCACTGCTAAGGCACGTCATCGAGAATTTAGAGGGTTTTAGGCACTAAATTTATGCAAACAGATTACTAGGGCGTTTTTTGGTAGCTGAACAACAATACGCCATCAAAACCGACCCCCTTTGCACCTGATGCCCAAAAACCCTCCAAACTCCTGAAAATAACATGCCTTAGCATTGTGTACCAGGTGGTCGGGGGCCGGTTCTGATGGCGTATTCGTATTCAGCGACCCCAAAAAACCGCCTACTTAATCTATTTGCATGCATTCAGTGCCGAAAACCTTAAATACTCCAGAAGATGACGTGCCTTATTCGTGTTCAGCAGCACACAAACCCCCGTATAATCCGTTTGCATTAATTTAGTACTAAAATCCCTCGAAACTCCAGAAGATGACGTGCTACAGCAGTGACACTGGGCAATAGGGGCTACGGGGGGTCGGTTCTGATGGCATATTCGTATTCAGCGACTCCACAATAAACCTCCAAGTAAACTGATTGCATCAATTTAGGGACGTTAGCCCTCGAACCTCCAGATGACGTGCCCTAGCAGTGACCCTGGGCACCAGCAGGTGCTCCGGGGGTATGTATAGGTTCTGATAGCGTAGTCATGTTTAGCGACCTCAAAAACCCCGCGAGTAACAAAACTTGGCCCTTAATATGCTTATTTTTGACATGTTTATGCACTTTTTAATTCATGTCAAGAACTTTAAAAAGCAATTATTAATTATGCATTTCCACCAATTTTTCTATTGTAGACTTTTTTCCTGACATCATCCTGAACACAATGCAAAACTAGCACGTCTCTAGGTGGTGTATTTAAAAATCGATTTATTCCGGTGTTTTTAGTGCTAAATATGCACTGGTCTAAATGAATAGTCGCAGTAAATGCCAATTATTTATATATTTCGTTTGACCGCCTCTGCAAGTATTGGGACCGTGCAAGTTCGACAAAGCGACACCTATTTCTACGCTCTGCAACTTTATTCGCACTTTTAATTATATTGGCCAATTGTATTAGTTCTGGTTACTGGATAATTGTCAAGGCCATAGTCCAAAAAAATAATAAGAAAAAATAAGATTGAGGTTATGTTATGGGAGAGATTAAATGTCCAGGGCCTGGATTCCGTGCACTGTAGATATCTACATGTCGCTTTCTATTGGTGTCAATTTTCGTAAAAATATTTGAATTTTAGCTTTAATTGAATTATTTTCTAGTTTTGCTAGGTTATACTCTAATTGATGCTGAAGTGAGACTTAGTAAAACAAGAAAATATTTGAATTAAAACTAAAAATTAAAATATATTGACACTGCGCATATCGCTTTCTATTAATGTCAATATATTTGAATTTTTAGTTTTAATTCAAATATTTTCTTGTTTTACTAAGTCTCACTTCAGCATCAATTAGAGTATAACCTAGCAAAACTAGAAAATAATTCAATTAAAGCTAAAATTCAAATATTTTTACGAAAATTGACACCAATAGAAAGCGACATGTAGATATCTACAGTGCACGGAATCCAAGTCCAGGAGGCGGATCACGAAACTCGATTATCGACTTTAATCGATCGAGTTAACTCGATAATCGGGAACTTTGTTTCACGACACTCGATAAGTCGACTCGACTCTACCAAAATCTCTCGACAACCCTAAAGGTGTCGAGTTAACCAGTTTTGAAGGTTATGCTAGGCTAGTAATTATTAGTGTGTTTTATACGAAATGAAATTTTTTTTTATATAAAAACTCTATATTTGTAATTATTTTCTATAAAAACTTAATCTTATATAAAATCACAAGTGCTTTGGACCAAATTTGTTAATTTCTTAATTAAAATAACAAGTATGCTGCCAATTGTTCGAGAACATTTACTGAAAATTCAAAGAAGGCAAGAAAATCTTGCATTGGTTCGTAAACGTGGATAACTCAGACAAACTGCATTCGAACTCAGGCATTTGAACTGCCTGAAAAAAGATTTATAGAGTTATTCAGACTCTCTAAGGACTTAGCATCAATACTCATCCAATTTGTAAGCCATCATGTAGCAGAGAGAAAAGTAGCTAGAGGAATAACTGTACCCACATAACAATTTCATGTTCTTAGTAGATTCATAGAACATACTTTTCAGAAAAAGTATATACTGAGAATGTGCGTAATTACCATTGCGAATGTGCAGAGCAGATACTGAGTATATACTACATTACAGTACTTAAACGTTCTATGTATATACTTAGAATGTACTACCGCACTTCTTTTCAGTATATACCAAGAATGTTCTTTTTAGAACATTCCAAGGACGTGCTATAAACCTTCTATGTGTATACTTAGAACATACTACCGCACATCTTTTTAGTTTATACCAAGAAGGTACTTTTTAGAATATTCCAAGGAAGTGCTATAAACCTTCTATTTATATACTAAGAACGTACTACCGCACATCTTTGTATGGGAAGAATATTATATTTTTAAGAATACATATTCTAAGAAAGTGCTATCAACTGCTATATTGCTTAGAAGTATGTTTTCAGCATCACCTAATCTCATCTTAGGTTCTACTGGTTCTACCAAATATCTATTTACATATTTTAATTGCAAATGAGAATGTAGTTAGTACCTACATTCTACAATATTACTTAAAAAGTAAGTACATATTTATAAATTTTAGTTATTTATATAAATCATTATATAATATTTAGCTAAACTAAACTATGCATAATAAGTAACTAAAATTTATATAATACTTATATGTACTTACCTATTTAAGTAATATTGAGTTATCAAAATAGATTATATTATGTATTTTGAAGCACCGCAAACAAAATAAACAGATTATGTATGTTCTTTAGTCCTAGTACTACATCATTCGCTTTCATCCTTAACACTGCCTGCATAGATCCATAGATGATACAAATAATGAAATAATGCCTGTTTTCATTTTACGGTTTTTTCCTATCCCTGATCCATTCAGGTAAGAATAGAAATGGTCAGGTCAGAATATGATGGGGGGGGGGGTTATGAATGTTGTGGAATAACAAAATCGGTGGTCAGTGTTGCCAAACGGATAGAAATTTCCCTTTTTGCGGGAATTTTCAACAGAAAAGGTGATAAAGGGAAAAAGTTAACTCAAAAGGGAATTATTGTTCCAGTCCAAATTGTAAAATATTAAGAAAAAATCAAAATATTTGAAAATAATTCAACATATCTTCTCAGATTTTGTAAACAGGAGGGAAGTTTTTTTTTATAAAAGTGGGAATTTTTAAGGTAAGTTGACGGAAAAAGCTTACTCGACGGTTGGCAACGCCAAAGCCTTTGGTTGCTTTGGTTGTGCAGTTTGGCACGTTTTGGTTCTGCGAAATGGCCTATTGAATTGAATGTACCTAAATTCAAATTCCAAGGATGTAAAAATACTAATGATTCATGATAAACTCGAAATGGTAAAGTCATTTCAATTATGAAAACGAATTTTTAATAGTATATATGTAAACATTAATACAATTAATGTTTAAACTTTTTTACCCTACAACAATTTTGAAATGAAATTCGTCCAATACTACCTACATACATAAATTTTATTAATTATGTATTCTAAAAAATAACGAAGTTGATAATCTATAAGGCTAATATTATACTTCCTATACATACAAATTATTTTTAAGATATTTTAAAAGTATCTACTTATAAGTATGTGTTAAGAATGTACTTATAAGTATGTGCTAAGAATATTCGATAAAGGTATATTCTAAGAATAAACTTTTACGAATATTCCGAGATCCTACGTACACGAATATACTTAGTATATTCGGTACGAGAATATACTTTAAAGTATATGCAAAAAACATGAAATTTAGAATGTTTTTTAAGGTAGATGCTATGCTTGTACTACACATATACTAAAAAGAATATACTCCGACGAATGTTGGTAGTATATGCTTAGAACATGATGCGAACATCATTGTTGTGTGGGTAGAAAGTATAGTTCTGTGTATGTAGTTTACGTTTTTACGCAACAGGGTCATATCAAAGGTGTTTGGGAGAGGAATTTAATTTTGGTATAGCCCAGAACAAATGAATCTAATAAAATTTCCCACTGTTTTGGGGTTGGTCTAGTTGACATTGTTATTTCAATTTAAATCAACCGTAACAACAATAGAGAGTTATTGCCACCGGCAAATAAAGGATCCTTTATTACAGGATACTTTAATAAAGGACAAATACAGGACGGGTCTAAAAGAGTGGTATTGCAAACGCAGTTAAAGAATCTTTTATTTTGACAAATGACATGAAATATTTTTGTAAATATAAAAATAACCTATAAAATTCCATTTGTCGATATAAATTAAAATAAGATAATTGAAGAGTAAAACGTTAAATTTAATTATTTTGTCATTTAAAGATGTTTAGAGAACAACATAATATATCCCATAATACTCATCGTTCAATCATATGGAAGTGCAATAAATTGGAAATACTATTTTAGGAGTTTTTAAATACTTTTGCATTATGGGTATATGTAATGGGGAATTTCTGGAGAATATATTATTAGGGAATAGTGGATATCCATTCCTCAACTACAACTACCGAATGACACCAATCCAGAATTTTCAGACAGAAGT
This sequence comes from Diabrotica virgifera virgifera, assembly GCF_917563875.1. NCBI lineage: Eukaryota > Metazoa > Arthropoda > Insecta > Coleoptera > Chrysomelidae > Diabrotica > Diabrotica virgifera. The sequence continues at coordinate 198,924,450 of NC_065449.1, read as the reverse complement.
TGTGTTTTTATAATCCATCACAAATCCCTTCAAGAATTGTTATTGAAAGAACATTTGGTATTGTGAAGAGATTTCCCATTTTACCATATGTAATGAGATGCAAGTTACCTTTTATTCAAAGAATAATATCAGCTTGTTCAGTTTTACATATTGCAGTAGTACATAATAGAGAAAACGTTGAAATACTGGCAAATGAGTGTGCTGTTGATATTGATATAGAAGCTGTGGCAGTACATTTTCAACCAGGAGCTAATCTAATGCGACTAAATTGTGTGTTTGTTTAAAATTATTGTTCGACATTTAAAGCTAGCGCTTAAACTAATTTTATTTTTATTGGACTGCAGTTTGTTAATAAATTTATAAATAAATATAAATATTATATTGGTGACTGATTTTAAGTATTTTATGATCATTAGCAGGTTATAAATAATAAATTTATAAATATGTACATACATGCTATTGGCGTTTGATCTTTTATCCATTATGGCCCTCTCTTTCTTTCTTTTCACCTCTGGATAACTAGTTATCAGGAAGTTTATCTGACAGATTAGATACTAATAGATATCTGACAGAGAGAAACTTCCCGTTAACTAGTTATCCGGAGCTGAAAAGACAGATACTAAGGATACTGTTATATAAACTTCCCAATAATTAGTTATCTGAAAATGAAAAGACCTCTAATCTGTCAGATAAACTTCCCGATATACAAAAAGATAATAGAAGAATTAAGCTTTATGCTGGTTTTTATTAATTTTTTTGGCAATGTTTAAATAAACAAATACTGATGGCATGAAATGGATCACGAACAAGGAGGAATGAAGAAGGAATTGGAGATTGTGTTTACCATTAAACGCATAAAACTGCAGTATCTGGGACACATATGATAAATCAGCACCGTTACTCCCTGCTGCAGTACATATTGCAAGGTACAGTCAAAGGTAAGCGAAGACCTGGTAGAGGGAGAATATCAATGGAACTGTTTCGAATCGCAGCTAGCAAGGTTACGATTGCTATATGATTTCCAACATTCGAAACGGATAAGAACCAAAAGAAGAAGATGGCATGAAAATGAAAGTGTATGAATACTTTTGATTAAAAACTTTATAGATTCTAATCTATAAAAGATTAAATTTTCAAAAATAAATACTTGAACCTTTGTTTTATTTTGTTAACCTGTTATATATCTGTTGAATAGAACTCTATTTTGAATCTAGAATTTTAACAAATCCTAACTTTCATTAAAATTTATTGATCTTATATCTTCAATCTCTTATATCTTCAATAAATATTTATTTCTATAGAAAAATGTAAAATATATTGAGTTTAATAAATGAGTTACTGATATTTTAAGTCTGATCATTGTAATTAGTACCAATTTAAAATTATTTACGTAATATTCCTTTTTACAACTTCTTGTAATAACTCAAGCTTCAATAAAATGTTCTTTTCTATATTCGTTTGGGTCAAAACATCAATAATCTATATCTCAGAATATTACTTAGAGTTGTTTTTAATAAATAAAACCCAACATACAACTTTAATGATGAAAGTTTAATCAAATATCAATCCCACAATACATAAATTATCAATCCAAAGAAGCGACAAGATAAATTCAAAATACAAGTGAAGTTACATCTTTCTTCACATTTTTGACACGTTATGTCAAAATAAAGGAACTTTTATTAAAATAAAGCATAAATAAAGGTGTCCTCTAATTTTCCTTAAATACAGGCGGCCTGTATTTTATTAAAAGACAAAAATAAAAGACGCAATACTGCGCATGCTTATATGTCAAAATAAAGGATCTTTTATTACAGGTCGACTTAAAAGACGTTGGCAATAACTCTCTAATAACGACAATTATTTTAACCTTAAACAACGAAAATAAACGTTTTGAACGAGTCTTCGGTTGCCTACATAAACTGAACAGAAGTTAGGTACAATCGAGAAACTCGATTTTCTACTCGTTCGAGGTTCGTGAACAACTCAATAGACTCGATAACGAGTTAAGTCGATTTAGTCGAGTCGAGTTTCGTGATCCGCCTGCAGCAAACGACGGCAATGTTGCCAGATTCCTTTTAGCGGGAATTTTAAAATTTTATAGCAGTTTGGTTTTAAATTTGACAGTTCTGTTTTCTCAAGTCAAAAATCTTAACCTTACTTTTACAAGTGATTAAGATTATTATTATTTTATTTACACGTAAATTGAAACAATAAATATTGTGCTTTGTCATAATTTAAAACTCATTATGTTGAAGTCTTTTCCAGTTGATAAAATTGCAATTCAAAAACTTTTAGGTAGGTACGTGTAACTTCCACAATATTATTTATTTTTTAAGTATTAAGGTTGATGTTGATATCAAAAATTTAGATTTCAAAGATAGTTTTATGTAGGTAGATACTAATAGAGTAATACTAGATAATAGATTAGATACAAAGTAAGCTGTAAGTAGTATAACTGCCCCTGTAATCACCTGTTATGTTGTTTTTTTAGATTTGCACTGTATGGATGGCACAGGAAGAGAACAGAGAACAAGAGTACAAGAACATGAAATATCTTATTATGAATGTATATGTATGTGATCCTCAAAAAATTATTTTTCAAAACAAGATAGAGAAAGAGCTTTAAAATCCCAAGGATCCTGCAAAATGTTTATTTGGTGTACTAGTCGAATAATAGTATCTAAAAATATTGAAACTGTTTTAAAACACATTATAGGCATGAGGATGATATAGAGCACTTACATAAATACCAAAATCAGATAAATATCTCTTCAAAGTTTATTTTGAGACTTTCTTCAAAAATATAAGTAAAATATTTGCATATCGACGGCGGAAAGGCAAAACTGAAAATTTTTTATAACATGAGTTACCTACTTTAGTTTTCGCTTTAGAATAAGTTTATCGGCAGTTATTTTAGTTTATATACAGCAGTTTATATACAGCTGGGAAAGTTTCCGGAAGGCTTCCAAAAGGCTTTCCCAGCTCTAAAAGCTGTTTAATAGGTGCTGATACACTTGTTCTAAAGCGAAAACCGAAGTAACTCATTTTATACAAATTTTTCAGTTATGAGGTCCTGCCTTTCCGCCGTCGATATACACTATATAATTTAAAACAAGAATGTTACCACTAAACCACTTTTTAAATATTAAGGCGGGTTGACATTACTAGTGAATAACAAACGTGGCTCACGCTTACATATTTTGCCCCTGCTATTGTTAGATATTTTATTATCTATTTTCAAACTCGAGCAGTACATTTGTATCTATGCATTGCATAAATACAAATGTACTGCTTGGGTTTGAAAATAGATAATAAAATATCTAACAATAGCACGGGCAAAATACGTAAGCGTGAGCCACGTTCGTTATTCACTAGTAATGTCAACCCGCCTATACTCATGAATATTTACTACAGTTTACAATTTCAAACTAGTGTGTTTGATTCTCCTATACCTATATTTTACTTTTTTAGTAAACTTCAGACTGTTCAGGATAGCATAATAGCATAGGAGGCGAATTAAAAAGAATTAATTTACTTACAAGAAAAGATATCACAAACATTAAACTCTCTTATGGCATTGATTTGAAAGATGGGTATATGTACAAGGATGATGCAACCAGTGTTTATTTTTGGGTTGAATGCTTACAGACTCATGTCCAATATTATTTTACAAACAACAGGGCATACTAATGGATATTCATTCTGAATTTAACATTTATGATTTTTGTCTTATTTTCCTTAATACTGTGCCAAAAGGAAATGTTAAGTTTGGCAAATCCTTTATCGCAATCGATGGAACTCATGGGCTCAATTCCTATGACTTTGAACTTATGACAGTATTAGTAAAAGATGAATTTGGGAATGGATTTTGTACTGCTTTCTTATTTTCAAATAGAAAAGATACCTACTTTAATTTACCAATTTTTTTAAATACATGTCTGTGTTGGTATTATATGTATAGTCAAATGTTTTCATATCAGGCATAAGTGACACCTTTTACAATGCCTCGTCAAATGTAATGGGTATTGCTCCTAATAGACTGTTAAGTGCCTGGCACATAGATAGGGCATGGTAAGTAAATCTTAATAAAATATCTGATTCTGAAAAAAATCCTATTATATATACAAGATGTATTAATGATGGTTTAGAGAGTATTAATAGCTTTTTGGGTAGACTTCTAAGTGATGCAGATACATACAATTTTAATGAGTATTTCCAGTAGAACTACTGCAATAACATCCAACAATGGGCCTATTGTTATAGGAAGGGGTTGTGGAATTAATACCAATATGACCATTCAAAATTTTCATAAAATTTTGGATAAAAGGGTATCCATTAGTTGTTATCAGTTAAGTTTAAAACTTGGCACTCATGGAGAGCTATACTCTATACCATAATATATAATAGGTATATCTCATAATACCCGACACCTTAGGGTAAATGGGTTTAGGATTATATATATATATATATATATATATATATATATATATATATATATATATATATATATATATATATATATATATATATATATATATATATATATATATATATAGTAATGTTTGAATAACGGCAATTCGGTCAGTTGAAAGAAAACTCTATTTGTTTTAAGTCTCAATATTTCGTCACTATTTGGTGACTTCTTCAGGAGAAAACTGCAAATTTATTAATATTAGACATGGACAAACTTAAATATTTCGATACTTACAACTATAAGAGTAAAAATTTAAATTTCTTTAACATTATTTTGAAAATTGATTTAGAAAATGAATTTAGAAAAATTTAGAGCAACATAATTTACAAAATAAATTGCATTGGATGTCAAGGTTGTTATATTGGTCAAAGTAAACAATGGCTTAAGCAACGTGTCACTCAACATAAAAGTGACTGCAATATAAGAAAGAACTGTTGTGCCTTAGTAGATCACCACATAAATACAGGACATAAATTTGATTTTAATAATGTAAAAATATTGGAACAAGTTGATAATTATAAAAAGCGACTTTTCCTTGAGATGGTACATATTAACAAAACTCCAGAATCAATTAATTATAAGACTGACACTAACCATTTGAGTAATATCTACTGTAATATTCTAACTAATACATAACATTTAAATAAACAAATTACCCAATTTATCTTCTAATAGTTAATCTACCTCAATTTTATTTAAATTTCTAAATACCAGTCTTACACTAACTCATGAAGTACCATCAATTACATTTTATAAATCAATTTAACTTACTCTAGGTCCTTTCTTAGTTTTCTACTATTACCTTTCCACCTTAAAATTTCGTAAATGTATAATTTCCTTTTTTACTTTGACCTATTCACTAAAAATTGTATATATCAGATAACATTCTATTAATATAAAATATATTGCAGTTACCATAACTCCCCAATAAGTCAAAATAAAATCTGTCATTTTCTAAATCAATTTTCAAAATAATGTTAAAGAAATTTAAATTTTTACTCTTATAGTTGTAAGTATCGAAATATTTAAGTTTGTCCATGTCTAATATTAATAAATTTGCAGTTTTCTCCTGAAGAAGTCACCAAATAGTGACGAAATATTGAGACTTAAAACAAATAGAGTTTTCTTTCAACTGACCGAATTGCCGTTATTCAAACATTACTATTTAACACAGTACGGTCGATAATATTTGTACAAATATATATATATATATATATATATATCTCATAATATTACATCTCATATTGTTCACTACAGTAGTAATGAGTGAGCCTGCATACACAGAACCATAATAATATATTATAGTTTGTGTATGCAGGCTCACTCATTACAATAGTGAGCAATAGAAGATATAACATATTATAGTATAAGTCTCTGTGCATGACCAGATTAACATGTTTGGTGCCCATCTCGAACAAGCTCCACTTGGCTGGTACCACATACTTAAATCATTTATTTAGTTACACAGTACTACTCACATAACTTATGTGTCGTCAGTACCTTCCGTAAAACCTTCGTGATGCTACTCATACTTCATGGCCACTGAATGTGTTAAAGCTTGTTAATGTAGGAGAGTTATACTAAAATATATATCTTATACTATATTTCCTTAAATAGAAAAAATATCTTATTTAAATTGTATCCATGTAAGTTTTGATTTAATGAAATAAACCTTTTAATCAAAAAAGTGTTGTTTACTTGTGTACACCTAGCAATATCCTGATCATAGATAAATAATATAGTATTACCGGATCCTGATATGCAGACGCCAATAGGGCTTTTCATCGATTGTCATTTGTTTCGAGCTTCTGTCATGAGTCACATAATATTAATGTATCTACGTCATACGTTTTTGGCTTGTATCATTGGTATATACCAATAACGTACGACGTAGATATATTAATATTATGTGACACATGACAGAAGCTCGAAACAAATGACTGTGAATGAAATGCCCTATTGAATAGGGCTTTTTCATCGATTGTCATTTGTTTCGAGCTTCGGTCAAGCGTCACATAATATTAATATATCTACGTCATACGTCTTTAGTTTGTATCATTGGCAATATCAATAACATATGACAGATATATTAATATTAGACAACACATGACAGAAGCTCGAAATAAATGACTGAGTGAAAAGCCCTATATCATGTAAATACAAGTCATAGAGATGTCTTTCTACGGTTAAAATTTCACAGCCTAAAGACATCATTTATGTAACTTCTTAAGCTGTCACAAAATGACTGCAATAAGAAAATAGAATTTATTAGCTCGCCTCGCCCCCAGGCAAAGTAAAGGTGCTAGGCCACTAAGAATGTTTTTTTCAATTTTTTTTTATTTTGTGGCTTTAGCACTTAGCTATTTAGCCAGATACATGATGAGAATTAATACTATTATAATACATATTAAAACTAATTCAAATTACTAGTAATTTTATTAATATTCTGAATAATTATGTAACCACTTAATACTAAAATAAAAAAGTGTCCATCTATACTATCCCAACACATTTTCACCTTTGAAATCGTAAATTTCCATTCCCATTAAAAAATAATTTGTACTGTATAAGTATATTTCTTTTGAGCTTCATTTTTTTTTCAAAATACTGCAACATGACTTTTAAATTATGACACAGTACAATACTTGTTTCAATATTTACATGTAAATAAAATAATCCTAATTACTTATTTATTTATTTATTATACCGGATAACCCCATTAACAGAAAAATTACAGTTAAATATTAATACATTTCCAAAAGGTAATAATAAATTCAATGTGTTAAATATTACTTAATTAATCTAAAAAATAGAGAATTAGAAAAGTATAAAAACACTGAAAAATTTCATATGTCACGAAAATTAATATATAACATAAATATTGACTACAAAAAAATATACAACATACAAACATAACACTTAATGAGTATAAAAATAACATCACAGAGCAAGATATCTTTTTAATTGATTTAAAGTTATATTAAATAAATCAAGTTCGTAATCATTTAACAATCCCATATACCTATCAAGTGGGTTGTGAACGCCATACAATGTTCTATGGAAAGGTATTTTAAACATATTATGGTAACGGAGAGCTTGATAAGGAACATTCAAATTAATCTGACTTAAAAGATTGGGAGAATCTATAAGTCCACTTGTAAAAGTAAGGTTATAAATTTAAGAATACAGAACTCTCTTTTAAAACCAAAGTGGCATTATAGACTAATTTTAAAATTCCCGCTAAAAGGAAAAAGGTAAATCTGGCAACAGTGCCGTCGATTGCTGGACATTTAATCTCTCCCGTTATGTTATTAAAACGTGAACAATTATAATGTAGTAAATAAAATTAGTTATTAAAATGCAGTACTGCAAGCAAAATACAATTAATTAAATTAACCTTTATATAATAATTGCATATCATATTAATATTGTGGAGCAACATATAATTTTTCTTCTTCAATGACAGTAGATATGAAATGTACGTCAATTGACAATATGAATTATTTAAGAAAGTTGCAATATTTCTCCGCTATTCGCGCACGATCGTTTATCAATGCCCTTAAGCCGGACTCAAACGACTCGTGTACTTCGCAAGTACAGAATGATTCGCCTACTTGGAAAGTATACGAGTTTGCGATTGCAATGACAAACAGGGCACTCACACGACCTGTACAATTTACAAGTTCGCGAGCGTAAACATTTGGCTTAACGACCTTGACAAATGTGTGATTACTAATAAATAGACCAGGACATTTATGAAAAAATAAATCGATATTTAAATACAGCACGTAGAAAGTTACAACTTTTTTCATTGTGTTCAGGATGACACCAGTAAAAAAGTCAACAATAGAAAAATGGCTGGAAATGCATAGTTGCATTTTAAACTGCATTATATGCATCCAAAAGTGCACAAACATGTCAAAATAAGTGTATTAGGGCCAGATTTTGTTACTCGGGGGGTTTTGGGTCGCTGAGGACGAATACGCCATTAGAACTTACCATCGGGCACCTGGTGTCCAGGTTCACTGCTAAGGCATTAGAGGTTTTTCGACACTAAATTTATGCAAACAGATTACTCGGGAGTTTTTGGGGTAGCTGAGCAAAAATACGCCATCAAAACCGACCCCCGTTGCACCTGATGCCCAAAACCCATCCAAACTCCTGAAAATAACATGCGTTAGCATTGTGTACCAGGTGGTCGGGGATCGATTCTGATGGCGTATTCGTATTCAGCGACACCAAAAACTGCCTACTTACGCCCGGTTTCATATAATCAACTTGAAAGTGAACAGTAACTCTAAAGTTCACTTTAAAATTGACATTTAGTTGCATTTTTAAAGGTACCAACTTAAAATTTAAAGTCAACTTTAACTGATTATTAAACCGAGCGTTAATCTATTTGCACGCATCCAGTGCCAAAAACCTTAAAACACCCCAGAAGTGACCAAGGGCACAAGATGCTCCGGGGGTCGGTTCTGATGGAGTATATTCGTGTTCAGCAGTACCCATAAGCCCCCGTATAATCCATTTGCATTAATTTAGTACCAAAATCCCTCGAAACTCCAGAAGATGACGTGCTACAGCAGTGACACTGGGCACCGGGGGCGGTTCTGATGGCATATTCGTATTCAGCGACTCCACAAACCTCCAAGTTCACTGATTCCATCAATTTAGGGCCGTTAGTCCTCGAATCTCCAGATGCCGTGCCCTAGCAGTGACCCTGGGCACCAGGTGTTCCGGGGGTAGGTTCTGATAGCGTAGTCATGTTCAGAGACCTCAAAAACCTCGCGGGTAACAAAACTTGGCCCTTAATATGCTTATTTTGACATGTTTATGCACTTTTTAATGCATGTTAAGATCTTTAAAAAGCAATTATTAATTAGGCATTTCCACCCATTTTTCTATTGTAGACTTTTTTCCTGACATCATCCTGAACACAATGCAAAACTAGTAAGTCTCTAGGTGGTGTATTTAAAAATCGATTTATTCCGGTGTTTTTAGGTCAAAATGCACTGGTCTAAATGAATAGTCGCAGTAAATGCCAATTATTTATACATTTCGTTTGACCGCCTCTGCAAGTATAGACAAGTTTAAACTCCATCTAATTTACTTACCGTTACACGTTATCCGCGTCATAGCCCATGACGTTACATAATACCAACACGAAATATTTAGGCGGTAGGTGTGTTCTTTTTTAGAATCACTTTGCCGAGTACACTGGCATTACAGCCACTAGACATATTTTATTATATATACGCGTACAAATAATATTTAAAGTTCTATTAATAATAACTTAAAGAAATACACAATAATATGTCTCATTTAATTTGTATAAATGGATTATAAAGCGTTTTTATGAAGCACATTTGTTCGGAATACACTGTAACTATAATCGAACGAAGGTGATATTTTGGCATAAATTGGTAACATTTATTTGACAGTTGCGGTGATGACATTTCATATTTGTTTATATTCTTTACTATAAGTATTTGTTTCATTATATTTACTGTTTTTATTATGTACTTTAACGTAAGATTATAACTTAATTATTGTTTTCTATTTCTAAAGTTTTTATTTATTTACATTGAATATTAATTTATTTTGCTGTATAATCCACTTCCGCAAAAATTTTGTGATGTATTTGATTTAAAATGAATTCAAGAATTTTTTGTAATTGGGCAACAATGTCAACTTAGATCTCTAACGTAGATAATGACGTGCAACGGTAAGTAAATTAGACGGACTATATGTACTTCCAAGTGTGCGAATAATCGTGATTTCTTTGACTCCGGCTGACGAACGAGTGGCAGCGAGTGACAAATAATTGTACGAGTAACCCACTCAGACGACATGGCAAGTATACGCAAGTGACGATTATTCGCCAAGTACACGAGTCGTTGAGTCCGGCTTTAGAATATAAAATAAATCTGACACTACTGACAAGTGACAAGAATCATAAATAAAAAACAAAATAACGACATTTTGATTTTAGTTAATTTAGTTTGTATATTTCTAATAGTAGTTATATTCATTCAGTTAATACTTTATACTGAGCTATGGAATTTAAAGTTGAAATTAAGGAAGAGTTGGTTGAATATAATCAAAAAGATCTAGAGAGCCAGCTATCCACATCAATAGATCTGGAAAACTTCAAAAATGAGCTAGAACTAGAAGATAACTCAGGTAAGACTCGCAAGACAAGTAGTAAAGTAAAAGTTAGTGCTAAATAATTGTGATATCATCTTGTTCAGCCTGCTTGCATCCACTCCTTGACAAAGACCTCCTCATGAGTTCTCCACTCTTCTCTGTTTTTTGCTATTTGGTGCCAGTTCTTCCCCATTTTTGCTTTGATATCGTCTTTGTGGTCTTCCTCTACTATAACTGTGCTCATGCGGTCTCCAATGTATAATGTTTCTCGTTCACCTTTCGATGTTTTGGCATGCCACGTGTCCTACCCAGTTCCATTTCATTTGCGCAATTCTTCCAATTACATCTTCCACCTTCGTCCTGCTTCGCACGTCCTCATTGCGCATATGTTCCCTCAGACATACTCCTAACCTAACATAGCTCATTCGATCGCCCTCTGTATCGTTCTGTATCTATTGGCTAATTCCTCTGTAAGTGTAATCATCTCCATTCCATAGGTCATAACTGGTAGAATACAACTGTTGAATACCCTTTTCTTTAGATTTATTGGTATCTTTTTCTTTCTCAACACATCACTGAGTCTGCCCAACTGCTGCCCAAGTCATTCGGATTCTAGTTATTTCTGCCATTTGATTCTGTTTGCCTAGTTTGATTGTGTGACCTAGGTATATACTCTTCAACACCTTCGATCTCACTTCCATCTAAATTGATTGTGATATCTTGATTTGTCATCACTTTTGTTTTATTTAAGTTCATTTTTAAACCAACCTTTTCAGATTCTTGTTTAAGCTCATTTAGCATGTAGATTAGTTCTTCTGTATTGTTGCTTAGTACTATGTCATCAGCAAATCTTATACTTAAAAATCTGCCATCAATTTTAATTCCACGTTGTCCCCAATTTAACTTCTTGAACACATCTTCTAATGCAAGAGTAAGTAATGTCGGAGAGATAGTGTCTCCCTATCTAACTCCTTTCCCTGTTCTTATTTTGCTTGTTGTTAGACCTTCTGATACAGTTATTTGCATAGTTGCATTGTCGTATATCGATGGCTTAGTGTGAAAACCTCGTATCTCATTTTTTTTCGAAAATGACATTTTGGTGGTTTTAGTTTGGAAACCTTGTATCTCACGATTTACAACTGTTAGAAAAATTCCAAATACACTAGAATATTTTCTACAGCCGAAAAAAGAAACCACATATCGTCCGTTCGGATGAAAACTGTACAATCTCAAAATTTACAAACTTTTCAGGAGAGCATTTTTAAGATTTATCGGTAAATAAAATTTTCCACAATAAACATTGGCAGGTTTTTGTTTTAGTTTGTATTAGTTGTATCTTTTATATGTCGAAACAACATGAAAATATTTCAACCATATAAATAATAATAATAAAACAATTTGTTTTTAAATAAGATGTTTTGAATTTTGCTACTTTTTTAGAGAAAATATTATTAATTTCCATTATTATACAGATGTTTAAAAAGTACTATTATGATAAAATAGGGTATGTTCAATGAAAAACTAGGCTTATAAGCAAATTTTTATTCTCAAAAATATTATAACAAATAGCAGGTAATATGGCACAAACCTTACAATGAAATTTAGTCTTAGAAATGGGTGCACCGAAGACAAAACCCTTTATTTAACAAAATCACATTTACTATTAAATACAAACAATCAATCAAGTAAAAACAAATTAAAAGGAACAGGAAAGTTATTCAAAGATTTTCATAGAATCCAAGATGATAACCTGGAATGGTTTTCTTTTGCAGTAAACCCAATAAACCATTTTTCTTTTGCTCTGAAAATTTATCTGAAACAGTATACAATTACGGAAATATACTATTACACTGATAAAAATTACATCATATTCCAGTAAATTTTTTCACGAAAACTATCCAATTTCAAAATTACATGATTTTAAATAGAAGAATGTTTGAAAATATTATGAGAAAAGTTAATAAATTCGAAATTATATACTATTAATGAAACACAAAGCTTTACCTTCAAGTTGACATTTTTGGTTTTGTATACTCTTTAAGTGAAACAGCTTGCGAACTTCCTCGATCGTGAACACAACTAAAGATTGTACCGTTTTAGAGAGAAAGAGATGCACAATCCTTCCAATTTAAAACTAACCAATGCGCTCCCTAGCGGATATTTCTTGAATTACGATTGATTGTCACTATTCCAGAGAAAATATTGATGACACTGAGCGTTTCTATATACTTAACTCAATTTCGTAAAAATTTGGAGATTGTATACTTTTCATGCGAAGAGACGATATATCAATTATTGCTCTCTTGATTTAGTGTGAATACCATGTATACAGTAGAACCCTGATTATCTGTGTGTGGATTATCCGGGCTGCGGATTATCCGTGCTATGATTTTCTATTACAGTAGAACCCAGCAATTTTCTATTACAGCAAATCCGAACTAATTGGGACAGCCTGTTCGGATTCCGAAAAGTTCGGATTATCCGAAAGCTAGCCTTAACTATAGTTTATTTTTTAACCAGGAGGAGTAAACTAAAAAGACAAATTCACACCCATAAAAAACCACTAGAATAATAACCAAATATATCTTCTTTTTTGGTTGATCTAGTCGGCCCTCAAGAGTAATCCATAAATATTATATTAAATTAACACGTCGCTAAAGAGTTCCAAAAACAACTGCTTTTTATATAAAAGTAGAGTAACAATCTAAAAATTAAAGGAATAACACAGAAAACACAAAAATCGCAGATATAACTTAATTAACCTATGAAATGTCACTAGTGTCAAAATTTGATAAATGTCATTAGTGTCAAAATTTTATAACAGTGGAGTAAACTTGCCTGTGGTTGGACCAATTACAAACAAGCAATACAGCGCGGTAAATTTGAATCACTCCTCTTGGTTAAAAAACAAACTATAGTAGTTCAAAGCTTTCATTGTGATTTTGAGTAGCCAAACGTTCTCGCAAGAGTGTGGACAATATTTTTGGACTCAAGTTGACTACGAGAGAATCAAAGTAAGTTTGTGTTTAACCTTTATAAACACTTTATATATATATATATATATATATATATATATATATATATATATATATATATATTAGAGCGGAGTAATTTTTTTTGTCATCGGGTCACAATCAGTTTCTGATTCTACAATGAATTCTGTGAAAAAAAAACTTTACACCATAGGTATTTGATGAATTTCGAGGCGCCACATTTTTCATTTTAGTTTTGAGGTACATCAGAACTCGTCATTTTACGACTTCTGATGTACATTGAGGTTGATTGTGGACAAAATTTCAACTTTTTTTATTACGGAAAAGTGTATTTTTGTAGCTTTTGAGACGAGGAATCCATTTTTGATATCTATTTGTACCAAAAGCACTCACCAGGGGGCGCTACAATGCAATTTTATGAACATCAGAATTTGTCATTTTATGACTTCTGATGTACATTGCGGTTCACTGGGGACATATATAAACTTTTTTTTACGGAAAAGTGTATTTTAGTAGCTTTTGAGACAAGGAATTTATTTTTGATATCTATTTGTCCCAAAAGTTCTCACCAGGGGGCGCTACAGTGCAATTTTTGTCATTTTACGACTACTTTTTTGGATAAAACAGTGTTAATATTATTTTTTCAACGTTTTTATTTAATAGGCCCTGATTTTATGTTACAAAAAATAGATAATATTAATTAGTTTATTATAAACTTTACTAAACAATATTTTGCTTAATTAAATTTATTTGAAATATAATAAATTAGATGTTTTTGAGTAACCAAACCACTCAATTTTGGATCAAAAAAATTTTGGATCTTCGATTTTTCTAAAACTTGATGTATAGCTTCTGATAGCCACTTTACACCATGCAAGTAATTGCGCAATTAATTGCACAATTTCTTGCGCAAGAACTTGTGCAATAAGTTGCAACTAACTTTCTGCAATAAAGTGATTACACGGTGCAAACAATTGCATAAACTGACATGAAATAGAAACTTTGACAAAATAGCATAAATTTTAGGTTATGTTTGTTTTTACAAATTAAATGTAATTTTTTGAGTAGAATTATCAGATACTAGATTAAAGATGTTAGATTATAATTTGAGAAAGTTATAATATTATGTATTAAGTATAACAAAATCAATTAATACCTAATCCAAGTATGTAATACATATTATTCATTTACAAAAGGAAACAAGTTGTAAGAAATAAAATAGTTTTTTTTAATCCCTATGTTGCATAATTAAAGTTATTCACCTGAATAATATTATCTGTGAAGCGTGAAATTGGTAAAAAGTTCCTCTAGTTTTGTTAATAAATTGTTTGGTTTGAAATTTAAGATGACAGAAGTTCAATGTCATCAAAATCTTTTATTTGTTGACAGCAGAAAAGTAAAAACGAACACTGTAGCCTTAAAAGTTACTAAAAATATAACCAAATTGCAGAAAAAATTGCATGAAAAATAGGACATGTTCTATTTAGCTGCAACTTATTCTTGCAGCAAGGAGTTGCAGCTTTTCTGTGCAATTCGCGTATGACACGATGCAATTTCTATTGCTGCAAGAAATTGTGCAATTAATTGCGCAATTAGTTGCATGGTGTAAAGTGGCTATGAGGAACGTAAAAATAAGCTCGAGCTGAAACATTTAAGCCCGAACAGTCTTCTTCTTTTTTCCCAATTTGTATACTTTATCATAAAGTAGCAATGGAATAATATAAGGTATTAATACGAGGGACTCAAAAATGTCATTATAAGTCATTATAACAAATTATTATGATTCAAAACGAGGTTTTGGTCAAATTTTGGTGTAGAAAACATTAGAATGCCATTTCTTACATTTTCCTCCATTCCCAAAATATTGTATACATACTTCGATTTTGCTGATCATCTTGGCAATATTTTGCCCAGCGTAATTCCTGTCCTTTGACATGTTCTATGTGTCGGACTTATGACTTATTAAAATGTCCAGTTGGTGATAAATAGCAGTCTTATTTTCGCAAATGTGTGAGTGTTTAATGAAAGGGTAACAAATCAATTGGAAGTTCTGCCTGACAAAATATATGGGACGTTTTCGTAATCTGACGTTCCAAACTTTAACCTGTTTCACAAAAACTTCCCCTGTTCCAGTGTTCCCAAAGATCAAAGTTTGTCCGACTAGACACCGTTAAGATATTAACAAATTTTCAGCTTGCTATTAATCAACTATTTTTTTGTACGCGGGATCCAGGCCTATATACTTTTAGAGCGCTCACTTCCGCCTTCATCTTAATTGTAAGAATTTTATACCTTTTTTGTCTTGGAGTTATAATGACTGCGGGCTTTTAAATCTCCTTCGCTGATTTTTATAACTTATAATTATACATAATAATTGTTTAAAATGATTTTAGACAATATTTGTTACATCGCAAACCGCTACAAGTAATATTAAAATTGGTTGAAGTTTTTATCAATTTCCGCGTCCAAATCATAAAATCTCACAAACACATCACCGGAGATTACGGCTTTTAGATATGACATTGGTGAAGCAAGTTGTAAACCTTTAGAGATGTTTCTATGTAATCTCGTGAAATATTGATGGGCAAACGTTGGAAATTATAAGTCTTTTAGTGTGGGTTACTAGTCTTCTTACTAGTACTTCAACAGTAGTTTTGTAATCGTAGAATATTCAGTTATAATTTGTTCCGCAAGTTCAGAGTTTATTAGGTAGATGGGTGATTCGCCAAAATAGACGGCAATTTCGAGGTAGAGAAATTTAATTTAAAACATGGTTTAGAATTACTTCATTTTTAAATATATTTTATAAAATGAGCTATTCAACTTACCCATGATACCAGCAGAGATCATTTTTAAATATTTTCCGAAAAACGGAAATGTGACCTTGGTGTTGACAAGTGTCCACGGTGTTGACGTAATTCTCTGTTAATTGAAATTTATGATCGTAACAATTAAATAAAAACTGGTATGTAATAAAACTATACAAAACACTTCCATTTTGATATAAAGTACTACAGAAAATCATGAAAAATAGGTAAAATATCAATTGCGTCGGAGTTGATTTAGACTGGCCTTCGTGTTGACAAAACTTTCCAATATGTAGCCGTGTCTTTTCCGTTAAACTTCAAAAATCTAATCTGCTTTTAAACACAATCTTGGCATTTCCTTTCTACACATTCTTCTGTCTTTTCTCCATTTTCTCCATGTCAACATAATTATTTGTTATCCGCTTCCACACATAAGCTCCATGTTTTCACATAATGTGCCTACATAGACAGCAGATGTCTCTTTTATCAACATTAGAGAAGACTACCCAAAATGATATATTCTTACAGAAATAAGCATAGGTGCATAAAAAATTACTTTCTTTCATAAAATCTTTATTTAACGATTTTGGGGGCTTTCGCCTTCATTTTTCCGTCATACTCCAGTGTATACGAGCCATTTTCTATAAAAAGAAGAAAATTACCAAACCGACCGAAACATCTTGACAGCTTACCCAGTAACCCTTTTCCTATATCAGACTAAATTTAAATTGTATTTTTTAGTTTAAGAATGACCATTCACACACTAAACAACTCCGAGGCACGTTCGTCAACTCCGAGGCACGACTGAGCTTCGGAGTTGATTGCTTCGGTGTTGATGATTTCATACATTTTTAATTCTACTTTCTACAAAATATTAAAAATAATTCTGCTTTATTCATCGTGTGTCAAAAAAACTTTATAGCGCATACTTAGAAGAAAAACATATTAAAAAATTAGCAAAGTTAAGATTTTATGAAGGCTTCGGTGTTGACTGTATAAAAACATACGCTTAGCTTAAGACACCTTGAAAAATTTTCTATCGCTTAACGATATTATGTTCGTCCACTTTCTTCCACAATTTGGGTTAGACTGAAGCGTTCCTCTCTTTTCAAGCTGCCTGCCATACAGTATAGTGCAGTTTGGCCTAAATTTTCATATATTTTCATGAGGCCTCGGTGTTGATGCACAAAGTTGGTTACAGTTTTTAGTAGTAGATTTTTATGGTTTAATTTTAAAAATGAAAATTATTAATTTGACAGTTTTAAATTACATTGGGTTTTTAATTAATTATTGATAAAATAATCTGCACTTTTGTAACTTTTCAGTGTGTAATACTATAAAACACATCAAAAACCAAGGTGGGTTACAGCCTCGGAGTTGATATTTTGACATTAAAATTGCATAGAATGTTTGTAAAAATACTTTTTTTTAATTAATGTTAAGTGGCGTACATTCATCTATTGTATAACTTAACTTTGGCAACACAATTTGAAACACAGTATGTAAAGAAAAAAGCGAGTTACACAATATGCCGCTTATTTTGGCG
This sequence comes from Diabrotica virgifera virgifera, assembly GCF_917563875.1. Classification (NCBI taxonomy): domain Eukaryota; kingdom Metazoa; phylum Arthropoda; class Insecta; order Coleoptera; family Chrysomelidae; genus Diabrotica; species Diabrotica virgifera. The sequence continues at coordinate 198,906,480 of NC_065449.1, read as the reverse complement.
AACCACCCAGATGCATATTCTGTTATTGGAGATTCTTGAGGCTAAGCAAATGTTTGTGGGACTAACAATGTTACCTATGTACTTGACATATTCGAGTAGTAGTAAATTTGGTTCTGCATTGATTAGTACCTATGGTTTGCTCTTTTTGGATAGGTATTTAGGTTTCGGTTTTGACACAGTAACAGTTGCATGTGAACTAGAAATATTACTGGTAGAGTTGAGTTCAGACATGTTGTTGCTATCTGTTACTTATATAGTCAAAAGTACTGGACTAATTTGTAGCGTTAATGTTTTTGTGCCGTTGAATGTAGCCAGCCACGGCAAAAACATCACTGTAACACTATAACATAGAATATTATTAGGTAAACATCTATTACTGATCGAGGTTACAGTTTTCTCTTGATGATTAACACTTTACACAACAGTTGATACTTACTATCTGATGAGTAAATAGTATTATAAACTAGTATTTAAGGTAATAATAGCAAAAATCGAGACTAATTTTAAGATCGATACGTAAACGATCTGACGCTTATTTGACAGTCAAATTAAAATTTGAATTGGCTAATTGAACTAAAGCTAATACCAAACCCTTCTTTCTGTGCATCATAGTTTGCCAAATTCTCTCGATCGTGATTATTATAGATAGAAGTCAGAAAATTATGTATTCGTTGAAGAATAGTTACATACTTTCACAATGTCAAGAGGTGAAATTACAATTGTCATTCTAGGTTAGTATATTTCGACATTTTATCGTTGACGCACTGAAAGAAGGGTTTGGAATGAACTGTATGTATTTTTAGTATGTAATACGTTCGTATTAGTAGGGGAGGCAGGTGTGCTAAATTTGCAGTTACTCGAGCGTTATGGAGACCTATTGGATTGTGAAAATTAAGTCCGAAAACCAAAAAAACTTAAGTCAACTTTTCCATTTTACTGGAGACTTTCCATTTTTTTAAATTTAAATTCCAAAAATTATTTTTTTCGATTACAGTGCAATCTATCCATAATTCGAAAAAATGTCTCGAATAAAAGTTTTTTACCTAAGAAGTCCAAATCTGCAATAAGGGGAATCCTATTTTAAGGTTTTAAAGTAACCCCCCACCCCACCACCGTGGGTGGTCGTGTTTGATGTCATTTGATAGATTTTAAAAAATATTAAACACGTATTCTTTAGTTTTTTGACCTCATATTCATTTCGCGAATTATCGCGGGGTTCCTATTTAAAATTTTAAAGTTACACTCCACCTCTGTCCGTGGGGTGTCGTGTTTGGTATCGTTTGATAGATTTGTGAAAAATATTGAACACGTAGTTTTCAGTTTTTCGATCTGACGTTCATTTCCGACGATCAAAGTTGTGAAATTTTGTGACTCATCCATTTCCTCACGGATCCGCTCAAATCGCAAGATTTTTTAAATATACTGCATGTACTTAACTTACCTTATATTAATCTGATGATTTCGAGATTTTCTAAGGATAAATTCTTTCGGACCCCCCTTAACGAAATCCCCTGTAGTTAGAGTCCATATATGGTAGGAGTACATTTACAGGGTACAATGTTTCTCCCCATGTGATATTCTGACGTGCTCGAGTAACGCAGAAATCCCCGCTTGGGCTCCCCTACCTAATATAAAAGTAATTGCTTAAGGTCTAGTTAATTATTATATTTTAATTAAATTCATTAACAGAATTATTAATTTTTTAAAATTTTATAATTATTAGGTTAATGTTAAATATTTTTAATAACACAGAATTAATATCTACTAAATAAAAATAAAAGAAAAAATAATAATATTAACATTGTTTTACTCACAAATGACGCAAATTTCATTGTAGCTCCCCCTGGTGAGTATTTTTGGTACAAATAGATAAAAAAATGAATTCCTCGTCTCAAAAACTACTAAAAACCACTTTTTCGTAAAAAAAAAAATGTTTAAAATGTGTACACAATCACCCGCAATCTACATCAGTAGTCAGAAAACGACAACTTCTGATGTTCATAAAATTGCATTGTAGCGCCCCCTGGTGAGCGTTTTTGGTAGAAATACATATCAAAAATATCGTCTCAAAAACTACTAAAATACACTTTTTCGTAAAAAAATGTTTAAAATTTGTACACAATCACCCGCAATCTACATCAGTAGTCATAAAATGACAACTTCTGATGCTCATAAAATTGCATTGTAGCGCCCCCTGGTGAGGGTTTTTGGTAGAAATACATATCAAAAATGAATTGCTCGTCTCAAAAACTACTAAAATGGACTTTTGCGTAAAAAATGTTTAAAATTTGTCCACAATCAAACGCCATGTACATCAGAAGACATAAAATGACAACTTCTGATAATCATAAAATTGCAATGTAGCGCCCCCTGGTGGGTGGTTTTGCTACAAATAGATATCAAAATGGGATTCCTCGTCTCAAAAGCTACTAAAATACATTTTTCAGTAAAAAAAAGTTTAAAACTTGTCCACAATCAACTGCAATGTAGATTAGAAGTCATAAAATGACAATTTCTAATATTCATATAATTGTATTGTAGCGCCCCCTAGTGAGTGCTTTTGGTAGAAAAAATATTAAATTTAAATTTCTCGTCTCCAGAAATACTAAAATTCACTTTTCCGTAAACAAAGTTTAAAACTTGTCCACAATTAATCGCAATGAACATCAGTAGTCATAAAATGACAATTTCTGACGTTCACAAACTTGCATTGTAGCGCCCCCTGGTGAGTGCTTTTGGTACAAATAGATATCAAAAATGGATTCCTTGTCTCAAAAGCTACTAAAATACACTTTTCCGTAATAAAAAAAGTTGAAATTTTGTCCACAATCAACCTCAATGTACATCAGAAGTCGTAAAATGACGAGTTCTGATGTACCTCAAAACTAAAATGAAAAATGTGGCGCCTCGAAATTCATCAGATACCTATGGTGTAATGTTTTTTTTTTCACAGAATTCATTGTAGAATCAGAAACTGATTGTGACCCGATGACTTTTTTTTGTCATATAAATTACTCCGCTCTAATATATATATATATATATATATATATATATATATATATATATATATATATATATATATATATATATTTCGGGTTGGGAAAAATTTTTCGAATAGAATCAAAGATCCAAACACCAGTTCTTAGAAATGTGTTTCGCCCTCTTCAACCTCTCTGGGCTTATCAATAAAGATGAGAGGTTGAATATCTTTAGACACATTCCAATCAAAAAATTGATAAGCCTTTATTGATAAGCCCAGAGAGGTTGAAGAGGGCGAAACACATTTCTAAGAACTGGTGTTTGGATCTTTGATTCTATTCGAAAAATTTTTCCCAACCCGAAATGGTGGATGTGTGAATTGTTCGTAAGGGGATTTTTCCACATTCTCTATTTCATCTGTTTGATTTCGTACGAGTGGTCGTCAAACCATTAACCTTGGATCCTTTGATCACTGAGTGTGTTTCAAGGATCTACATCTCATGTTTTTATATATATATATATATATAAATATATATATATATATATATATATATATATATATATATATATATTTTTTATAAATTTTCATAAATAAAGTTTCAAAGATCTACATCTTATGTTTTTATATATATATATATATATATATATATATATATATATATATATATATATATATATATATATATATATATATATATATTGTTATATTCCTAATTGATATAAGAAATAAAAGTTTATAATTATAAATTAAAGTCAAATTAAAATAAAGGTTTTCATTTTTCTCGACCACGGGCATGTAAATTTGGAACACCCTGTATAAAACAAATTATGTATAGGTAGCTTTTAAGAGAGTGATTCGGAGAAGTGTTTACGAACCTCGGAACAATACGACTCAAATAAACAATTAGAGTGATGTGTACAAAGAAAGTGTTCGCAGAAGGATTTGTCATTAACCACCGCTAACTAATACTCTAGTGAATAAGATAATAGGTCATTAAATTTGTAAATGTTGTATTAATGTAGAAAGTAAAATTGAAATGGGGAATATTATTTTTCTTGAAATCTATTAAGATATTTAGAAAAAGGAAAGTTGTGCTGATAAATACGGGTAATTGAAAGTTGCTTGGGATTGGTTAATATTTGAATGCTGGAAGGGGTAATTTGGAAATAGGAGAATGGATGAGAGATGTGTGGCAGAAGGTTTTTGGCGATCGAAAGGCGAAGGCCAGTTTTCGAGAAGAGTGTACAAAAAAGTGAAAAAAAGGTCAAACCGGCAAACAGGTGTATGTTCTCAAAGAAATTGAAAGTGTGTAAAAAAACTTGTAATAATCAGCTAAGTACTTTCAGCACATAACGTGCCATCATCAGAGCTTCCTAAAAGGACATTTAAGATAAGAGATTTTTTATAAACAAAAGATTGAAAAAACTTACGTCCTCTTATACATCCTTCATAGAAGAGTAATTGTTAAAATTCACATGATAAATCATGGATACTGGGCAAAAGCCACAGATAATGGGTATAAAACCCTTAAAATTAAAAGTTATTACATCTAAATTCTTTCTTATTTTAAAATTACAACATGGCTGCGTCAAACCGTTGTGAGTTCACGTGAACAGCTGAGCGCTGTCATTCATTCAAATGATAAAGAAGGAACCACTAATTTATGCGCCCTCTATATTGGTATGTAAATAAAAATTAATTAAATTGAAAATGGCTAAAAGGCCATGTGTTGGTTAAATTAATTCTAAGTGAAGATACTAAATTTTTAAAGTTAAATTTTCAAAATTACAAATATTAATATTGAAGTGAAATGTTAACGTGTACGTAAGTTATCAAAAATTCTTTTAAAAAACAAACCGTTATGGTTTGACCAAGTGTAGAAAAGAAGTTAGATGAAAACAAACCAAGGAGAAGTCTCATTTGTCAAGTTCAGAGTTCAAAAGCTGTTATTTTATAAAATTAACAAATTTACCAATAGATTAAGTCAAATCTCAAATATTATACTTATATGTAATCAATGAAAGAAAACTCAAGAATACCGAAAAAGTAATGTTCAAAATACCTACAGCAATTGGTGGGTATACTGTATACTAAACCAAAATTATTAAAGAAATTTCTTAAAGATAGGATCAAATTTACAATTTAATTGAATCTGAGTGTTAACACAGTTTTGAGGATTTCTTTTCATTTCTCTACTTATTTCTAGATCTTCTAGTAGATTCATTTTAGTATAGTTATTATTTGGTATGCTATGTAGGATCCTACTATCTCTTTGGGGACTAAAGCTGTGTTTCGATGCATGCAAATGATGACCAAAACTAGATTTATCGATCTTTGAAAGATATTCTTTAATACGTGTATCCAACGGTCGCATCGTTCTACCTACGTAGGTCACAGGGCAGTCACCACATGACAATTTATATATGCCACTTTTAGAAGTTTTTTTAATTCTGTCTTTAGTATGAGAAAAAATAGACCTGATGTTTTCTTTACATTTAAATGAGAGTTTTAAGTTAGGAATGTTATTTAAAATTTTGGCTATATTGTCTGAAGGATAACCTATGTATGATATAGATCTATACATAACTTCTGAATTGGAATTGTCAGGAGTAGCATTATAAGCTAGAGATCTGTTCCTTTTATTCCTTAATTTGTTGAGTATGTTGTCAACTAAAGTAGGGGAGTAACCATTACTATATGCAAGTTGTTTAATAATATCTAATTCAGAAGTAAAATTTGTGTCTGATAATGGTAAGCTAAGTAAACGGTGGATATAGCAATAAAAAGATGCCATCTTCTGTTGAAAAGGATGATTAGAAGATCTAGGGATAGTGTGGTCAGTCTGAGTTGGTTTTCTAAAGACTGAAAAACTTAATTTGTTCTCTATTCTAGTCAATGTTTGGTCTAGAAAATTAATAGAATTGTTAGACTCTGTTTCTAAAGTGAATGTTATGGCTGGATGTAAATTATTGAGTGAAACTAGAATATTTTCTGCATCAGAGGAATTTCCATCTATAATAGCTAACACATCATCCACATATCTGAACCAATACAAGATTTTTGTAAAGGATTATGAACTGAAGAATGATTGTCAAAGATGTTACACTCAAGGTTATTTAAGAACAAATCTGCTAGTAAAGGTGATAAGGGATTTCCCATTGCAAGGCCTTGTGCCTGTCTATAAATAATATTGTTAAAAGAAAAGAAATCTTGTGACAAACATAATTTAAGTAAACCCAACATGTGGGAAATTGTACCTCTATTAGTGTTACTTTTAATAAGTAAATTCTCCACTATAGGAATGGTTTCATCTCTTGGTACGTTCGTAAACAAATTACTTACATCGAAAGAAACTAGAAAGAAGTCTCTAGGTAAATTTAAAACTGACAATTTATTTACTAGATCAGTAGAATTTTTAACAGAATAATTAGGTTGCAAAGATATTGAAGATTGTAAAATAGTACCTATTAATGAATTTAGAGAATGCAACAACTGGAGTGTTATAAAAACTAACCACTGGTCTCATAGGAACATTAGGTTTATGAATCTTTGGTAAACCATATAGTCTAGGTATTTGAGGATTTGACAAAATGAAGGTTTTTTCTTTCATCTTATGTACTAGAAGGAAATCTTTATGTGTAGATAAGGTAGCTTTTAAGTTGGTAACTAATTTATTTAAAGGACTTCTATCTAAAATGTCAAAGTTGTTATTTCTTAAAAATTCTTCCGTTTTTTGCCTTTATCAGCTTTAGTAACGATAAGGTTATTACTATTCAATTTGGTAGATATTTGTCTAATCAGATGTAGTTGTTTAAAACATTTGATTTTAATGTTATTGACATTATTATTAAATTTGTTAAGATCTTTTAGTAAAGAAAGGAAACAATTACTTTTCAAGTTGGTTTTAGAAATGTAATCTAAAGGTAAACTTTCTATAACTGTGTCTATGTCAACTGAAAATTCTTCAACCATTTTATTGTTAAATGGTACTAAAGTAGAGAATTTTAATCCGTTAGACAAAAAATCAAGTTCTTTATTAGAAAAGGAGCAATTTGATAAGTTGACTGTACGTTTGTGAAATCTAAACCTAAAGGAACCCATCAATCTATCAGTGTTTTGACTATTACTATTAAGATTATTTTTCTTATTTAACAAATTGTGTAATTTATTGTTTAATCTATTGAATTTAGAATGTTTAATGTACTCTAGATTGTCTAAATGATTAGCTATGGCATCTCTGAAATTATCAAATGACACCTCTCTTACAATGTTATAAAGTATTTTAAGCTGGACGTTAATATTATCTAATTGAGCATGATGTTTACATAGTTCATTTTGAAGAAATTTCCTTTCTGTTTGTGATTTAAAGTTTAAAGTAGCAGTGAAAGGTACCTTAGATTTTGCAAAAGTTGGTGTTACTTTGAATTTGATGCATTTGTGAATGAACCAGATCTCTAGCTTATAATGCTACTCCTGACAATTCCAATTCAGAAGTTATGTATAGATCTATATCATACATAGGTTATCCTTCAGACAATATAGCCAAAATTTTAAATAACATTCCTAACTTAAAACTCTCATTTAAATGTAAAGAAAACATCAGGTCTATTTTTTCTCATACTAAAGACAGAATTAAAAAAACTTCTAAAAGTGGCATATATAAATTGTCATGTGGTGACTGCCCTGTGACCTACGTGGGTAGAACGATGCGACCGTTGGATACACGTATTAAAGAATATCTTTCAAAGATCGATAAATCTAGTTTTGGTCATCATTTGCATGCATCGAAACACAGCTTTAGTCCCCAAAGAGATAGTAGGATCCTACATAGCATACCAAATAATAACTATACTAAAATGAATCTACTAGAAGATCTAGAAATAAGTAGAGAAATGAAAAGAAATCCTCAAAACTGTGTTAACACTCAGATTCAATTAAATTGTAAATTTGATCCTATCTTTAAGAAATTTCTTTAATAATTTTGGTTTAGTATACAGTATACCCACCAATTGCTGTAGGTATTTTGAACATTACTTTTTCGGTATTCTTGAGTTTTCTTTCATTGATTACATATAAGTATAATATTTGAGATTTGACTTAATCTATTGGTAAATTTGTTAATTTTATAAAATAACAGCTTTTGAACTCTGAACTTGACAAATGAGACTTCTCCTTGGTTTGTTTTCATCTAACTTCTTTTCTACACTTGGTCAAACCAAAGAATACTCCATCCAACAAGAAGCGAAAGCACCTGTCGGCTCCTTTGATATTCAGGGGGGAGAAATATCGGTCGGAGAATGGTAGGGATACTACTTCACACTACACTAAGAAAAGTAATGAGGAATTCGTTCAAAACCGTAGGAAATTTGAGTTACACTGAGAAACAAAGTATTAATTAAAACTATAGTGTTTTTAAGTTGATCTATTTAATATGAATTGTATTTTTTTCTGTAAAATTTAATCTAACCCATATATCAATTTTGTACTGATAAGTAAAAAGGTCTTAAATAAAAAATATCGATTTTGACTAAGTTTTGTATCAAGGCGCAAAATGTCGCCTGTCAAAACTTTCAATGTGTTTTAAATGTATTTATTTTTTTTCGAATCCTCAGAAAACCAATAAATATTTTTGAAAAAATTTAATCAAAGATTACATTATTACTGATGGCCGAAAGTCCCTGAAAACTTCTGTTTTTATCAGTTACAGGGGTGAAAATAAAAGAGAAAATTTATTGTGATTTTTAATTGCAAATACAGTAGGAATAATGAAAGATTACTCTTGAATCAACATATAAAACACGCTGTATTTTCCTGTAACCGTGCCACAAAAAAAATTGGCCAGAGCAAGAACATGTAATAATTATATAAACTACTGTTCTTTTAATAATGGTACTGGTTCATTACTTTCTGGAACATAGAAAATATTTGTTTAATAAGATCGCTCATGGGTAATCTTTCTAATTTCCGAATGTATTTTATTCAAAAGGAACTTTTTATTTATTCTAAGGGACTTTCGGCCCTCGGTAATAACGTGATCTTTCATTTTGCGTTTAAATTTTTAAAAAATCCTTAGAGTTTTCTCATGATTCGAAAAAATAATACATTTAAAATTTTGACAGGCGACATTTTGCGTATTTCCCCTTAAAAAAGCGATTTTTAGTGCTTAGTTGAATTTATAATAGTTTCAAAATAAACATGAAAATTTCTATCGAGCATTATTTTTTATCGATTTATGTAACGTACTAAAAATTTTAACTAAGCATCCATCGCGTTATATCAGTTTTTTAGAGTACAAAACTTAGTCAAAATCGATATTTTTGACCAAGGCTTTTTTACTTTTCAGTACAGAATTATACTTTCGGAATTTCTATCAACTTTCTCCTAGTTTGATGACTTTTCTGTTTCCTTTTGAGGAATTTCTTTGAATGTGAATATCTATTGACCTCCAATACCACGATATTTTCACTGCACGAGAAAACTCCAAATTTCCCGTTTAACCTGCATTCGCTCTAATTGTTACCCCCTCATACATGTCTTGCACCACTCTCACATATTCAGCCTGCACTCCTTTCCTACTTATAGGGCAGTCAATGAGAGCAAGAACAGGTTATTACCTCCGAATTCTATCCTACTGCATGGATTTTAATGAAATTTTAGGAATAGCCTGAAAATATCTCCTTATTCAAAGTATACCCTATGCCGATGTGTTTTTGTCTTTCCCACCGGGGACGGTTCCCACCCCTTTTTGGGGGTGGAAAATTTTTTGGTTAAATAACTACGGAAGTTGCTAGAAAACCCAATTCTAAGCAAAAACTGATCTAGAATTTTTTTTCGAAAACTCAATACTTTTTGAGTTATTCGTGGTTGAAAATTGGCCATTTTCATTGAAATACAACACCTTTTTGAACGGTTTTTTGCGAATACCTTAAAAACAGTGCGTCTAACTAAAAAAATTATATAAAACATTTTTGTAGCTCGTAAAATAACAAAGAAATTCGTTCCTTCTTCAATCTTCTAGTTATAACACAAAAAGAGATATGGTAGGTAAAATGAGTTTGTTTTTTTGGTGCATGCTCAAAGCAGTGTATTCAACTTGAAATAACAGAGAAACGGTCGATTTTATGTATATAATGCTACCAACACCTTTTATTGTGCTTGAAAAGTTCTTTGAAATAAGCAATATTAAATGTCGATTACATTCAAACTAAGCGAGATATGCTGCAAAAAATTGAAGACTAACGAATTGTAAGAAAAAATTGAGAAGTATATTTAACCCCCTCACCCACAAGAATTTAATTGCATCGTTTTCCTTCTACAATACATTTTACTACAGTGTCATTTTTATGTTCAAAAAGTTGAGCGGGTTTAAAATGAATGGTTTTTGAAAAAAAAAAATAAGATCAAAGTATAGAGCGCATATTTAAATTTTCTTAAAAATCTTCTTTTTCTCCATATAACTTAAAAATGATAAGAGATACTTTTATAAAAAATAAAATCAAAATGTTTATCTAGAAGAAACCTTCATTTTTGTATGGCATCTCTTATCATTTTCGAGTTACATGGAGAAAAAGGAAGATTTTTAAGAAAATTTAAAAATGCGCTCAATAATTTGATCTTATTTGTTTCAAAAACCATTCATTTTAAACCCGCCCAACTTTTTGAACAAAAACACTATAGTTAAATGTATTGTAGAAGGAAAACGATGCATTTAAATTCTTGTGGATGAGGGGTTAAATAAACTTCTCATTTTTTTCTTAAGATACGTTAGTCATCAAATTTTTTACAGTTTAACTAGCATAGTTTGAATGTAATCGACATTTAATATTGCTTATTTTAAAGGTCTTTTCAAGCACAATAAAAGTTATTGGAAGCATTATACACCTAAAATCGACCGTTTCTCTGTTATTTCAAGTTAAATACACTGATTTGAGCATGCACCAAGAAAACAAGTTTTTTTCACTTACCATATCTCTTTTTGTGTTATAACTAGAAGATTCATAAAGGAAAGAATCTCTTTGTTATTTTATGAGCTACAAAAATGTTTTATATAATTTTTTTTAGTTAGATGCATAGTTTTTATGGTATTCGCAAAAGACCGTTTGAAAAGGTGTTATGTTTCAATGAAAATGGTCAATTTTCAACCAGGAATAACTCAAAAAGTATTGAGTTTTCGAAAAAAAAATTATAGAAAATTTTTTGCATAAATTCAAAATGACTTAGTTCTAGCCCCTACACTTTCGTGTAGGTTTTGTTAGAACTCATCATAAATGTACAATAATGAAAACATATTATTTTGAATTGGGTGCTATAAAAAATAAGACAAATGGTCTGAACAAAATATAGCAAATGTTTACTGGAAATGACTACAATTGCAAACGAAATGAAACACTAAATAGTTTAATATGTTTTTATTCTTTATTAAATATCTGAGAAATCAAAGGAGGGGACGTCCTTATTGGTAAAATGGCGAAGGTAAAACCCCTCTAAACCTCGCCGAAGACGTAGTACATCCAGATAAAAATACAACTCTGATATAAATGTCTATAAATAACATTACTTAACATGACTTTAAAATTCAGACCTAACCTAAGTATGCATACATATTACTAATATTGCTAATCAAGTAAACTCTATAATAATGTTAAATTAACTAACGTTCTTGTAAAGCCTATACAACTATAATAAAAATTCAATACAGATACAGAAGACAAAATACTTGTGAGCTAAAAAAATGTTCAAATTTAATGATTACTCAATTTCTTTCTTTATTTGAAAATACTTCTGCTTTTCCATTTTTCGCTTCTTTGTAATTTTCTGAAATTTTTCCATAATTCCTTGAAACTCACTCGTAAATTTGATAAAATCTTGGTCGTCTAATTCGTCCACCTTTTCTACCTTCCCTCTGACAAACTCATTACTTTCCTCCTCATGCCTTGATTTGATAATTGAAGTTTCTCCAAACACCTTGCAGTATCATCTAAAACAGAATTAGTACCCACATGCTACTCATACATTCTTACCAAGTGCACATGCTTACACAAGGTATTCCTCACCAAATATTCATCACAACTGCACTGGTAACGGAGAATACAAATTTTACAAACTCTACAAAACAATGTCTAACACTCACTTTCACATACTTGTCTTAAACCTACATTATATAATTCATTCGGATCCACAAAGGATTTTACCTGAAACTGCCCATATACCTTCACATTCTTCTTAATCAGTTCTTCCATTTTGTATTTCATCGATTCTTACCGTTGCAAGAGTTGAAGAACTCCTTTATAGGATAATGCTACTCATTTAGCTACGTTAAATGGACCACATTTAAGCTGAAACATAAAACCAGAAAAGGGAAAATTTTAGATACAATATGTAAAAAACAAAACGGCACAAAACAAGAATTGGAAGGAACGGTTTAAAAAAATGTGTGAAAAATTTCTTAATAAATTGTAAAATCTCAAGCACCGTTGCAGAAAAAAGTAACAAAGTCCAGAAGATATTCAAAGGAATACAAACAATTCGCTCTCACATTATACTTTTTTGAAACCAAAGTTAAAAACTTTTGGAAAAAAATTATTTATTTTCCATCTAAACGTTGTTTGAAAAAAAAATGACTAGAACAATTATTATTTGTAAACCTGGATTAATCCAGACCTCTGTATTTAATACTATCCAGTTAAAAGGTAAGACTATGTCAGAATAATTGGATAAAAATTGTGTTATATGCATTGATAAAGCTGCGCTTAAGTCAAATCTTTATTTTCATTAGGGTCATGATGAAACTGTAAAAACTGTGTGAAAATGATTCCAAGACATAGGGAAAGAAAAAAAATAAATGAATGAAAGTAAAGATGATTCAGATTTGATTACAGAACAGATTACAAAACAGAACAGAACAAATTTGATTCAGAAAAAAATAATTCTTTAGTTGCATAAAACGTTGCCATTATTATGGCAAGAGGATTGTTTCAGAATTGAAAACAGCCAATTGCTTATTTTTTTAAATACAATCTTTGACGCCAACAACTTCACCAAATTATCAGAATCTGGGTTACATGTTGAAGGTCTTCTAACTGATTGATGATCAAATTTTATAAAGCTTTCCAGACCATTAAATGTCAATGCTCAAGCTTATTTACTTTTTTTGATACTCCACATTTACAAAAAGCAACTAGAAATATGAAAATAATAATAAATAAATGATAATATGAAAAAATACATCAATTTGATAAATTATTTAATATATTCAATTTCACCAACGTATGTCACCCAAATGAACATGAGTAAAACAAAAATAAAAAAACAAAAATCAGGACAAATACAAATGACAGAATAAATACAAATATATATAATGTAAATATTGAGGTTGTTGACGAATATATTTATATACCTGGGTCAAAAAATAATCAAAGCTAATAAAGAGTATCAGACAATTATTGAAGTACAAAGAAGAATCAGATTGGAGTGGGCAGCGTTTGGAAGGTTAAGATGGATACTAAAAAGCACAAAGATACAAGAGTACCTAAAAACCCGTGTAGGTATTTGACCAGTGCATCCTTCCTGTTCTGATGTATGGCCCCAGTATGGCTCAGAAACATGGACACTAACAAAATAGAAACTCGGAGAAAAATGGAAAGATCCATCTTGGGAATAAAACTGCAAGACAGAAAGTCAAACAAATGGAAAGAAAACAAAAGTAAAAAATGTAACTGAACATTTAACAGGGTTAAAGTGGAGATTTGCGGGCCACAATGCGAGACAGGAAGATAAAATATGGAATGCTGAAATACAAAACTTGAGACCGTGGACAGGAAAAAAGAGGAAGACCTCAGATGCGATGGAAGGACGATATTGAAAAAACTATAGGAACTCACTGGGAAAGCACAGCCATGGACAGACAGATATGGAAAGCTTTGGGGAAGGTCTATGTCCAAAGTTGGATAGAAATGGGCTAAAGAAGAAGAAGATACCCAAATGAATTTAAAAATGTTTTTAAAGGTTTGGACTACCACCTCAATTACATCAGCCAGATGTAGGTATTTTTGGGCAACTTGAAAATATGTAAAGAAAACATCGATATAACATCAAGATCTAAATTTTTGGATGGTGACAATAAAAGGTCTAAAAGTTCTTGGGCAGAGACCGGAAAGGGCAGGATTTATCAACTTAAAAGTGAGACGAATAAACTACGACCGTTTAGAAAATTTTTTCGGAAATTTAAGAAGCAGGAAACTCTGTAAACCTTACCGCAATTCAATGTGATGGAGCATTCAGCAAATTACTTTGTCTTAATTATTTACACCTGGAACATATGAATTGTGCAGATGACTTAGGGATTATATTAACCGGCTTAAATAATATCAAACATAATACTTTCCTACCTATAAATGTTACAAAAAATATAAATATCGCTATATCCAGATGCCAACTACAGGTACAGAAAGTGCCTTTATTTATTTATAGGAATATTTTATCAAAAAAGCTTTACAAATGCATGAGATGCAAGCGGCTGAAATTAAGAATGACAGTAATTTATTTACTAGACTGAAAGCATACAGTACCAAAAAAAAGTTGTTTTGCCAAATTCGTTGGCCTAGCAGCAAGAATGAGTAAATGAGGTATTCCTAAAAATTGTTTTAAAAATTTGAATCTTAAAGCAATATTAATACGTGCATAATAAAGAATTTGTAAATGAGTTATTCCTAAAAATTGTTTCAAAAAATTAAATCTTGATATAATTAATTCTCTTCCCTCTTAATTTAATTACTATTTTATTTGTGTATATTGAGTATATTATATGTTACTGAATATAATAAATAATATTAAAAAACCAACTATAGATAGACATACTAGATTTATTGTAGTATTGAACAAAGCTTGATATAAAAACTACAATAATATTAAATATTTAAACATGTGATAATATTTTTAATTTTCTATCTCCCCCCTTTTTTTTACTTTTTTTTTACTTTTTAAATCAGCGTTAAAATATTTTAAAGAATAAAATAATCTTACACGAATAAATAATTTTAATATATAAGTATATGGAAATGAATCACACGGATGTTTAAAAGGAACTTCTTTCATTACCCTAAAGTATGAGTGTGATATTCCACCTTTAGTTAATATATCTTCATATGAAGCACTAAAAATTATTTCTAACTTATAAATGTATTGGATAAAGTCCTTACTTGGAGTTCTCAGTCCCCCATAATCACATTTATCAGTACTGTATGCTTTAAAATGTGTCAATAATAAACTACTATCTAGTTCGTCAATTTCCCTTGAATATTTATTACATATATGACAAACATGAATATTGAGAGCCTTTTTAATTAAATAACCACATACATACTGAAAAGCATTTTGGGTTGTTAGATTTTCTGTTTTATAATCACAATCTGGAAGTGAAATAGCCTTCATTGGCGAATATTGTTGACTATTAGAAACTTTTTTTACATTTAAATCCATTAAACGTTTATCTAAATCATCTTTGCAATTCATTTTGTTAGAATGCATAAAATTTTGACAAAACAATTTTTTAAATGCCCTCTGAAATTGTATGGCAGTTGGATTGATGGAATTTCCGCCTTGTTGCCTTATACTTCCAAAATAATTTTCCACACAGTCTTGGTTAAGTCTTCTTGTTTTTAAATATTTAAAACCGCTAGATGATAAGTTATCCCAAAGTTTTTTAACACCATTAATTGTTACAATCCAACTATTTTTTGATCTAGAACGACATGTTACATCTTTTCCTGTTTTATCTAATATTTTCAGGTTATGTAGAAAATCTATCATGGAATTTAGGAAATTGATCTGAAATTCAGTTCCCTCAAATACATTTTTATATTTGTTAGGATTATTCGTATCAGTAGAATTTAAAATATCAAACAAATTATTAAATTTTTCAATAATCTCTACTGTTCCTGATGCCTCTAATGAAAGAATACCAAGAGCAATATATGTATTCATAGAACTTGCAACAGTGTTACTTAAAATTTGTGATGCTAGTTTTACTCGCATTTTCTCAAAAGATGTGGGGTATATATAATATGAGAGTATGTTAATTTTGGTGCGCACTTATAAAATTTTTTTTTATCGTCATGATAAAATGTTTCTATAAAGGACCAAGAAGTTTTTTTGTTATTAAAATGAAAGACATTATTAATTAAGTTATTTCTAGTGGCTTTAAGTAAATGACATGGGTCAAATAAATAAACAATTTTTTGTCCATTGACATCAAATTCTGGGTTAGATGGAGAAATCCCAAGTAATTTACTCAATTTTATAAAATTCGATCCCATATCAGTAACAAGACAATTCACATATAAACCTGATTGAAATAGTTTAGAAATACATTCTTTTATAATAGGAAGAAGGTGATTTGCTTCAAAGGTAGTATTCACAAAGAAATATGCTAGTTGCTGTTTCCAATTTGAATACAAACCTCGAACCATTATCACAAGTACATTTTGTGCAACTATTGATTCCTTTTTCCCAGTTCCTATATCATATAAACCAACTATTTCATCACGACCTGCATCAAAAAATAAATTACTTTTAATTGACATTTCATCAATACAAATACTACAGTGCTTGTCCTGATCCAACATTGTGTTCACTTTTAATTTTAGGGCATCAAATATTTGTTCATTATTTAAACCAGGTTTACAGACCAAATTTTCAGTAATTTTTTGAAGACTTCGTTTTGAGGGCAAATACAATATTTTTTCCATAAAAGCATATGCTCTAGGACCCAAAAAATATAGTGTTAATGCAAATTGTTTATATTCATCAGAATACCTCCTACTTTTTGGAGGTTTACTTTTTAATAATGCTTGAGCTTTTACTATTTGTGCTAAAGGCTTGTTTAATAGTTTGTCACACATTTGATTAAATTTATTTAAATAAATGTTATCATTTTCCTTCTTCTTCTTGGATGATTTGCATTTCCTAATATTTTTTTGTAAAGTTTTTATTTTTATTCGTAATTTTACTTTCCTTGGTGAGCTACTAGATAATTTGGGGGTAGTTTGAGTTGAAACTGTGTGTGCTGGAGTATGGGGTCTGGTAGATACTTCGGTATTGACATCAACATCTGAAATAATAAAGTATATTTAATAACCAAATAAAGCTTGTCACACACAGGGTATGCATATATATAATATACTACATATATTATACATATATTATAGATTTATTCTCGCAGCATCCCCTGAATGTATCCTGAACTTACCCACGATATGTTCGGGAATGTTGCACGAATACATATATAATATAGTTTAGCTCCCCGTGCATGACAGCTTAACACACACATTCAAAGCAGATATAGGTGTTCCATTTTATCTTTGCACAAATGTCATGATTCGTTTGCACATAAGTTAAACCAAAACATTAAGTGAAATGTATGTAGATATGTAATATCATTGATATGTACTGTCAATATAATAATTAAAGGGTTAGGTGTAACAACTGGTCAAAGACTACTTTTGTCGAAATTAAGTTTATGACATTGCTTGCCTTCAAAAATACCTTCGCACAGTTTGGAGCATAAAATGTACATGTAGTGTGTAAGAAATTCAATGTTAAACAACATGAACGGTTATTGACAAAATGAATGAACAAATGCACTGATATAAATGTCACTAAAAATGATAAACGTCAAAATTCATAGTAAACAAGGTATCAAAGACAAGGTATGCCATATTGTTTATCTTTGTTTAACTTATTGTGGTTTCTATGGACAAGCAGTTTAATTTTGCTACACTATTATAGTTTCTGTGAGTAAAATGGTGACCTAGTATAATAAGTAATTAGTGAATAATTTCATGCATGTGCAAAGATATAATTGAAGAACTATATGTTAAAGATACTATTGTTTGTTTTTTAACGAAGAGGAGTGAATCAAATTTACCACCCCGTAATGCTTGTTTCTAATTGGTCCAACCGCAGGCGACTTTACTCCACTGTTATTAAATTTTGACACTAATGACATTTATGAAATTTTGTTACTTATGTCATTTTATAGGTTAATTAAATATATCAGCGATTTTTTGTGTTTTCTGCATTATGCCTTTAATTTTTAGATTTTTAGTCTACTTTTATATAAAAACAGTTGTTTTTAGAACTCTTTAGCGATGTGTTAGTATAACATAATATGTATGGATTATCATCGAAAGCCGATATGATCAACGAAAAAAAAAAAAGATGAAATTGGTGACTTTCCAGTAACTTTCTTGGGTGTGAATCTGTCTTTTTAGTTTACTCCTCTTGGTTAAAAAATCAACTATAGTAGAAGGAAACTAATATATCTTTAAAAGCATAGGAAGAACACGCATCTCCTGGCTGAGGAACCTTAGAGAATGGTTTAACTGTAGTTACAACTGTTCAGAGCAGCAGTCAACAAAGTGACCACAGCCATTATGATATCCAACCTCCGATAGGAGATGAAACTTTAAGAAGAATATGTTAAGGCTTATTAGTGATTTGTTGAACACGTAATAGAGTTGTAGGAGCAATAAATAAAATTACCTGTTACCACAGATTCTTCCATCAAAGTATCAGGTATACTGTGCATACTATGACTGGCATCAGTTTTTTTGGCAACTGGCTGCATAATATCTATTTCAGTTTTATCTAAAACCACAACATATGTATTACTCAATATGTAACCATAAGATACGTTCTTACAAAATACAAGTTGCAAAATGGTGTCTAAAGGTTGATAAAAGATTATTAAATTTCAAAATTCTAGATCCTGTTTATGTTATGATGAAAAACAACAAACAACTTATACAGTGATGAGCGTGCTAATAACCGGCAGAATAACGCAAAAGATGGAAAACATAATATGTACATTGCGAAGTAAATAGAGGTGAAATTAGTATGGGTGGAAATTATCAGTATAAACTTATAAATTAACATTACATTACATAGTTTCCCACCTTTAGTAGTCTGTGAGGGGAGTATTTTATAAAATTCTCCTGTCATAGTAACAGTAGTCATATTCCTTCTATATTTCTAAAGCTGGGAAACTATGTAATGTAATGTTAATTTATACATTTATATTGATAATTTCCACCTCTCTTTACTTCACAATGTATTATGTTTTCCATCTCTTGCATTATTCTGCAGGTTATTAGATCACTTCACTGTACATATGTATAAGCAGTACATATACAAGCAGATACAGTCAGAAAAATGAAAGAATACCCATGAACGAACATATAAAACACACTGTATTTTACTGTCACCGTGTCACAAAGAAAATTGTCCAGTGAAAGTACATGTAACAATAATTATTACAAGTACTTGCGCTGGTCAATTTTTTTTGTGACACAGTGACAGGAAAATACAGCGTGTTTTATATGACTGTTTATGGGTATTTTTTCATTTTTTCTACTGTACTTATTTTTATATGACTTTTATGAGGCACTGTAATTATTGTGAATAAATAAGCTGTACCTACCTTCAATCTGTGTTTCAAGTCTTATGATTTTTCTTAAGGGTTCATCTGCAGATTGTACATCTTGGTTGTATGGGAATATCGTAGGATGAGCTTGTATAAATAAATTTTTTCTTACGTTTCCCCCCTTCGATATAAAATGTGGTTGAAAGTGTTTCTCACACATTCTATAATTTTTGTGCAATTCATTGACATCCTTTGAAAGTAAATCTTCCCTAATTGCAGCTTTTAGCCATAATTCAGCTCTATAAAAAAATGTATTGAATTAAAATATTAATGTTCAGATAACTTTTGTAGCGCGTTTTAATATCAAATTTGATTTGTTTACCTGCTACGATCTCGTGGTATTGAAAAAAGACTTATTTGTTCCCCAGATCTAGTCTGGCATCCACGAACCACACAAGAAATTCCACCTTTGCGTGCAGCCATCACAATTATAGTTTATTTTAATAATTTTTAATATTAATATACTTTTTTCAACAATTATAAAATATTATGAAAACGCCAAACACGAAAATTTACACAAACAAATTGTCACTTGTCACAAACACATGTACATAGATAAACAGCCGTTACGCCTTGAATGCGAGCAACGATCAAACATCAAACATGGCGCATGGTCATGCGCAAAGAAATTTGGAGCCCGAAATATTCCACGCTTTCGCTTCTTGTTGGATGGAGTATTCTTTGGTCAAACCATAACGGTTTGTTTTTTAAAAGAATTTTTGATAACTTACGTACACGTTAACATTTCACTTCAATATTAATATTTGTAATTTTGAAAATTTAACTTTAAAAATTTAGTATCTTCACTTAGAATTAATTTAACCAACACATGGCCTTTTAGCCATTTTCAATTTAATTAATTTTTATTTACATACCAATATAGAGGGCGCATAAATTAGTGGTTCCTTCTTTATCATTTGAATGAATGACAGCGCTCAGCTGTTCACGTGAACTCACAACGGTTTGACGCAGCCATGTTGTAATTTTAAAATAAGAAAGAATTTAGATGTAATAACTTTTAATTTTAAGGGTTTTATACCCATTATCTGTGGCTTTTGCCCAGTATCCATGATTTATCATGTGAATTTTAACAATTACTCTTCTATGAAGGATGTATAAGAGGACGTAAGTTTTTTCAATCTTTTGTTTATAAAAAATCTCTTATCTTAAATGTCCTTTTAGGAAGCTCTGATGATGGCACGTTATGTGCTGAAAGTACTTAGCTGATTATTACAAGTTTTTTTACACACTTTCAATTTCTTTGAGAACATACACCTGTTTGCCGGTTTGACCTTTTTTAGAAGTGTGTACAAGTCATACAGTCTGTTTCAATTCAAAAAAGTGAAACGCCGGTATAGTTAGTTTGTTTTTGAAAATTAAAAAGTAAGATATCGTGGAACGAGTGTTAGGCCGAGTCGAGATAGTATATAACTCCTTGAGTCTAGAGTATCCCGGTTTTGTTGAAGTGTTTGAAAAAGGTAGAACACGGAATCAGGAGACGGCAGGAACGAGGGCTGTACGAGGCGTAGTTTTCAAAGGAGCAGAGGCATTACTGGAAGACTGGTACGAGTCGTTGGATCGCACCCAAAGTCAAGAGGAAACGTGTTTTGTGTGAAGACATTGCCAAATCATCAGCAAAGGTCAGTCTATTTTGTTATGACATGAATTTATGGTTTATGTATTAAATACCACATTGAAAATTGAGGCACACAATCATTATTGAAAATTTTTCATCAAACCTAAATCAATTTGTCACTGATAAATCATAATGGTTCATTTTAAATAAAATAACTTTGGAGACAAAAAGAAATAAGATTCCCATGCTTGTAAATGTTGTAGTAAATAAAGAAAGAACGATAAGATATAAGAAATATTAAGCATTGAGTGCCATTTAGATAAAATAAACGATTTTATAATTTCTAATTGAAATTCATATGTGTGTATTATTTTACTCTCTTTTATCTATCCCGATTAGGAATCCACTGAGAAATATTTTGAAGCCACGAAAGTAAGTAATTGATATTATAATTTAGCCCTGAGATTGACACTATATTGGTATTTGATTTGTTTGATTAATGAGATAATTATTAATTAATTAAATAAAATAAATTACATCGGAGAACAGCATCAGATTTCAAAAATAAGATCATAACAATATATTAAAGTATAATATTTATTTTTAAGAAATTTTAAATTTCAAAGTCCTAGTAATCCTACATTGTCCAATTTTCTGGCTTTACTCCATATAATAAACATGTTTTTAAGTTTTTGTCTTGAATTTTTAAATTTTTTTCACTTTCCGTTGGTTCGGATTTGCCGAAAGTTCGGATTCGCGGGGTTAGGATTTACGGGGTTCTACTGTACTTAAATTGCATTTTTGAGGTTATCAAAATAGCGTCACTGTAAATCACTCAACGGAAACTCTATGCGAGGAGAAGGAGACTCATAATGAAAGATTTATTTTTTCTGTTGTCTTTCTATGGTAGGGCTATATGTATGGATATACGTACATATGTATTACAATAAGAAATAAATGTTTGGATTATCCGTGCTTTTCAAGTATCCATGCCAACGTCGGTCCTGAGGAGCACGGATAATCGGGGTTCTGCTGTATTTATAACCAAGAATTTGGTATTTAATTTGGAGTGAAGAAATAAAAGGTATAAAGGAGGTCAATAAGCAGTATTTTAATGAGATGAAGGAAATAGTGAAAGAGAATGAATTAATTAAAGAAGAATGAACACAGCATTCTAAAAGAGGAAATGAAAACTTTCCTAGATAACGAGCTAGGAGTGTAAGTAACAGTAGCACATGCTAAAAAGTTAGGCAGTAAAACCTGTTTGATCAAGCTAAGCAACGAGTCTGAAAAATATAATGTCATGAAAAATAAAATCAAACTAAGAGGGTACAGACAAGGAAAAATATATATTAACAAGGACATGAGCAAGAAGGAGAGGGATATACAAGGAAAAATAAGAATTAAGGCAAAAGAAGAAAGAAGCAAGGGGAAGAAAGTCAAAGTAAGGTTTCAAAAAGTAATAATGATAACGAAGAATGGATATGGGACAATGATGCGGATAAACTAATACCTGAGATAAGCAACAAATACCCAAGAACAATCCATCCAAAAAACTGATAGGCGAATTGGACGGAGAGACATTGATGACGACCAGGATAGGACATGGAACATCCAGTAATATGAAAGAGCACACATCGAGGAAAACTAATAACAAGGAAGAAAAGAAAAATGAAAACAAATTTCAAACGAGAATAGGTACATGGAATATAACCTCGATAACAGGAAAGGAACATAAATTAACAGAGGAAATGGAAAGATTTGAGCTGCAGTTGATAGGAGTAAGCAAGACGAACAAAGTAGGAAATGGAATTGTCAATATCGGAGGGCAGCACATACTATACTATTCCGGAGTTCAGATAGGACAAAGGGCAAAAGAAGGCGTGGGAATAGTTGTAACGAAAGAAATGAATAGAATAATAACCAAATTCAAACCAGTATCATCAAGAACCATATACATAAAAATAGAGTTAGAAGAAGAATAATGTCACATAATACAGGTATATGCACCGGTAGAAGGAACAGAGCATGAAAAAACAGAACTATTCTATGATGAGATACAAAAACTTATTGATGAGATACAAGAGGAAAGCAAAAACATCATTTTACTAGAAGACTGGAATGCACGAATAGCAAATGATGAAAATATGGCATTAGGCTGTTTGGGAAGGTATGGAGAAGAGACGATAAATAGAAATGGTAGAAGAATGATAAGTTTCTGCCAAATAAATGACTTGTTAATAGGTAATTCTTTCTGGTATCAACCGAGAAACGAAAAATATACATACGTAGCAGAAGAAAGAAATGCGAGAAGCATAATTGACTACATAGTATATCCTCGAGACGCAGAACTAACGATACAAAATATAAAAACAGAGAACGAAGCTGAACTCGGTACCCAACACAGACTAGTGACAGCAGAGATAAACATAAAACTAATGGAAATAATAGAGTCCTCAATATACAAGAATAGCAATACATAAGATGAAAAATATGGAAATGAGGAAGTTATACCAAAGAGAGACAGATAAAATACTGGAACAGCATGAAAACAATAAGGAAATATGGAATATGGAAGAGAGATGGAAAAAATTGAGAGACACGTTATGGAACACTGCAAAACAATTATGCGGAATAGGGAAGAATAATAAAAGAACTAGATGGTGGAATAAGGAAATAAAGCAAGCTGTAAAAAAGAATAGAGAAATGTGGAAGCGATACATAAACACAAATGAAGAGCTAGACAGAGAAGAATACAGAAGACAGAGAAATATAGTGAAAGAACTAGTAAAATATGCGAAGAAGAAGAGCTGGAAGGAATTCAGTGAAGAATTGAACGAAGGTTTTGGGAATAACAATAAACAGTTTTGGAATAAAATAAGAAGCATGAAAGGAACAAAAAGGAAACAAATAAGAGGAATTAGAAATGAGCGAAATGAATTGAAAACAAACATACAAGACATACTAACCATATGGAATAAGCACTACAAAGAAAAATTCGAGGCAAGTAACCAACAAAATGAGGAGAGAGGACAGCAGGCAAGAGAAGTGGATAGAAACAATCGAGTAGACGAAATTCATATCAAAGATATTGAAGAAGGATTGGCAAGAATAAAGAATGGAAAAGCGGGAGGTGCCGATGACATAGATCCGGAGATGATGAAGTACGTGGGAGAACGAGGCAAGCTTTGGCTACTGGAAATATTGAGGGAAGCATGGAGAACAGAAAAGATACCGGAAGACTGGGAAGAAAAGTTATTGATACCAATACACAAGAAAGGAGATGAAGCGGAATGTGATAACTATAGGGCTATATGCTTATCATCAGTGGCATATAAAGTCTACACCGGGATAATAGAAAGGAAGCTCAGGAAAGAACTGGAAGGAAAACTAGAAGAAGAACAAGCGGCTTTTAGGAAAGAAAGAGGAACAACAGATAATATATACATACTGAGAAATATAATTGAAAGGAAAAACGAAATAGGAGAAGACTTATATATTACGTTTATAGATATTAAAGCTGCTTTTGATTGAATAAATAGACAAGTATGTAATATGGTCAGTAATGGAAGATCTGCGAATCCCGCAAAAGATAGTAAGCGTGGTAAGAAGTACATATAGAAACATACTTGCTAAAGTACAAATAAACGGAAACAGATCGCCAATAATAAACCTAAGGAGAGGAATAAAACAAGGGGACAGTCTCAGCCCAGTTTTGTTTATATTAGTAATGGATAGAGTAATGAAGAGCGCTAAAAGAAGGTCAAGGCAATTACAGTCAATAATAGGGTACAGGAATTTAGTACCAGTGAGAATGGAGGGATTACTATATGCAGATGACTTAGTAATAATAGCACACAATAAGGAGAAAATGCAAAAATTAATCGATATCTGGGTGGAGGAAATAGAAAATTTGAAAATGGAGGTAAATGTAAAGAAAACGAAGACCATGATAGTAACCCAAAAGAAAAGGGAAGAAATAAACCAAACGATATTTAGGTGCAAAAACGAAATAATAGAAACAGTCTCGACGTTTGAATACCTTGGAGTAATAATATCAGAGGATGGAAAGATAGATCAAGAAATCTCTCACAGAGCGAAAAAAGCAAATAAGATCTACTATGCACTAAATAAAACAATATTTGGAAAGGAAGAAATAGATAAAGAAATAAAACTGAAGGTATACAACACAATCTCTGTACCAACTTTAATATATGCAAGTGAGACATGGGTAAACAATGCCAAAATAGACAGTACAATAAACGCAGCGGAGATGAAGCAGCTAAGAAAAATAGCAGGAAAAGCGAAATTGGACAGAATGAGAAATGAAGATATTAGACAAAGACTGAAACAGGAATCGATAATAACCAAGATACAAAAAAGAAAATTAAAATGGTATGGACACATTAACAGAATGGACCAGGGAAGACTACCGCCGGTGATGGAATCGAAAAGATATGGTAAAAGAAGGAAAGGGAGGCCAAGGAAGAGATGGATCGATCAGATTATAGAAATTGGACAGGAAAAAGGAAAAACACATCAACAAATGAAAGAGTTAGCAAAGGACCGCAAGAAATGGAAGAGATGGATAGAAGATGAATAAAACCTCCGACGCCCCAGAGGGGCATAGGGGAGTTACGAGAAAGAAGAAGAAGAAGAATTTGGAGTGTTTGTTTGAGAGATTCGACTTGCAGAAATGTTTTTTGTGAACAACAAAAGGTAGTCCGGCATATAAAAACATTTTATGAACCTTAAAACAAAAGATTTGTATTGTATCGACCTAGTATTTGGAGGTGTGCAATAAGCTATGAAAAATGCAAACCTCGTAAATAATAATAAACACAACTAGTATAGTATAGTTGATCCAAAAGATGGCATAACCCAGACATCCAAAGTGAAAGTTATCCTTCAACACCAAATTGTTCTACGTGGTCCACACAATGTCCAGAAAAAAGTCACACCATTTTGAGCGTCGGGAGAGGAGGGAGAAATTGGTAAATTCGTAGTTTTTTACGTTTTTCGTCAATATTTCTAAAACTATGCGGTTTAGCATGAACAACCCTCTATACTAAATTGTTCTACATTAAATTTGAAATAAAAAAGACCTTATGCATAATCTTTCGAAAATTCATAGTTCCAAAGTTACTGGTCCAAAAAAAGGCCTAACCCAAACATCCAAAGTAAAAGTTTTCGTCCTACACCAAATTTTTCTGTATAGTCCACATATTGTTCAGTAAAAAGTTACACCATTTTGAACGTCCGGTTTGGGGGGCAGATGGGGGAGAAGTCGGTAAATTAGTAGTTTTTTTAAGTTTTCCGTCAATATTTCTAAAACTATGCTTTAACGTAACCAATGTTATATACAAAAATGTTCTACATGAAATTTAAAACAAAAAATCTTGTATACATAATTGTTATAACATCAACGGTTCCAGAGTTACGGAGGGTGAAAAGTCGAGGTTTTTGATACTTTTTGTATTTTTTGGGCAATGTATGGTATAATTATACCAAAAACCCAGACAACCAAAGTGATAGTTATCCTCCAACACCAAATTGTTCTATATGGTCCACATAATGTTCAGAAAAAAGTCACACCATTTTGAGCGTCGGATTTGGGGGGGGGAGAGGGGGGAGAAATCGGTAAATATAAAAAGTATCGAAAACCTCCACATTTCACCCTCCGTAACTCTAAAATCGTTGATTTTATAACAATTATGTATAGAACCTTTTTTGTTTTAAATTTTATGTAGAATATTTTTCTATAGAATAGGCCTGGATCCCGCGTAAGAAAGAAAAATTGATTAATAGCAAGCTGAAAATTTGTTAATAGCTTAACGGTGTCTAGTCGGACAAACTTTGATGCACGGGAACACTGGAACAGGGGAAGTTTTAATTGTGGAGCATGATAAACGTGTCGTCCTGACAAGTTTATGATTGTGAAAAATAGCAAGTTGTTTTTAAGTTTATTCGATAGCCAACGTTATGTAATATATGCGAAAATGTTTGTCCGACAAAAATGTTGGGCATTTTAACGAGTCCGACACGTAGAACATGTCACATCACAGGAATTATGTTGGTGATGAATAGCAGTCTGATTTTTGCATGAGAGTTTAATGAAAGGTTAAAAAAGCAATTGGAAGTTCTGTCCGACAAAATTAATGGGAAGTTTTCGTAGTCGGACATTCTAAACAGGTAAGATATAGACAAAAATTCTGGTGATAAATAGCTTTCCGACAAAGATGAAATTTAATTAAGTAAATTATTCCTTACCAAGAATGACTGTTGTCGGAAAAAAATAAGGGGAAGATTTTGTAGTCGGACAATTTAAAAAAATAATTTTGGAAATTTCAATAAGGGATGATTATTCTATGTCAAAAGTACCTGCAATCAATTACAATCGATATCTTTCGATTTATCTCAACATCATTTAGATACCTCACTGTAATACATTTATAGTAGATCAGGCAAATTATAT
The DNA here is from genome assembly GCF_917563875.1 of Diabrotica virgifera virgifera. Taxonomy (NCBI): domain Eukaryota; kingdom Metazoa; phylum Arthropoda; class Insecta; order Coleoptera; family Chrysomelidae; genus Diabrotica; species Diabrotica virgifera. The sequence continues at coordinate 198,878,969 of NC_065449.1, read as the reverse complement.
TATGGATTGAGTGGTCTAGCTATCTTTGTCTGCCACATGCGCGGGATCGCTTGGTTAAAAGAGATATATAGACCACCTATCGACTTTTTGCACTGTATTCCCTGTCTACCCTTATGTCTATGAATACATTTCCATTTAAGAAAAACTGTCACTTTTGACAATAATTCATAATAAATTGCAATCGTAACTTCAAATTTAAACTAATCGATTTATTTTGGCAGCAAATTATTTCTTGTTATGTGACATATTAATTACATTATTATTTCATTTGTATAGAAAGTTGAGAAAAATTACGTTATACAATTTTAGTAATAATTTATTTAGTTACCCTTTTTCAATCAGGCAAAGCATTATAGCACGAAGAATGATATTCAATAGAACTTTCACAATTATCTGGCAACTGAACCTCATTGAATTGATGACCAAGTATTTTACTAACTTTGTAAAATGTTCGAAAATTACTCAAAAATGTTCCGTTGAATGGTTTCACTTTTGATCTGGCGACTTAAAATTTAAACTGTTGACACTCAAAAATAGACACAAAAACACTCCATAGTTAATATAAATTTTAATTTCCAACACACGTGGCAAACAGAAACTCAGAGACCATGTACTTTCAAATACTACTTTGTATAGCACAAAGTGTCACAATGACAAATGCAGCCTTCTAATACATACTTCTAAGCATAATGTGTCATATTTACGTCTATTCTTATAAGCACCGAAGTTTTAGACTCTTCACATGTTTCAATGTCGTTTACAGGGTTAAGATTTGAGTATGGAAAAAAATGTATACAACGTTTTTTGTAGGAAATTTTCCGTACTTTCTGATGCGCCCAATTAGAAAAGCCTAAGAGATTGCTTTCACATGTTCTTTGACATTTTTTATTGTCATTTTGAGAATATCTAGAACAAACTCCACCCAAAAAAATAATTCTTTTGCAATATATACATGCATTGATACTTACCTTACTGTTTTTGGAGTGTGCATGTATATATATATATATGCACATGCAAATATGTGAATATAAATAATAATATACAACTAAAATAGCTTTATCAATATGTGACTAAGTCATTCTGAAAAACTGTTTTTTATTTATTTCCGTCGATTTGCCCAAACTTTTTGTCCGACATATAACTTTTTGCGTTACAAAATATAATTTCTACATAAACAAATCAAAATTAGCTTGCTATTTATCACCAACATTTTTGTCTATATCTTACATGTTTAGAATGTCCGACTAGGAAAATTTCCCATTCATTTTGTCCGACAGAACTTCCAATTGCTTTTTTAAACTTTCATTAAACTCTCATGCAAAAATCAGACTGCTATTCATCACCAACATAGTTCCTGTGATGTGACATGTTCTACGTGTCGGACTCGTTAAAATGCCCAACCTTTTTGTCGGACAAACATTTTTTCATATATTATATAACGTTGGCTATTGAATAAACTTAAAAACAACTTGCTATTTTTCACCATCATAAACTTGTCAGGACGACACGTTTATCATGCTCCACCATTAAAACTTCCCCTGTTTCAGTGTTCACGTGCATCAATGTTTGTCCGACTAGACACCGTTAAGCTATTAACAAATTTTCAGCTTGCTATTAATCAACTTTTTTTTCTCACGCGGAATCCAGGTCTAGAACATTCTGTACGCAAAAGCATAGTTTTAGAAATATTGACGAAAAACGTAAAAAACTACTAATTTACCGACATTCTCCCCCATCTCCCCCCCCAAACCGGACGATCAAAATGGTGTAACTTTTTACTAAACAATATGTGGACCATATAGAACAATTTGGTGTTGAAGGAAAACTTTTACTTTGGATATCTGGGTTAGGCCTTTTTTTGGACCAATTATACTATACTACCTCCGTAACTTTGGAACCGTTCATTTTAGAAGGGTTATGCATAGGACCTTTTTTATTTCAAATTTAATGTATAACAATTTCGTATAAAGGGTTGTTCATGCTAAACCGCATAGTTTTAGAAATATTGACGAAAACCCTAAAAAACTACGAACTTACAGATTTCTCCCCCTCTTCCCCCCAAACCGACGCTCAAAATGGTGTGACTTTTTTCTGAACATTATATGGACCATATAGAACAATTTGGTGTTGGAGGATAACTTTCACTTTGGATGTCTGGGATTGGTCTAACTATACCATACTAAACCTCATTTGAGATGAAAAACACGTATATCAAGATATACGAGGTTATCATAGTTACTTGGGCAAAGGCTCTATATACTGCAAGGATATTTACGTGTTTTTCATAGTTAATATTTGTATTTACAATTTAATAGCAACATTTAACACTTTTAGCTCTGTGCCAATATCAGATATTTGTCTCAATGTGCTCGAATTAAAAATACGTAACGTAATTTTTGTTTTTAGATTATATTATCAGTTTTTTGCCTCTCCTGTAAAATTGTAATTTAATGAGATACGAGGTTTTCACACTAAGCCATCGATATGTATTTGAGGAGTATTCTATATGTAGAATCAATGTTTGTGTTATTCATTCCATCTAATATGGCCAGAGTTCTATGGAATCGAATGCCTTTTTGTAATCCGCCAATGCCAAATGAAGAGGTTCATTGTATTCGTTACATGTTGTGTCCTTATTGTCTGTAGGTGTTCTATTCTAATCAAATGTCTTATTGTACTCCGCAAATGCCAAATGAAGAGGTTCATTGTATTCATTACGTGTTAAGTGTCCTTATGGTCTGTAGGTGTTCTATGGAACTTAACCATTGCGGAATCCCACTTGTTTAACAGGCTGGTAACTATTGAATTTATTTGATAGTTTATTTGTAATTATCTTGGTATGGTTCTTTTCATGAGTATTTTTCAGTGTGTCACAGTTTTTCGATTTCTCTCTAACGCATTAAATTGTATGTGTCAGAAAAAAACGCACGTCGCTGATTATATTTCGTCGGTGACATTTATAACATTTAATCTAGTTGTCAATAGATGGCGCTAATAATATAATATTAAATAATATTATATTATTCTATATAAAAAAAATTAATCTGTACAATGGACCGCGATAGTCGTGACGTCAAAACGTCAAAAAAAGTTTCCAAACATGTTGTGTCTAGGTACACGCTAAAATGTACGCAAATAAAGAAGTTAAACTTCATCAAGCTAGTGACTATTTAGCGTGGGCAGTGACTATATTTTGATACACGCTATTTTGATATGTTTAGTGTTTGTTTGATAGAAAAATATTTGTTATGACCTTTAATTCTACCCATTCTACCTAACTTTTTTATTTGCGTACACGTTAGCGTATACCCTAGACAGCGTGTTTGGAAAAATTTTGACGTTTTGACGTCACATTATCACGGTCTATTTATAAGACTATACAAATCAAAGAAAATACCATTTTATAAATGCAATAAACAAAATTGATTTGTTTTTATACCAAATTGCAAATAAAATTTGACAACTGTCAGATTTAACTAAAATGTCATGTTAGAATAAATGTCATAAATGTGTATTTATCACGGACTAACCTTTTTTTCTATCATTTGTGACGCACTGAAAAATGCTCATGAAAAGAACCATAAGCAGTTTGTATGGATGTGGTAACAGGCTTATTGGTCTGTAATTTTCGAGTTTGTGTTTGTCTCCTTTCTTGTGTAGTAAAAGTAGGTACTTGCGCATTTTGCCAAGAGGTTGGAGTAGCACCCACAAAGAGACACTTGTTCGTTAAGATTTTAACTGCCTCCAAAATTGGTTGACCTCTAGCTGTAAACATCTCCTGTGTTATTCTGTCTTCTCCAGGATTTTTTACATCTTTTATCGGTTTTAAGGCAGTTACAACTTCCTAGTAAGTAATTTCTGGTAGTGTTTCAGATCCTACATTTTTAGTATTCTTGTTTCCATATAATGGATTTCAGGTTTTGCTACACAGGACAAGTATTCTGTGTAGTAATCTTCAACAATGCTTATTATCTGGTTTTTGTCATTTATAATGATTCCATTTTTATCTTTTATCTGATGTATTTGTTGTTGGCCTTTTCTATTTAGTTTTTTTACACTTTCATACTCTTGTTTTTCTCTATATTTTCAATTTTTTCGGTATTAAACAAACTGAAAAATCTCAGATACAGAATCCACCAATATAATAAAATGGTAAATAATTATTTAATTCTGAAAACTTTTCTTGTTGGAAATTCTTTCTGGTACATCCTTAATCTGTGACTTTTACAATTTATAAGATAACAGACGCCGAATATAGAAAACGAAAAGGGCTCTACTATATGCAGTCACATTCTGTTTTCATCCGTCTAGGAAAAGGACAGAAAGAAATTTCGTAGTACTCAAATCTGAGTAAAGATAGAAAAGAAAAAGACGGCTCGACTGTATCGAAAGCAAGTATTAACTGTCTTTTTCTTTTTCGGTATTGTTGTCCCTGATGTCTTGTCTCATTCTTGTTCTTATTGCCTTATTAAGTTCCTTATATTCTAGTGAATTTATTTCAATCCATGCAGCATCTGTCCTTAATCATCTGTTGTGTTTCTGTATTTAATTTATTATTTTTCTATTAATTGTGATATACTTTGTATTTATTAGAAATGGGACCAAAAGCTGAAATTAAGAAAGAGTTTGCAGCAGAATGTTCTCAAGAATATAGAGAGAATCAGCTATGTACATCCCAAGATCTTGAAGACTTGGTTAATAAAGCAGATGAAGATAACTCAGGTGAGAGAAGTGATAAAAATATTGCTGCTTTAGTAATAAAGTTGTGTAACTGAAAAAACACAATCTTCCAGATTGAATTAGAGTATGATTTTACTACTCACCGATAGGTGGTGACGCAGTCAATCAGTTTCATTATTTAAGTAAAAAGCAAGAGAAATTTTGAGTTACACCACTTTGTTACTAAAGCAGCGATATGTAGGGAGAACCATGGCCCCGTAAAAATGCAGGATATGTGAGAAGGCTATTTTTTGCAATTTTATTTGGACTTGGCCAAAAAATATATTATTATTATTATTATTATTAAAGAAAAAGGAGCCGAGGTCTAGGACCTATATAGATCCATTTGACTAAAAAGAACTATGCAAAAAGAAACCTAAACTTAAGACTACATACGACTTATAAATTAATTTAATTTAAGAAACGAAAAATTATTGTTCCCGTGATACAGAACTAAAAGAGTCATATTTATTTTTGAAGCAATTTACAGATACAGCCCCGACGACGTCGTGTGGAAGTGAGTTCCAGGTATAGAATATTCTATTGGATATAGAGTTCTCACGACATTTACTGTGAAACTGTTGTCTGGCTAATTTGTATGGATGACCCCGCAATCTAAGGTCGTTACTCAAAGGGAAAAGATGTGAGAGATCTATCCCAAACTTTCCCTGTAACGCTCTATAAGCAATTATTAAATCCCCACGAAGTCGTCGGTCCATAAATGTAGGATAATTTAAGTAGGTTAACCGTTCTTCGTAGGAAGGACGACTACGGCCATAAGAGATTCTTGTTGCCCATCTTTGCACAGATTCAAGTTGATCAGAATCCCTTTGCCAGTCGACATTCCACACGGGTCCGGCAAACTCTAAAATAGGTCTTACATATACACTAAAGAGAGCAACAAAATTTTTTGGCGATATCTTAGAGAAAGTCTTAGATAATAAGTAAACTGATGTTCTAGCTTTATTGCATACCGACTGGATATGTTCAGACCAAGATAATGTTTCCGTCACAAGTACACCCAAGTCTTTCTGCTGAGAAACAGTTTTTAGAGAAACATTTGAAAGTACATACCGATTCCTTGGATTGTTTTTACCTAAATGTAGAACTGCACACTTGGATGTGTTCAATGGCAAGCACCAATCGTCTACCCACTTAGCAACCTCTTGAAGGTCGGTCTGTAATTGATTGTAACCAGAAAAGGGATTTGCATATAACTTTGTGTCATCAGCGAAAAGCGACATGTTACTTTTAAGGTGAATTGGCAGATCAGCAACGTACACTAGGAACAAAATCGGCCCCAACACTGAACCCTGCGGAACGCCACTGTATACACTAAACATTGAGGAATAACAGTCACCAACGCGTAGTGTGAATTGGCAGATCAGCAACGTACACTAGGAACAAAATCGGCCCCAACACTGAACCCTGCGGAACGCCACTGTATACACTAAACATTGAGGAATAACAGTCACCAACGCGTACGCAAAATTTACGGTTTATTAAAAATCCTTTAATCCACTCAAGTAAGTTTCCTCTATCTAATACCGTTATGTTCAAGCTTAAATAGTAGTCTCTTGTGAGGAACTCGATCAAAAGCCTTAGCAAAGTCTAAATATATAATATCAACAGGTTGATTACTGTCCAAACAAAGAGACCAGTCATTAACACATGTTAACATATTAGTAACTACCGATCTTCCAGGTACAAAACCGTGCTGGGAAATAGGAATTCTATTATTGTTTAAGAGAAAGTTCATAACCGATTCGCGAATAACTGATTCCATCAATTTAGCTGCAATGGATGTTAGACTAATTGGTCTATAATTGTCAGGATCTAACTTGTCACCTTTTTTAAAAATTGGAGTAACACTAGAGATTTTCCAGCCATCGGGTAAAGTGTGTGACAAAAATGAGGTTTTCATTATAAAACTTAACGGATGGATAATCGAGTTTGCACACTTCTTAAATAAAATTGTGGCGAAACCGTCTAATCCGGGAGCGGAAAAGGATTTTAAACACAAAATTTTTTGTTTAAGAATCTCTGGATCAAAGTCTATGTCACTAATATCGTAGTTATTTCTTGTAGAAACCACACGTAAAGAATTCGGTAGAGCCTCCTCGATGGTAAACACTTCTTGAAATTTTTTGGCAAAAATAGTAAGCAACTTCCGTTTTCACTGAGGTTGGTTCGCCTGTTTCGGTTTTTAAAATAGGTAACGAAACTTTAGATAAAATAGAATTTCTGACATATTTATAAAGAGGTTTTTTGTTCTTATTTGAGGACAGTTGGTTTTCAAAATTTTGTTTAGATTTAAAAATAGTTGATGTTAATTTATTTAAAAAGTTCGATGATTGAGGTAGTCAGCATTCGTTTTACTTCGTAAATACTTTTTCCATAATGACTTTTTAAATTTTATCATTTCAAATATTTCTGAACTTATCCATGGCTTATTAGGATTACATCTACGTTGCACATAATGAGAGTTCGTGCGCATGGATTCATTCAGAAAATCTTCAAAAATTTCCCACTGTTTGTTAACATCCCTACCATTCAACACATCTGCCCAATTTGCAGTAGATACATCTAAGTTTACACGATGATAGTTTATTCTTTTATATGTCATTAGCATATTATTTTGTAATATTTCCGACTTGAGGATCTGTATGGAAGTTGAAATAACTGCGTGGTCCGACTTTCCAATTGGAGATGTAACCGAAATATTAGTTAAAAGATTAACATCAGAGGTTAAAGTAAGATCTGGCTGAGAAGGTTGTTGATTCAGACGAAAACGAGTCGGTTCATTGATTATTTGTTCTAATCCAGAATTTTCTAAGAAATTAATAAAAAGCTGAGATTGAGTATCATGAGGGTGATTATAAAACATAAATATAAAAAAAAGAAAAAATTCCTGATTAAAAATTACAACAAAAAGTGATTTAAAAATAGAAAATTGTTTACAAAATCATATGAAATAATTAATATAAATATCAAAATTTATGCTGTTAAACCATGAAACAATTTAAAAAAATACAGAAAGCCATAATTTATTCGAATTGTAAACGAACCATAATTGGAATTTGACATACATTGGCAATGTTGTCACATTTATAATTGCTCACGGTGAGCTTAAAACACGTTATTATCTAATTTATTATAGCTTCAACTTTTTTGTTGAATTATCTTCTACAACTCAAAAATAGACAATACAAGACAAAATTTAAATCCGCTAAGCGTCCCGTTTTGAAAAAAAAAACGATTTTTTCTAAAAAAATATAAATTTCTGAAAAGTAACATTTTACATAAATATTTTGCAATAACTATCGTTGTAATCGTTTGCAAATTTAAAGAAACGTTTTTTCAAACTTCTATATTAATAGTACATGAACACAGCAATATATAAAAACAGGTCGACTTTTATTATTATATTTGCAATTTTTTGGCATATCTTTCATACTAGTGACCTCATCCATCAGAGCTTGATGACGTAATCGATGATTTTTTTAAATGTTAATAGGGGTCGTGTGGCAGCTCATTTGAAAGGGTGTTCAATTCTCTATTCAGTAATATAAACATTGATATCATTATTTATACAGGGTGACCAAAAAATATTTTTTGAAATAATTAATTGACGCAAAAAGAAGAATGTACTTTTAATTTATTTAACTCAAAATACATTGTGCTGCTGTCAGAAAATAGAAAAAAAATGTTTATTTGACAAATAAACATTTTTTTTCGCTTAAATTAAATGACAAACAGCCTCCCACCTACCTCTTTTGACAGTTTTAACATTTAATTTAAGCAAACAGCAATGTTTATTTGCCCAGTAAACATCTTTTTTTATTTTCCGACAGCAATAAAATGTATTTTGAGTTAAATAAATTACATACATTCTTTTTGCGTTAATTAATTTAATTCAAAAATTTTTTCTTTGGCCACCCTGTATAAATACTGATATTATTGTTTATATTACTGAATAGAGGATTGAATACCCTTTCAAATGAGCTACCACACGACCCCTATTCCCATTTAAAAAAACCGTCGATTACGTAATCACGTCCAGATGGATGACGTCAGTAGTATAAAATATGTATAAAAAAATTGTAATTGAAAAATAAAAATCTACCTGTTTCGGCATTTCCTTAAAATATAATAACTATTGCCAAATATCGAAGTCGACTCTTTTCTTTGGCCCACCCTGTATAAACAAATACAATTTTTTTTCTTTTATCCACTAGTTTGCAAATTAAAAAAAATGCAACGGGTGAAGGATATGCGGGAGGGTTCAAGAAATTCTTCAAACATTTCAGACATTTATATATTTTTTAGAAAAAATCGTTTTTTTTTTCAAAAAGGGATGCTTAGCGGATTTAAATTTTGTCTTGTATTGTCTATTTTTGAGTTGTAGAAGATATTGCCGGTAGCAGGTAGGAACTCCTTTTTAATAGTCATATCAGGGAAATTGAATCAATCCCTGCCTTCTGCAGATTCCAGGTGTTTCCTGACCCGGGAAACTAGTACCTGCTAAGGGTCCCCTGTCCAGGGTCACGGATGAAGCCCACAACGGCATCCAGGGCGGAGAAGAAGGTCTTCACAACGGTCTGGAGGACGGAGGTGGCAGCCCCCTGGTTTTAGGGCTTGTATAAAATCGAACCTGGAAATCGGCAGCTGGTTTTTCAGTATCTGTATTGAGCGGAAGTCATTTAGGCCAGAACGGTCAATACAGAATAGTACTCGGTGCGGTGGCAACCACTTAAACAGCGTGTACACAGCGGTGTAGAAAGCCAAGGGAATGACTACTACACTATTTTTCCCAGGTTAATCAATATGGCTGAGGAAATAAACGATGGCCCCGAATACGGGCGCTTCTTAAATGGGGCAGGGGTGCGAAGAATCTCCCGCTTGGCCAAATTTGATTTACAGAGAAGTTGTAGAATAGGCACATGGAATGTGCGGAGTTTATATGAACCAGGAAAAACACATAATGCCATAAATGAGATGAAAAGGCTGCAAATATCAATTCTGGGTATCAGTGAAATGCGATGGCCCCGATCTGGCCAATACCATGTGGATGATCATCAAGTATATTATGCAGGAGAAGAGAGTAATTACCATCGTCATGGTGTAGGATTCATAGTCTCAAACGAGGTTAGCAAATGTGTTAGGGCGGTATGCCAGGTATCTGAACGAGTCATAATGATTCAGTTGAACGCGAAACCCAGAAACATAAATTTAATACAAGTGTATGCACCGACAGCGGAAAGTGAACTGGAAGACCTTGACAAGTTCTACGCCCATGTAAAAACTGTTACCGACCAACTCAAGACTAGACTCACCATTCTGATGGGTGACCTTAATGCTAAGATAGGAAAAGGCAGACAAAGTAATATTATTGGCTGTTATGGACTGGGCGATAGAAATGAAAGGGGAGACTATTTCGCAGATTTTTGCAAAGAACATAATCTATGTATAATGAATACCTTTTTCAAATTACCTAAAAGGAGATTATATACGTGGAAATCTCCAGCAGATACCCCCAATAATATCGTAAGAAACCAAATTGACTACATAACCATCAGTGGCGTTACAGAAATGCAGTAAAGTCTGTAAAAACCTATCCTGGCGCCGATGTGCCATCTGATCACAATCTATTGTTAGCCGAAATAAAATTAAAACTTAAACGGATAAAACAACAACGATCCTCTAACAAACTGGATACCGATTTTATTAGAAACAACAGTCAGGGGATTTCAAACAATTTAGAGAGCAATTTTGAGAATAGCGAACAACAAGAATCCATCGAGGATCATTGGAACCAAATCAAAACGATTATAAGCAACTCAACTCCAAACTTCAAAGAGAAAAATCAAAAGAAGCAACAGTGGATGAACGATGAGATTTTGAATTTGATGGAAAAAAGACGCAAATTTAAGAATCAAAACATCGAAATGTATAAACGCATTAATAACGAGATAAGGACTAAAATACGAGCGGCAAAAGAAACATACTTTGAAAAAAAAATGTTTAGAAATTGAAGAGTTGCAGAGAAAACATGATTCATTTAATATGTATAAAAAAATAAAAGAACTCACCGGTCAGAACAAAAAACATGCAAATAACATCGTTGATAGAGACGGAAAACTGATTATCACTGATTTGGATAAAATAGACAGATGGAAAGAATACATTGAGGAACTGTTTAATGATGAAAGGCCCGAGCTTGAAATTAACGAAGTAGTTACAGGACCTGACATAACTATGGACGAAATTGAACAAGCAATAAGATTAGCAAAGACCAGAAAAGCGACGGGACCAGACGAAATACCGAATGAAATAATAAAGCTGTAGTGACTACCGAACCATTAGCTTGATGAGTCATGTTTTAAAGATATTTCTACGAATTTTGCACTCTAGGATGTACCAAAAAATAGAAGAACAGCTTGGTGATACACAGTTTGGATTCCGCAATAACCTTGGGACCAGAGAAGCACTGTTTAGTATTCAGGTTATGGTACAGAGATGTCGGACATCCGGTTTATATGTGTTTCATTGACTTTGAGAAGGCCTTTGATCGGGTAAAACATACGGAAATGATTGCTATTCTTCAGAAAGTGGGTATTGATGATAAAGACTTACGCATTATCAAAAATCTTTACTGGCATCAACGTGCAAACATCAGGATTGGCTGGGACACGTCTGAAGAACTTCAAATACGAAGAGGAGTAAGGCAGGGCTGCATTTTGTCCCCACTAATATTTAACATCTATTCTGAGTTTGTTTTCAATAAAGCAGTGGATAATGCTCAATGTGGTATCAAAATGAATGGCGTCAATATTAATAATTTGAGATATGCGGATGACACGGTGTTAATTGCGAGCAATTATGAAGAACTTCAACATCTGATTAATAGGTTTACCACAACGTGTGATGAATATGGACTCAAGCTAAACACCGCAAAGACCAAGGTGATGGTTGTCAGTAAGACGCCAATACAACCGGAAGTAGTAACAGCTTATGGTGAACAATTAGAGAGAACTAACAGTATCACCTACCTTGGTTGTAATCTAAATGAGAACTGGGACATGAGCAAAGAAATTAGAATACGTATAGAGAAGGCCAGAGCTGCATTCTTTAAGATAAAGAAACTTTTATGTGGAAACAACATTACTTTGAATCTTAAAATTAGATTAGTGAGATGTTATGTGTTCTCTACTCTTTTGTACGGTGTCGAAGGTTGGACTTTAACAGATACTCTTCTCAAGAAATTGGAAGCCTTTGAAATTTGGGTATACCGAAGAATCCTACGAATAAGTTGGGTGGATAGAGTTCGTAACGAAGTTGTTTTGCACCGGATGGGAAAAGTCACAGAAGTCGTCAGAACAGTTAAAAATCGAAAACTTTAATATTTTGGCCATGTTATGCGACACCCAGAGAGATATAATATACTCCATTTAATAATACAAGGCAAGGTAGACGGAAGAAGAGGGCCAGGTCGAAGAAGAACGTCATGGCTTAAAAACCTGAGAGAATGGTATAACAGATCCTCTGCATCCCTTTTCCGAGCTGCCGTTAACAAAATTGCTATAGCCAATTTGATAGCCAACGTTCGATAATCGAGCACGGCACGTGAAGAAGAAAGAAGAAGATATTCCAACAAAAAAAGTTGAAGCTATATTAAATTACGTGATAACGTGTTTCAAGCTCATCGTGTGCTTTTTACGTAGTGAAGATGCAAATTGTATACATATTAACTTGAAATAATAATATGCAGGGTGATTCTAAATAAGTATGTCAAACTTGAAGGGGTAATTCTATATGAAAAAATAATGCCAGTTTGCTTAATAAACATTAATGTATGCAAATGCTTCGTTGTGGAGATACGGGGTGCTGAAATTTTTCTTTCAAACTGCCAATTTATTTATTGCTCTAAAGACCGGTTGAGCTATGAAAATCAAATTTGGTGTGTCTTAAGAGGTAGATATTGCGCATTTTTAAACGCTTTTATTTAGTTCAATAGTTTGCGTCAAATCTTTAGACGTTAACTTGAGTGCCTTTTCTCCAATGCAAATGAATGAAAATTTGCAGACATATGCATTCGCGGGAACAATACACGAATAATCAATAAAAAAATTTTATGTTTATTAATTGTTTAAATAAAAAAAAACGATTTTAATGGAAAATGCTTAAATTCTCTTCTTTTTTACAATGTAAAAACTTGAAACTTTTACGGATTGTAGCTAATGATATGAACTATACATAATTTCACTTTTTACGTTAATTGTTTACGTTATGTTTCATAAATAAACAATCAAGTTTCAAATTTTTTGCTGATTTCGACTACTTTTCATGTTAGTACATCATATGTTTTATACATATTTTAAGAAACTAGTAAGACTAAATAGTAAGACTAAAAAGTAGAAAATAAAAAAATATGAAAAAAAAATTTTAAGAAACGCTTTTCTTTAGTTACGAGTGACTAAAATTAAAAATATAAAAAAAAATCAACCAAAAAGCAAAAAATAAAAAAAAAATGAAAAAATCTAACACATTCGTTAAAGAAAAGCGTGGTGCAAAAACCGTTTATTCGATGAAGACCCGCCACGCTTTTCTTTGACGAATGTGTTAGATTTTTTCATTTTTTTTTTAATTTTTTGCTTTTTGGTTGACTTTTTTTATAATATTTTTAATTTTAGTCACTCATAACTAAAGCGTTTCTTAAAAATTTTTTTTTCATATTTTTTTATTTATATACAAATAAGAATTATGTATTCATTATTGGCGCGCATACGGGTAATAGTCTGAATTTTTTAAGAAAAAATAGTATGCCATTGAGAAATTTCAAAATAGAAATCATTTTTGTATTCCTCCTTTAATTTATGATAAAAAATATCTCTTGTCTTATTTTCATATGGTGCACCGTTTTTATGTAAAAAATAAACATCTTAATGCATATTTTTCTTATGAAACAGTAATGAAGATGGAATAGTATCAGAAGCACTAAAAATTGGAGGAAATATACTACTTGAAAAAATTAAACAACTTTTCAATATCTGCCTTCACAACGCCAATATTCCAACAGACTGGAACAACGCTACTATGATTCTATTACACAAAGCAGGAGACAAAGCCAATTTAGAGAATTACAGACCGATTAGCCTCCTCAGCCATTTATATAAGTTATTTACGCGAATAATAGTTAAGAGAATGGAAAGAAAGTTAGAGACTTATCAACCAAGAGAACAGGCAGGATTCCGAAAAAATTACGGAACAAATGACCATCTACAAAGTATAAAAACCCTGATAGAGAAAGTAGTGGAATACAATAAACCCCTAGTTCTAGTTTTTATCGATTTTCATAAAGCCTTTGATACAGTTGAACTTAGCAAAATATTACAGGCGCTTAAAGAATGCAGGCTAGATTATAGGTATACAAAATTATTACACAAAATATACTTACAGGCAACAACCACTGTCAAATTACATACTAACAGTAATCGCATAAAAATAGAACGGGGGGTTAGACAAGGAGACCCAATGTCACCTAAACTTTTTAATACGGTCTTAGAACATGCTTTCAAGAGTTTGGATTGGATGACAAAGGGAATAAAAATAGATGGAGAATACCTAAACAACTTACGTTTCGCCGATGATATAGTCATAGTAGCTGAGGATCTAGGTATGGCAAGAGAGATGGTACAAGAACTCGTTGTAGCTACAGAAAATGTTGGTTTAAATATAAACATCTCAAAAACAAAAATAATGACAAATTTGGTACCCAACCAGAACATCAGTATTGGTGGGAAGGAAATAGAACTCGTAGATAGATATAAATACCTGGGACATGAAATTACGATTGGCAGGGATAACCAGACTCATGAGCTGAAGAGAAGAATCGGTCTTGGGTGGGCAGCATTTGGAAAACTGAGAGAAACTTTTAAAAGTGAGTTACCCACATGTCTAAAGAGAAAGGTATTCGATCAGTGCGTCCTCCCAGTCTTGACGTACGGATCAGAAACACTTACCTTAACTAAAGCCTCGGCTACCAAACTAAGAGTCACGCAGAGAAGAATGGAGCGGTCAATGTTAGGAATAACTCTGCGAGACAAAATCAGAAACGAAGAAATCAGGAGAAGAACAAAGGTGACTGACGTCATCGAGAGGATAGCCAGGTTGAAGTGGAGATGGGCAGGACACGTAGCCAGAATGACAGATGGGCGATGGACGAAGAGGTTATTGGAATGGAGGCCAAGAGAAGACAAGAGAAGCGTCGGTCGACCGCCTACAAGATGGACTGACGACTTAAGAAAGGTAAATAAAAACTGGATGAGGGCGGCGCAGGATAGATGGGGTTGGAAACGAGGGGAGGAGGCCTATGTTCAGCAGTGGACTTTTGAGGCTGGATGATGATGAATACAATAATACTAAACTAGAACAATAATAGAACATAACATAAGTTTTAAACTAGGCTCAAAGCTACAACAAATGTTCGAAATTACCTCTTTCAGAGATAACAGAAGAATTTTATATTCATCATTGGCGTGCGTACAGGTAATGGTCTGAATTTTTTAATGAAAATAATAGTACGCCCCTGAGATATTTCAAATTAAAAATCATTTTTGAGTACCTCGTTCAATTTACGACAGAAAATATTTCTTGTCGTTTTTTCATTCAAGTATTCGAGGTAGTTTCCTTATGAATAGAAGCTTATTTCAAATACATACTTTGTAAGCGTTAAGATGTATTTTTTTTTGTATAAAAACGGCGCCTCATATGAAAAAAGACAACAAAAATTTTCTGTTGTAAATTGAATGAGGAATTCAAAAATGATTTTTAATTTGAAATATCTCAGTGGCGTACTATTATTTTCATTAAAAATTCAGACCATTACCCTTACGCGCGCCAATGATGAATATAAAATTCTTCTGTCACCTCTGAAACAGGTCATTATGAACATTTGTTGTAGCTTTGAGCCTAGTTTAAATCTTATTAGTGTTATTTTCTATTATTGTTTTAGTTTAGTGTTATTGTATTAGATAGTTCTTGATAATGTATTAAAGAAATGAAAAATACGTGTTAAGATGTTTATTTTTTACATAAAAACGGTGCACAGAGATTAAACATTTCAATAAAATAACTTTATAAAACACGTTCACGGGATAATAGCCATTTCCTAATGATTACCACTGACACTCTGACAGTACGTATCAATAGGGCTTTTCATCGATTGTCATTTGTTTCGAGCTTCTGTCATATTTCGTATAACCCGTGTATATTACATTTGTTTCGAGCTTCTGTCATATGTTGTATAATCCGTGTATAATATTAATATACACGGGTTATACGAAATATGACAGAAGCTCGAAACAAATCACTGTGAATGAAAAGCCGTATACTACATATCGACATACGTTTCACTTTATTGTTTGATTTAACTTGTCTGAAAATGAATCGTGACGCATGGGAAAAGTTAGAAAGAAAGAACTATAGTAAAGAACGTGCTTTATGTCTTCTTTCTCCTAGAATTTCAAAAATGGTAGTTTAGAAATAAATAAAATGGTACATAACATAATATTTTCATATTACTATTGTTGCCTTTTTATAGTATGTATTATTTATCGAGTTGGGTGTTTTCTATTAAATTATTAATGCCTGGTTGCACCAACAAACCTTAAGCTCCAGCTTAGCCCAGCTCAATTTAAAAATCGATAATTTTTTATTATTATCCAAGCACGTGTTAACTGAGACGAAGTTTACGATGAAATCCACGTGGCAGTCCATTGTGGCATGCTGAAAATTGATCTAAGACCAGAGATATGTCAAGAATAGATCTGGCTAGGAATATGCTAAACAATGCATCGGGGTGTAACGTCGATATCAAGTACGGTGATCTTGCTATCTTTGTCTGTCGTGCGAGTGTGAGCGTATGTACCAAGAGGTGGGAGTAATGGAACGACAGTTACACAGAGGCGGCAGCCATCATATGCTAGAGAGAGAAAGCTAAGCGGCAGTAGAGACAGAGAGAGATAGATAGACTACCGACCCGAACTGCTCCGCGTTACGCTATTTTTCGGAGTTGGCCAAATCTATATGTATAAGATCTTTGTCTAAGACTCAATGGTGCAACGCGTGCGTTTATTAAGCTGAGCTTAAAGTTGGATTTATAGTTTGACGTAGCGTAGATGTAGACGTAACGTAGACGCACTGGAAAATTTCAACACCGAATTTTGTGTACTCTTGTTTATAAATGAACGTAAGCGCATGACGGGACGTAAGAGAAACGTAACGGAACGGAAGAGATGACCAACTTTCATCTTTTACAGTGCGTTTCTTACGTCTAGCCAATCAAAAGAAAGATTTTTGTGCTGTCACCCAAAGTGGACACGGTGTCGGAAAGTTGGTCGAGAACACTTAGTCGACGGAAAATTGGTCGACAAACAGTTGGTCGAATGCACAATTCATCGAATGGACAATTCGTCGACGAACATTTGATCGAATGGAATTTTCGTCGACAAACTGATATTTATCTTTAGGATAAAGGGATTAATGGTGACAAACGGCGGGTAACTGGAATATTGTATTATACATTTTATTTTCTTTGGGGTTTTGTTAATTTTGTTTTTAAATCTTACTTATTTTTACAAACGACGCTGACAGGTTGTTGGTTTTTATTTTGTTAACTGGAATATTGAATTATACATTTTATTTTATTTTTTGGGTTTTGTTAATTTTTTTTCTAAATCTTTATTATTTTTAAATTTATTGAAAAAATTGGCTGCGGTGGGAGAGTAGACAGCAAATATAAACCGATATTTTAATTAGTAATGTTGTACCGTTCTTCTTTTTGGTGTCGGCGTACTTGCGAACGGAGCATTTCCGAACAAGTCAAATTTGGGGGCACTTGCGGACAAGACGAAATATGCGAGATGCTGAGGTCAATAAATTTTTAGGGAATCGAGGCAATTCCGTACAATGTTTTCGACTGCAATAAACTTTCTTTCTAAACGAAGCTTTCTTTATAAACATTAGAAAATTTAGAATGCAACATTTAAACGACTCAAATATCATTTTTATACAAAAAAAAATTCAAGACGATTCTTGTAAAAATGAGCCATTCATGATGCGCCAAAAGTGGAGGGTTTAAAAGTAAAGCGATTCTTACCATCTTGATTTTATTATCAAAAACTTAATTCACAACTGCACATTATTTATAAAAGTCTCAATACCTCCTATTCTAATCAAAGGAAATTGATGTTCTTTTTGAAGTGAATACTTCTTATCGCTTGGTATGGAAATTTGTCGCCAAATACTAAATTCATATTTGGCGTTATAAAAAAATTGTGCGCGAGTGGTAAGCGTGCGGTATACCTTAATGTACTGTTGTGATCTGACTTTTGAAATCTAATGATGTTCTCAGATGTAATTTATCTTAATTAATTAATAAATAATTATCTCATTAATCAAACAGATCAAATACCAATATAGTGTCAATCTCAGGGCTAAATTATAATATCAATTACTTACTTTCGTGGCTTCAAAGTATTTCTCAGTGGGTTCCTAATCGGGATAGATAAAAGAGAGTAAAATAATACACACATACGGATTTCAATTAGAAATTATAAAAATCGTTTATTTTCTCTAAATGGCAATAACTGCTTAATATTTCTAATATCTTATCTTTCTATCTTTATTTAATACAACAATTACAAAAATAGGAATCTTATTTCTTTTTGTCTCCAAATTTATTTTATTTATAATGAACTATTATGATTTATCAGTAACAAATTGATTGAGGTTTGATGAAATTTTTATAATAGATTGTGTAGCTCAATTTTCAATGTGTTATTTAATACACAAACCATACATTCATGTCATAACAAAATAGACTGACCTTTACTGATGATTTGACAATGTCTTCACACAAAACACGTTTCCTATTGGCTTGGGTTGCGATCCAAAGACTCGTCCAAGTCTTCCAGTAATGCCTCTGGTCCTTTGAAAACTAAGCCTCGTACAGCCCTCGTTCCTGCCTTCTCCTGATGCCGTGTTCTACCTTTTTCAAACACTTCAACAAAACCGGGATACTCTAGACTCAAGGAGTTATATACTATCTCGACTCGGTCTATCACTCGTTCCACGATATCTTACTTTTTATTTTTTAAAGACAAAACTAACCAACCCGGCATTTCACTTTTTTGTACACTCTTCTCGAAAACTGTACTTCGCCTCTCGATCCCTCAAAACACTCTCACTCTCATTGCTCATTCATTCTCCTCCTTCCAAATACCCCTTCCAGCATTCAAAAATCAACCAATCCAAAGCAACTTTCAATTATCCATATTTACCAACACAAACTTTCCTTTTTCTAAATATCTTAATGGATTTCAAGAAAAAATAATATTCCCCATTTCAATTTTACTTTCCACATTAATCCTCTTTACAAATTTAATAACATATTATCTTATTTACTAGAATATGAGTTATCGGTGGTTATTGACAACCTTTCCATGAACACTTTCTTTTTAAACATCACTCTAATTGTTTACTTGAGTCGTATTGTTCCTGGGGTTCGTAAACACTTCTCCGAAACACTTTCTTAAAAACTACCTATACAAAATTTGTTTTATACAGGGTGTTCCAAATTTACATGCCCGCGGTCGAGAAAAACGAAAACATTTATTTTTATTTGAATTTTAAATATAACTATAGACTTTTATTTCTAATGTCAAATAGGAATATAACAGTACATATTTATATTACACTGTAATATACACTAATTCGAACTTTTATAGTATGATCCTGAATTTTCTACTGTTTGACTGGTTTCAGGGTGATACCCTATAAATACATGTGTGTCGTATCTACTATAATTTTTGAAAAAATTTTACAAATCACCCCTATAGTGTCGAAACCACCCCGAAGACAGCCGATCATAAAAAATTTGGAATCTGTATTTAGTTTTACCATAAAAGCATGTGTCGCACTTTATTTTTAAGAAAAATTTAATACATCACCCCTCTAGAGTTGAAACGACCTAATCCCAATTAATTATTTAAAATTCGCGATGTATAGTTGAAGTCACCCTGAAACCATTCAAACAGTAGAAAATTCAGGATCAGGTTTACTGTGAAAGTTAAAATAAGTGTTATATATTGTTATGATCTGGTTTCTCTTACTTTTATATTAATTAGTATTTATTTAATTAATTATTCAATTGTCGCAAATCATACACAAAAAATTAAGAGAAATCTCAGGGTGCCTTTTTGTCATAAAAAAATTAACTAAATTATCTTAGGTTATACTTATCCTTTTTCGTGGCTTCAGTATCTCTTAGTTACCATAAATAAGCACATACAAATACCTATTATCAAAAGCAATGCTCTGAAAATTTTTCAGCTACTCTTCACTATCAACCACTAGTACTTGTTTCTGAACTACTCACGAAAACTTTTGACTGCTCTTCTCGGATGCCGGTCACATAATAATCTCCTTTTCCAAACTGTCTGAACATTAAAACTTCTTTCTCCCCATTCCAAATTGTTAAGCCAATCAGAAACATTTCTCTGTCCACATTCCTCTTTTTTCATTCGAAAAAACCCATGCATTCTTTCAGCAAATACTTCTACTCATCATGATTACTTTTCGGGAATTCTACAAATATTCTTGGGCTTAAACAAAAGGACTTTTGTTCCAAATTTATCTACCTTATTTTTCTAAAAACTAATAATTACAATTACCTGTGGATTTTGCTTTTTCCGTAACAAAACAATCTTTTTAAAATTATAATCCGAAATAAATTGTCTTTTCACTTCGCTTTCTTTACTACTGTCTTTAATTCTTCAGGGAAAAACTCATTAAGGATAAACCCACTGCGTAAAAGCTAACTTCTAATAAGTAGTTACAAATCAATATACAGGGTGTATCAAACTTATGTGCCCACGGTGTATTAAAAAAATTAAATTTTTACTCTATCTTTCATTGACAAAATGATACACAATAATATGTACGGTATACCGCAAGCTTACCACTCGCGTCACGACTTTTGAATGACGCCAAATAAGAATTTAGTATGGCGTCAAATTTCCATACCAAGCGATTAGAAGTATTCACTTCAAAAACAATATCAATTTTCGTTGGAAAGAACCGGAGGTATTGCGCCTTTTATAAATGTGTAGTTGTGAATTAAGTTTTTGATAATAGAATCAAGAGGGTAAGAATCGCTTTACTTTTAAACTCTTCACTTTTGGCTCATCATGGACGGCTCATTTTTACAAGAATCGTTTTATTTTTTTTTTGTATAAACATGCTCTTTCAGTCGTTTAAATGTTGCTTTTCAAATTTTCTAATATTTATAAACAAAGCCCCGGTGAATTTTTGAAAAAAAGTGGCTAACTCGGGTTTTAAGGGTTGTAGAGCATTAAATTTTTGTTAGTTTGTATAAGAATACCAACATGTCGAATAAAAAAAATTAACTTCCTACATGTTGTTGTTCTGAAGCTATTTTCTTGTGGCATTTTTTCAATTAACTATGATGTTAATGTCTTGTAGTTTTGATGGGAAATAAGCCACAAGTTTACTAAAAAAATGATTTTATTAACGTTTCGACGCTCAAATCGGGTGTCATTGTCAAAATAAAAGCATTTTTTTAGTAAAATTGTGGCTTATTTCCCATCAAAATTAGTTAATTCCTACATGTTAATGCGGTTGAGTTATTTTAATTGTTTATAAGCTTAAAATAACGCTACTTTTTCAAAATTATTTTATAATATTTATTATAAACTTTTTATTCAAGACTTGATCTAATTTGATAAATTGGGCCTTTCTCTTTGATTTGATGTCTTTAGAATTTATGTTGACCTAATAGTTTATGCATAATAACGCTGTAGATAGAAGCTTTTTGGGATAAACAATTTCAATTTTGCGATAACTATTATGTAAAACTTCTTGAAATTTTAACGGCTGAATACTTCTAATATTGTTCCTTTACTTACGCGAAAATAAAGTTTTTAGTGTATTTTTAGAAAAGTTATTAATAATTTTCAAAAAATCGACTTTTGAAGCTATTTTCCCAATAACTAAGCAATAAATTAACAAAAAGAACTTTTCAAACACTCATTTTAAAGAATTTTCTATGCTTCTTCAGTAAAATTGTATCACCTTTCCATATAGCATACCGGTCTCCACCTTTAATATTTAAAATCAAATAACGATCTTTAATTTTTTATATATTGTTTATAAGTTAAAAAGTACGTTTGATCTTTTGCATAATTTTTATATTGGATATTGTTGTAAGCAAATTTACCCTAAGCAGTTCTTAGATACTTGTGCCCAGTGTTCCCAGATGACTTTTTTGAGGATCAGGAGGTGTCGCCACGAACGATCAGGAGATTTCAGGAGACTCGCTCGCCTCAAAAATTGGTAGAATTCTGTAGTTTCAGTCTTTACGTTTATAGATTGGCAACTAGATGTCGCCACGAAAAATCAGTAGAATCAGTTGGTGGAGTATTTTTACGTTTATAGGTAGGCATGCAACTCTATAAAATCTGTAAGGGACGGCTGTGGCAACGCTAGATGTTGGCTAAAGCATAAAAATAAAAAAAAATGAAATAGGATAAAATTCTGAAAAATTCAAACTCCATACAAAACCGTTCTTGAATCGTTACGCGCATGCGCAATGACGAATAATGCTGCGCTGTAACACATTTTTTGTTACTGCGCATCCTCGTAATCATTCAAGAACGGTTTTGTATCGAGTTGGAACAAAACCAGATGATTTTCAGAATTTCATCACTTCATCAGGAGGTTTAAGGACGCCATCAGTAGATCAGTAGGCGAGGGTCGCCATCAGTAGGTCTCCTGAAATTTCAGGAGGTCTGAGAACACTGCTTGTGCCTGTATCAACGGATGTCAGGAAAGAGGCCATTTATTTGCTAATTTCTCTGGTCTATCACTCCCTTTCTTATCTGTGTTTACAATCCAAATCATTAAGCCACATAAAGAGGTAGGGCAATAAACTCACTATAGCTATAGAAATGCTTTACTACAAAATTTTAAAAAAAGACTCTTTAGGAAATTATAACGCAACAAGTACCTGCATTTTAAGACCCAGGTAGATTTTTGGGGGTGACAATGGCTTTGCCGATGATTGCATTCAATTGAGATGGTAGGTATGAATCACCTCTAGTTATATTTTATTGGCTTTGTAATTTAACTTCATGAGGGTACGAAAGAATTAGAAACTTTTAAGGATTTGAAAAAACATAGATTTGGGGGTTTAGAGGTGTACCCGTTTTATACAATTTTTGAATATCTCTAAAAACTCAGTTATTTCCAATCTATAAAAATCCTTGAGTTAGTCTATTTTAAAGTATATAAAATGGAGAACATCCCAAAAACTACAGAAAAAAAAAACAGTTTTCCGGATTTTTGAAGATGGCGCAACTTACGAATAAATCTGAAAAAAGTCAGAAATATAGTTTTTGATAAAATTCACAAAACGCAAAAAAAATTTAGACATGCAGCCATCGCCAAAAAAAGTTATACGTACCTATTAAAAAAACAAAAAAAATTGAGGTTATGTACACTAGATCTTCGGTTCCACAAAAATGGATGTTTTGTAAAAGCCTCAGATGTGCGTGTGAATTTTTTGTAATTTATAATTTAATTGAACCAAGTTAAAAAAAATAAAATCGAAAAATTGACATTTTTGGATGTGCGGAAAGGGGGAGGGGGTGGTGGGCTAAAATTGCGGTAAGTCTTAATTTTTTTAATCATATAGAACGTGAAAAAATAAAAAAATATTCAGGCTGTATCGACCTCAAAAAATATGATTAGACTTGCAAAGACCCTTACAAAACTTTAAAAAAACATGTTTTTTGGGGGGTTTAAAAGTGATTCGCCCAATTTTTAAATATCATAAAATACTCACTTATTTCAAATTATACATGATCTATCAACAAAACCTTGAGCTGATCTATTTTGAAGTCTAAAAAATGGAGAAAGTCCCCAAAAACCCCCTAAAAAACTGTTTTCCGGATTTTTCAAGATGGCCCAGTTTACGGAAAAATCTGAAAAAAATCAGATAGATAGTTTTTGATAAAATACACAAAATGCAAAAAGAATTGGACCTGCAGCCATCTTCAAAAAAAAGTTATAAGTTTTAAATAAATTTAAAAAAAATTGAAGTTACGTACACTCGACCGACGAATCCATAAAAAATGGACATGTTCTGTTAAAGCCTCAGCTATACGTGTGAATTTTTTGAAATTTTTAAATCAATTTTAGCCCAACTAAAAAAAATTAAATCTAAAAATAGATGGCGAGCTAAAATTCCGCGTTATCTCATTTTTTTAATTGCATAGAACGTAAAAAAATGAAAAAAAAAATTGAATTCTAGTAGTGAGGGCATTTTGCCTATCTTAACAGGGGGTTTCCTTTCCATTTTCTATCCTAAAATTTCAATGGAAAAACTAATATGTATTTTAATAGAAGGGACTCAGAAATGTCATTATATGGCATTATAACAAGTTATTTTGATTTAAAACAAGTTTTTGATCAAATTTTATAGTGTAGAAAACGTGAAAATACCGTTTTTACATTTTCATCCATTCCCAAAATACGTCATAATCGATTTGGCTGAAAATTTGCCCACAGATAGCCAAAACATAGTACTTTAAGTAGTTAGAAGGATTTTAATTATATTACAAAACTAAAAAAGTTACATGCAATAATATCAGACTCAAAAGTATATTAGTCCAGTCGGGATAGCATTTGGCCTTGCATGCCGAGCTGCCAAAATTTTATTTTTCTAATCTTTAGGGGGGTCAATAGTAGCCTAAATTTAAAGTCGCGAATTAATTCCTCCGTTACGTTAGCCGCCATCTTGATTTTTTTTTTGAAAAGGAGAACCGTTTTTGCTCAACATCTTCACCGTTTTTAACTTTGCGACAAAAATGGTAGGAACTGAAATTGTTCCAAATACATTGTATTTTTATTACAATTTCTTTTTAACAATTTTTGTCGTGAGGTCGATATTTTCCGAGTTAATTGTACTTACAGTAGACGCCTATATTTTTGACTATGATATTGCATGTAACTTTTTTGGTATTGTAATATAATTCATATCCTTCTAACCACTCAAAGTCCTATGTTTTGGCTATCTGCGGGCAAATTTTCAACCAAATCGATTATGACGTATTTTGGGAATGGAGTAAAATGTAAAACGCAGTATTCTAACGTTTTCTACATTATAAAATTTGATAAAAAGCTTGTTTTGAATCAAATTAACTTGTTATAATGTCATATAATATCATTTTTGAGTACCTTCTATTAAAATATTAATTTTTCCATTGATACTCTACGAGAGAAAATGCAAATTTGTTAAAGAAATACCAAATCACTGTAAAATCGCTTAAAATAACATTTTGAGAAAAAAAAGAAGAAGAAGATTTTTTGACCTTAAATCTCTTATTTTTACGTCCCGCAGAAGCTATACACCAAGTTTCAGAAAAAACGGAGATCCAAAAGTTTTTTTTATCCAAAATTGAGTGATTTGAAATGGAATCACCCTAATACAATATTCTAGTTCACAAAATAAAAACCAACAACCCGTCGGTCGTTTGTCACCATTCATCCCTTATCCTAAAGATAAATAACAGTTTGTCGACGAAAATTCCATTCGATCAAATGTTCGTCGACGAATTGTCCATTCGATGAATTGTGCATTCGACCAACTGTTTGTCGACCAAATGTTGTCGACCAATTTTCCGTCGACGAAGTGTTCTCGACCAACTTTCCTAGCATATACGATAGGTAAATCCAATAAACATCCAATGCAAATAATCAATACCGATATAATTTGACTTGAACTTTCAAATGCGGTAAGCAGAATTGCTATTTTATTTTTTAATCAAAAGTTATTCGGGTTCAAAAATTGCAATTTTTCGATTTTTTGAAAGTTCAACCGCGTTTATCTCGAAAACTATGCATCCTACGAAAAAACTTTTTAGAACATTTTTTGGTTAGAATGATAAAAAAAAATACAAAAAAATGTTTCGTTTTGCGAGAAATCGCTGTTATGCAATTCCTCAAGTTCTTTGTTTGTAACAATCTTATCGACATCCGGATCAACTCTTACCCAAAAAATTCGTGTTCTGCGGGTCAAAATACATATAAACAACTTGGGTTAAGTTCATCTGAATGAATGAGGCCGTTGTACCCCCCTTGGCGACAGGACTATTTACCAAATCTTCAATTTGGCATCTTTTTTGCAATGCGTCGCACATGTCATATTGCACGCCTGGTTACGGGGGCCCTGGGGAGAACTTACTTGTAGGTGCGGTAGTGTGGAAGGTACTTTTATGGAACAAAATTATTGCTGCCATTGTTTCAAAAAATTATAAAAAACGCTAAGACCCGTCGATTTTTATATACAGGGTGATTGATTAGTGTGATAAAGCTCAGTAGATCCGCTATAGTAATAGATAGCAACAAAAGTTAATAACAAAAATTGTAGCGAACTTTGAACTTCACATTTTACAAAATTAGTTAGAATGTTACGATAATGTTGTTACGAGAATGTTCGATAACATAGTGGCAGACCAAACTTATGTTTTTTTTTAATGGAACACCCTATATTTTATTTTATATTCGAAATAATTTATATATAATAATTATATTTATAATAATTTATAATAATAATCTTATATTTTTAACTTCCCCATCACAAAAATATAAAGGTTTGTTATGTTATACAGGGTATTTACAAAGTTATAGGTAACCAATTTTATATGACAATCGTAAGAAGTTCAGCTACCTGTATAAATAAAAATAAGCACAACAGCAATGGTTTATTGGTGTCATATTTTTTTGTTGATTGTGAAAATTTTTAAGAATGGTTGATATTGCTAATTTTCTTTAGATCGAATACAGGGTGAGTCAAAAGCTAAGTACATTATTTTCTCAGAAAATTTAAATGGAACACACTGTATTTTATATCATTATCGAAAAGTACCATTAGCGTACTTTAATTTTTATACGGGGTGTCCAGAAACTCTACCGACAAACGAAGACAGGAAATTCCTCAGATAATTTTAAGACATTTTAACCTAATTCATCTAGTCCGAAAATGCTTCCTAAGGGAGCTAGAGCTCTTTGAAGATGGCGTCTTGTAATCAGTTTTTCTTAAATACCTCCACAACGCTTATATTTAGAAAAAAGGAAAATTGGTACACATATTTATCTTCCGAAGATAAATCGATTCCATCTATTGCGAATTTCTAGTACGGGTCATAGGCGTCAGTTTTTGGTAGGGCAACGGTTATTTTATCGCATGACTTTTATGTCCTTAAATTTTAAGCATTTTTGATACTGGATTATTAAATTGCAAGGTATTCTAGTGCTAAAAGGTACTCTTGCTTTAAGTCGGTAGGACACACCGTTTTCTAGAAAAATCGATTTGAAAGTTTTTCTTTTTTTGAATTTCCAAAATTTTTTTTTTAAAACCATTTAGAGAAACGAAAACTGGTACGTTTATTTATATTCCAGAGAGGAATCGATTTCCTTAATTGTTAATTTCTAGTATCTGTCATATGCGCCCTTTTTTTGGGTAGGTCGACGGTTATTTTTTCGCATAACTTTTTTGTCTTTAATTTTTGAGCATTTTTGACTATAGGTTATTAAATTATGAGGTATTCTAGTTCTAGTATTAAAAGTTACGCTTGCTTTAAGCTGGTAAAATACACCGTTTTTTTTTTGAAAAATATTTTCAAAATTTTTTTTTTCAAATTAAAAAAACCAAAAATTTTCAAATTGAGTTTTCTAGAAAATGGTGTGTCCTACCGACTTAAATCAAAAGTACATTTTAGTAATAGAGTACCTTACAATTTAATAATCCGGTATCAAAATTGCTTAAAAGTTAAAGACAAAAAAGTTATGCGATAAAATATCCGTTGCCCTACCCAAAACGGACGCCTATGATCTGTACTCAAAATTCGCAATGGATGAAATCGATTTATTTTTGGAAGGGAAATATGCCTATCAAGTTTTTCCAAATAGAAGCGTTCTGGAGGTATTTAAGAGAAACTGATTACAAGACGCCATCTTCGAAGAGCTCTAGCTTCCTTAGGAAGCATTTTCGGACTGGATAAATTGGTTTAAAATGTCTTAAAATCATCTAGGGAATCTCCTGTCTTCGTTTGTTGGTAGAGTTTCTGGACACCCTGTATAATATTCTCTATGTACAAATTCGTTAGTTTTCGAGATATTTTCATTTTCAGAGCAAATTATTTATTAATTATGTGTCTAACGTATGTAACAATAAAGTTATGCCTATTAACTGAACCGTTTTTATGAAACGTAGCTTCATCTCCAAATAGTACATTATCACAGAAATCTCTCTGTCAATAGGGAACTTGCATAAAGGCTATAGCGGGATAAGATGGTCAAAATTGCACCAGGCTCGATTCAGTTTTGGGTTTAGCCATTCGAAAATATATAATTGAAAACTCACTCAGCCAAATTTTCAAGTCCCTAGGTGCACCGGGGGGTCCGCTATGGAAAAAAACGTGTTTTTTTGAAAACATTTTTTTCCAGACGCTGTATTGCTGCAAAAAAGCTGAAAAAATTAACGAATGCGTATCTTAATAACACAAAGCTGCCTGATTTTTTTCAGATTTTTAGCTTTAAAACTGAGCGCAGAAAAATTTTTTGAAATTTTCAAAAAAATTTTAGGTTATGTTGTAAATTTTTCGTCAACTTTAAAATATTTTTGTTTTGTGTATTTTTTTCCATTCTTTCGAATGGCATAGGCCGTATTATTATTTTCGACGTGGAAAATACCTAAAAATCGAAAAAACTATATTTTTTTTGGCATAACTACTTACGTAATAATTTTTTTTTAAATAATAAAATTAGAAAATCTATGGTTTCGTTTTGATTAAAAAATTAAAAAAAAAATAAAGAAAAATTTTTATTAAACGTTAATTGGGAATTATTATTTAAATAAATAATTATTAAATTATTTGAATTACTTAATTGATTAAATAGTGCAACCTAAAAAGTGCAGAGTGTTTAAAGGGATTAATAAATTAATTATTAAAAAGTTACTACACAATCATGAAATTACAAAATTCAAATTAATATATAGCATGGTGCAAAGAAAGGAATAAACTCGTTATTTCGTAAACTGGCGACTTTTGGAGAAATACCGAAACGGGTCGAGTGTGATACGAGTGATGTCATCCATCTGGGCGTGATGACGTAATCGATGATTTTTTAAATGAGAATATAGGTAGTGTGGCAACTCATTTCAAAGGATATTCAGTTCTCTATTTATTAATATAAACACTAACACAATTATTTATACAGGGTGACCAAACAAATTTGAATTAAATTAATTGACATAAAAAGAAGAATTTAAGTAATGTATTTACTTCAAAATATATTTTACTGCTGTTAGAAAACAGAAGAAAATGTTTGAGATATAAACACTGCTTTTCACTTAAATTCAATGTTCAAGCCAGCTCCTGCTAGCCACCTGCCTCTTGGAAGTTTGAACATTTTATTTAAGCGAAAAGCAATGTTTATTTTTCGAATAAACATTTTTTTCCCTTTTCTGAAAGTAAAATATATTTTGAATTAAATAAATTACATACATTATTTTTTTTGTAAATTAATTTATTTAAAAAAAAATTGGTCACTCTGTATAAATAATAAGGGTAATGTTTCCATTGTTTTCAATCTGGCGGGATGTGGAGTAATAGTTTTGATGTTATTTTATGTGCTATTAGATTGAAAACTTAGTCCTTTCTACTAATGGTAATGTTTATACTACTGAATAGAGAATTGAATAACCTTTTGAATAACCAAATTATAGTAAAGTCCCAGTGATTGGCTGTGTACAATAGTTAAAAAACTTACACAGATATAAAAAACTTCGGTTTGTATAATGGTATAAAATTCTATTAAAAAACTTTTAAAAAAGTCATCCAAATAGATTATAGAAAAACATCAGAACATTTTCTATCTAGTCAGATCTTCTTCAGTGACATTCTGTTTAGTTACTGAAACTATAGTCCGCTAGTTGATATATTATTATGTAGTCTTCAAAATTACATAATTATTTATTAAAACTTCCCGTATAAATAGTTAATCATAAAAATGCCAAAGGAAATAGCTTCAGAACAACATTAAAATTATACTTTTGAATTGCGGCACAATGTCGATATTAATGGATTTTACTAAAGCTCAAAAGCAGCATGGCTTCCCTGCTCGAAAAACTGAAGGGGTAGTTGTCACAACGAGTTCGAGGTCAAGACGGAATTCGGTCTATGTCACTCGTCTTGACTTGTCATTCCAAAATTATAATTTTAATAAAAAATTTATTTTAACAAAATTATGTAATTTTAAAGACTATATATCAACTAGTGGGCTAGTTTCAATTACTACACAGAATGTCACTGAAGATGATTTGACTAGATCGAAAACATTCTGGATGTTCTTGGATGACTTTTTTAAAAGTTTTTTAATAAAATTTTATACCATTATACAAACCAAAGTTATTTACTACTATGGTTTTTCAAATAACCGAAATTCTCATTAAAAAAATTCATCGATAACGTCATCGCGCCCAGATGGATGACGTGACTACTAGTATGATATATGCCAAAAAATCACAATTAAAAAATCGACCTCTTTCGGGATTTTTCCTTAGAATCGACAGTTTAATAAATAACGAATTTATTCATTTCCTTTGCATCATACTGTATGTTAATTTGAATTTGAATTTTGTAATTTCATGAGTGCGTAGTAACTTTTTAATAATTAATTTATTAATCCCTTTAAACACTGCACTCTTTAGATTGCACTATTTAAGCAATTAAATAATTCAAATAATTTAGTAATTTATTTATATAATAATTCCTCATTAACGTTTAATAACACGATTTTTATTACGTAAGTAGTTAGTGACTTCGACGGCAGTACTTGAGGAGTGGTTTTTTGTATCGAACACTACAAACATTTTATTTTTTAAACGTTAAAAAAATTAATTTATTGATTTTTTTGTAAGCCTATGGCAGGATACCCTTAATGGAACGATATTATTATATATGAAATTCAAATAATCGTGCAAATAAATCACTTATTTAAGTATTAATTGTATTACATTCTATCGATAACAACAAAATTTTAATTTTTTAAACGTTGAAAAAATTATTTTTTGACTGATTTTTGAGGCTATTTATTAAAAAAAAAAGTTTTATTAGCTGATTTTGATGGTAAAGATAAAAATACATACAAAAAGGTAAATTATGATTAATTTAGCTTTATGTTGTTGAGGTTATGAGTCAAAACCTTCAGAAAAAAAAAACAGTTTTTTCGATTTTTATGTATTTTCCACGTCGAAAATGATAATGATAATGATAAAAAGTTAAATTAATAATAAAATGATAATAATAATGATAATAAGTTGGCGAAAAATTTCCAACATAGCCTACAATTTTTTTGAAAATTTCAAAAAAATTTCCTGTGCTCAATTTTGAAGCTAAAAATCTGAAAAAAAAATCAGGCTGCTTTGTATTGTTAAGATACGCCTTCATTAATTTTTTCAGATTTTTTGCAGCAATACAGCGTCTAAAAATATTTTTTTTTCAAAAAAACACGTTTATTTCCAAAACACCTAGCTCCTGGGGATCCTGTTATTTTTTAATCAAAACGAAACCGTAGATTTTCTTATTTTATTATTTTAAAAATATTTTTATTACGTAAGTAGTTAGTGGCTTCGACGGCGGGTACTTGAGGACTGGTTTATCCTGAGTTTTCTCCAAAAACGTGACTAGAAGCGCTTCCTTGCGTACGGCACCAAAGTGCCGAGCTTTTCTTGACCTTAGCGCGCTTTTAAAATCACAATCGCAACAAGCATTTTTATAAAGGGGCAACATTTTCTATTGAATACTACAAAATTTTTATTTTTTAAACGTTAAAACGTTAAAAAAATTAATTTTTTGATTTTTTTTATAAGCCTATAGCAGGGTACCCTTAATGGTACGATATTATTATATGAAATTCAAACAATCGTGCAAAACAAAAAAATAATTTATTTAAGTATTAATTGTATTACATTCTATCGAGAACAACAAAATATTAATTTTTTAAACGTTAAAAGAATTATATTTTTTTACTGATTTCTGAGGCTATTTAGTAAAAACAGGTGGGGGTTGAGGGTGAGGGGTTTTTGAGCATGCTGTAGGAAAAAAATAAGTTCTAATAGCTGATTTTTATTGTAAATGTAACAATACATATAAAAATGTAAATGATGATTAATTTAGCTGTATGTTGTTGAGTTTATGAGTGAAAAACTTCAGAAAATGCAAAAAAACAGTTTTTTCGATTTTTAGGTAGTTTCCACGTCGAAAATGATAATATGGCCGATGCCATTCCAAAGAATGGAAGAAAATACACAAAACAAAGATATTTTAAAGTTGGCGAAAAAT
This sequence comes from Diabrotica virgifera virgifera, assembly GCF_917563875.1. Taxonomy (NCBI): domain Eukaryota; kingdom Metazoa; phylum Arthropoda; class Insecta; order Coleoptera; family Chrysomelidae; genus Diabrotica; species Diabrotica virgifera. The sequence goes on along the minus strand of NC_065449.1, from coordinate 198,846,762 downwards.
TTACAACATAACCTAAAAATTTTTTGAAAATTTCAAAAATTTTTTCTGCGCTCAATTTTAAAGCTAAAAATCTGAAAAAAATCAAGCAGCTTTGTATTGTTAAGATACGCATTCTTTAATTTTTTCAGATTTTTTGGAGTAATACAGTGTCTGTAAAAAAATGTTTTCAAAAAAACACGTTTTTTTCCATAGCGGACCCCCCGGAGCACCTAGGGACTTGAAAATTTGGCTGAGTGAGTTTTCAATTATATATTTTCGAATGGCAAAACCCAAAACTGAATCGAGCCTGGTGCAATTTTGACCATCTTATCCCGCTATAGCCTTTTTAAATTCGAAAAAAATGTTATAAATCACAACAGAACATAATTTAAAACATGTATCAAAGATAAAACATTTTTGTAGGTCTTTCGTTTGGTACCCAAAGGCGATTAAAAATTCAAATTAAAACAGGTGGCCTAAAACACGTCGTGACGTCACTCGTTTGTACATTTACATTTTTCCAACAAAGTAAACAGAATTTTAAATTAGACGTTATAAACGTCAGTAGAAAATACATTTATTTGACGTTACAAGTGTTTTGATCGTTTGAACTATTCATAGAAAACTGTACTTTTACAAAATGGTTTTATTTTCCGTAGTAAACCTTCTTTCCTTTCCTTCAATAACTATATCAAACTCCAATGTCAACAAACTGGTATATATTATTACAATGACATACGATAAATGTTAATAGAATATAAATATTTTTCCTTTATTTCGCGACGAGGTATACCAAAATAGGTGGAGGCCAATAAACTAAAGAAGAAGAAGAAGAATATACCTAATTATGACCATAAACGGAACAATATAGTTAAACTGAGTGACGTCACGGTCCGTTTGACCTATTTTAAGATACCGAAGACTTTATTGTACTTCTAAGCTATTATGAGTTTTTGAATCGTGAAATTTTGGAAATCTCATTTTTATACAAAACCGAACATTACTATGTAATAAAAAAATGTGTAAGTTCCCTATTGATTTTAGGTAACACCCATTCACAAAATAATATTCTCTTTTCAGAATCTTATTGAATTAATTCTTGGTACAATTGAATGCGGTAAGAGTGCATTCTGTTTTTTGCAAGAATTCTTTGCACAGAGTAGTAAATTAGTTCGTTTGCTTTGGAAGTATTTCATATACTTGATTTTCAGTAACTGCCAGCAACACAGTTATTTCGTTTTCCTCTGATACAGTACTTTTTGTTCGCCAGTGTTTTTTATACATAACTGAACCAGTGCGGTTAAAAAACAATACTTAATTTTTCAAAGCATGCTGTTGTAAGTTGTCGTCTTTCAGGGAACCTTTCATGTTAAATTCTTACCTACTGATAATAACGCATTTTTATTGCACTCCCACAATTCCAAATCATATCTACCATTTCTAAATAGTAAAATTCATCTTAACTATTTAATAACACATTACACACACAATTATGGTGAACCGTCAGTTTTAGACAATTCAGTCATGGCTTACTTACAATCTGGAAAAATTTAGACACGTTATTAATAATTTGCTCTGAAAAATAAAAAAATTTCGAAAACTAACAAATTAAAACAGGGAATATTGTAAAAAAATTAAAGTACGGTATTGGTACTTTTCGATAGTGACATAAAATATAGGGTGTTCCATTTAAAAATACTGAGAAAATAATCTACTTGCGTTTTGACTCACCCTGTATTCGATATAAAGAAAATTAGCAATATCAATAATTCTTAAAAATATATATTGACAATCAACAAAAAAATATGCCACCAATAAATTATTACTTTTGTGAATATTTTTATTTATACAGGGAACTGAACTTGTTACGATTTTCGTAGAAAATTGGTTATAACTGTGTAAATACCCTGTATAACATAACAAACCTTTATATTTTTATGATGGTGAAGTTAGGAAGATTTCGAATATAAAATGAAATATAGGGTGTTCCATTTAAAAAAAACATGTTGTTTGGTCTGCCACTATGTTGTCGAACACCATGTAACATTCTAACTAATTTTGTAATGTGAATCTCAAAGCTGGCTACAATTTTTCTAATTAACTTTTATTGCTATCTATTATTATAGCGCATCTACTGAGCTTTATCACACTAATCACACTATAGTCACCCTGTATAAATGTGCACTTTTTAAACATAAATTTAAATGTACAGGGTGATTCATGCGAGCTTAGCAGAGTTCATAAGCTTTATTTTCAACGGACCACCCTGTATAAGTTCATATTTTTAGAAGCTACTTAACAAGATGATTTCAACGAACTATATCATGTAGGGCGTATTATGAATGATACAAGGTGAAATTTTGAAATTATAAAGTATGGAAACTACTTATGGAATAAAATTGTTTGTGTCCATATTTTAGAAAACCATAAAAAATACTGGGGCACGTCAACTTTTAAATTTAAATAGTCGCTTTATTGACATAAGTTTAAATATATAGGGTGATTTACGCAAGTATAGCATAGTCCATGATCTTTAGTGTTAATGAATCATCTTGTATATTTTTATGTTCTTAGAGGCTACTTAACAACCTTATCTCTCAAAAAAGTGTATTATATAATAGTAATCTTTTCTCTAACTTATATGTAATTATTGGAGATCTATAAAACTATACTTGCTATTTTGGCTATTATTAGCACAATTAAATACGCAACATTTATTTAGCATTTCAGATAAAATTTGTTATACCAACAGTGACATTACAAAGATAGTTCCAATATTGTCATATTTCGCCGCTACACACGCTAGCATCGTTTCAGGGTACCTCCACCATGGTCACGCACGGAACGAATAGGGCTTTTCATCGATTGTCATTTGTTTCGAGCTTCTGTCATATGTTGTATAATCTGTGTATAATATTAATATACACGGATTATACGACATAATATGACAGAAGCTCGAAAGAAATGACTGAGTGAAGAGCTCTATAGATGGAAGAACCCATTTATTTACTATTGACCTAATCCGGTTAAAGGTGTGTCCGTTATACATAAAAAATGTAAACATAAACTTTTTAACGTTAGTCGTTAATACATTCCTTTCAAACTATAGTTAAATTGTATTTTTAAACATATTGTTTATTTTATTAATAATTAAATTCACGATCAAATGATGTTCATATTTTGTTACATAATAAATTAAAATTTAGTTTGACTTTGACGGATCTGTCAAACTCACTCGTAAACAACGCATGCTTTGTTGATACATACTGTAACAAAAGAATACTTTTGACCGACTCGTGTATAACAGGTTCCGTCTCGACAGCCACGTGTTTATCGAACTATCCAGATGAATGACGCAGCGAACAGCGAGGAAATTAATTCTCGTGAATGTTCGGCGGCCAAGGCCACGGATATCTAGGGATGGGCGGTTCCGTTTTTTTTTGGAACGTTCAGAACGTGTCTGGTATTTTTTTATTCAATATATAAGGACGCGAACTTTTAGGAGTAAGTTAGTTGTAGATACAATTCGATACTGTAAAATTGTATAAATAAATAAATTTGTATATAAATTCGAACCGCTAGTTTCATTTTAATTGTAAGTTGTTACAGTTAGTGTCCGGTTTTCGGTAAAATTAATGCGGTAAACTTATTGCGGTATAAATATAAGTGAGTTAAAAGACTTAAAAAGACTTTTGAACTTTATTCGTCGGGAATAATCGGAGTGGTTAATTATTCGCTATTTAAAGAGACTTTTAAAAGGACATTTGAAAAGTACGTGTGTGTCGACCAAAGATGTTGCTAGTAGAACTTTCCATAAAACAGCTCCGTGAACATTTAGAAGAACGCGAGTTAGATGTCAGTGGGTGTAAGAAAGTGTTGCAAGCACGACTCGAGGATGTCATCAGGAAGAACAGAGACGACCCAGAGACGTTGCACTTCCAGTCAGCGGAAGAAGCAATCTTATCGAAAGAAATTGTTGAAACTGTTTATCAAAAGATCGATGAAACTTCTAGAAGAAGCGGCCAGAAATTCGAGAATGTTGCTCATAAATTTGACGAGCCTTCTCAAGTAATCGGGTCTTAGATGAATCACTTGCTATTGCGTTGGAACACGCCAGTCAAACTTCACAAAGCCATACCCTTCACAACGATGAACCTCTGGAGGAAATGATACGGAGAGTAGTTCGTAACGAGATGCCAAAGAGACGTGAGCCTAGGTGTTGGAATTGTGGCGACGTGGGCCATATTCGTCGTAATTGTAAGCAGAAAAGAAGATCGTACAGCTGTCGGAAAACTAGAGCGGGTCGACACCAATTGGCCACTGCCGACCTCGAGAACGAGAGCTCCCATAGTAACTGTCAACCTTACGTCCTCCGGTGGAATTCACAACTTATACATCGACGGTCGTATCAATAATCGATATATATCGTTTTTGGTGGATTCAGGTTCCGTTTTTTCTGGAACGTTCGGAACGTGTCTGGTATTTTTGTATTCAATATAATAAGGACGCTAATTTTTAGGAGTAAGTTAGTTATAGATAGAATTCGGTACCGTAAAATTGTATAAATAAATAAATTCGTATATAAATTCGAACCGCTCGTTTCATTCTAATTGTTTTGAAACGTGCGAGGGTTAGAACGCACGATGACATTCCAATAGTGACTCGACCTATCCTATGCTACCTTTGTCATTACACGGCGGTCGGAACGTTCGGTGTAATGTGAAAGTTTGGAATGTCATCGTGCGTTCTAGCGATCGCACGTTCAAATTCTTAGTGTCTGAAAGGAGCGTTGGGTATTGTGCAGGACAATCTGTACGACTTGTCGCATTAGGCTTCTATAAGATAAGATTATATTCATTCGTACTAAATTATATTACTATGTGTTTTACCCTGTAGTTTCTGCGTACAAAAATTTGTAAAGCTTTTTATTTTTTTTTAGGTTTTTCTCGGAATGGAATGGAAATCGTGAAAACTGAACTTGCATGCTCTACAGAACAACAAATAAGTGCAAACACTGAAAAAACAACATCAAAAAATTCTAATTGTAAATGTAAAATTTGTTTTAAGCAATTTAACCAGGCAGGTTCTTTGAAACGACATTTAAAAACGCACACTACAGAAAAGTTGAAGTGTAAAATTTGTTTTAAGCAGCTTGCAACAAAAAGTAATTTGAAAATACACTTGAGAATGCACACTGGAGAAAAGCCTTTTAAATGTGAAATTTGTTTTAAGCAGTTTAATCAAGCAAATGGTTTGAAATTACATTTGAGAGTGCACACTGGAGAAATGCCTTACAAGTGTGAAATTTGTTTTAAGCAGTTTAGTCGAGTAAATAATTTGAAATCTCATTTGAGAGTGCACACTGGAGTAACGCCTTACAAGTGTGAAATTTGTTTTAAACAGTTCAGTCTAGCAGGTAATTTGAAAACACACTTGAGAGTGCACACTGGAGAAAAGCCTTACAAGTGTGAACTTTGTTTTAAACAGTTCAGTCTAGAAGGTAATTTGAAAACACACTTGAGAGTGCACACTGGAGAAAAGCCTTATAAGTGTGAAATTTGTTTTAAACAGTTTAATTTAGCAACTGGCTTAAAAAAACATTCGAGAGTGCACACTGGAGAAAAGCCTTACAAGTGTGAACTTTGTTTTAAACAGTTCAGTCTAGAATGTAATTTGAAAACACACTTGAGAGTGCACACTGGAGAAAAGCCTTATAAGTGTGAAATTTGTTTTAAACGGTTTACTTTAGCAACTGACTTAAAAAACCATTTGAGAGTGCACACTGGGGAGAAACCTTACAAGTGTGAAATTTGTTTTAAACAGTTTAAGCAAAGAATACATTTGAAAAGACATGCGAAAGTTCACACTGGAGAAAGGCCTTAGGGCAGCCGTACATGGACTGCTGGGGCAGTTTATCACTGAGCGACATACACGGACCGCTTGCGCTTGAGCGGTCTCGTCGACAGCTCGAGCGGTGGATTGTTGACAGCTTGATTTGTGTCTTGCAACTACTTGAGAAGTTGACTTCCTACCGCAGTCGAATCATGGATTTTACTAGGAAGTACTCTTAGAAGATCTGTCGACTGCTCGTGGCGCAGTCAACAGCTAAATTTATTGCTAAATCTTTATGTTTTTGTTATGTACCTACTATTTGTTGCGTTGAGACTTTTTTTTTTAATATGTGCCCACATTTATGTACAATACATGTATTGAAAATACCTAGTTGTGGCTTTTATTTGCGTTTTTAGTCGTTGGTGTACAGCAGGGTTTCTTAATATTTTTGATAAATAGAACCCTTTTTAGTAGTCACTTTTATTGTGGAACCCCTGGTTTGTTTCAATATGAATCATTTCTTCAATAAATGCCTCTGACATTTTAACCCCTTCTTCTTTTAAAGAGATTTTTAGAAGAAGGATTGTTCCAAAAAGAGTTTTTGGGAAACGATCAAACTCGTTAGAGCGCATACAATTTGCCCAAAAATCTATTTTTTCCTTGAAAGCAAATATTTTTCGTGGTCAATAAAAACATTAAGTCAAAACGGCAACAGGTGTATAGGCGGCTGCACAATTGACCGGGAACGGGAACGGAAACGGGAACGAGAACGGAAACTGAAAGCGTCAGCAGATTCACAATTAAATGGCAAACAGCTGTTTTGTGTCACTGTCACTTGTGCTATTAATTATTTTTCTTCTCAAAATAAATTTTGTGGAACGATCTTTTTCTAATTTTATTAAAAGAACATGTCTGTTAACTCTAAAAATATGGATTTATTTGATGACGAGCTTTTAATATTTTCGTTTTTTATAATCTTGGAACTAATTTACACAATATGTGTGCAATCGCAAAGGTTTGTCAGCATAAAGATAAAAAGCATATCATTCAAATATTTATATTATTATTGTATCTAATTACCATATATAAGTACGTGTACTATGATCTACATCAATCATACGGATGAGGACATTTTTCCAATAAAGAAATCAATCGTTCGTCATTTATTTTAATGCAAAATGTATAAAAATTGTCACTAAAACTTGATCACACACTTCTAATAACAAATTTTTATTGGGCATTTGACAGTATTTTTAATACTGCCTTCTGATTGGTTCCGGGAATACAACGGGAACGAGAAAGTTAAAACATGGTCAACTTTCCCGTTCCCGTTACCGGACAGCTTCTCGTTCTCGGTTATTGTGCATCTACAACATTAATTTACATAGAGGTTAACTTTTTTCCCGTTCCCGTTCTCGTTCCCGTTCCCGGGCAATTGTGCAGCCGCCTTATGTTTTCAAAAAACTGATAGTGTGTAAAATATTTATTAAAAATCAGCTAAGTACTTTCAGCATATCAAAATGCCATCATCAGAGCTTCCTATAAGACTAAGTTAAGAGACTTTTCATAAAAAATAAAAAGGTAGAAAAAATTTACGTCTTATTGGTATAAACACTTCAACAGAAGAGTAATTGTTGACCAACACATTACATTTAAAAATTATTCAGGGCTAAGCCTCTGATCATGGGTAAAAAACCCTTAAAATATATCTAATATCACATTGATGTGAGTATTTCACAATACGGCTACCATATTACATTGAAGAGCTGTTACTGACTGTTTTGAAATTATGAAGAAGGAAGCTATTAAACGGAAACAGAGTCCGAAGCGTCCTCTATATTATAATAATCAAAATTTTTAAATGAACAATCAAAAATTTTGATTATTATAAAATAGAGGTAGCTTCGGACTCTGTTTCCGTTTAATAGCTTCCTTGTATGTTTTACCCTGTAGTTTACGCATACAATAATTTGTATAGTTTTTATTTTTATTTTAGATATTTCTCACAAAGAAATGGAAATCGTTAAAACTGAACTTGACTGCTTAACAAATGGACAACTTGGACAACAAAGTGCAAACATTGAAGAAACATCAAAAAATTCTATTCCTAAAAGTAAAATTTGTTTTAAGTAATTTAACCAGGCAGGTTCTTTAAAACGACATTTAAAAACGCACACTGCAAAAAAAGCTGAACAAGTGTGAAATTTGTTTTAAGCAGCTTACAACACAAGGGAATTTGAAAACACACTTGAGAATGCACACTGGAGAAACGCCTTTTAAGTGTGAAATTTGTTTTAAGCAGTTTAGTCAAGCAAATAGTTTGAAATACCATTTGAGAGAGCACACTGGTGAAAAACCTCACAAGTGTGAAATTTGTTTTAAGCAGTTTAGTCAAGTAAATAGTTTGAAATTTCATTTGAGAGTGCACACTGAAGAAACGCCTTACATGTGTGAAATTTGTTTTAAACAGTTTAGTCAAACAAGTCATTTGAAAAGACATGAAAGTTCACACTGGAGAAAAGCTTTATAACTGTGAAATTTGTTTCAAACAGTTCAATGTAAAGTTTATACGATGTCAGTTCGACAAGTATAAAAACAAAATTCGACACCGAGTGTCGGCTACTTTTGTAAAACATAGGTGGCGCAATAGAAATTAATGAGTAAATTTTAATTTAAATTATGGTCTAAAATTTGTTAAACAGTAATAATACTGTTAATTATTCCCATTTCTTTATGAAATTGACACCAAAGATGATTAAAAATACATAATACAGATGCAACTTACCATGGTTATTAATTTGAGAACTAAAGAAATGAGCCTACACAAATGAGCCTATGTTGCGAAAATATTGTCACGGTCCATTACTTTTGTGTCAAATTATCTTTATTCGCATTATTGATTAGCTATCTATTTAGAGTACTGTAATCGCCAACCAATTTTACATCTATAATTCATTTTTTAATATGCAAATACCCGTCAACGAATACATAATTGTCTAAGTTCAATACATAATAATCACCTACAACGCTGTTTTTTCTGTCACTTCCAACTGTAATGCATTAGGGAGAATTCGATAATCTATGACTCACTGAAAAAAGGGGTTTGGGATCAACTTTAGATAGAATTTTTGTACATAATCTCAGAGTCAGAGTGGTACTGCTGATTCGCCTTGTTAAATATTGCTGTGTCTAGGTACACGCTAACGTGTACGCAAATAAAAAAGTTAGGTACACGCGAAACGTCATCAAGTCAGTGACGTCACTATTTAGCGTGCACTGTTACTGGTTTTTTTGCGTACACGCTAACTTGAGCCGCGTGTATGCTGTGGTAAGAATATACCGCGAGTATCAGAGAGTCAGTGTTAGAATGTGTTGAATCTCGTTGTGTTTACACTTTAATATTGATTAGTAAAGAGATTTCTTATGTTTTATTTGTTTAGTGTTTTTTTTAAATTAACTATGGAGTGTGGACAATTATTTAGTTCTTTTAATGAGTTTAACAAAAATTTTAAAACAGTATAAAAAAAATAAGAGACTATAAATTATTATATATTTTTAAATTATAAGTGAAATAGTATTACCATTGTTTATTTACACATTGGTCTAGTTATACAATGGTATTATCGTCCAAAATTAAAATAAAAGGAAGACCTAAAGCTTTCACAATAATAATTAACTTTTTCTGAAGCTATTTCCTTGTGACATTTTTGTACTCAACTATTCTAAATGGGAAATAAGCCACAATTTAAATAAAAAATGATTTTATTAACTTTTTGATGTCCAAATCGGATGTCGTTGTCAAAATACAAAATATTAATAAATTAAACAAAAATGTTGTTGCTTAGTAAAAAATTTCTTTTAATAGTTTATTTAATCTGACTATAATATTTGTATTTTGACAACGACATCGGATTTGGACGTCAAAACGTTAACAAAATCATTTTTTTAGTTAAATTGTGGCTTATTTCCCATTTAGAATAGTTGATTATAATAATTAACTTGCACATAAAAATTATTTTAGCAATATTTTGTACATGTCATGTCAACTAAATAGTTATTTTGCTAACCTGAAATATACTTTTATATATACATACATTGATTTATTACAATTATTAAATTTGAAACATCTGAATAGTTCTGCTTCCCTTCCCTTTAATAACAAATATTTTTCTATCAAACAAACACTAAACATCAAAATAGCGTGTAGGTACCAAATATACAGTCACTGCTCACGCTCAATAATGACGTCACTGGCTTGATGAAGTTTAATTCGCGTGTACCTAAATTTTTTATTTGCGTACACGTTAGCGTGTACCTAGACACAGCGGTTAACGCTAACAACTAAAGGTTGAAATAGTATGAACAAAGCAAATCTAAAATAATTTGCAGGTTACAAATGACCTCTTATATTATAGCAAACTAATAAAATTTGTTCAGCCCATTCTAACTGAAGATGACTTAAATCTTTTTATAATAATTGTTTCACACAGATTATTCAGTAAATAAATGAACTAACATATTTTATTGCTTCCAGACGTTGTTCTGTATAGAAGCGTTTGTTTAAACACGAAGACCAATGTTGTATTGTCTGTTGTTCTGTACAGAAGTACTATTAATATTATTTAAGGATGTGACTGATAAACACGAAATATGAAAGGAAATCAAAAGTATGCGATAAAAATAATACATATGTACTTACAATTCTTTTTAATTCTAAAATTGGGTATATTTATATTCGTGAACCTTTTGCTTGATTTATTTTCAGTTTTATTTATATTAGCATATTATATAAAATAAATAATATTCTATAGCTAGTATTGAACTTTTACGTTTTTATATGATTACTCTGTGTTTTACCCTGTAGTTTCTGTGTACAAAAATTTGTATAATTTTGATTTTTATTTTAGGTTTTTCTCCAAACGGAATGGAAATCGTGAAAACTGAACCTGCATGCTCTACAGAACAACAAATAAGTGCAAACACTGAAGAAATAACATCAAAAACTTCTATTTGTAAATGTAAAATTTGTTTTAAGCAATTTAACCAGGCAGTTTCTTTGAAACGACATTTAAAAACGCACACTGCAGAAAAGTTGAACAAGTGTGAAATTTGTTTTAAGCAGCTTACAACAAACGGTAATTTGAAAACACACTTCAGAGTTCACACTGGTGAAAAACCTCACAAGTGTGAAATTTGTTTTAAACAGTTTAGTCAAGCGCATAGTTTAAAACACCATTTGAGAGGGCACAGTGGTGAAAAACCTCACAAGTGTGAAATTTGTTTTAAACAGTTTAGTCAAGCACATAGTTTAAAATACCATTTGAGAGGGCACACTGGTGAAAAACCTCACAAGTGTGAAATTTGTTTTAAGCAGTTTAGTGAAGCAAATAGTTTGAAATTTCATTTGAGAGTGCACACTGGAGAAACGCCTTACAAGTGTGAAATTTGTTTCAAACAGTTCAGTGTAGCATCTAATTTGAAAACACACTTGAGAGTGCACACTGGAGAAAAGCCTTACAAGTGTGAAATTTGTTCTAAGCGATTTAGTCAAGCAGGTAGTTGGAAAGGGCATTTGAGAGTGCACACTGGAGAAAAGCCTTACAAGTGCGAAATTTGTTTTAAACAGTTTAATCAAAGAATACAATTGAAAACACATGCGAAAGTTCACACTGGAGAAAGGCCTTAGGACGGCCGTACATGAGCTGCTGGGGCAGTTTACCACTGAGCGACATACATGGACAGCTCGAGCCGTCTTATCGACAGCTGCTCAAGTCGATTATTGTTGACTGCTCGACATGTACAGCATGCTTACGCGATGTATAGCACTTGCTTCGCTCGTGCTATAAACATCGCGTGAGTGCGAAAAAAGGATACTTCACGAACTGTTTCATAAATAACTATTTTTAGTTATTGAGATTTTGGTTACGTGGCAGATAAAACCGGAGTATTATCACCCCAATTTATGTCAAAAAATCCTGTATATACCAAATGAACTGATTCAACAGTGCAAATGTACAAAAACTTGTAAAAATAAAGCATGTTATTGTAAGAAAAATAATGTTACTTGTGTACCTTTATGTGGTTGCAATATTGATAAATGCGAAAATATGTATTTCAAATAAATTTTTACTACATTTTTAAACTTTCGAAAGTTTCATTAATTTTTTAATTGTTATTTATACCTACAAAAATTATATTAAACATCAAAAAACATATTGATTTATAAAAACTAAAGAACATGGTTACCAAAAACCTATCTATATTTTTAACAAGTATAAAAAAGCGCAGAGAACGCCCGAGCTACATAATATAATATAGTCCAGACGCGCGACAGTCATAAGCGCTGCATTAACAATTAAAAAACAATAGTTTAAAATAAAACAAGTCCAAAATACTCATCGGGAACGGATACAAGAAGATTTGAACTTTAAATTATGCACTTGGTAACCTCAAAAATAATATTTTTTATTGGTGCTTTTGGGCCTTGAAAATCGCCATTTTCAATTTTAAATTGCTTATAACTAGAAAACGATTAACTGTACAGAAAAATTATAAGAGACCTTTTTTGTTCAGAATGGTCCAAAAAACCTAAAAAAAAATTTGTCTGCGCCAAAAATATTGACTTTTGCAATTTGTTTAAAAAAATTGTTTAAATTATTTGGGACCACTTTTCGCGTGGGAGACCTCTTGAACCTTATTCTGGGGTGTCTCACGAATAAAAGCCTTAGAGCGAGCCCTCATTAGTCCGCTGCGTTGCGTTGCGACGTCGCAACGGAACAACGCATCGGATCGAGGCCCCATCGTTGCGTTGCGTCGATCAGTTGCGTGGTTTCAACCTATCGACGGAGAAAAGAGGCGAGAGGGAGACAGGGTGATGCGTTGCATATTGTCGGAGCTCAGTGGCGGTTAAGAAGGAGGGCCGATTAGCTAAATTTCTATAAAAAATAAATGAATGTTTTTTTAAATATATGAGCAGTTTTAAGTGATCTTGGATTGTTACCTTGAAATATTCATAAATCGACTGTATTTTTTATATCTGCGCTACAATTAACTCAATATACACAAAATAATAAACAAAGCTTAAAAGATCATTTATTGCTTTGAAAGGGTAAATATCTGTCCATAAACAAATGCAAGTTATATGTATATTCTTTTTTATTTAACATGTTCTACAGGCCTTGAAGGCCTAGGGCTTTACAACTTAACAATAACAATTTTACATAATACAAATGACAGTATATACTAATGTCTTATATTTATTATATAATTTGATTTAATGTCTATGTAAAAATTGCTGCACTATGTTTCTCCACTGTATCCTGTTTTTCGCTTTCTCTTTCCAGTCTGTAATTTCCATCGATCCTATATCTTCTTGAAACTTTTCGTGCCATCTTTTTCTTGGTCTACCTCGTCTCCTTGTCCCAACTGGTCTTCTTAATAGTATCTTCTTTGGCATTCTTGACCTATCCATCCTCTCGACATGACCTGCCCACCTGATTCTTTGTGACTTTGTGTATCTTGTTATAGTTAGTTCCTTGTAAAGCATCCTTAGTTCTTCTTTGCCAACCATCTGCCGTATTTTTCCCCCGAAAATAGTCCTCAGTACCTTGCGTTCCCATCTCTCTATCATTTCTTCTTCTGTTTTGTTTAGTACCCATGTTTCACATCCGTAGGTGACTGTTGCTCTTATTACAGTTTGGTATATTCTAATTTTTTTCTTTCTTGGTACGTAATTTGACTTTAATAATTTTTTTAAACTACCGACCTTTCGGTTACCTTTAGCTATCCTGTGCTTTAGTTCGTTTTGCTCGTGTCCTTTTTCATCTATAATGGCACCTAGATATGTAAAGTGCTTTACTCGTTTAAATTTATATTCTTTTCCATCGAACGCTGTTAACTTTAGCATATCTACAGGACAGGTTCTCTTTCTGTGTTGCCTAGCACCATATACTTCGTATTTTCTTCATTTATTTCTAGGCCGGATATCGTTGCATCCCCTTTTTTATGTAATGGGATTATCCAGGCTCTGGCCCACTCTTCAGGCATCTTTTCTTCTTTCCATGTAAGTTCTATCAGTTCATACACCTTTTCCAGTAATTTTCTTCCCCCTGCTTTCGCATGTATATTTTAGCGTATTTAATAAATATTAAGAATAGACAGATCGAATTTTGTGTTAGTTAAAAGGAGGAACCAACAGACCTAGTAAACATATATTGATTTGTGTTTCTGTGATCTGTGACAGTGTGTTTGAGAGATTTGAAAGAATTTATATTTTATTTGGAAATAAGCGACAATAATAATTTAACTGTTGACTTCCACTTCTGAAATTGTTATCCAAATAGAAAACATTAATAAATTAAACAAATTTTGTTTTTGTTGCGTGGTTAAAAAATTCTTCTAATAATTTAAATTTAATAAAATAATAAATGACGTAACATGTCACAAAAGAAATAGCTTCAGAACAATAATATGAAACAAATCGGCAATTTCATAAATATGTATATATAATAATGACTTGTATTTCCTCTTCAATAACTTGAAATCCAACAATTGCCGATAAAATGTTAAATCCTCAGAAAATAAAATTAGCTTTATGTAACCCATTTATGTTCTTTGGTAAAATACGTCATTAATAGATATGTCATTCGACACATGTTGATAATAATCGTTGATTTTTAAACGTGTTTAAACTATACGCTCTGAGCTTCGCTGGTGTCGCTCCTGGCGGATTACTAATTCAACTTTCACCGGTAATTTTTAAATTTATTATTTAATTGTTATCGCTTAATATTTACAACGCTAAAAAGTAATTCGGACTTCATTAAATTGGAGGGTCTGAGAAGTTAGCCACAGTAGATTTTCATAGAACGTTGAATTGAAGTGTGACAGTGTTGCCATGTGATTATAATGTATATAATGTATAATATCTTGCACGCTTCAAATATACAGAGAAAGCTTTGAAAACTATCTTTTTTACATTATTTTATGGATTTTGCTATTTTTTAATGTATGTAAAATACGAACGAATAAATATTTGTTGTTTGTTTTGATATTAATTGCAGTTAATTATTAGAAATTGTTTTGTGGCAATTGTCCTGATAGGTTACTGAGTAGATTTGGCAATAGAGTGAGAACGTTTAAATTTGCGTTTGCCAGATTGCACAGATGTTCCGCAGATATACATTTTATGACTTTCTTTTTATTATATTATATTTCTTTTTATTATTTTATTATTTGGAATGAATGTACCTGAATACTGAAATGCTTTTAGTTACTGAAAAGTGTTTACTTCGTCAGTACGTTATTTTTGTGTTCATTTACATAAGTTTACTAAGTTTATTACATATCTATAATTTGTAGATCTGTATATTTCTTTTAATTAATTATTAAATGTTCTGACAGTTTTATGTAAATTATTTATACTTATTACAAATAGCAATTTTTTTAATTTCTGCGTTTGTCGGTTTGATAAATAAAACACTTTATTATCGCGATATTTGTCATTTCAAATAAGTACTTTAATTAATACTAATACACATTACATTACAACACTAAATTTATATTTGTTACCAGGTTGACGTTTTGTTATGGAATTATAATATTATACAGGGTGTCCCGAAAAGAATGGTCATAAATTATACCACACATTCTGGGGTCAAAAATAGTTCGATTGAACCTAACTTACCTTAGTACAAATGTGCTCACAAAAAAAGTTACAGCCCTTTGAAGTTACAAAATGAAAATCGATTTTTTTCAATATATCGAAAACTATTAGAGATTTTTTATTGAAAATGGACATGTATAATTCTTATGTCAGGAACATCTTAAAACAAAATTATAGTGAAATTTGTCCACCCCATAAAAAATTTATGGGGATTTTGTTCCCTTAAACCCCCCCAAACTTTTGTGTACGTTCCAATTAATTCATTATTGTGGTACCATTAGTTAAACACAACGTTTTTAAAACTTTTTTGCCTCTTAGTATTTTTTCGATAAGCCAGTTTTTATTGAGATGCGGCTTCTTTTTCAATATATTTACGTAAAAATTTTATGGGGGTTTTGTTCCTTTAAACCCCCCTAATGTTTGTGTACGTTCCAATTAAACTATTATTGTGGTACCATTAGTTAAACACAGTGTTTTTAAAACTTTTGTCTCTTAGTCTTTTGTTCATAAGTCACCTTTTATCGAGGTGTAGCTTCTTTTTCAAAATATACCTAAAAATGTAAATTATAAATAAATTTTCAGATTATTAACAGGTCTCTATAACCGTACTTAACCATATACAAATATGTGGTGGATTCGACAAATATTCAAAATATCTCGATAAACACTGGCTTATCGAAAAAGTACTAAGAGGCAAAAAAGTTTTAAACATAATTTGTTTAACTAATAGTGCCACAATAATAATTTAATTGGAACGTACACAAAAGTTTGGGGGGGTTTAAGGGAACAAAACCCCCATAAAATTTGTATGGGGTGCACAAATTTTACTTAATTTTTTTTAAGATATTGCTGTCGTAAAAATGCCACATGTCAATTTTCAATAAAAAATCTCTGAGAGTTTTCGATATACGAAAAAAAATCGATTTTCATTTTGTAATTTCAAAGGGCTGTAACTTTTTTTGTGTGCACTATTGTATATAGGTAAGTGAGGTTCAATCAACCTATTTTTGACCCCAGAATCTGTGGTATAATTTATGACCAATCTTTTCGGGACACCCTGTATATTTATACAAAAAAATATATACCTACCTTTTACCCATATAAATAGATACCTACCACTTCCATTTTAGACAAATTATATTTTTCCTATAATAGTACTGTGGACTTTCTGTATATCTGTATAATAGTACTGTATGTATATCTGTATTTTCAGCCTGGAGCCTGTATCACAGCTTTATTATTTCTGTGGACTTGTATATCTGTATTTTCAGTTGCATATATTCTGGAGTCTTATTATCACAGCTTTTTAATATTCTTGTCTTAAATCAATGTTAGAGTTTTTTCGATTGCTATAAGTTCAACTGAAAAGATGCTATACTATTAGATAATCTGTAATTATTTTATTGGTGACTTTATTATTTATACAAATCTTATTTTTATATAGATAATAATAAATAAAGTATATAGTAAAATCTTAAAACAGCAGAATTTTACTTACTTTGCACTTTATTTTACAAATTTTATTTTCATATAGATTATAATAAACAAAAAATATATAGTAAAATCTTAAAGCAGCAGAATTTTACTTATTTTACACTTTTTAACTTTATTATTGATACTAAAATCTTGGTATTTCGAGATAATTAGAAAACATTAAAAATTAAAAAAATTTTGTCGTTATTTTATCTACATATGTAGTTAATGTTTTACATTTATTGTCAATAAATAAATTAATAAAAACATATCACATGCTCTTTCCCGATTTATTCTAAGAACACATGGCAACACTGTTACGCCTTCATTTCCTTGTATCTGTAGGTTTGTTCCAACATGAACTTTTGGACGGTCCAGAAACCGTCACGAAACTACTTGTACCGTTTGTTGTGCGCATGTTCGTAATTGTATCGCCCAGTTATCGTCCCATGACGGTAATCATATATTTGTCATTTTTGTTGGTGACAGCTTGTGTGCTTTTAGTCGATCAAAGGCTCAAAAACTTTAAAGAATTAAATCCTAGTGCGCAAGTCAGTCCAACCAGCACATTATGCATTTGCCCGATTACTGAAATGATCATCACGAAACCGTCACCGAAAGATCACAATTCTTGTTGGAACAGTGGGAAGGACGATCCGATGACGATCATATTTTTGTTGGAACGGATTTTGTTTACTGCGCAGAAGCGTTACCGTTTCGTGACCGTTCTCGGTCGTGTTGGAACAAACCTTGTAGCTAACTTCTCAGACCCCGCAATTTAATGAAGTCCAGTAATTCAATTGTAATAGATTTTTTTAAGATTTTGCTAATCATTTTGACGTTTTATTGATAAAATATGAATTTCTTACTTCGGATACTTTCACAATTATCGAGTAGATGGCGCTAAGATTAATACATTAATTTATAATTACATATTACGGAACATTAAAAAAACTTAAATTCAGTATTTAAAACGTAAGTATATTTAAGGTAAAAATATATACCACAGCTTTGACCAACTAATATTTTTTATAATTAATGTTTTTAATTTTAAATTAATCACTTTGACATTTATGTCAAATTTCCGGTAAACGTTTACAGACTTGCCACTACTGGCGCTCGCGAATTTGTAAATATCCCCTCTACGTACGAGCTCACAGCGTATATTGTCATTTGTTTCGAGCTTCTGTCATGTGTCACATAATATTAATATAGCTATATACGTCTTTGGTTTGTATCATTGGTAGATAATAATAACGTATGACGTAGATATATTAATATTATGTGACACATGACAGAAGCTCGAAACAAATGACTGTGAATGAAAAGCCCTATTCGCTATGAACTTCGCTGGTATCGCCAACTAGCGGATTACGTGTGTAACTTCGCCGGAAATTTATTTAATTTTTATCTTGTAATATTTACAACGCAAGAAGTAATTAGATTGTAATCGATGGTTAATATCAATAAGTTCAGAATTTTTCATTTATAATGATTTTTTTAAAGATTTTATTTATCATTTTGACGTTATATTGACTAGTTTCCTTCTTTCCTACTTATGATACTTTCATTTATTATCGTGTAGATTTCGCTAAATTAATAGATTAATTTATATTATAGAATGTAAAAAAACAAATTTCAGTCTTTAAATTTAAAACGTAAATATATTTAAGGTAAAAATATATGCCACAGCTTAAGGGTGCGGCGTTTAATGTAACGGGTGAGAAAAAACAGTAAGTTTGTTAAAATGATTAAAAACTTACCGGCTAATATTTTTTTAAAGTGTGTTTGTAATGCCCATATAGTTTTAAATATTTTATAAAATTTCAACGCTTTTGAAAAAATACCAATAACTCCATAAATGGAATTAAGAAGAACCAAACAAAAACAGCTATATCACAGAAATAAGCACATAAAAAATTAACCAGTACATCTGGTATCCTAAAGGGGTAAAATAGTTTGATACAACCTGGCAACTGAGTGAAAGAGGTCCTTAAGAAGATGATGACATTGAATATAATATTTAAACATGTTAGCTTGCAACCCACTTTTAACTGATATCTTATCGTTTTGTTTTCAACAACAAACAATAAAACCTTTTTTGGCCTAGGATGGGACCACACTATTTAACATAAATAAACAAACTATATTGTATTTGTTTTGTTCAGCTCAAATGCATCCAATGTATAACAAAACAAGAATAGAAAACCGCTAAACGCCGTAAAAATGAGTGCGGCGCATACAATATTCCAGATACAAAAGATCTGATATGAATATTACGTGGCGCGAAAATGTATTTTCATTTTGATGCCAAACAAAATTGTAGCTTTATTTTAAAATATTTTTCCATAATATATGCTCAATTTGAAGTAAAACCCGCCACAAAAGAGTAACTTTGATACAGTTTGACTATTTTATGGCGCATTTACTTCAAATTTAGCAATAGTTTATTCTCGTCTTTCTAAGACGCGTCGAATAATGTACCGCTTGTACCATAATACTATAAATCATACCATCCTTTGATTAGCTTTCATTTGACACCTCATTTGTCATTCTACGGAGGAGGCACTCCTGTTTACAGACAGACAGACGGACGTGGATAATTCAACGTTTTCACATTTTTCAAAATTGGGTGAAAACAATTGTATAACGTATAACCTACAAATTATTTGAAAAATCGGTAGGTATATCGGTAGATATTGTTGACGGATTGTTGTGTAGATTGATATTAAAATCGGTAGCTCTGGCATCAATGGACGACTGACAGAACAGATAGACGTGATAGACTGTCTGATTGACACTGACACTCTTAAGCCGACCTCAAACGACTCATCTACTTCGCAAGTACAGAATTATTCGCCTACTTGGAAAGTATACGAGTTTGTGATTGCGATGACAAACAGGGCACTAACACGACGTGTAAAATTTACAAGTACGCGAGCGTAAACATTTGTGTCAAATATCAAACAATAATTATTCATGTCCGATATTTAACAGTATATTTTTATCACCCCGTATAGCACATGAGCCAATTTGTTATGGTATAAGTACATGTACGGGTTTCTAATTTAGTTCACGAATTGTAAATTGTAAACAATAATTCGGGCAATTGCATTATTTAATTTGATGATCAAATATATTTCTTTGTTCTCAATATTTTGTAAACATACTCAGCGCGTGGCTTGACACCAATACTAAGTGCCACCGCTGAGAAAGAATACACATTTAGAATCATTCTCAAGAATCACTTCAACCAGGCAAGATGTGCCTTTAACTTCAGTCAATATGTAGCATCATAGAGTCTTCAACTAAACGTGTACCAGTAACAAGTCAGTATTCAAAGTTCTCCCGGGGTAATTATCCTAGTGTCGGTTTTATAAATAAATTCATTTATCGCTATTGGTGTTTCCCTTATCTGAAGAACAGCCTCCACTGAGCCCTAGGATTATACATTTGGCTTAACGACCTTGACAAATGAATCAGTGGTGTGATTACTAATAAATAGACCAGGACATTTATGAAAAAATAAATCGATATTTAAATACAGCACGTAGAAAGTTACAACTTTTTTCATTGTGTTCAGGATGACACCAGTAAAAAAGTCAACAATAGAAAAATGGCTGGAAATGCATAGTTGCATTTTAAAGTGCATTATATGCATCCAAAAGTGCACAAACATGTCAAAAGAAGTGTATTAGGGCCAGATTTTGTTACTCGGGGGTTTTGGGTCGCTGAGGACGAATACGCCATTAGAACTTACCATCGGGGCACCTGGTGTCCAGGTTAACTGCTAAGGCATTAGAGGGTTTTCGACACTAAATTTATGCAAACAGATTACTCGGGAGTTTTTGGGGTAGCTGAGCAAAAATACGCCATCAAAACCGACCCCCCGTTGCACCTGATGCCCAAACTCCTGAAAATAACATGCCTTAGCATTGTGTACCAGGTGGTCGGGGATCGATTCTGATGGCGTATTCGTATTCAGCGACCCCAAAAACTGCCTACTTACGCCCGGTTTCATATAATCAACTTAAAGTTAAAGTTGACATTTAATTGCATTTTTAAAGGTACCAACTTAAAATTTAAAGTCAACTTTAACTGATTATTAAACCGAGCGTTAATCTATTTGCATGCATCCAGTGCCGAAAACCTTAAAAACCCCAGAAGATGACGTGCCTTAGAAGTGACCACGGGCACAAGGTGCTCCGGGGGTCGGTTCTGATGGAATATATTCGTGTTCAGCAGTACCCATAAACCCCCGTATAATCCATTTGCATTAATTTAGTACCAAAATCCCTCGAAACTCCAGAAGATGACGTGCTACAGCAGTGACACTGGGCACCGGGGGCGGTTCTGATGGCATATTCGTATTCAGCGACTCCACAAACCTCCAAGTAAACTGATTCCATCAATTTAGGGCCGTTAGTCCTCGAATCTCCAGATGCCGTGCCCTAGCAGTGACCCTGGGCACCAGGTGTTCCGGGGGTAGGTTCTGATAGCGTAGTCATGTTCAGAGACCTCAAAAACTTCGCGAGTAACAAAACTTGGCCCTTAATATGCTTATTTTGACATGTTTATGCACTTTTTAATGCATGTTAAGATCTTTAAAAAGCAATTATTAATTAGGCATTTCCACCCATTTTTCTATTGTAGACTTTTTTCCTGACATCATCCTGAACACAATGCAAAACTAGCAAGTCTCTAGGTGGTGTATTTAAAATCGATTTATTCCGGTGTTTTTAGGTCAAAATGCACTGGTCTAAAGGAATAGTCGCTTCTTCTTCAGGTGCCATCTCCGCTACGGAAGTTGGCAATCATCATAGCTATTTTAATTTTTGAGGCAGTAGCTCTAAATAGTTGTTTTGAGCTGCATCCAAACCATTCTCTCAGGTTCTTCAGCCATGCAATTCGTCTTCTGCCATCTCTCTTTCCTTGCATTATGAGTCGCAGGATGCCATACTTCTCGCCCCGCATCACTTGTCCGAGATACTGTAGTTTTCTTTCTTTAATTGTAAGTTCAACTTCCTTCTCTTTACCTATTCTTCTCAGTACTTCATTGTTCGTAATTCTATCTACCCAGGAAACCCTCATAATTCTTCTATAGGTCCACATTTCAAAGGCGTTAAGTCGTCTCAGCATAGAATTATGGACTATTGAGGAAGCACTGGTCAATAGCAGAATCGATTCTAGATATAGGATATTAATACATAATATATACAAACATGCTGAAATGGTAGTCACGATGGATAACGACATGAAAACTAGGCCAATCAAAATCAACCGAGGAGTAAGACAGGGAGACACCATATCTCCAAAACTATTTACTGCCGCACTTGAAGACATCTTTAAATCATTAAATTGGGAAACAAAGGGACTCTCGATAAATGGAAAGTATTTAAACCACCTAAGATATGCAGATGACGTGGTACTATAATAGCCGACAGCTGGAAAGAACTGAAGGTGATGATCGATGAGCTTCATAGAGAATCCTTAAAAAAAGGACTAAAAATGAACTTGAGCAAAACTAAGCTAATGTCTAACAAAGATGATCAACCAACGATAACCATCCAAGGAACAAAAGTGGAACATGTAAAAGAATATATATATCTAGGTCAGAATATCAAGGTAAACAAAGAAAATCAAACTACCGAAATAAGCAGACGAGTAAGAATGGGATGGGCTGCATTCGGAAAACTCTCATATATACTAAAAGACAAAAAGACACCACAATACCTTCGAACCAAAGCGTTCGATTCTTGTATCCTTCCCGTTCTCACTTACGGAGCTCAAACCTTCTTCTTCTTCAAGTGCCATCTCCGCTACGGAGGTTGGCAATCATCATAGCTATTTTAATTTTTGAGGCAGTAGCTCTAAATAGTTGTTTCGAGCTGCATCCAAACCACTCTCTTAGGTTCTTCAACCATGAAATTCGTCTTCTTCCGATGCTTCTTCTGCCATCTATCTTTCCCTGCATTATGAGTCGTAGGATGCCATACTTCTCGCCCCGCATCACATGTCCGAGATACTGTAGCTTCTTTTCTTTAATTGTAAGTTCAACTTCCTTTTCTTTACCTATTCTTCTCAGTACTTCATTGTTTGTAACTCTATCTACCCAGGAAACCCTCATAATTTTTCTATAGGTCCACATTTCAAAGGCGTTAAGTCGTCTCATTGTCTCTACATTTAACGTCCATGATTCCACTCCATAGTATAGAACACTGTAGACGTAACATTTTGTTAGGCGTACTTTAAGAGCTAATGTTAAATCTTTGCTACATAGGACCTTTTTCATTTTTATAAAATTAGAACGTGCTTTTTCGATTCTGACTTTTATTTCTGCAGTGTAGTCGTTATTTTCTGTTATAAGTGTTCCTAGGTAAGTGTACTTTTTTACTCTTTCGATCTGCTGGCCCTCTACTATCAAGATTTCGTTAGTATTATGGTTGTTTTTACTAATTTTCATAAACTTCGTCTTTTTGATATTGAGAGAGAGTCCGTACTCCCTACTACACCTTACTATTTTACTCATGAGTCTTTGCAGGTGTTGTAAACTATCGGCTATTATTACTGTATCATCTGCATATCTGATGTTGTTAACTAAGACTCCATTTACTCTTATGCCTGAATAGTCGCAGTAAATGCCAATTATTTATACATTTCGTTTGACCGCCTCTGCAAGTATAGACAAGTATGTACTTCCAAGTTTGCGAATAATCGTGATTCCTTTGACTCGGCTATACCAACAACAGTTTTTTTTTTATTTAATGGCATGGACATTAGTCATTCAGCCAGTTGCAATAAACAATATACAATCCTATCCCTAATACAAAATTAAACAGAAACAATA
Organism: Diabrotica virgifera virgifera; assembly: GCF_917563875.1. Classification (NCBI taxonomy): domain Eukaryota; kingdom Metazoa; phylum Arthropoda; class Insecta; order Coleoptera; family Chrysomelidae; genus Diabrotica; species Diabrotica virgifera. Next base: position 198,822,967 of record NC_065449.1, on the reverse strand, counting down.
TAGTAATACAATAAATAATACAATACAATAAAAACAATAATGGAACTCTGATAAAGTGATAAAACATTTATGACAAAAAAAAAAAGATGCAAATCTGAACTTAAATCATAAAAAATATCATGCCAGCGTACAACCAACAACAGTTGGAAGACGAACGAGTGGCAGCGAGTGACAAATAATTGTACGAGTAACCCACTCAGACGAAATGGCAATTATACGCAAGTGACGATTATTCGCCAAGTACACGAGTCGTTTGAGTCCAGCTTTAGAATATAAAATAAATCTGACACTACCAACAGCGACGTTAGTGACAAGTGACAAGAATCATAACATAAATAAAAAACAGAACGGAATATGGTGGGGAAGTGAGAGCATTTTGATCCTAGATTCCTAGTTAATTTAGTTTGTATGTTTCTAATATTATAGTATATTCATTCAGTTAATACTTTATACTGAGCTATGGAATTTAAAGTTGAAATTAAAGAAGAGTTGGTTGAATATAATCAAAAAGATCTAGAGAGCCAGCTATCCACATCAATAGATCTGGAAAACTTCAAAAATGAGCTAGAACTAGAAGATAACTCAGGTAAGACTCGCAAGACAAGTAGTAAAGTAAAAGTTAGTGCTAAATAATTGTGATATCTTCTTCTTGTTCAGCCTGCTTGTATCCACTCCTGGACAAAGACCTCCCCATGAGTTCTCCACTCTTCTCTGTTTTTTGCTATTTGGTGCCAGTTACTCCCCATTTTTGCTTTGATATCGTGTTTGTGGTCTTCCTCTACTATAACTGCTCATGCGGTCTCCAATGTATGTTTCTCGTCCACCTTTCAATGTTTTGTCATGCCATGTGTCCTACCCAGTTCCATTTCATTTGTACAATTCTTCCAATTACATCTTCCACCTTACTCCTGCTTCGCACGTCCTCATTGCGCATAATATGTTCCCTCAGAGATACTCCTAACCTAACAGCTTGTTCGATCACTCTCTGTATCGTTCTGTATCTATTGGCTATTTCCTCTGTAAGTGTAATCGTCTCCATTCCATAGGTCATAACTGGTAGAATACAACTGTTGAATACCCTTTTCTTTAGATTTATTGGTATCTTTTTGTTTTTCAACACATCACTGAGTCTGCCCAACTGCTGCCCAAGTCATTCGGATTCTAGTTATTTCTGCCATTTGATTCTGTTTGCCTAGTTTGATCGTGTGACCTATAGTCCATTCACTTGCTGAATAGGTTAAAAGATGGCGTCAGCTGTGAAACATGCGAAAGACGACGCTCCCGATAAAACAGCATTTAAATGCCGTTGTTAAGTGCGGTGCAGTGTTAAGTGCGGTAGCCTTTTCCACAATTCCTGTGTGAACAGAGATTGGGCCGGAAAAGTAGTTTTCGTCGACAAAAGTCGTATTTACTGTTGTGATGCGGAAGCTCAGAAGAACGAGGTTAAAGAAGACAAAGATAGCCAAAATGTAACGCCAGAGAACATAAAAGATTTGAGAAGGTTAGTGGATGAATTAACTGACAAAAACAAGATTCTACAGGAAAATGCCAATCTGTGGAAGGAAAAGTATGAGAATGCCATAAAAAACCGGAGACTTCACGCTCAAAGAAAGGTAAACATCCTTCGTCCTCTTCCCCGCACCTTTCGCTTGCCTTCATCATATCCTCTCACGCTGACGATGACGTCTCAGGCGCCGGCGCATTGAAACCGGATCAAACGGAGCAGGTGGAAACGAAAATCGAACGCAACGAACAACAGCTGGTAGTAATGGATTTGCCAAAAGTCAAAGTCAGTAATGTCAACGTCAACGACATGACAAACAAAACAAAAACAAAACAGATTTCGGATTCGGAAATCAATAATTTTGAGTCCAAAATATCTCAACTTCAAAAACATCAGTTAACAAATACCAATGAGAGTGAAACTACTGAAGGTTGGACCATTGTCCAAAACAGAAAGAGAGCAGCCCCTAAAAATTGTAGACCGGCACCAATCAGAGGCACAGCTGCAAGTGTCATAACACTCAAGGTAGCTGAATCACCATCCCCCAAAACTTGGTTCTTTGTAACCGGCTTCCACCCCTCAGTGGACTCGGCAGCCGTTAAGGCTCATTTAATGGAGAATGGAATGAAAGCAGGGTTTATTTGCCAGAAAATGTACACTAAAAAGGATGATCAAAGAAGTTCCTTTAAGCTAGGAGTTCCCACAGATCAGGCAAATGAAATTGTTGATACGTCCCTTTGGCCAATTGGGATCTCAGTCAACCATTTTATGAATATCCAGAGCCACCAGGGACAAAAGATGAAGAAGATATAAACTCAAGTGAATCTCCAATACCTCTTAGTGTTTTTCATCTCAATATGCAGTCACTGAGAAACAAGATTGGTCTCTTGGAGGCATGCATCAAGGACAAGAATGTAGACATTCTATGCCTTACAGAACACTGGCTGGCAGACGAGGAAATCCAAACAGTCCATATTGAGGGCTACAGATTGGCCAACTACATGGCAAGGTCACAAAATAGAGGAGGAGGTTCTGCGATCTTCGTCAAAAATACTATATGTTTTAATGTTGTTAATAATGACACTTTTATAATTGATTTTTGTATAGAATATTGTTGTATATGTCTAAAAGATTTTAACTTGTTAGTTTTAGCAGTATACCATAGCCCCTCTGGCCCGTTTGACATCTTTTTGGACTCTCTTGAAGGAGTTCTAGGCACATTAAGCCCAAATAAACAAGTCCTTGTTGCTGGGGACTTCAATGTGGACTTTCTTGTTGACAATGCAAGTGCCCGTAAACTTCAAGGCGTTCTTGAAGGTTTTCACCTAGTCAAGACTATAAATGAATCGACAAGGGGTAATAAGTGTCTTGATAATATTTTCATGGATCCTGGATTGCCCCTGTACTCTGCTGAGGTTTTTGAGACTGCTTTTTCAGATCACAAAGGCCAGATTGTCAAATTTGAGATTCAAAAAAAGGTTACAGGTTTTACTGAGACAACTATGCTTATTAGGCCTATAACTGAAAAAGGTAAGAACATATTTTTCAACAAAGTATCGGAAGTAAACTGGGATTTTATCTATGAAGATAACACTGATGTTGAATTAAAATTCTGTCACTTTATGAATATTCTTGAAGGTTGTTTTTTAGAATCTTTTTCACAAAAAAAATATAGAGTAAGATCAGACCAATCTGAAAAAATCACATGGTTTACAAATGACCTACAGGCAACGCAGGAACATCTAAAATTTTTAGAAGAATTTTATAGGCAACATAAAAATGATAATAACCATCATATACTTAAACAATTCAGAAATCAATATAAAAATGAAATTAAGAAAGCCAAAGTGAGGTCAAATGACCAAATAATATTAAATTCAAAAAATCCACAGAAAACCATGTGGAACATGATAAACAAATATCGAGGAAAATCAGGGTCTTCATTAGAAGATCACAAGATCACGCCAAACCAGTTCAATGATTATTTTTCCCAAATTGCCACTAATATAGTTAACCCGGCACCTGCCACGTGGCTTTGCAAGGCACCGACTGCCACGTGGGGTGCTCACAGCACCCCTTAAAAATTTTCTGTGATCTACTTGTTTAAAAAACAAAATAATGTGTTAAATAACACAAGAATATAAAAAAACATGTTTTATTAACTTATTAGCCACTAATATGTTATAAAAGTTAAAAAATAAAATGAAAAAGGTGTTATAAGTAAATTAGCAAGTACCAAGCCATAATAAATGAAGTCAAGTAAAATATCTAAAAAAATTAAGATTTAATGAGTATAGAGTCTATATTAATCAGTTATTTCAATAAAAAATGTAAATTTGACATGTTTATCAAAAATACAAAAAAAAATTTAAAACTTAAAGTGCCAGATGATGACATCCCAATTCTATTTTAGAGCTATAAGTTCAGAATGACATTAAATAACCACTTCAAACACTAACACATCTATGCTATATAATATAGAAAGCTACTATGACGCACAGCTCCGTTACCAAACTTGAAATACCAAATATTTGATAAAAATGTGATATGGGGTGCTGGTAGCACCCCACGTGGCAGGTGCCGGGTTAAAGACATTCCAAAATTAAATATTGACTTTATTAATAAAATTAATTATGTCAATCATACAAACACCTTTTCATTTCTTGAAATTACCTTTAATCAAACGAGGGATATAATAAACAGCTTAAAGAATAAAAATAGCCATGATATATATGGATTTAATGTTAACCTTATTAAAATGATTAAAAATATTATTATAAGCCCACTCACTAAACTAATAAATCTATGCTTTAAAGAAAATAAATTTCCATCAGTCCTTAAAAAAGCAATTGTTACACCAATTTATAAAAAAGGGGACGTTAAGAATCCAGAAAACTATAGACCTGTTTCGCTGCTTCCAATAATCTCTAAAATTGTTGAAAAAGCTATGGCAGTACAAATAACCACATTTTTTGAAAATAATAACTATTTCTCAGACTCTCAGTTCGGTTTTAGAAAGGACAAATCCACAGTACTTGGCATACTGGACTTGGTCTCACATATTGTAGACTCCTTTCATAGGTTGCAGTTTAATACTGTTCTGTTTTGTGACTTGAGCAAGGCATTTGACTGTGTAGATCATGGAATGCTCTTGAAAAAACTCAAAAAATACAACTTCTGTCCTTACAGTGTAAAACTAGTTCAATCTTACTTAGAAAACAGAACACAGGTTGTGAGGGTCTCTGGGGTGTTATCGGGAAAGAGTGTTGTTAATATTGGGGTTCCCCAGGGCTCTGTTCTGGGACCCATTCTCTTTCTAATTTATATTAATGACCTTACGAGCATTAACACAAATGCAAAGTACACACTCTTCGCCGATGACACCACGGTGTCTTTTACAACTGATACACTTGGGGAGTCGCTTGAGGGTTCTATGTCTGCACAGTCAGTGACCAATGAATGGTTTTATGTTAACCGATTACTGCTCAATGCAGCAAAAACCAACCGAGTTGTTTTCTCTCTCAGAGACACACATAATGTAAATGATGGTATGAGCAGTGTCAGATTTCTGGGTGTATTATTAGATCCCAAGCTTCAATGGGGTGAACATATCAACAGTCTAAGTAAAAAGCTAGCAAAAAATCTGTTTCTACTCAGGAATCTGGCATCTAATGTTTCACATAAAGTCTTAATAACAGCGTACCATGCAATTTTTCAGTCTCATCTAGCCTATGCCATTTTAGTCTGGGGTCATTCAGCAGAAATGTTGACAGTCTTTGGTTGGCAGCGTAAGGCAGTTAGAGTTTTTACTGGTCTTTGGTATAGGGATGATTGTAGGCAAGCATATAAGTCCCTAAGAATTCTCACTGTTCCATCTCTATATATACTTGAGAACCTAATGTTTATCAAGAGGGGAGGGGCGCACTTTGAAACCCATGAGAACATACACCAACATGACACCCGATATAAACACCATCTCGTGTCAGCCTACTGGAGATTGAGGAGGTGTCAAACTGGGCCAGGATACTGGGCCATTAAATTTTTCAACAAACTTCCAGATAGTTTAAAGTGTCTTCCATTAAATCAATTTAAGAGTACAATTAAAGATATTTTGTTAGAAAATGTTTTTTATAGTAATGAGGAATTTCTTTCATTTAAGTTTTAGGATTTTATGACTTTAAGCAATGTCCATTGTTAATGTAATCAAATTTAATGTGATTTTAATGTTAGTATTTTTATTTACACTCTTAGTCGTATTGTGCATCTTTTTAATTTGTTGTTGCTTAGTAAAAAATTCTTCTAATAATTTATTTAATCTGACTCATTTATATCGGCAATTCAGACACGTATTATACATTTTAAAGTAGACGACTTTAAAATGATATTGCCAATATTGATGAGTTGCGTTCCTGGGACGACTTTGCTAAAAGATAGTTCATTCGATTACATGAAATCAATCCCAACTCAAGAATATCCGCCACAAAAAATCATAGCATGTGATCTGTCTTTAAAAAGGCAACCAAATGCAACGGTGGCACTGAAATTCTCGCGTTAGAGATTCCATAGTAAATCACGAGGGAAAACCAGGAAAAACCTCGTGATACTATCCCGACATCGTAAGTATTTGGGTTTACATTTAGTTTACTCTCAAAACTAATACCAAATTCTGACTTGATATTTTAAATTTTAAATAATACTAAAATACTAAATATGTACTAACTCGATATGTTACTGATTTACTAATTGTGGTATTTTCTTTCTATTGACTTCCTCCTTTAATATGGGTAACCACATCCTACTGCATTCTACCGAGGAATTTGCGACACAATTGGTTTCATTTAGCATAATTAGAGCCGCTTCTTTGATTTTTCTCTTTTTACTATCTGCTTCTTTTAGGACTATACTTGAATCTCTCCACTGAACTCTATGTTCATTATCCCATGCGTGTTGACATATTTGAGATCTATCAAATTCTCTATTTTTTATATAAGACTGATGTTCATTTACTCTAACGTCTAATGGTCTTGACGTTTCACCTATATAAAATTGTTCGCATTCACAAGGTATTTTATAAATACAATTTTTTGTTCTTTCTTGTTCACTGTTGGGTTTAGTTTTAGATAGAATAGATCTCAATGTGTTTGTTGTTTTGAATGTTGTTGATATGTTGAATTTATTTCCTATTGTTTTAAGTTTCTCGGATAGTCCTTTTACATATGGTATTGATATTTTCCTCGTATTATTTCTTGTGAATGTTGTAGGATCCCGTTCTAAGTTGTTCTGTTCCATTCGATCCAATCTTGACAATTCCTTATTTATAAACGATATGGGATAATCATTTTTTAATAAAACAGATGTTAACAATTGTTTTTCTTCTAAAAATGAATTTTCGTTAGAACAAGTAATTTTGGCTCTATCATATAAGGATTTAATGATTCCCTTTTTAACGTTGATGTTATGATTTGATTTGTAATTGAGATATCTGTTGGTGTGTGTTGGTTTTCTATACACTTGAGTCTCATATCCAGTATCCTTCTTTGAGACCAAAACATCGAGGAAAGGTAGGGTGTTATTGTATTCCTTTTCCATTGTAAACTTTATTGTCTCTTCTTGATCGTTATAATATTCAGGAACGTATCCAACAATTCCGATCTATGAGGCCATATGGAAAACACATCATCTACATATCTCCACCATACTGTGGGTTTTAAATTTTGTTTAGAAATGATATTAGTTTCGAAATCCTCCATAAATATATTAGCCAATAATGGAGATAAAGAAGAGCCCATTGCGAGACCATAATTTTGTTTATAGTTTATAGAATTCATTATTTAGTTGAAAATAGGTATTATTAGTACATAATGTCAATAACTCCATTATAGCTGATACATTTAGTCTTGTCCTAGTTGTTAATGTATTATCATTTTCCAATTTCGTTTTGATTATGTTTAAAGTTTTATCTAATGGCACATTTGTAAATAAACTGTTTATGTCAAAACTTACTAAAATATTATTTGGATTAAATTCAATATTTGATAATTTGTTTAAAAAATGTTGTGTATTTTTTATAAATGTGTCATTATTATTTGCAAATGGTTTTATAATATTTAATAAAAATTTTTGATAGTTCACTACAAGGAGAATTGATGGTACTACAAATAGGTCTAAGTGGAATATTTGCTTTGTGAATTTTCGGTACTCCATAAAAATGTGGTGTCTTACTGTAATGAGGTGTCATTAATTTTCTTTGATAGTACGTTAGGTCATTTTTAAATTTGAATAAAGTTCTATAGATTATGTTTTCCAGTGTCTTCGTTGGATCTCTAACGCGAGAATTTCAGTGCCACCGTTGCATTTGGTTGTCTTTTTAAAGACAGATCACATGCTATGATTTTTTGTGGCGGATATTCTTGAGTTGGGATTGATTTCATGTAATCGAATGAACTATCTTTTAGTAAAGTCGTCCCAGGAACGCAACTCATCAATATTGGCAATATCATTTTAAAGTCGTCTACTTTAAAATGTATAATACGTGTCTGAATTGCCGATATAAATGAGTCAGATTAAATAAATTATTAGAAGAATTTTTTACTAAGCAACAACATTTTTGTTTATTTAATTAACACAAATCTTTGTGTAATTTTATTTGACATGTGTTAAACACTTGTGTAAAGCGTCGTTTAAACACAACGATAAGTCACAGCAACTAGTTGTGATGACAAGTTGAAACGCTGTTTAGACGCTGCGATTCAATGCGATACCACCTTCAACCCAACTCCAACTTTGATAAGTTGTGCGATGCACCGTTTAAGGATCGTTTAAACACAGCGATATATCAAACAACTTATCAAGGTCAATCGAGTTGTTGCAACTTATCATTGTGTGTAAACGGTGCATCGCACGACTTATCAAAGTTGGAGTTGGGTTGAGGTTGGTATCAACTTATCACAAGGATCGAGTTGTTTTAATTTATCGTCGTGTCTAAACGGTACAGCGATTTATCATTGGACTTGGGTTGTATCAATTTAGGAGAATCTTACCGTATTAGAATTTATTTATATATCCAATTAAATAATGTACAGGGTGATTGATTAGTGGGGTAAAGCTACGTAGATCCGTTATAATAGTAATAGATAGCAATAAAAGTTAATAACAAAAATTGTAGCCAACTTTGAGATTCACATTTATAAAATTAATTAGAATGTTACATAGGGTGATCGATAACATAGTGGCAGACAAAACTTATTTTTTTTTATTGGAACACCCTGTATTTTATTTTATATTCAAAATCTTCTTAACGTCGCCATTGCAAATGTATAAAGGATTGTTATGTTATACAGGGTATTTTACAAAGTTATAACCAATTTTATATGAAAATTGTAACAAATTAACTCATTGTATAAATAAAAATAAGCACAAAAGCAATGGATTATTGATGCCATTTTTTTATTTACTATCAAAATTTTCATAAATTATTCTGCTTCTTCTTCTTTTTGTATAGACATGACTGTCTGTTTTTTCAATGTGCCTCTAGTAAGTTGTCGTTCCATCGTTTTCGTGGTCTTACCACTGATCGTCTGCCTATTGGGAAACCGTCTCTCGCTGTCCTGACTACTCTGTTGTCATTCGGCTTATGTGGTCATTCCATTCTATTGTTCTGTTTCTTACCCTGTCTTCTGTCGTATATTTGCACTTCTAGCTCTGTCCCATAGTCTCACCATCGATTTTTCGAAGGGTTTTCATCTCCGCTCTTTCGAGCAATCCTTTTGTCCTCTCTGTGTCGGGTCGTGTTTCTGCCGCGTATGTCATTATTGTTCTGATGACTGTTTTGTAAATTCTGCCCTTCATATCTTTTCCGATATTTTTATTTCTCCATATTGTGTCATTCAGGCAAATCTTTCATTCTGCGTTTAAATTTCTCAAAAATACTTATTAGTTTTCTCAGGATTCCAAAAAAATAATTACATTTAAAAATACATTAAAAATTTTGAGAGCCGTCAAAATTTTGCATTGTGTTCCTTTCCCCTTAAGCTTATAATTTGATACTATGTGGTTTTGCCAATTAATCAACAATATATAATACTTTTATCAACTATAATAATTATACACTTTCCAGCAAAAAAATTAGGTCACTCGATGAATTATACACGTTTGATGTCTCGGATTTCCTAAACCTGTTGTCCGATTTAAGTGATTTTTTTAGTATGTTATAGTCTTATTCTTTAACAATACCATTCTAATAATATTGTTGCTAGACAGGTAAATGTCATTTTATACCAGGTTTTTACACAAAAATAAAATTTTGTTGCATATTGGATTTTTGTCCAATTCATATGAGTCTAAACTGGTATTTATCTAATTATCTATTAAAAAAGGAATCATTTCGGTACATAATTAACTTGACTTAAATAAACCTGATACCTTTAATAAAAAAGAGCTAATTAATTGAAATAGTTAAAAAATGTACTGTAGGTACATTACGTCCTGAAGATGTTCCAATGTTTAATATTGTTGCATGTTTTACTTGCATATGCTTTTTTAAATTAGATGTGCTCGTTTTATATGACAGCTTTGCTTTACAAATATTGCGTGTGTGTGTTTTGTGTTTTATTAGCACTGGTTTTTACAACCAACTGGCCAGTCAATTTCATAATGATTTGTTTTAGCCTATAACTTATTATATTACTAACTCAGGGGAGTAATGTGTAGTGTGTGTGTTGAGTAAGTGTCTTGTTACTTTGCAAAGTTGACGTCATTGTCTTTGCAAAGAGACGCTAATTGTATCCGAACGTCTGCGGTCACTCCGGTGAGTACCGATCCCACAAGGACAGAAACTAGTTTCATTTATGTATTAATTTATAATAAACGAAAAATTTCTGACCCTGGTGAGATTCGAACTCACGACCATTCGGACCTTTCGAGCGCTCTTACCACTGAGCCACAGAGGGGGTCTTTACAAATAGGGGGGGTTTTCCGGCCCACCCTAGTGTACGTGCATAAATGAAAAAAGATATATTTTTTGTATTCTCTAGGAGTTAGGTATTAATATGTGAAAAGTTTTATGTCCACTTTTATTAAAGGTTCTGAAAAAGAAATCTTAAAAAATGCTTATTTTGGTCTTCTAAAGTATACTAGTACCTTAAATCCTGGTGATCTGGGTAGTCACGCTACTGGTCCATTGAAAAATGAAAATATCTCGAAAACTATCCTTGTCTACACAAAATACGGAGTAACACGTGAATACCATGTGAACTCATGAAAGATTTAGGTCTTTGCCTACAAGCTGTAAAACTTCAGTCAAACAGTCAGAATTCGTGGCAAACAGTTGTTGGTAATAATCCGATACAACTTCTACGAAGTAAGTACCTAATCGGACTCTTCGACTGTTATTTTTCAAGAAGCACGTGTCTGATCCCTTGATGACGCATTTTTAATTACTTTTTCTTTTGCGTAGACAGACGAATAGAGAATGTTGTATACAAATTAAAGTACGGTAATGGTACTTTTTAATAGTGATATAAAATACAGGGTATCCCATTTAAATTTTACTGAAAAAATAATGTACCTACTTGAGTTTTAACTCACCCTTTATTAGATATAAAGTAAATTAGCAATATCAATCATTTTTAAAAATTTTGACAATAAATAAAATATGGCATCAATAAACCATTGCCGTTGTGCTTATTTTTATTTATACAGTGAGTTGAACTTGTTACGATTTTCATATAAAATTGGTTATAACTTTGTAAATACCCTGTATAACATACCCAACCTTTATATTTTGAAAGTAACAGGATCTATTTGTTTACGATGAAAACTAGTTATAATTCATTGAAGGGTCTAAAAGGGTCTAATGTACACAATGGTCCCCTCTTCAACTTGTTGTAGTCAACTTATCGCAGCGTCTAAACAGCGTTTCAACCTCAACAAATCACAGCAACTTGTCATCACAACTAGTTGCTGGACTTATCGCTGTGTTTAAACGCCCCTTTACACACAATGATAAGTTGCAACAACTCGATTGACCTTGATAAGTTGTTTGATTTATCGCTGTATTTAAACGACCCTTGACATGAATAAACGAATCTGAATCTGAATCACTTTACAAATTCCCAACTGTAAACAAACGCAGGTGGAAGCTAAACAGGGCCGTACTGAGGTGTATCATATGTTTTTTAAAAATATTTACTTTTGAAACTAATACCGTCTATCGTGGCTGAATGGATCAAGTAATCCAAAGCCAATAAGGAAGAAAAAAAAACTAATACCGTAAGAATTGCTTGATATTTAATTGTAAACAAAATTTTGTTCTTTTTAAGGGGAAAGGCGCAAAATATCGGCTGTCAAAATTTTTAATGTGTTTTAAATTGTATTCATTTTTTTCGATTCCTGAGAAAACTAATAGTAGTTTTGAAAAATTTAAACGCAGAATAAAATATTGCCTTATTACCAAGGGTCAAGAGTCCTTTAGAATAAATAAAAAGTTTCTTTTTAGTGAAATATTTGCAATTAAAAATCACCCTAAATTTTCTCTTTTATTTTCACCCCTGTAACTTATTAAAATAAACATTATAGAAGTTTTCAGGGACTTTCGGCCCTCAATAATAATGTAATCTTTTATTCTGCCTTTAAATTTTTTAAAACTATTTATTAGTTTTCACAGGACTCGAAAAAAATGAATACATTTAAAACACATTAAACATTTTGACAGGCGAAATTTTGCGCCTATGTCCTTAAGAAAAATGTGCTAAAATAAAATATTCATTAACTGAGATATACATAACAATGTGAACATTTTCAATAAAGTAGCATCATATTATAAGGTTATGTTATTTTATAAGTTATGTTTTTGCTAAGAATGTTTTTTTTTCGATAAAATATTTACTTTTTGGAATATTTGCAAAAAACCGTCTAAAAACGTGGTTATTTTGTTGAAAAATGAACATATTCACTCACAAATAACTCGAAAAGTATTGACTTTGTGAATAAAGTGAAAAGCCGCTATAGAACAAAAGTTGCTTAGAATTGATCAATTTATCCATTTCTGGGCTTATTTTGAACGTGTATTTTTTGCCAGGACCAAAGCACACATCGGCACAGTATTACTTTTTTCTTTGCCATACCATATGTATGCCACATTTCATGTCAATCTAAGCGGTTCTTTAAAATTTTAAGGTTTTGTAACATTTTACCGTGAGTGAATGGACTATTATGAAACTGCATTTTGTATACTTTTTCATGTCGAGAAGAGGAAATGAAACTTTTTCAAACATCATAAAATTAAAATAAAAGTTTCTCTTACCTTTATAAAAGTGATTACCACAAGCTATTTTTACTTTTGATGAATAAATACTTTGTTTATGGATACTAAAAGTTCACTACACAGACTACACACTATAAAACTTATAACTAACTATAAAACACGACCAGTCTTAATTAATAACTCAACAATAACTACTGTAAAGTACATAACATAACACAAAATAATATTATCTTAAAAACCAACACGCTAAAAAATACAATTTAAATTTGCAGATGCAGACTGACAAGTTAGGACCTGTAAAACGAGAAACCGCCTCGTTTATGGCGATAAATTATATTTAATAGCTTCTTGACGAATGAGTGGATGAATCGTTAACACGTGCGTTTGTTTATGTTGGGAATTTGCTATGTGAATATGGTGTAGGTATATACTCTTCGACACCTTTGATCTCCATCCATCCATCCAATGGCACTACAGCCCAAATCGAGCCTTAGCCTCCTTCAATAAGCTTCTCCAATCATTTCGATTTACCGCTGTTCTTTTCCATGAACGCGTTTCCAGGAGGTTCCTGGCATCCTCATCGACTTCGTCTTCCCATCTCTTTTTGATCTCACTTCCATCTAAATTGATTGTGATATATTGATTTCTCATCACGTTTGTTTTATTTAAGTTCATTTTTAAACCGACCTTTTCAGATTCTTGTTTAAGCTCATTTAACAAACAGAACTAAAAAATCAAACAAACTGTACTGCGCACTGGCGCCAGTTCTGAGGAAAAAAGAATTGTCCCACGAAACAAAAATTAAAATATATAATACGATTGTTATACCAACGATACTGTATACGAGCGAAAATTGGACTTGACAGAAAAAGCATAATAGTAGGATAAATGCAATTGAGATGAGACATCTAAGAGCTATAGCCGGAAAGACCAACTGGGATAGAATAAGAAATGAGGTAATAAGAGGGATAACTAAACAGGAACCAATAAAGAATAAAATAATAAAGAGACAATTAAACTGGTATGGACATCTGATGAGAATGAAACCTAGTAGACTAACAAGGAAAATTCACGAAACAAGGAATATTACAAAAAAGAAAAAAGGTAGACCGAGGAAAAAATGGATACAGCAAATAGTAGCAGCAGGAAAAATTAAACAGAAAACGCTAGAAGAAATGAAACTAATAGCACAAGACAGAAAAGAATGGAAGAGATGGGTGGTGAATATGTAGCTAAACTAAACCCAAATCCGACACCTTAAAGGGTATAAGGAAGGGGAGAAAGAAAGAAAGTTTAAGCTCATTTAGCATGTACATAGATTAGTTCTTCTGTATTGTTGCTTATGAGTACTATGTCATCGGCACATCTTAAACTTAAAAATCTGCCATCAATTTTAATTCCACGTTGTCTCCAATTTAACTTCTTGAACACATCTTCTAATGCAAGAGTAAATAATGTTGGAGAGATAGTGTATCCCTATCTAACTCCTTTCTCTGTTCTTATTTTGCTTGTTGTTAGACCTTCTGATACAGTTATTTGCATAGTTGCATTGTCGTATATGTATTTGAGGAGTATTCTCTATCTAGAATCAATGCTTGTGTTATTCATTCCATCTAATATGGCCCAAGTTCCATGGAATCGAATGCCTTTTTGTAATCCGCAAATGCCAAATGAAGAGGTTCATTGTATTCATTACATGTTAAGTGTCCTTATGGTCTGTAGGTGTTCTATGGAACTTAACCATTGCGAAATCCCACTTGTTTAACACGTTAATCGCAAAAATGAAGCAAAAAATATGCCACCCCCGGGCCCAACTTAGTTTTTCTAGTAAATCATTAGGTTTTTACACTGGATATGATGTACTGGCTGTTATAAAGTGCTAGGTTAAAAAAATTCTCTAAAAATGTATTTTGAAAATGATGCCCTACTTATGGGTTTCAGATCCTCTGAGGACCGAGCGCCGAGAAACCCGCATATCGGTTGTCATTTTTTTCGAATTCTAACAAGTCTCTGTTTGCTAAAATAGCAGATGTCTTGTGTAGTCTACAATCCATTCGTTGAAACTTGTTGGTACTTTAAGGAAAAGTAGAAAAAACAATCCAAAGGATGTAGAGGCCCAAAAATTAAATAAAGGACATATTTACGCAAAGGAAAGTAATACAGAAGTAGGTATTTTAAAATGGCAGGATAAACGTGATATTCTTTGCCTAAGCACTATTCATACTGACACAACCACTAAATATACAAGATGAGGAACAGACCTAGAAAATCCATCTGGATTTTGGATGTCCGGTGAGTGCCGGAAAATGATAACGGAAAGCATATTTCACATGAAGTTGCTTCAAAAGATCGTCGAGAATGTGTAGAATGTTACGCGAAAATTAGCGCTGATGAAGGCTGAAAAACTGTTCAGAAGAAGGGACCAAAATCGAAATTTTCATATGATGCATGTAATAAGTTTTATTGTTTGTTATGTTTTTTTTATGTTCACCATTATTTCGTATAATTAATAAAAACTGTTTGTATTATTTAATAAAATAAAAATATTTTTTCATAAATCCTTATAACTTTCTTGAAACATTTTTAATCATAGTAAGCACATAAAAAGTGCCGAGCTCATTCACTTGTATTGCCTGCCAGGCCCCTCTGTAAACACTTTCATATAAATAAATGTGTTTTGAAGCACTGCAGTTGGATTACAGGCTTTGATGTTAACGCTAGTAGTGAAGGTTGCCCTATGGGTGTCGGGGCGCATACGACCACAGGATGTGAAACCCAAATATCGAGTGTCATGGCGATTAACGTGTTAACAGGCTGGTAACTATTGAATTTATTTGATAGTCTATTAATTTGTAATTATCTTGGTAAGCAGTTTGTATGCATGTGGTAACAGGCTTATTGGTCTGTAATTTTCGAGTTTGTGTTTGTCTCCTTTCTTGTGTAGTAAAAGTACCTGCGCATTTTGCCAAGAGGTTGGAATAGCACTCCCAAAGAGACACTTGTTCGTTAAGATTTTAACTGCCTCCAAAATTGTTTGACCTCCAGGAGCTGTAATCATCTCCTGTGTTATTCTGTCATCTCCAGGATTTTTTACATCTTTCATCGGTTTTAAAGCAGTTACAACTTCCTAGTTAGTAATTTCTGATAGTGTTTCAGATCCTACATTTTTAGTATTCTTGTTTCCATATAATGGATTTCAGGTTTTGCTACACTGGACAAGTATAATTCTGTCTAGTAATCTTCAACAATGCTTATTATCTGGTTTTTGTCATTTATAATGATTCCATTTTTATCTTTTATCTGATGTATTTGTTGTTGGCCTTTGCTATTTAGATTTTTTACACTTTCATACTCTTGTTTTTCTCTATATTTTCAATTTTTTCGGTATTAAACAAACTGAAAAGTCAGATACAGAATCCACCAATATAATAAAATGGTAAATAATTATTTAAATCTGAAAACTTTTCTTGTTGGAAATTCTTTCTGGTAGGTACATCCTTAATCTGTGACTGTTACAATTTATAAGACAACAGATGACGAATATAGAAAACGAAAAGGACTCTACTATATGCAGTCACATTCTGTTTTCATTCGTCTAGGAAGAGGACAGAAAGAAATTTCCTAGTTCTCAAATTTGAGTAAAGATATAAAAGAAAAGAAAAAGACAGTTCGACTGAATCGAAAGCAAGCATTAACCGTCTTTGTCTTTTTCAGTATTGTTGTCCCTGATGTATTGTCTTATTCTTGTTCTTATTGCCTCATTAAGTTCCTTATATTCTAGTGAATTTATTTCAATCCATGCAGCATCTGTCCTTAATCATCTGTTGTGTTTCTGTATTTAATTTATTATTTTTCTATTAATTGTGATATACTTTGTATTTATTAGAAATGGGACCAAAAGCTGAAATTAAGGAAGAGTTTGCAGCAGAATGTTCTCAAGAATATAGAGAGAATCAGCTATGTACATCCCAAGATCTTGAAGACTTGGTTAATAAAGCAGATGAAGATAACTCAGGTGAGAGATGTGATTGTAGGGAGAACCAGGGCCCCGTAAAAATGCAGGGGATGTGGGAAATCTATTTTTTGCAATTTTTGTTGGACTTGGCCAAAAAAGTAAAAAAAAAACGCTTTTTGTGATTTTTCTTGTCAAAACATAAGATAATCCAAGAGAAATTCAAAAAAAGAAGAAAATTCCTGAAAAAATTGAAAATTACAACAAAAAGTGTTTTAAAAATAGAAAACTGTTTACAAAATCACATGAAATTAGTATAAATATCAATATTTATGCTGTTAAACCATGAAAAAGTTAAATGGGAAATAAGCCACACTTAAATTGAAAAAATAATTTTATTAACGTTTCAACGCCCAAATCGGGTGTCGTTGTCAAAATACAAAATACTACTAAAATAAGCAAATGTTGTTGCTTAGTAAAATAAAAAATTTTCTAGTAATTTAATTTATTCTGACTCATTTATATTGTCAATTCAGAACGTATATTCTACATTTTAAAGTAGAGGACTTTAAAATGATATTGCCAATATTTATGAGTTGCGTTCCTGGGACGCAAAATAAAAATGCCACAAGGAAATAGCTTCAGAACAACATGAAAAAGTTAAGAAAAAAATACAGAGAGCCATAATTTATTCGAATTGTAAACGAACTCTCGTGCATCTGCGTAATAATTGGAATTTGACATACATAGACAATGTTGTCACATTTATAATTGCTTTTTAGGTACATAGTGAATATACAAAATGTATACATGTTAACTTGAAATAATAATATACAGGGTGTTTCTAAATAAGTATGAAAAACTTTAATGGCTAATTCTATATGAAAAAATAGCAATGGCGACGCGTGATTTTTTCCTAAGTGTTACCAAAACCAGATGCAAAAAATCTTATTTAAAAAAAATGAAGATATGGCTAAATGTATATAGCTTCAATAATATCATTTTGTATATCACTTGAAATTCTCGAAAAAAAAAACAGTTGATGTTTCTAGATGTTGGCAAAATTTTTGATCTTTTTTGGCAATTAATGTTAACAATTCCTCGATTGTCAGAGTCGTCGCCCTCAAAATGACCACGAAACGCTAATTGTTGTTTGGCCAAAAAACATACGGTATCTATTATAAGTGTGCTAAGGATATACCTATCTATTTTTTAAAAAACTCATGTTTAGCAATATTTGCTTTAAAAGCTTGGTTAAGAGAACTTTTGATTATTGTTTTGCCAAACTGAATCAAATTGGGTATACATCTTACACGTAGGTAATGGAGAAATTTCATGTCTCCTTTTTAAAACTCTAAAACTATTTTTTATAGTTTTAAAAAACTACTGGTCCACCCATTTTTTTTCTGTTTAAACCAGAAGACATGACCAACAAGACAGTCTATTTTTCTTGCAACCACATAACCAAGGATTTTCACTGTACCAACCAAATTTAAAATATCGAACTACTTTTTTTGATTCCTTTTTTAAATTGTTTAAAATAGGTCTTCCATTTTCTACAATCTCATTTTTTTCTTCAAAATTATACAAGGAGAATTACTTTTCGAGTAGTTGATTGATTACGCAGACACTCATCCATGGTTAACTGCACACACAATTTTTATAGGTACTGTAACCAAATTCAAATCTGGTAACAGGGATACTGATATACACAGCGTCCTCACGCTGTATCTCCTTCAAAATTTTCAGACACTAGCCGGTCCCGAGAGACAGCGAGGATGTAACCATTGTAACCACAAATAAATCTGATAATAGAGTATAATAAAGTGCAACTGAGTCACATAAACTCGCCAATATTTTCCTGTGTCTACGAGTGAGTAGTAGGCTATTTACTGAATTAGGTACTATTAACACATAATATAATATATATTTATATTGGTAAAAATATAGGTAAATGGAATTATTTCACATTAGTTATAAAATATTTATTTGCAATATTTTTAACTATTACCAATGGTAACAGTGGTTACATGGACGCTGCGCCAGTGAAAAGTAGTGCCAGTTTGCTTAATAAACATATGACTGCAAATGCTTCATTTCGGAGATACAAGGTGTTAAAATTTTTCTTTCAAACTGCCAATTTATTTATTGCTCTAAGACTGGTTGAGCTATGAAAATCAAATTTGGTGGGTTTTAAGAGGTTGGTAGAGATTGCGCATTTTTTGATATACGAATTAGAATTTTGTATTCATCATTGGCATGCATATAGGTAATGGTCTGAATTTTTTTAAAGAAAAAAAAATAGTATGTCACTGAGAAATTTTAAAATATTTCTCGTTTAATTTATTATAAAAAACCTCTCTCATCTTATTTTTATATGTTGCACCGTTTTTTGTAAAAAAATACTGAACGCGCATTTTTCATTTCTTTAATACAATATCAAGAACTATCTAATACAATAATACTAAACTAGAACAATAATACAAAATAACACTAATAAGATTTAAACCAGGCTCAAAGCAAAGAATACTCCATCCAACAAGAAGCGAAAGCATGAACTATTTCACGATCCAAATTTCTTTGCGCATGTACGATCCACCATGTTTCATGTATTATTTCTTATTTCTCAACCTAACCCCTAACAACTAATTGTTGAACCTAACAAACAATGTGAATGTATTTGTAAAATTATTGTCTTTTCTAATTGTAGAAAAAAGGATAATACTATTAAACGTATCTATTGTTAAATAAATATTCTCATTGTGATGGCTCCACGCAAAGGTGGATTTTCTTGTGTGGTTCGTACTGGGATGCCCCACTAGATTTTACTAGATCGTGAACAAATAATAATTCTCTTTTCACTTTTTCAGTACCGAGAAATCGTAGCAGGTAAACGATCGTAGGGCAATGAGGGAAGTTCCTTTTAAACATTTATGTGATATATTTTCAAACATTTATGTGATTCCATATATGTACGTACCTATCTATTAAAATTATTTATTCTCAGATTTTTAATAAAGAATAAAAACAATTTAAACATAGCTATTTAATGTTTATTTAATTTGCAATAGTATTATTTTATTTCTAGTAAACAAACATTTGCTTAATTTTGTTTAAGTATTTGTCTTAGCTCCCTATTCAAAATATGTTTTCGTTATCGTACATTTGAAATCTAAGAAAATTTAGTGTACGGTTCTAGAAATAAGTCATTTTGAATTTATGCAAGGCAGGTCCATAACATCAATTTTTATTTTATGACAGCTGAGGGAAAACTTATGAGTGGAAGAGAAAGACTTGCACATAGTGTTTATTAATCTTGAGAAGGTATATAGCAAAGTTACCAGAAACCTATTGGTACTAAGTAGGAGTAGGAAAGGATCGAGTGCCGGCTGAATATCTGAGAGTGGTACAAGAGATTTATCAGACGGTAACAATTAGAGAGAGCGAATGCAGCTGAAACTGGAAAATTTTGTGTGAAAGCAAAGCTTCATTAGGGTTAGGTTAAGTATGTATTAATAACTAGAACTAGTATAGCTAGAAAAGAATAGCTAGAAAAGATAATGTTGGGAATGAATATATACGAAAAAATTGGTTGTGGATCCTATTGTAAACAAAATAAGAAACAGGTTAAGGTGACTAGATGCTAGATCTGATGTCTTATTTCTTTTATATAGGCAGTACTGCCTGTTTTTCTTCAACGGTGCATTTCATTCTGTCCCTAAATTGTCATTCCAGCTTTTTCGTGCCTACTCTGCCTAACGGTGACTTGTCTCTGGCTATTCTTACTATCCTTGATTCAAACATCCTGCTTATATGTTGATTCCACTCTTCTTTTCTGTTCTTTACCCAGGTATTTATATTGTCTACCCCACATATGAGTTTGATTTCCTCACTTCTTACCCTGCCCTGTAGTCATTTTCCAGCAATTCTTCTTAAGATCTTCATTTCGTTGGTGTCCAGATGTTTTTGTGTTTTGTTTGTATCTGGTCTTGTTTCAGCCGTATAACTAACCTAATAACTGACTTATATATTCGGGCCTTTGTTTGCACTCTTACGTGTTTGTTTTTCCAAATTGTGTCAATTAGACATCCGGCCGTTCTACTGGCTTTAATTATTTGTTCTTTTACCTCTTCTTCGATATTGTTGTCAGCTGATAGATTAATTCCCAGGTATTAATGCTAGATGTGATGGGATAATTGTTATATATCCAGGCGAATTGAATTTGGTACAGTAGAACCAGAGTTTCCAGAAACCTCAGATGCACAGAAAGAAATCGAAGGTGAATAAAGTCATTCTAGCCTCAGCCGCAGAGTTTCCTTATGCAGCAAGAATATGGTTTTGGAGGTCAATCGACATTTAAAGAAATTTCTCAAAAGGAAACAAAAAGTAATCAACCTAAAACAAAGTTAATAGAAAATTTGAAAGTATAATTCTGTACTAAGTAAAAAGGTCTTGGGTCAAAAATATATATTTTGACAAGTTTTTTAGTACGAAAAAAAGTAATAAAAATCGATAGAAATTTTCATCTCTATTTTCAAATTAACTATTAAATTCAATTAAGCATTAAAAATCCATAACGTTTACATAGTTTAAAAAACTTAGTCAAAATCGATATTTTTAACTTAAAACCTTTTTACTTATCAGTACAAAATTGATATATGGGTTATATTAAATTTTACAGAAAAAATACAATTCATATTAAATATGTAGATCAACTTAAAAACACTATAGTTTTAATTATTACTTTCTTTCTCAGTGTAACTCAAATTTCCCACTGTATTGAACGAATTCCTTATTACTTTTCTTAGTGTAGTGTGATGTATTACCCCTACCATTCTCCGACCGATATTTCTGTCCCCTGAATATCAAAAGAGCCGACAGATGCTTTCGCTTCTTGTTGGATGGAGTATTCTTTGCTCAAAGCTACAACAAATGTTCAAAATGACCTTTTCCAGAGGTAATGGTCTGGATTTTTTAATGAAAATAATAGTACGCCACTGAGATATTTCAAATTAAAAATCATTTTTGAATACCTCATTCAATTTACGACAGAAAATCTTTCTTGTCTTTTTTCATATGAGGCGCCGTTTTTATACAAAAAAAAAAAAATAATACGTCTTAACGCTTACAAAGTATTCGAGGTAGTTTCCATATGCATAAACTTATTTAAAATACTTTGTAAGCGTTAAGATGTATTATTTTTTTATATAAAAACGGCTCCTCATATGAAAAAAAGACAAGAAAGATTTTCTGTCGTAAATTGAATGAGTAATTCTAAAATGATTTTTAATTTGAGATATCTGAGTGGCGTATACTATTATATTCATTAAAAATTCAGACCATTACCCGTACGCGCGCCAATGATGAATATAAAATTCTTCTGTAACTGTCACGTCTTAAAGAGGTCATTTTGAACATTTGTCTTAGCTTTGAGCCTAATTTAAATCTTATTAGTGTTCTTATTAGTAGTTCTTGATAATGTATTAAAGAAATGAAAAATACGCGTTAAGATGTTTATTTTTTTTACATAAAAACGGTGCACAGAGATTAAACATTTCAATAATATAACTTTATAAAATACGTTCACAGGATAATAGCAATTTTTTAATTATTACCACTGACACTCTGACAGTGCGTATCAATTCTACATATTTATTGTAGAGTAGAGTAGAGTAAATTTTTATTTGCATACATTTTTAACATAATTGAGCAAATAACGTCACATTATATTAATCACATATTAAAAACAAAATATTAACATTACAGATTAAAATATACACTCACCGGCACAAAATTCCGCGACCCAAAATTTTTGATTAAGTTTGACTATTTTTAACTTTATTATTTGTGCTTTGATTTTCAAGATTCTTACACCAATTTGTAGGTACATGTATTGATATTGTTTGGTATTTTTCCGGTAACAAAAAATTTTTGCTTGCATGGCATTATACAGTCTTTGATGGAAGGTTTAATATCAAAGGAGCTCAAAACGTTTTGTACCTGGCCAACCTACACCATCAAGCAGCATATCCAAATTAAAATCTCCAGCCAGAAAAATGATGGAGTCCTTGTCAACTAGATCAGAGAGTATTTGGTCTAGTTTGTCTATTAAAACTTGTGGGTTTTCGGTTCGGTATATGGACAGCATTACGATCTTTCCATCAATTCGCAGCTCTGCAGCGGAACACTGAAACACCGATCTTTCCGATAAGCTTGAAATGTCTTTCCGGGGTTTTGCAATAAACGGTTCTCTGATATATGCCGCACTGCCACCATGTTCCTATGAGCTGCCTCTACAATATGAAAATATCAGTTTGAAATTCTTCACATTGTAGTCCCTCAGTTGATCTTCTGTTTTCCAGTGCTCAGTTAAACACAGAGCAAAATATTCATCGTGGTCTTCTTGTTTTGATTGATTGCGTATTTAAGTGTATTATTGATATCTTTGGCTGTATCTTCTGACACCTGGGTGCCTCTGAACATTCTGAAAATGGTTGAATATTATACCATTAGGCCATAATTCTTCCTTCATTCACTAAGGTATTTTTAGTTCTGGCACAGTTATTTTAAATGAACTTTTGTACTTATCTGTCCTGGTTTTCATTTTCTCGCAGATAACGTTTTCATCAAGTTTTCTTTCTTTTGGTTGGTTGGATCGAAACCAGACAGGAAGATCGGCATATGTTTTGGTGCCACACGCAGGATACTTCCAGCATTTTCATTGGTTCCCTGAATCGGTTCTGATCGTTTTTTGTTAAAACGTCTCTTTGTTTGTGTTTCCCATTTATCCTTTTGATTTTCAATCAGCTGACGGTTGACAATGTTGACATCTCCAACGGGTATCACTGGTTCAAGTGAACTACTTGACTTTGACAGACTTGATATTTTTTGTTTAGTTGACAGCTCAGTAAAATCAGTAGAAGAAAGTGGCTGTTCTATGTATGAGTGTACTGACCTTGTGTTTTGTATCTCTGTCTGCTGGGTCTAATGAGTTTGTTCTGTGGATGGATTATTTTCAGTTTTTACTGCATTTTTAAGCTCCTTGGATTTTTTTTGGAACTTTTTCTCTAGGTTTTCTACTTTTCCCCATAGGAGTTTATTATTTTCCTCCAGGATCAGATTTTTGCTTCTCAACTCACCAATTAGTTCATTTAGTAGAGCAATTATTGTATTTTCCATGTAATCCCAACTGTTTGAGATTATTTCAGGATCACAACAAATCACACGCGTTTCATCTAAAAATTGAAGTTTTCCGGCCCAATCACGTGCCGTGCACGATCTATGGAACGCTTTTCCACATTTTACACATATTATTGTGCTTATTTTTTTTATTTTTACAAGTAAACTTGGTTTTTTCGCTCTCGCCGTCACGATCATCCTTATCGGACGCCATCTTGGACTGGACTTTTGTTATCATTGGTATTTGTATTTCAATATTATATTGGTATTGGTATTTGTATTTTATATATTGTTATGATCTGCTTCTTATTAATTTTATATTAATTATTATTTATTTGATTAATTATTTAATTGTCGCAAATCATACATAAAAATGAATAAAAAATCTCAGGGTGCCTTTTTATAATATTAAAAAAATGTCTAAATTATCTTACGTTATACTTATCTTCTCTCGTGGGTTCAGTATCTCTTAGTTGATCCTAATCGGGATAAAATAGGAAAAAGAAATAAAGCAAAATATAAAATAAACATACAGAATTGTCTTTTATTTATCAAAATCAATACTCTAAAAATCTATCAAATCTAAAAAACTGTGGACACAGATGTCCGAATGAAATTTTTACCACTTAAATTTATTCTAGTTAAAAAAACAATTTATCGGTTTGTTCCCGATGACTTTGGTAAAACAAATTAAACAAAACAAATTTATGTATTCACAAGATTACCTATATTTCCTATTTACTTTTTGAAATATTGGAATTTTAATTCATATGCTTTTTACTCAAAGTTTTAGTTTCCGAACATTAAAATATCTTTCACATAAATTGACTGACCTTTTGCTTCACTCACTCTGATGTCTTCTCGTGACCCAAAAACAGCTCTCCCTCGTTGACTATGTTAAAAAGGCTACTCATCAAAGCCCTCTCCGTTCTCCAGCTTCAAAACTATCAGCATACCAGCACCAATTCTCCAAAACGAGCCAAAGCCTCTTTTGACCAGTACTCGATTCAAACAGAACTCCAAAAATTCTCTGCTCTCCTCACAATAATACAGAATCAAAGAGGTATTTCGTCTCAATTTGATCTGTCTCTCGTTCCACTTTTCAGCACTATTCTCCACTATTAAACAACCACCGGTACTTGCTAACTATCTATCCACGAAAACGTCGAACTGCTCCTCAGCGATGCCAATAACATACTGCCTTCTTTTTCAAACTCCTTCAATCATTCAAAACCACTTTTCCCCTTCCAAATTGCCAAGAATCAGGAACATTTCTCTTTTCCATTCGATAAACAAACAGTCATTCTTTCAAAATTATTCCGACCATCCTAATTACTTTCGGGGAACTCTACAACATTTACTCGGGGTGAAACAAAGATATTAAAATTCCAAACTTTCTTTTAAACCATTTTTCTAGAAAATGATAATTACCTCTACCTGTGGATTCTATAGTTCCAGTAATAAACAATCTTTTTCCATTTTAAATCTAAATACATCGTCCTTTTCACTTTAATTATTCACAAAAGTCTTTAATGGTTCATCGGAAAGCTCATTAAAAAAGAAATCCACTTACATCCAAACTAAATTCTAATAAATATTTACAGATCAATATACAGGGTGTATCAAATTTATGTGCCCGCGTTATTTAAAAAAAAATTAATTTAATTTTCATTTTGCTTTTGATTGATAAATTGAAAACACAATAATATTGACGTACATTTCACTTTATTGTTTGATTTAACTTGTTTGAAAATGAATCGTGACGCATGGGAATTGTTAGAGAGGAGAAACTACAGTAAAAGAACGTGCTTTATGTCTTCTTTCTCCTAGAATTTCAAAAATGGTAGTTTAGAAATAAATCAAATGGTACATAATATTTTCATATTTTTGCCTTTTTATAGTATGTATTATTGATCAAATTGGGTGTTTTCTATTAAAATATTAAATAATTTATATAACTCAGAACCAAACGTAACCACCGTCAAAATTTATGTTACAAAATTTTGACCTACAAGTTTTGACCTCTTAAACAAATTCAGTGATTTACTGACACTGCAAAATAGGTATTCTAATATTATATTGTTTTAAAAATACAATAATAGTAGTAATTAATTAGGTATCAACATTAAATAATAAGATTTTAATTATTTTTTAGTAATAACACAATATTTTATTTTTGCGATTTCTCTAGATGTTCATGAAAAATGTAAAATTAAAATTGCATAAAAAATGAATATCTTGTTAAAATAAATATTTTTTATTTACCAAACCTACAATTTGGCACTCTTTTTGCAATGCGTCACACGTATTGCACGCCTGGTTACGGGGGCCCTGGGGAAAACTTACTTGTATGCATTTCATTTTAATCTATAATATATACAGTGTGGAAGGTACTTATGGAATAAAATTATTACTGCCATTGTTTCACAAAATTATAAAAAACGCTAGAGCCCGTCGATTTTTATATACAGGGTGATTAATTAGTGTGATAAAGCTCAGTAGATACGCTATAGTAATAGATAGCAATAAAAGTTAATAACAAAAATTGTAGCCAACTTTGAGCTTCACATTTTACAAAATTAGTTAGTTACAGGGTGTTCGATAACATAGACCAAACTTTTTTTTAATTGAACACCTATATTTTATTTTATATTCGAAATAATTTATATATAATAATTATATTTATAATAATTTATAATAATATTCTTACATTTTTAACTTCCCCATCATAAAAATATAAATGTTTGTTTTGTTATACAGGATATTTACAAAGCTATAACCAATTTTCTAGGAAAATCGTAACAAGTTCAGCACCCGGTATAAATAAAAATAAGCTCAACAGCAATGGTTTATTGGTGCCATATTTTTTTGTTGATTTTGAAAAATTTTTAAGAATGGTTGATATTGCTACTTTTCTTTATATCGAATATAGGGGGAGTCAAAACGCAAGTACATTCTTTTCTCAGAAAATTTAAATGGAACATCCTGTATTTTATGTCACTGTCGAAAAGTACCATTACCGTACTTTAATTTTTATACAATATATTTTTTATATAATATTCCCTATGTCCGAATTCGTTAGTTTTCGAGATATTTTCATTTTTCAGAGCAAATTATTAATTAGGTGTATAACCTTAATAATAAAGTTATGCCTATTAACTGAACCGTTTTTATGAAACGTAGCTTCATCTCCAAATAGTACATTATTGTAGAAATCTCAATCACAAAATAATATTCTCTTTTTCAGAATCTTCTTGAATTGATTCTTGGTACAATTGTATGCGGTAAGGGTGCATTCTGTTTTTAGCAAGAATTCTTTGCACAGAGTAGTAAATTAGTTCGTTTGCTTTGGAAATATTTCGTATACGTGTATGTTGATTTTCAGTAATTGCCAGAAACACAGTTATTTCGTTTTCCTCCGTTACGGTACTTTTTGTTCGCCCGTGATTTTTATACATAACTGAACCAGTGCGGTTAAAAACCAATACTTAATTTTTCAAAGCTTGCTGTTGATAATAACGCATTATTATTGCACTCCCCCAATTTCAGATCATATCTACCATTTCTCAATAGTAAAATTCATCTTAACTATTTAATAACACATTACACAAACAATTATGGTGAACCGTCAGTTTTAGACAATTCAGTCGTGGCTTACTTACAATCTGAAAAATTTTAGACACCTTATTAATAATTTGCTCTGAAAAATGAAAATATCTCGAAGACTAACAAATTTAGATATGGGAATATTACATAAAAATTAAAGTACGGTAATTTTACTTTTCGATAGTGACATAAAATATAGGGTGTTCTATTTAAAATTACTGAGAAAATAATGTACTTGCGTTTTGACTCACCCTGTATTTCATATAAAGAAAATTAGCAACAATATCAATCATTCTTAACAATTTTGACAATCAACAAAAAATATGGCAAAGATAAACTATTGCTGTTGTGATTATTTTTATTTATACAGGGAGCTAAACTTGTTACGATTTTCATAGAAAATTGGTTATAACTTTGTAAATACCCTGTATAACATAACAAACCTTTGTATTTTTGTGATGGGGAAGATTTCGAATATAAAATAAAATATAGAGTGTTCCATTTAAAAAAACATAAGTTTGGTCTGCCACTATGTTATCAAACACCCTGTAACATTTTAACTAATTTTGTAATGTGAATCTCAAAGCTGGCTACAATTTTTGTTACTAACTTTTATTGCTATCTATTATTATAGAGGATCTACTGAGCTTTATCACACTAATCAATCACCCTGTATAAATGTGCACTTTTTAAACATAAATTTAAATGTACAGGGTGATTCCTGCGAGCTTAGCTAACTTAGAAAACCATAAAAAATACTAGGACACGTCAACTCTTAAATTCAAATAGTTACGCAAGTATAGCATAGTCCATGATCTTAATTTTTAATGAATCATCCTGTATATTTTTATATTCTTAGAAGCTATTTAACAACCTCATCTCAAAAAAGTGTGTTATATAGTAGTAATCTTCCCTCTAATTTATATGTACTTATTGGAGATCTATAAAAACTACACTTACCCAATTATTAAATACGCAACATTGATTTAGCATTTTAGATCAAATTTGTTATACAAACAATGACATTACAAAGATAGCTCCAATATTGTCATATTTCGCCGCTACACACGCTAGCATCGTTTCAGGGTACTCCCCCCCCCATGGTCACGTACGGAGCGAATAGGACTTTTAATAGATTGCCATTTATTTCGAGCTTCTGTCATATCTCGTATAATCCGTGTATCTTAATATTATACACAGATTATACAACATATGACAGAAGCTCGAAACAAATAACTGTGAATGAAAAGCCCTATAGATGGAAGAACCCATTTATTTACTATTTACCTAATCCGGTTAAAGGAGTGTCCGTTATACATAAATGTAAACATAACCTTTTTAATGTTAGTCGTTAATACATTCCTTTCAAACTATAGTAAATTGTATTTTTAAACATCTTGTTTATTTTATATAATAATTAAATTCACGATCAAATGACATTTATATTTTGTTACATAATAAATTAAAATTTAGTTTGACGAATCTGTCAAACTCACTCGTAAACAGCGCATGCTTTGTTAATACATACTTTAACAAAAGAATATTTTTGACAGACCCCTGTATAACAGATACCATCTCGACAGGCACGTGTTTATCGAACTATCCAGATGAATGACGCTGCGAACAGCGAGGAAATGAATTCTCGTGAAAGTTCGGCGGCCAGGGCCACGGATTACTGGGGATGGGCGGTTCCGTTTTTCTGGAACGTTCAGAACGTGTCTGGTATTTTTGTATTCAATATATATATATAAGGACCCGAATTTTTAGGAGTAAGTTGGTTATAGATAGAGGTCGGTACTGTAAAATTGTATAAATAAATAAATTTGTATATAAATTCGAACAGCTTGTTTTATTTTAATTGTAAGTTGTTACAGTTGGTGTCCGGTGTTCGGTAAATTTAATGCGGTAAAATTAGTGCGGTGTAAATAAAAGTGACTTAAAAGACTTATTTGAACTTGATTCGTCGGGAATAATCGGAGTGGTTAATTATTCGGTATTCGGAAAGACTTTTGAAAGGACATGTGAAAAGTACGTGTGTGCCGACCAAAGATGTTACTAGTAGAACTTTCCGTAAAACAGTTACGTGAACAGGTAGAAGAACGCGAGTTAGATGTCAGATGTCAGTGGGTGTAAGAAAGTCCTGCAAGCACGACTCGAGGATGTCATCAGGAAGAACGGAGATGACCCAGAGACGTTGCACTTCCAGTCAGCAGAAGAAGCAGTCTTATCGAAAATAATTGTTGATACTCTTTCGATGAAACTTCTAGAAAAAGCGGCCAGAAATTCGAGAATGTTGCTCAAAAATTTGACGAGACTTCTCAAGTAATTGAGTCTTAAGATGAAACACTTGCTATTGCGTTGGAACACGCCAGTCAAATTTTACGAAGCCATAGCCTTTACAACGATGAACCTCTGGAGGAAATGATACGGAGAGTAGTTCGTAATGAGATGCCAAAGAGACGCGAGCCTAGGTGTTGGAATTGCGGCGACCTGGGCCATATTCGTCGTAATTGTAAGAAGATCGCACAGCTGTCGGAAAACTAGAGCGCGTCGACACCAAGGGGCAACTGCCGACCTCGAGAACTAGAGCCCCCATAGTAACTGTCAACCTTACGTCCTCCGGTGGAATTCACAACTTATACATCGAAGGTCGTATCAATAATAGTAAGTAAGTAAGGTATGCTTTATTGTCAAAAAATTTTTCCAATTTGTGGACAAAGCTTATACAAAATAAAAAAATATACAATAAAAAACAAAAAATAATAAAAACTACAAACAAAACAAAAACAGAAACAGACATCAAATAAATGGCGTGAGTTATACTACTTAAATACAATTTTATAGTTATTAAGTACACATTAAAAAATTTAAAAATTTTGCAAACAATATGTATACAACGTCAGAGCAAAAAGAAGGCGAACGAGGAAAAGGGAAAGAGAAAGTAAATCAAAAGATCTATGCCGCTGCAAATATGTACAAAAGTACTCGAAAGTAATAATCCTGCAAGTCAATTTGCAGAATTCAAATCGTTTATAAAAAAGTCATTCACTGTATAAAAAGCTCTCTCAAGCAAATACGCTTTCAAGGCCTTGCGGAAAGCGGGAAATGCTGCAATAGATTTGATGTTAGATGGCAAGTGATTGTGCATTTTTCTCGAATTGTATAGTATAGAGCACTTAACCAGCTCAGACCGTGGGGTTGGCAGATAAAGACTATGCTCCACGTTTCTAAGGGGATAGTTGTGAGTGGGTCTCTCTGGACCTTCTGATGCATGTTTGCGGATTAAACAAACGGATTCAAAAACAAACAAAGAAGGAAGAGTTAATATTTTAAATTTTTTAAAGAATTCTTGGCAATGAACTCTGCTATTGAGTCTCAGGGAGTAACGAAGAGCTCTCTTTTGTAGTTTAAAAATACGCTCAAATTGAGTCGCACAACACGAACCCCAGAATGGAAGGGCGTACCGAAGATGAGACTCAAAAAGGGCATAATAAACGGTCCTAGATGTAGACAAATTCATTTCCGTAGCAACTGATCTTAGCGCAAAACAAGCAGAACTTAATTTTTTGTGTAAGGCATCAATGTGCAAGTTCCATTTTAGAGACTTATCCACAATAAGCCCTAAGAACTTCACCGATTCAACTACCTCTAGACTGTTGTTATTAAGTACTAAAGGTTGCATCATACTGTTGTAAGGTAGGACTTTGGTTTTAGAAACGTTAAATAACAGGAGATTCGAATCGCACCACGATTTAATGGTGACTAGGTCTGTAGCTATGGTATTGCGAAGATCCATAATATCCGTGTTACTCCAAGTAATACTAGTATCATCTGAAAAGAGACATATTTTACCTTTAATGTTCAGACTAGAGATGTCATTTATGTATATCAGAAACAATAAAGGGCCTAGAACTGAACCCTGAGGTACCCCAAATTCTAATGGCATGCAAGAAGACGTCTTCGTGTCAACCCTTACAAACTGACTTCTTTTATTAAGATATGATTTAAGCCATTTAAGAGCCTTTCCCCTAAATCCATAGTGCTGTAATTTGTCAGTCAAGATGTTACGGTTTACACAATCGAATGCTTTAGAGAAATCACAGAAAATTGTTGCTGTAGAGTGATGGTTGTTTAGACTGGAGTAAACATGATCGAAAAGGAAGAACATAGCATCATTCGTGCATTTGTCACTCAGGAATCCAAATTGATGTGGAGTAAGCAATTTGTATTTCAACAGAAAAGATAAGATTCTTTTTTTTACCGTTTTTCAATTATCTTCGACAACGTGGGCAGGAGTGCAATAGGGCGATAATTCGAAGCAAGATCTTTATCGCCTCCTTTGTGTATAGGAATAATTATCGCTGTCTTAAGGCAGCTTGGAAAAACTCCAGTTTGGAATGACCTGTTTATTAAGGTAGTAAGATGGTTTAAAGTGCAATCAGGTAAAGCAGAAAACATTTTAAGAGTGAGGCCATCAGTCCCAGATGACGATTTGTTTTTAATGTCATTTATTGTAGAGCGTAGTTCACCTAATACTATGGGTGTAAAAAAGAAACTATTTACATTCTTATGAGAAAGATATGAAATCGGATCCTGAGAAGGAGGTATAGTATTTGTTAAATTTTTTGCCACATTTACAAAGTAATTGTTCAGGGTCTGAGGAGAAGTCGGGATTGTGGTGGGAGAAGAAGTCTTATCTCTCAGTTCATTTACGATAGACCACGTTTCCTTAGCAACATTACCTGATTTAGCCAGCCTTGCATTGTAATAAATTTCCTTGGCAGCCTTTATGGCTTTTTGGTAAATTTTCTTGTAAAGCCTAACGTAATCATGGAAGGATATATTGTCCGAGAATTTTTTTAGGTACGATAATGAGCGCATGTTCCTTGCAGATATACGTAGACCTCTAGTTGACCAGGGTTTACGATGTTTAGTTTTGATGGGCCTAACAGGAAAGGATTCGTATGCCAGACCAGACAATAACTTTATGAATCTAGAAAACTCGATGTCGACATCAACAGAGCGGAAGTCCCAGTCAGTTGTTTGACATAGGTGTTTAAATGTTAGAAAATTTTGTTCTCCAAAGACACGGAACAACTTTCGTTGCGTGTTTTCACTATTATTTTTTGATTTTAACCAAATTGTAGTCAATACTGCTTCATGATCAGAGAAACCTGAGTTTAAAACAGTACAGTCAGTAGAATTTGGAGCCAAAGACGATACGACATAGTCAATGATACTAGAGCTAGTTTTAGTTATTCTGGTTGGAGAATTTACATGCATACCTATACCAAAGGAATCGAAGATAGAAGGAAGAGATTCCTGAGCAGCACACACACTGGAGTAGTCAATATTTAGATCGCCACATAGAATTAATTTACTTTTTGAAGGAGTAGTTTCTAGCAAGCTAAGTAGTTGTTGTAAGAAAATCTGCACATCCGCATCGGGAGTTCTATAAATACAAATAATATAGAGGTCAGAAGATTTCTAATAAATTATGGAGAATTCAAATACTTTTTCAATTAATAAATTATCAAATTTGGTCACTGCCGAAAAGTCATTTTGTGTAGACATAATCAAAGTACCCCCATGAGATAATCTACTCCTGTTAAATCTGGATATAATAGTGTAATTTTTGATAAACACAGGTTCATCAACATTTAACCAATGTTCAGTTATGGCAACAATCTCAGGAAAATTTAGCTCTTCTAGTAATAGAAGTAATTCATCAGTTTTGTATCTTAAGGACTGAATGTTAATAAGAAATAAACTTAGCTTGCTATCGTCCAAATTGTCATAAGGCGCTTGATCTTCTGTACGCGTCAATTTATTTAAAAAAAATTTTTGCTGGATGGGGAATTACTCGAAAAATATTTATTCTGACATTCCCTAATTTTCTGGAGTCGGAGGCGTGTCTCAGTGGAAAAGAAGGTTCCAAAAGCCGAAAGATCTGCTTCAACTTCAGCAGTACTAATACCATAAGCCTCATGGAATCTGTGATACAGCTTACGCAGGGAATCCACGTCAGTAGGAAGTCCCTCTGAAGCCAGCATCAATTTAATGGTGGTGTTGGTGTGCCCATCGTAACACGTACTCGAGGGTTGATCATGGAGATAGGCAAGGAAGAGTCGAAGAGAATTCAAGATTCCAGGGTCTCTCAGTCTAGCTAATAAGTATCGACTATTTTCCACATCCGCAGTACGAGATAGCCGCACTATAGGTGGAGTCATCGGGTCCATACATAGCCCATCATCCTTTTTTATAGTTTTCTCCGTAACCACAATACTTGAATTTTGTTTATTAAAGGACTTACTTGCAATAATGGCATCCCTATCTGAACCAATCTGAATGGATATGCCCTCCTTAGTAGGTGTTGATGGTGTCGTGTAAGGAGTACTGGATGCCGCTACTTTTATGGTCGTTGAAGCTGAATTGGCATGCGCTGGAGGATAGTCATTAAGGTTGTCTACTACAGTACCAGGCGGCCACAAACTTGGATCTTTCAGCAACTTGATGAAACCTTGATTTTGCACACCGATCTTAAAGTCAGAGTCTGGTCTATCCGTATCCCTCAGCAATGGGAAGCATCGAATAAAATCGGTGGTACCAAGTTTCTCCTTGACATAGTGTGCAATCTGTTTAGCAGTATAAGGAGGTGGAATTTTTGATACAACCACATAATGCCAGTTTTCTTTTACAGTGTATTTGGTAGGTGGTACAGTATTTACCTTTGAAGGAGAAGACACTAAAGGCTCTTGGGTTTCTGCAGGATCAGTTTGAGTTGAAATGGACTTTTTTATGGTTTGCGGTGGAGTTTTATTTGGTTTTTCATTGGTACCTAGCTTTTCAATTTTGTGTGCCATTTGGTTGATAGTCATTTTCAAGTCAGCTATTTCCTTCACTATCTCTTCCTTTGATGTATCCTGAATTTGGACCTTCACAATCTCTTCATGATTGCCCATAAATATTGACACCAGATTAAAAATGTCTTGTTTCATTTCCGTGATCGTATGGAATAAATATTCATTTTCATTGTCAGGACTTCTCGTAAGAAGACTGTGAATTTCATCTATTCTTTTGTAAAGATTTTTCAAATAGATGTAGATCGTTTTTGGTGGATACAGGTTCCGTTTTTTCTGGAACGTGTCTGATATTTTTGTATTCAGTATAAGGACGCGAATTTTTAGGAGTAAGTTAGTTATAGATCGAATTCGATACTGTAAAATTGTATAAATAAATAAATTCATATATAATTTCGAACCGCTCGTTTCATTTTAATTGTAAGTTGTTACAATACAAACATAATACTTTATTATTTGAATATAACATAATTTGTTTAAAAAATAATTGATAAAATTATTTTATTCAATTTTAAAAATATTATTTTAAATTAACGTACAGCTGGTTCCAAAAAAACTGATACGACTCAGAGCGTATTTTGTAGAAAATTGATCAGTGTATTTTGAAGGATAAACACTTATTACTTACATGCTGCCACTGTCACTGCCAAAACTTAAAACTTGTCAGATAACTTATAGGAGAGTGCATATAGATTTTCACTTCGGAAAAAATCAAACATGATAGAATTTTTTGTAATTTCATTAAGAAATGTTTAATAAACAACATATCAAAAAGTTATACTCGAGAAGTGGGTGCTTCATTTTTTATTAAACAAATGAACTACGAAATTAGATATTTTTTTAAATAACTCCGAAAATATAAATAAAAAAAAAACTGACTTGACCATTGAAAAATTCAGAACATTTTACAAGAAAAACCTTATATAAAGAATTTTCTAAAATTAAATCTGTATCTTCTACAATTTTTTAATTATAACGCTAAAATCACCCTTCTCACAAACATTGGCGCACTGCAAACTAACGTACGGCGAACTGCATGGTTGAGTTATTTTAATGTAATTCTTTAAGTAATGGATCAAATGAAATGTTACAAATTGAATATGAAAGAAGAATAATTAAGCTATTTTATGGGTATAATAGCAAGAAATAAAATGTATGGGCATAAGTACAGTGTGGGCGGAAAGTGAGCCTTACATGAATTGTGTTTAAAAATGATTTAAAAATGTGTAACTAATACAATTTTTCTTATAAAACTCTCAATTTTGCACATCTTACCTTTCAAGCATCTTGCTAAATGATGTTTCATTCAAAAAAAAATCTCAAAAATTTAATTCAAATGATATGACGTCTCAAAAAATGTAATTTTTGAAATCTTCGTAGTTTTATAGAATTACCACCACTTTAAGACGGTATTGCTCAAGTTTGAACAGATCTATTACAGTTTTATAAGTACTTTTTAAAGCTTAGGATGTAATCTCTAAAACGCACTAAATTAGTTTACTTTAGAAATGAAATAAACTATTTCTTTTTAAGAAAGATAACAAAAATGTAATACAAAAACCGAAAATTACCAGCTAAAAAAATGTTTGTACAAAGTGATCAAAACTTTTTTCTGTAAAACTTACCTAAAATACATTAAATATTAACCTTCAACAATAATAAATGTTCAGTAAAAAAAATTTTTTTAGCTCATACAGTATGTCTGCGTAACTTGGAACCTATTGGTATTTTTTTATGATCAGTTTTACGAAAAAAAGTTATTCTTTATAAAATACTCTGCATCGTATATAATCTAAGATGCAATCATCAAATATCAAATTTAATTAATGTTATACGAGGTATGTCAAAAAATATGAATTTCACTCGAGAGTAAAGTACCATTACATTTCACAATATCGAAAATTGTTATTAAGAAAAGTTGTTTGGAATTAAAAAATTTGTTTAAGTGTTCAATTACATCCTTCTAATTAAAATATTGTGAAATAAAGGCACTTAATTCTTAAGAAAAATTCATATTTTTTACATACCTCGTATAAAATTAAAAAAGTTTGATGTCTGATGGTTGTATCTTAGATTTTATACCAGGGAGAGCATTTTATGAAAAATAACTTTTTTTCGTAAAAGTGATAATAAAATAATTGTATCATAGTAGGATCATAATTGTAATAAAATGATGATGAGTATCCGTAACTTGAGAAAAAATTTAATTTTTTTTGATTAGAATGATGTAATTGTATATTTAGACATAGTTTCTAATTTCAAATAACTTTTCATAATAGCATTTTTTGATATGCTGGAATATAAAGGTACTTTACCCTTTAACGAAATTCATATTTTTGTCATAACTCCTATAAAATTGGTAAAATTTGATATCTGATGGTTGAGTTTTAGATTCTTGACTATTCAGAGCATTTCATTAAGAATAACTTTTTTTCGTAAAATATATAATAAAATAATTTTCCATGTGGTTCCTAACTACGCAGACATACTGTATAAGAGCTTCTGTATAAGAATTTTCAAATTGCAATGCCATATTCGGATTCATCATAATCAAAAACAAAATAGAAACATATTTGATCAAAGTAAAATGATGAATTTAATGATATTTTTAAAATTCTTTATACAAAACAATTGTTATTGTTTAAACAATTAATAAACAATTAGCGGCCAAATCTGCGAGTAGAACTTTTTTACTTTAACATGTATATAAACTAACAAAAAAAGTTTTAGAAAAATATAAGCTTGTTTGAATTTTTCCGAAACAATGCATGTTTTTGTTCTAATGGCACTCCCCTATTATTCTGTTCAACCTCAAAAAATGGATGTTTGTTTGTTTATTTTATTACTTGTCTGCCATAATAAATATAATATAATGTCAAACCAATCATACACTGCTCAAAGTAATCAAATCTTACTAAGAGTCATATCAGTTTTTTTTGGAACCAGTTGTACAGCCGGTTCCTAAAAAAACTGATACGACTCTTAGTAAGATTTGATCATGTTGAGCAGTGTATTTGATTGATCTGACATTATATTTATTATGACAGACAAATAATAAAATAAACAAACAACAAACAACTGATTACATATTATGTTAATTCATAAATTGTACTAATTATTAAGGTCTAAATGTTTATATTATTTTGAATTCCTGTATTTTATAAAGAGTATAAAAATGATAGTTTTTACATCAAATAGATCACATAATTACTTTAAACGTGGATTATCAACAAAATAAATATTATAGAAGTTTTAAGGGACTTTAAGCCCTCGGTAATAATGTAGTAATTCATTCTGAGGTTAAATTTTTCAAAAATATTTATTAGTTTTCTCAGGATTCGAAAAAAA
The DNA here is from genome assembly GCF_917563875.1 of Diabrotica virgifera virgifera. NCBI lineage: Eukaryota > Metazoa > Arthropoda > Insecta > Coleoptera > Chrysomelidae > Diabrotica > Diabrotica virgifera. Next base: position 198,785,255 of record NC_065449.1, on the reverse strand, counting down.
TGAATACAATTAAAATACATTGAGAATTTTGACATGCGTCACAATTTTGCATTAACTCAATGTACAATTCTAAACTGTTGAATTCCAGCTTCCCTAATTATTTGACATCAAAAGACATTAGAAACTATTTGTAGAGGATCCACAAGGAAAAGAAAAGGTTTTCCTGTAGTTGGCTGTATACCATCAATCACAAAATTGGAAAGAAATCCTTTGTAAAAGGTATAAAATTTTTTTTTATTAAAAATCCCTTAAAAGGGCTACATCACAACAAAACGTTTTCGATTTTTATAAAAAATCATCATCAGTGTTCGATAAACTGGATGCTAGCTGAGCCACAAAAGAAAAATATCTGGGTAAAAACCCTTTACATATAATATAGATGCCTTAAAAGTGCATACTTCGATAAAAAGGCCTGTGATGGTCACATGGCAAACAGGATAATGCCCTAAGGTAAGGTATACAGGTTTCCCAACACGTGGGATCCAAATTGAGTTGATCACATTTCAATGACTCAGTTGCCATTAAGTCATTGAAATGTGATCAACTCAATTTGGATCCCACGTGTTGGGAAACCTGTATACCTTACCTTAGGGCATTATCCTGTTTGTCATGTGACCATCACAGGCCTTTTTATCGAAGTATGCACTTTTAAGGCATCTATATTATATGTAAAGGGTTTTTACCCAGATATTTTTCTTTTGTGGCTCAGCTAGCATCCAGTTTATCGAACACTGATGATGATTTTTTATAAAAATCGAAAACGTTTTGTTGTGATGTAGCCTTTTTAAGGGATTTTTAATAAAAACATTTTATACCTTTTACAAAGGATTTCTTTCCAATTTGTAGAGGATTGAAATCTGTATTGAAAACAACTGTTAAAATTGGTCTACGTAATTAAACATATTCCAAAATTTTGTAAAAATGTAATACATTTCAGTTTTCAGCCCAAACTTAGGCTACACACAATGCAATAATGTTCACATTTTTGAACTGTCAATATTTTTATTTTATCATCTATTGTTTAAAAACAATATAGTTGATAAGATACCCTCAGTTGCGGAGAAAGTATTAATAATAAAGATTAATAATAAAGCAAATACTATAAACGTCCTTAGTATTTGAATAAAGTCTAATAACCGTGGAACAGAATAAGCTATCTGACAAATTTTAAGATTTGGCAGTGACATTGACAGTATGTAAATATTAAGTATTTATCCTTCAAAATACACTGCTCAATTTTCTACAAAATACGATTCAAGAGTCGTATCAGTTTTTTTTGGAACCAGGTGTACCTAGACTGCCTATATCATTTGTTTAAAATATAAATAATAAAAGTATCCTATTATATATCCTATTATATATCCTATTATCCTATTGTTACGCTCCTTTCACACACTAAGAATTTGAAACGTGTGAGGGTTAGAACGCACGATGACATTCCAATAGTGGCTCGACCTATCCTGTGCTACCTTTTTCATTACACGGCGGTCGGAACCTTCGGTACCATTGGAGTGTCGTCGTGTGTTCTAGCGATCGCACGTTCAAATTCTTAGCGTGTGAAAGGATCATTGGGTATTGTTCAGGACAATCTGCACGACTTGTCGCATTAGGCTTCTATTGGGACCGTGCAAGTTCGGCAAAGCGACCCCTATTTCTACGCTCTATACTAAAATTCGCACTTTTAATTATATTGGCCAATTATATTAGTCCTGGTTACTGGATAATTGTCAAGGCCATAGACCAAAAAAATAATAAGAAGAAAAAATAAAATTCAGGTTATGTTATGAAAACGTGAACAATTGTATGTAGTAAATAAAATTAGTTATTAAAATGCAGTACTGCAAGCAAAATAAAATTAATTAAATTTACCTGTATATAATAGTTGCATATCATATCAATATTGTGGAGCAATATATAATTTTTCTGCTTCATTGACAGAAGGTATGAAATATACGTCAATTTGACAATTTCAATTGAAAATATGAATTATTTAAGATAGTTGCAATATTTCTCCGCGACTCGCGCAGGGTCGTTTCTCGTTTCCCCTTCCAAGTACTTGCACGCCGCGAATAAGATTAGATTATATTCATTTTTACTAATAGTCGGAGAGATAGAAGCGGATTTTGTGCGTGATAAGTAATATGGAAAAACTATAAGGGGATATGTTGAATTAGTTGTGTACATGACTTTCACCAACGACCGGAAACCAGAGTTGGGGCCGAGGGTAGTTATAAGGGGTCAAAGTCGCGGATTTTATTATTTTTTTTTATGACGCTCATGATCGAGATAGTGCACCAAAATTTGGGAATAAGTAGGTCATGACGTAACTAAGTAAAATCTCTAGGGGCGGAACGCTGCGTCGCCGACAAAGGGGTGGGGGTAGGGGTGAATATAAAAAATATAAAGGGTTTTTTGCGACGTTCGTGATTGAGATAGTGTACTAAAATTTGGGAATAAGTAGATCATGACATTATTAAGTAAAATACCCAGAGCCGGAAACCAGAGTTGGGGATGAGGGTAGTTATAAGGGGTCAAAGTCGCCGTTTTTATTATTTTTTTTTGTGACGCTCATGATCGAGAGAGTGCACCAAAATTTGGAAATAAGTAGGTCATGACGTACCTAAGTAAAATCTCTAGGGGCTCAACGCTGCGTGTTCGACAAAGGGGTGGGGGTAGGGGTGAATATAAAAAATATAACGGGTTTTTTGCGACGTTCGTGATTGAGATAGTGAACCAAAATTTGGGAATAAGTAGACCATGACATAACTAAGTAAAATCCTCAGAGCCGGAAAACAGAGTTGGGCATGAGGGTAGTTATAAGGGGTCAAAATCGCCGTTTTTATTATTTTTTTTGTGACGCTCATGATCGAGATAGTGCACCAAAATTTGGGAATAAGTATGTCATGAGGTAGCTAAGTACAATCTCCAGGGGTGGAAAGCTGCGTGGCCGATAAAGGGTTGGGGGTAGGTGTGAATATAAAAAATATAAGGGGTTTTCTGCGACGTGCTAGATTGAGATAGTGCACCAAAATTTGGGAATGAGTAGACCATGACTTAGCTAAGTAAAATCCCCAGAGCCGGAAACCAGAGTTGGGAATGAGGGTAGTTTTAAGGGGTCAAAGTCGCAGTGTGTATTATTTTTTGTGACCCGGCACAACATTTGTCCCCCACGCAGCGTTCCGCCCCTGGAGATTTTACTTAGTAATGTCATGATCTACTTATTCTCAAATTTTGGTGCACTATCTCGATCACGGACGGCAAAAAAACCCCATATATTTTTATACTCACCCCTGCCTACCACCCCTTTGTACTCCAAGCAGCGTTCCGCCCCTGAAGATTTTACTTAGTTACGTCATAACTTACTTACTCCCAAATTTTGGCGCACTATCTCCATCATGAGCGCCACAAAAAAAATAATAAAAACCACGACTTTTACCCCTTATAACTACCCTCGTCCGCCACTCTGGTTTCCGCCTCTGGGGATATTACTTAGTTATGTCATGGTCTAGTTATTCCCAAATTTTGGTGCACTATCTCAATCAAGAATGTCGCAAAAAACCCCTTAAATTTTTTTATATTCACCCCTGCCCCACCCCTTTGTCGGCCACGCAGCGTTCCACTCCTGGAGATTTTACTTAGTTACGTCATGACCTACTTATTTCCAAATTTTGGCGCGCTATCTCGATCATGAGCGTCACAAAAAAAAAAATAATAAAAAACGGAATTTTGACCCCTTCCTTCCTTCCCCACTCTGGTTTCCGGCTCTGGGGATTTTAATTATTTATGTCATGATCTACTTATACCCAAATTTTGGTGCACTATCTCAATCACGAACGTCGCAAAAAACCCCTTATATTTTTTATATTCACCCCTACCCCCACCCCTTTGTCGGCCACGCAGCGTTGAGCCCCTAGAGATTTTACTTAGGTACGTCATGACCTACTTATTCCCAAATTTTGGTGAACTATCTCGATCATGAGCGTCATAAAAAAAATAATAAAAACCGCGACTTTGACCCCTTATAACTACCCTCGGCCCCAACTCTGGTTTCCGGCCGTTGGTGAAAGTCATGTACACAACTAATTCAATATATCCCCGTATAGTTTTTCCATATTACTTATCACGCACAAAATCCGCTCCCAGCTCTTAGACTATAACTTGTAGTACTATGTGTTTAACCCTGTAGTTTCTGCGTACAAAAATTTGTAGTTTTTATTTTTATTTTAGGTTTTTGTCAGAACGGAATGAAAATCGTGAAAACTGAACTTGCATGCTCTACAGAACAACAAATAAGTGCAACCATTGAAGAAACACCATCAAAAAATTCTATTTGTAAATGTAAAATTTGTTTTAAGCAATTTAACCAGGCAGGTTCTTTGAAACGATATTTAAAAACACACACTGCAAAAAAGCTGAACAAGTGTGAAATTTGTTTAAAGCAGTTTGATCGAGCACACGATTTCAAATGTCATTTGAGAGTGCACACTGGAGAAACGCCTTACAAGTGTGAAATTTGTTTTAAGCAGTTTACAATAAAAAGAAATTTGAAAACACACTTGAGAGTGCACACTGGTGAAAAACCTTACAAGTGTGAAATTTGTTTTAAGCAGTTTAGTCAAGCAAATAATTTGAAATCTCATTTAAGAGTGCACACTGGAGAAACGCCTTACAAGTGTGAAATTTGTTTTAAGCAGCTTACAACAAAAGGTACTTTAAAAACACACTTGAGGATGCACACTGGAGAAACTCCTTATAAGTGTGAAATTTGTTTTAAGCAGTTTAGTCAAGCAAATAGTTTGAAATTTCATTTGAGAGTGCACACTGATGAAACGCCTTACAAGTGTGAAATTTGTTTTAAGCAGCTTACAACACAAGGTAGTTTGAAAACACACTTGAGGATGCACACTGGAGAAACTTCTTATAAGTGTGAAATTTGTTTTAAGCAGTTTAGTCATGCACATAGTTTGAAATACCATTTGAGAGGGCACACTGGTGAAAAACCTCACAAGTGTGAAATTTGTTTTAAGCATTTTAGTCGAGCACATAGTTTGAAATCTCATTTGAGAGTGCACACTGGAGAAACGCCTTAAAAGGGTGAAATTTGTTTTAAGCAGTTTAGTCATGCATATAGTTTGAAATACCATTTGAGAGTGCACACTGATGAAACGCCTTACAAGTGTGAAATTTGTTTTAAGCAGCTTACAACAAAAGGTAATTTGAAAACCCACTTGAGAATACACACTGGAGAAACGCCTTACAAGTGTGAATTTTTTTTAAACAGTTTAACCAAACAAGTCATCTGAAAAAACATACGAAAGTTCACACTAGAGAAAGGTCTTACAAGTGTGAAATTTGTTTTAAGCAGTTTAGTCATGCACATAGTTTGAAATACCATTTGAGAGGGCACACTGGTGAAAAACTTGAGAAGTGTGAAATTTGTTTTAAGCAGTTTACGTCAGCAAATGACTTAAAAAAACATTTGAGAGTCCACACGGGGGAGAAGCTTTACAAGTGTTAAATTTGTTTTAAACAGTTTAATCAAAGAATACATTTGAAAAGACATGCGAAAGTTCACACTGGAGAAAGGCCTTAAGGCGACCGTACACGGACTGCTGGGTCAGTTTACCACTGAGCAACGTACACGGACAGCTTGAGCGGTCGATTGTTGACTGCTCGAATTGTCGCTTGCAACTACTCGAGAAGTTGACTTTCTGCCGCAGTCGAATCATGGATTCTGACGAGGAAGTACTCTTAGATCTGTAGACTGCTCCTAGGGCAGTCAACAGCCAAATTTATTGCTAAATCTTTATATTTTTTTTATGTACCTACTATTTTTTGCATTAAGACTTTTTTTTTAATATGTGCCCACATTTATTTTGTACAATACATATATTGAATATACCTAATAGTGGATTTTATTTGCGTTTTTAGTCATTGGTGTATAGCAGGGTTTCTTAATCTTTTTGGTAAATAGAACCCTTTTTAGTAATCACTTTTATTGTGGAACCCCTGGTTTGTTTCAATATGAATAATTTCTTCAATAAATGCGTCTGACATTTCAACTCCTTCAACCTTTAACTACACGCACTGGCGTATTTTGTACGCCAGATGTAAGAATTCTACTGCAAATATATTTAAAAATTTAATTTTTGACCTTGTTTATCTAACATATCACTGGCATGTGCTTTACAATTGGTTTTAGTTTCGTTATAATCGGCGTTCTGGGAAGATCGTAATTTACAGTTTATTATTTGTTGTTTCCGGTGGTGGACAATATACGCCACCATTATAGTAATATAAGTACATATTTCAATTGTTTTTTAATCATTATGGCACAAAACATATTTTTCTTTATAAACAATACTTTTTCTCATGTAAAAATCGCATTTCAAAAAATTAGTAATTTTATTTATCATGGAATCAGATTCTAGTTATAAATCCCAATTGGCTTACTGAGAAGGAACTGAGAAGTATTCGCTGATGCCGAATAAGGTTTATAACAAACAACTAAGTGTATTTAAAAAAAAAACAAATCCGCTGTTTTTAAGTGTATTTTCTTGTGGTGTATAAAGTACGCCACGCGTGTAGGTGTGTTATAACTTGATGCGCGGGTAGTTAAAGGTTAAAGAGCCTTTTGGAAGAAGGGGTCGTTCCAAAAAGACTTTTTTTGGGAAACAATCGAACTCATTAGAGCGCATAAAAATTGCCCAAAAATCTATTTTTTCTTTGAAAGTAAATATTTTTCGTGTACAATAAATACCTTTACTGGTTTCCCTGGAGAATTAAATTAAGTTCACTTATCTTTTTAAAAATGTCGCTTAAATAGGCAATTTTAAGTAACCAGTTACTATCAAATAATCGACCTTTCAATTCAAAATTGCGTTCTACAAAAGCACCCACCTCCTGCCTTAACTCAAGAAAACGGGTTAGTATATTTTATCGAGATCACTTCAGTATGTAAAAGAAGAGATGTACCTATGTACACTTACAATCTCCTCACAGAGTACATATTTTGAATAAACGATTATTTAGCGGCCGAGATTTTATGAAGTTAATGGTTTTGATGACCTGATCAAGAGCATTCTTATAACATAACTGGGGAATACATTTTTAGCAGCAACTCCTTGTCTATGGATCATGCAGTGGTTACTATAGTCCGTCCCACCTTGACTTAACAGTATAAGCACAGTATACTCGTAAAGAGGGACAGTAGAACTTCTCTCCGAAAAATTGGAAGAAAAATTTTTAGTCGCGCAAGGTTCCCAGTCGCTAGAGCACCACTCTCGCATTGCTACTCGCGTAGAAACGTACGGGTTTTAACAGGGAAAGCCCGTATCCACCACTGGTGAATTACCAATTGCGTACTGCCGGTATTACTTCTTGAGATCAAAGTGCCGACATAGAAGAAATTTTACTGTCCCTCTTTATACTGTGGTATAAGGAACATAGGCAATGCAGTTCTAATGAGGGTTTTAGCGTCGTGATGCCAATTTTATCAAAAAGAATTTGTAATCGAACATTAGAGAGATTAAATTAAAACTGTTTCAGAAAGGCAATCTAGAATTTATTATTCATTTGCGTAATATCTATAGCAGGGGTCGGCAACGTGATGCCCGCGGGCACCAAGGACCGCCATTCCTTTCACCATCTTAATTTAAAAATTTAACCAAACAACTATTTACAAAACTAATTAAAAACGGAACTTTAATAATTTAAAGCTTATTCAAAACTAAAGTTTTAAAACTGAATTTCAGCGACATCAATATAAAACTAATAGAACAACTGGCTACGACCCTGCTCACATCTTACTAACCTAACGAACATGATACAAACGCTCCGAGCGGCGCCGGCATCTCTATACGCACCGTTATGTTTTCCTCACCCCCGCGCGTCTACTATAACTCTGTCTACCTACCTGCTACCACGGTACACAGTTCTCTGTGTATCGTGCCTGCTACCATTTCATGCTCCACGTGCTAACTAACCTGTGTGAATTTATTCTTATTGTAAATTTATATAATAATTTGGAGTTGTAAGTATATATCTGTGATTGTTTAATTCTTTATATTTATTATTTTACTGTTATTTTAGCCGCCATGGAAAATAAAATAAAGAAGATAAAGACACATCATTTTAATGTCTAGTAGGAAGAACAGTTTTCTTCATTTACTATAAAGAAAAAGTGTGTGCTTATTGTGCAATTCAAGCGTAGCGGTTCCAAAAAAGTGTAATGTGGAGAGACATTTCATTACCACTCACAAAAATTTTAACACAACTTTTCCAATAAACTCGGAAATTAGAAAGAAAAAGATATCGGAACTTAAACTCAAGTTGACTAAGCAGCAAAACTTATTTGCCAGACCAATTTCCCAATCAACAAAAGCAATACTACCTCTTTCAAGATTGCGCACCTTTTGGCCAAGAAAATGAAACCGTTTGTAGAAGGTGAGATTATTAAAGAAGCCATGTTATTAAGTGCCGAAACACTTTTTGACGACCATAAAAGTAAAAATGAAATAGTAACAGCAATAAATGGCATCCAGCTATCAGCCAGAACAGTAACTCGAAGAATTGAAATGATGGCTACAGACATTGAGTCACAATTGAACACTGATATTCAAAAAAGTGTATTGTTTTCACTGCAAGTTGATGAGTCAACAGACGTGCCCGACGCTTCTCAATTGTGTATTATTATAAAGATGGTTTTCGAAGATTTTATTGTTAAAGAAGAATTTCTAATAATGTTACCGTTAAAAGGGCGGAAAAGGGGTGAAGATATTATGACTTTTAAAAAAATTTTTAAAGGAAACTAACATACCTTTGAAAAAATTGTCCTCAATTACAACAGACGGCGCACCTGCAATGAAAGGAAGAAATAGCGGTTTCATCGCTCTGTGTAAAAGAGACCCGATGTTTCCCAAATTTCCCAAACTGTAACCAAAATTATAAATTCAATAATAGCAGGAGCTATGCAACACAGATTATTTAAATTATTGCTGCAAGAAAATGGCGCAGAATTTGACGATCTGATTTCACATACAGAAGTACGGTGGCTGAGTAAAGGAAAAGTACTTGAGCGGTTTTTAAATTTATTACCTCGAGTAAGAGAATTTCTATTATCCAGAAATGAAGTTTGTCCGGAGTTAGAACAAACACCTTGGTTAATTCGGCTTGCTCTGGAAGTTGCTTATGGAGAACAATAATTTAGCACATTTCCCAAATTTGAGAATGGTATTAGAAAGTCATTGCGATGAAAATGTTACCATATATCAGTTTTCCGAACATTTTGATTCCTTGTTGACAGAATGTAACAAAAGGTTCGAAGAATTTTCTGAACTAGAGTCATTTTTGATGTTTTTCATTAATCCTTACTCTCACAGAAATGCAGATCTGAGTGAAAAGATTTCAACATATTTCAGTATTTCTAATAAGAAGGACTTGGAATTGGAAATTATAAATATCACCAACGACATTCAATTGAAATCATACTGTAACGAAGAGAATTTTTGGAATTTAGTGGATATAAATATTTATCCTTTGTTTAGAAAATGTGCCCTAAAATTAAATTCCCTCTGTGCCCCAATTCCCTTCTTCCCTAAAATCAAGGTACCGATCAACCCTTACTGATGCTCATTTAGACCAATGCCTCGAACTGGAAATTCTACGTATATTCCACATTACAACGAGCTGGCCTCAAATTTACAGTGCCAAATATCTCACTAGTTGACTACTTATGCTTATATTTTATATTAGAATTTGATGTGAAATAAAAATTTGCCTATATAATACATTTTTTTTATTTTATACTATTTTCATGTTTCCTCGCCGGAGGGAGGGGGGCGCTACTTTTCATCAGGTGGTGCCCGCCGAATTTCACAATTTTTGAAATGTGCCCTCCTACTAAAAAAGGTTGCCGACCCCTGATCTATAGTATATCAAATAAACTTTAACGCATAATGAACCCTAAAATTGGAGATTACCTTTCTAAAACTGTTTTAATTTAATCTCTCTAATGTTCGATTACAAATTCTTTTTGATAAAATCGGCATCACGGCGCTAAAACTCTCATTAGAACTGCATTGCCCATGTTCCTTATACCGTAAAGTCAAGGTGGGACGGACTATAGGACAGTTTTTGAATTTATTTTTAAAACGTTGTACAGCCTCATTAATTATGCCACTCGTGGCCTTTGTTCCATCGGTACAGATATCATTACAGTTGTCCCATGGTATTTTGTTCTCTTCAAGAAAAGAAATTAGAAGACCAAATATTTCGACTCCAGTGCTACGTTTTGCTAGAGATTTGGATAAAACAGGATCTTTCAATAATGCGTTTTCGAGCTGATATCTAACTATTAGAATTAATATTGCGAGTCCAGCTACGTCGGTTGAGCCATCCATTTGTCATGAAAATTTACATGATTTGAGATGAAAAGTAAGTTCATTCTTTATATTGGCTGCTAGATCTCTGATGCGATGAGCTACCATGGCATTCGAAAGTGGAATCTTAGCCATTTATTTTGCAGAATTTTTCACAAAACACATTTTACCATCTTTATACATGAAGGTTTCATGAGATTGAACTTTCGCGGAACCCCTGAGTGATCTCCACGGAACCCCTGAGTTCCGCGGAACACATGTTTAAGATAATCAAGTATATTCAAATGGGAAATAAGCCACAATTTTACCTAAAAATGATTTTATTAACGTTTCGACGCCCAAGTCGGGTGTCGTTGACAATGATAAATCCAACGACACCCGACTTGGGCGTCGAAACGTTAATAAAATCATTTTTAGGTAAAATTGTGGCTTATTTCCCATTTGAATATACTTGATTATAAAAATGCGACAAGAAAATAGCTTCAGAACAACATGTTTAAGATGGTGTGTCTGGTGTACAGAATACACCGCGCCTGTAGTTCTGAGTCATAGAAGGGTGCCCATACGGTTAATAAAAACATATTCTTCGGAAATTTTAATATTTACTAAATGGTAGATTCTGTGAGGGACATGATAATGCCCACTTAGTACACTGCACATTTATTTTTTTTTAATTTCGCCATATTTTAAAAATGTTGTTTGAAAACAATTTCAGTAATTTCTATTTTGTCTTTTTGGTCCTATCATATAAATGGAATTTACTTTGTTTTATAGGTTATTAACTTGTTAGAAGTTAAATTGCGTTAAGTTAGAATACAGGGTGTCCCAGACTAATTTAGCCACGCTATATCTCTTAAACGAATAGAGATTTTCGAATGGGACAAAAAGTGGTATATTCTACTTGTAATACACTTTAATATGGCGTAAAAAAAATCATCCCCTAAATATTCATCCCTTAGTTACAACCTCCAACTTTAGTTTTTTTAATAGCACCCTGTATATTTTTTTATAGTTTTGGATGTGGTCTTTTATCGTCTATTCAACACATTTTTTGAAAATAAAATCGGTTCGTAAATAACCAAGAAACTATCAGTTTATTTTTGTTAATTGTGTGTCCCAGACTAATTTATCCAGGCTATATTTCTTAAACGAATAGAGATTTTCGAATGGGACAAACACTGATCTATTACATTTGTAATACACTTTAATATGGCGTAGAAAAACAATTATCCCCTAAATATTCATCCCTTAGTTACAACCCCTAACTTAATTTTTTTGAAGATATTCTTTAGCGACGAATCGATTGAGGGTAAAATTGTACATTTACTGCGCGCCTGCGCACACTGACAGTATGTAGTTCTGACAGTATGTTGCTAATCTTTCAAGATAGGTATGTATGTATCTGTAACCGTGCAAATAAGTCATTAAAAGAATATATTAGTGGTTTTAAGAAATGTATTATTTATTATAATTCTTGTGCTTTTGGATTAATAAAATATTATGTAAACATAACATTTATACACTATAATTATGTCGCCGTGTTGTGTAATTATATTCGAAACTTACATGTTTATTTCTAGTGCCTCGATGGAGTAGTTAGAAATGCGTTAGTACTGAGATTGGAAGGTTGCGGGTTCAATTCCCCCGGGCGGTTCATGTTTTTTTTTATTTTTGGTTGTTTTAATAAAAATTTTTTGAAAGTGGTAGATAAGAAAGTTAGTTTGATTTTTAAATAAAATACAAATAACCTTTTAAGTATATTTACTTCGTTTAAATTACCTATTATATAATAGAAGAATATCTTCTTACGTGCGTACATAGTACACACACATTCTTTTTTTAATAGCACCCTGTAAGTTAGGGATGAATATTTAGGGGATGAATTTTTTCTACGCCATATGAAAGTGTATTACAAATGGAATAGATCAGTGTTTGTCCCATTCGAAAATCTCTATTCGTTTAAGAAATATAGCCTGGATAAATTAGTCTGGGACACACAATTAACAAAAATTAACTGATAGTTTCTTGGTTATTTACGAACCGATTTTATTTTCAAAAAATGTGTTGAATAGACGATAAAAGACCACATCCAAAACTATAAAAAATATACAGGGTGCTATTAAAAAAATTAAAGTTGGGGGTTGTAACTAAGGGATGAATATTTAGGGGATGATTTTTTGTACTCCATATTAAAGTGTATTACAAGTAGAATATATCACTTTTTGTCCCATTCGAAAATCTCTATTCGTTTAAGAGATATAGCGTGGCTAATTTAGTCTGGGACACCCTGTATAAAGCGTTTTTACAAAGTACACTTGTTCGAATTACACTATAACTGCGATCGAACATCGAAGGTGACATTTTGGCATAAATTGCTAACATTTATTTGACAGTTGCGGTATTAACACTTCAGATTTAGTTTTATTCTTTACTATAAATAGTTCTTCCACTCTAACTTTGCTTATGTTACACCTTTGATTGATATATTGGGTGTCCGCCCATATTAATATTTAAATCAAAGGTGTCACAATTCATTTCCAAACAAGTTAAATCAAAAATAAAGTGAAACGTACGTCGATGTGTACTGCTACGTACTGTCAGAGTGTCAGTGGTAATAATTAGGAAATGGCTATTATCCCGTGAACGTATTTTATAAAATTAATTTAATGAAGTGTTCAATCTTTTTTCACTATTGATGAGATTGATGGACTCAACATTAAAGAGCTTTAACACCATACAGACTATTACGAATATAAAGATAAATATAGAACGGTAATAAATACATTTAAAAAAGTCACAACAACAAAGTTACTATTGTTAAGAAGATTTAATATTACCAAAGGTCGGGAAATACGAAACTATCGAGTGAATAACATAAAAAAATAATTAATATTTTTAATATAATATCAAACCTTTTAGTCCAGAAAGCCACTGCGCATCCGCTAGGAAAAATATTCTGATTCGGATTTTTTGCACAATCTTACTCAAAAAGGACTCCTTTTAACTTAACAAATTTGCATGTTGCCAGGACCAAAAGGTAGTCAAAAATTTTTTAAAGGTTTTTTTTTTGTTTTTTTCCTAAAATTATTTTTTTTGCATGGAAAAAAGTTTTTTTTAGGTTTTTTGGACCATTCCAAACAGAAAAGGTCTTTAGTGACTTTTCTCTAAAAATGATAGTTTTTGACATATAAGCGATTAAAAATTGAAAAATTGCGAAATCGGCCATTTTTAACCCTCAAAAACTATGTGAAAAACTGAAAATTTGAATGTTGCCAAGGTAGGTAGATATTCTTTAAACATCGATTGATGAAATGCCGAAGAGTTTTTTGCAATACAATATTCAAAACTCCTTTGTTTTTTAATTGCTAATCAAGCGTGCGCGACACTATTTTCCACCGTTGCATGTGTATACAGTATGATGCAAATGAAAGGAATAAATTCGTTTTTTCGTAAACCGACGACTTTAAGGAAAAATCTCGAAACAGGTCGATTTTTATTTTTAAGTTATGATATTGAGCATATTATTAAATGGTATACTAGTGACGTCATCCATCTGGACGTGATGACGTAATCGATGATTTTTTTTAAATGAGAACAGGGGTCGTGTGCTAGCTCATTTGAAAGGTTCTTCAATTCTCTATTCAGTAATATAAACATTTACATAATTATTTATACAGGGTGTCCAAAAAAATTTTATTAAATTAAATTATTTGACAGAAAAAGAAGAATGTACGTAATTTATTTAATTCAAAATACATTTTACTGCTTTCAAAAATCAGAAAACAAAGTTAATTTCACAAATAAACGTTGCTTTTCGCTTAAATTAAATGTTCAAACTTCCAAGAGGCAGGAGGCTGACGGGAGCTGGCTTGAACATTGAATTTAATCGAAAAGCAATGTTTATTTGTGAAATAAACATTTTTTAGTTTTCGGGTAACAGTAAAATGTATTTTGAAAAATTACATACATTCTTCTTTTTTTTCAATTAATTTAATTAAAAACTTTTTTTGGACACCCTGTATAAATAATTATGTACCTAAATGTTTATATTACTGAATAGATAATTGAAGAACCTTTCAAATGAGCTAGCATACGACCCCTATTCTCATTTAAAAAAAATCATCGATTACGTCATCACGTCCAGATGGATGACGTCACTAGTATACCATATATGCCACAATATCATAACTTAAAAATAAAAATCGGCCTGTTTCGAGATTTTTCCTTAAAGTCGCCGGTTTACGAAAAAACGAATTTATTCCTTCCATTTGCGCCATACTGTATACACATGCAACGGTGGAAAATAGTGTCGCGCACGCTTGAATATCAATTAAAAAACAAAGGAGTTTTGAATATTGTATTGCAAAAAACTCTTCGGCATTTCATCAATCGATGTTTAAAGAATATCTACCTACCTTGGCAACATTCAAATTTTCAGTTTTTCATAGTTTTTGAGGGTTAAAAATGGCCGATTTCGCAATTTTTCAATTTTTAATCGCTTATATGTCAAAAACTATCATTTTTAGAGAAAAGTCACTAAAGACCTTTTCTGTTTGGAATGATCCAAAAAACCTAAAAAAAAAACTTTTTTTCATGCAAAAAAAAAATATTTTTTTAGGAAAAAAACAAAAAAAAAACGTTTAAAACATTTTTGACCACCGTTTGGTCCTGGCAACATGCAAATTTGTTAAAAGGAGTCCTTTTTGAGTAAGATTGTGCAAAAAATCCGAATCAGAATATTTTTCCTAGCGGATGCGCAGTGGCTTTCTGGACTATTTGGGAAAACAGTGATACAAATGCAAATTTTTCACAAAAACATAAACACTACGATAATAATACCCGTCCTTGTTTGGGGACCCAAATGTCAGAATTAAAACTTTTCCTTTATTTAACTAAAATATTATATTTATTTTTTATGAAAATAAAACCAAATAAACAGTAAATGCAAATAAAAATAAACTATCACTGTCATTGAAAATTATAAACGTCAAAATTCATAAGCTATCAGACATTCGATATTGTTTATCCTTGTTTAACTTATTGTGATTTCTATGGAAAAGTGGCTTAATTTTGCGATACTAATAGTTTCTGTTCATTAAAAATAGACCTTGTATAAAAAGCAGTTCGTGAATAATTTCGTGCATGGGAAAAGTTAATGTGGAAGTACTTTACATACAAACATAATAATTTATTCTCATTTGAATATAAGATAATTTGTTTAAAAGAGGATTAATAAAATTATTTTATTCAATGTTAAAATATTATTTTAATAAAACGTACCCAAATAATTTTTTTTAAATTCATTATTTGGTATATTTGATTTAAAATGAATTCAAGAATTTTTTGTAATTGGGCAACAATGTCAACTTAGATCTCTGACAGATAATGACGTGGAACGGTATCTATATTGTACGGACTGTAATTTGTTAAAAATACATATAATAAAATGACCCCGTTACAAAAAGTTGTAATGTTCAAGAAAAACTGCACGACTTGTCGCATTAGGCTTTTATAAGATTAGTTTGTATTCATTCTTACTAAATTGTATTACTTTTATTTTAGGTTTTCCTCACAACGATTTGAAACGCCATTTGATGAGAGTGCACACTGATGAAACGCCTTACAAGTGTGAAATATGTTTTAAGCAGCTTACAAGAAGAGCTGGTTTGAAAACACACTTGAGAGTGCACACTGGTGAAAAGCCTTATAAATGTGAAATTTGTTTTAAACAGTTCAGTCAAGCACATAGTTTGAAATTCCATTTGAGAGGACACACTGGTGAAAAACATCACAAGTGTGAAATTTGTTTTAAACAGTTTAGTCAAGCACATAGTTTGAAATCCCATTTGAGAGGGCACACTGATGAAAAACCTCACAAGTGTGAAATTTGTTTTAAGCAGTTTAGTCAAGTAGGTCATTTGAAAACACATTTGAGAGAGCACACTGGGGAAAAGACTTATAAGTGTGAAATTTGTTTTAAACAGTTTACTTCAGCAAATGACTTAAAAAAACATTTGAGAGTGCACACAGGGGAGAAACCTTACAAGTGTGAAATTTGTTTTAAACAGTTCAGTGTAGCACATAATTTAAAAACACACTTGAGAGTGCACACTGGAGAAAAGCCTTATAAGTGTGAAATTTGTTTTAAACAGTTTAGTCAAAGAATACATTTGAAAACACATGCGAAAGGTCACACTGGAGAAAGGCCTTAGAGCGGTCGTACTTGGACTTCTGGGTCAGTTTATCACTGAGCAACATACACGGACAGCTCGAGCCGTCTCATCGACAGCTTGAGCGGTCGATTGTTGACTACTCGAGAAGTTGACTCTCTGCTGCAGTCGAATCATGGATTCTGACGAGGAAGTACTCTTAGAAGATCTGTAGACTGCTCCTAAGGCAGTCAACAGCCAAATTTATTGCTAAATCTTTATATTTTTGTTATGTACCTACTATTTTTTGCGTTAAGACTTTTTTAAATATGTGCTCACATTTGTTTTGTACAATACATATATTGAATATTAGTAGTAGTTGCTTTTATTTGCGTTTTTATTCGTTGGTGGACAGCAGGGTTTCTTAATCTTTTTGATAAATAGAACCGTTTTTAACAGTCACTTTTATTTTGGAACGCCTGGTTTGTTTCAATATGAATAATTTCTTCAATAAATGCCTCTGAGATTTCAACCACTTCTTCTTTTAAAGAGCCTTTTAAAAGAAGGAGTTGTCCCAAAAAGACATTTTTTGGGAAACAATCAAACTCGTTAGAGCGCATACAAATTGCCCAAAAATCTATTTTTTCCGTGAAAGCAAATATTTTTTCGTGGTCAATAAATACATTAAGTCAAAACGGCAACAGGTGTATGTTTTCAAAAAACTGATAGTGTGTAAAATATTTATTAAAAATCAGCTAAGTACTTTCAGCATATCAAAATGCCATCATCAGAGCTTCCTTTAAAAAGACTAAGTTAAGAGACTTTTCATAAAAAATACAAAGGTAGAAAAAATTTACGTCTTATAGGTATAAACACTTCAACAGAAGAGTAATTGTTGACCAACACATTACATTTAAAAATGATTCAGGGCTATGTCTCTGATCATAGGTAAAAAAACCCTAAAATATATCTAATATCACATTGATATGTGAGTATGTCACAATACGGCTACCATATTACATTGAAGAGCTGTTACTGACTGTTTTGAAATTATGAAAAAGGTAGATATTAAACGGAAACAGAGTCCGAAGCGACCTCTATATTATAATAATCAAAATTTTTAAATGAATAATCAAAAATTTTGATTGTTATAATACAGAGGTCGCTTCGGACTCTGTTTCAGTTTAATAGCTTACTTGCATGTTTTACCTTGTAGATTACGCGTACAAAAATTTGTAGTTTTTATTTTTATTTTAGGGTTTTCTCAGAACGGAAGGGAAATCGTAAAAACTGAACTTGAATGCTCCACAAATGGACAACTTGAACAACAAATAAGTGCAAAGACTGAAGAAACATCAAAAAATTCTATTTGTAAATGCAAAATTTGTTTTAAGCTATTTAACCAGGCAGGTTCTTTGAAACGACATTTAAAAACGCACTCTTCAAAAAAGCTGAACAAGTGCGAAATTTGTTTAAAGCAGTTTGATCGAGCATACGATTTCAAATGTCATTTGAGAGTGCACACTGGAGAAACGCCTTACAAGTGTGAAATTTGTTTTAAGCAGCTTACAACAAAAAGAAATTTGAAAACACACTTGAGAGTGCACACTGGTGAAAAGCCTTACAAGTGTGAAATTTGCTTGAAACAGTTTAGTCAAGGACATAGTTTGAAATACCATTTGAGAGGGCACGCCAGTGAAAAACCTGAGAAGTGTGAAATTTGTTTTAAGCAGCTTACTACAAAAAGTAAATTGAAAATACATTTGAGAGTGCACACTGGGGAGAAACCTTACAAGTGTGAAATTTGTTTTAAACAGTTCAGTGTAGCATATAATTTAAAAGCACACTGGAGAGTGCACACTGGAGAAAAGCCTTATAAGTGTGAAATTTGTCTTAAACAGTTTAAGCAAAGAAGTTATTTGAAAGAACATACGAAAGTTCACACTGGAGAAAGGCCTTATAAGTGCAAAATTTGTTTTAAACAGTTTAATCAAAGAACACATTTGAAAACACATGCGAAAGTTCACACCACTGGAGAAAGGTCTTAGACCTGCACATATTGAACCCAACCGAGACACAACCTTCGCCAACGCACAGTGGTTCCAAATGCTGAAAACGTGGTCATGAGGTAAAAGAAGAAGTTCCTATTTAGTGATTTTCATGCTTACAGTTGTTTTCTCATACTATCGTAGAGTCGTAATACGCAGGTATAAGGATCAGATTGTATGTATTGTGGTTCATAGCTCAGGAACAAGTGTAGCACGTCCGAGGTTATTTTAGCCGGCAGACAACGTGAAAAAGAACGCGTGTATTTAAAACGCTGTAAAACCTTTTGTAGTTGACCAATTTTATCGCTGTAAAGCAGATTCTTCTTTTTGAAGTATGTAGTAATGTAAGATGTAAGTTAACTTAAGATTTAGTAACAATAAATGCCTTAAATTTGTTTATACATAAATAGTGAAAATATACTTGAAATAATCTAAATTTTGTAAAAATACATTAAAAAAGTACAAAATTCTGCGACTAATGTTTATTAATCTTAAAATATATAGTAAGAAGATACATAATCACTTTGGTTTAGCTGCCTATAACTGCCTATGCATTGCTGGCAGTTGTTTGAATACAAAAGTGGGAAATGACGCATAGTACATGATTCTGGCGATTGTTGAGTATGTATGGATGGTTGTACATATGTTAGTAATAGGTTTTGGATATTGTACTTAATAAATACAATGTATTGGTAATCAGCAATTTCAAAAGTCCCTTATGATATAAAATTTTATACAAATATGGGTTTAAAATAAAATTTTCGAATTTCTTTCGGCCATATTGCGCCATTTTGTTAAAAAAAATTGTGAGTGTAATCAGCCACCTCCAACTATCAAAATTGACAAAAAAAAATTGAGTTTTGATTGATATTTTCAATTTCTATTCGCCATATTTATTTTTATAGCGGATTATATATGTGTATTTATTGTTCTAGCGGAGCGCATATTGAACCCAACCGTTGGCTGTCGCTGTGGCAAGTAGAGACGGGCAAAATCAGTGCGGACTTGTAACTGTTACTTTTGATACCGGTTCTCAGCGGTACTGAGTACAAATACTAATTAAAAAATACTGATGTATTTGATTCTTGCACTAAATTGAGTAATCAACTTTAAATTAGAATTATTTAATAATCCCTCCGCTATTGATCGTCACAAAATAACATTATCTACATTTTTTGTTTTTAAGCACAAACAAAAATGTAATATGGCGACAAGTTGAATTTGAGGGTAATACGATCCTCACAGATATCACTCACGGTTTTAAGTAGCATGAATCAATTTTTAATGATAATCTGTAGATTTAAGAAATTATACAAAATTTTTATACCTATGGAACGGGGATTACGCCATCATTATTTATGACATCCTATTTCGTTTTAAAGAACTCTATCTTTCTAATAATGTGTTCTTGTAAAGTCATAACTTTGATTAATAATTTGGTATCGCCGCTTATTTAGTCTACTATTCTCCTTTTCATGACCATTTTTCAGTGCGTCACAAATTATAGAAAAAAAGGTAAGTCCGTGATAATACACATTTATGACATTTATTGCAACATGACATTTTAATTAAATCTGACAGTTGTCACATTTTATTTTCAATTTGGAATAAAAACAAATCAATTGTGTCTATTGAATTTATAAAATGGTATTTTCTTTGATTTGTATAGTCTTATAAATTGTACGGATTATATTGATAATATTATTATTTTATTTAATAAATAATTCTTTTTTGATTATGGCGCCATCTATCGACAACTAGAATAACTAGAAGAAATGTTATAAATGTCTGTAATCACCGACGTGCCTTTTTTTCTGTCACATACAATTTAATGCGTTAGAGAGAAATCGAAAAACTGTTACGCACTGAAAAATGGTCATGAAAAGGACTATAGTAATAAAGTTATCAGAATTTAATGACAAAGCAGTGTTTGCTCGGGGTTTTGACTGTACCTACTAATATTTTTATTTATCACAATAAATTACTTAAGGTACCATCTGTATTCATTTCATTTCATATTTTCTCCCATACTTTCAGCCCTGTGATGGATGACCGAAGTTATCTTTAACTTAAAGTTATCCTGTAGTTAAGTTATAATCCTCGAATTAGTGTGATGTTTCATATTTAACTTAACTGCTTGCGTTATTTCTTGACAGTCCTTGAGTTATCTGATATATCAACTGTCACTTTATAACGCGACGTTAAACCTCAAGTTTAATGTTAATTGGCAACCCAATTATTTCCGCTCTCGACCTGTTAGACTTGGCAATTCAAAGGAACCAAAATCATTGGAAAAACAGAAATATTCCATTTCTAGTGCTTTTAAAAAACAAATTTAAAAGTACTTATCCCAACTTATATTTAAGTGACTTATACCCATGCCATAACTTTGAACTAGACCATCAATTATCAACAATTCCAATCATAAATATCCAATCTAATCGTTCAGATGAACTTGCCTCAGTTCAACTCCAAAAAATAATTCTAAATAAACCTAGTCACATCAAATTCTTCACGGATGGCTCGGTTGATGGTGAAGGATCAGCAGGCTTTGGTGTCTTTAGCCCAGAGATCAACTATTCTTATACCAGTAAACTACCTAAGTATACCCAAATATGTACGGCTGAGATTGTCGCAATTAATCATGCCCTCCAAATTATTTTGAAAAATGGGATTAAACAAGCAATCATCTGCTCGGACTCTAAAATTGCCATACAGAAAATAGGCAGATCAACCTATTCTATGGAAACAGAACGCTCATCGTTCATGACCAAAAGAGGCATCATTGAAGCGAAAGAAAATAACGTTAATATTAGTCTGGCAGGCATTCCAGGACACTCGAATATTAAAGGGAACATGGTGGCTGATAAACTAGCTAATATAAGTAGAACCTTAAATGTAGCTGCTGGTATCACTCTTCACTATTCCAACTTTCTACCAGACATCAAGCATTCCATCTGGAATCGGTGGAAGCAAGAATGGCAGGGGAAAAATCGAAATAATTCATTTTACTCTAAAATTGTAGGTCAGATAGATAAACTCCCCTGGTACCACAATTTTGCATACCAAGACAGAAGACATATAACCACCATTATTAGAATGAGGACAGGTCATTGTGCTACTCCAGTTCACCTATTCAGGATAGGAGTAAAAGACAACCCATATTGTGACTGTGGCCGGGTTGGGTCCTTGAATCATCTGATTTTTGAGTGCCCTATAAATATGTCACCCAATTTTGACCTATATAAAGAATTAGCTAAAACAAATATCCCTACCCCCATTGAAATTTGCCTACTTATGTCCAACCTTAATCCCCGTAGGATTAACTTGATCCTTAAATTCCTTAACTTAGCTAAACTTAACTTATAAATTAATCAATTCCCAACTTTGAATTAAAAAATTAAGAAGATAAAGATATAAAAAGATATTAGACCTCCAAACGATAATAGTTGTAACCCTTATGTTATAATATTGCATTTCCTGTAGGGACTGTCTGGCCCTATAAGAAGATGTTTCTACTTATATTTAAAAAAATTGAGGCTTTAGCATATATATTTGGAAATATTCGATTGCCCAGAGCAAGACAAGAGTATTTCCCTGGTGTAAGCTGGGCGAATTATCCCGAGGGATATAACCCAATAAAGGAAGAAGAAGAAGAAGAACCTCAAGTTATGAGATAACTCTGCAGTTATGTAAGGTTAGGTTTATCTTTTGACTTGTTTCTAGACAGAAATTAAGTGAATTTAGAAGCTAATAATTTAATAATTAGGAATAGAAAGGTAATACAATTTTAAAAATTATACAAAAATCAAATCGAGAGATATAAGTTGCAATTTTATTTTAAGTACCTACAGAGCTTTCTATCCAGAGTTGAAAGGTGATATTTTATAAATCCCCTACTTAGAAACTGGAATTCCCTCAAATTGAAGCTCAAATACCCCAAATTTAAATTTTTGCTGCATTTTAATAAATTAGTAGTCAAATGAAGAGAACAGTTAACCAAAATTATACTACTTATCAACGAGGGCCCTGGAAATAATTCACAGTTCCTATCGTCTTCGATTATATGGGAGTATAATATACAGTTCTATGTACATTCGCATATTTAATGACCCCTTAAAATCCCCCATAATTTTCCGCCTCCAAAAAGTCCCACTACAATTTCTGCTTAGAAAAATTTCCCTAGACGCTTTCAAATTACCCCAAAATTGTGGGAAAATACACCAATCTGGCAACCCTGTTTCTATCTATCGTTTGAAACACCACTGAACCCGAACAGCTGTTTGCTGTTCGGTCACCGGCGGTGGCCGACGACGGGTATTTAATTTTACGGTCATCTACCCATCCTGTAGCATGGTCCGAACAATCTGTCGCACTCAGTACCTCAAATGTTATTTCTAATATAACGTTGAAGAAATAACTATCTCATAACGGTGAAGGATACATCACCCCGAATTTTACCTAAATGAGAGTTATTTTAACTTTAACTCAAACGTTAAAGATAACTTCGGTCATCCATCACAGGGCTGTTTGTCTTTCAATTTCGTCTTCATATAATCATCGTGGCTGGTATTATACCACGGGATGACCTAAACGAGTTAAATTAGTTTCTATATGCCCATCTAGCAAACAAAAACAGGTAAAAATAAACAACTGGCAGTGAGTCACGCCCCTAATAACACAAAACATTCCATGAATGTTCCTAGAATGTACACACAGGACATTGAAAACATTCCTGGAATGTCCCCAAATGCACACGAATGTCCCTGGAAAGTACCAGGAAAGTGCTGTGTCAGCATTTTAAATATTCTTAGAATGTTCTGTTGGAACATTCCATGAATGTCTACGAATGTTCTTTGGACATTCACAGTCTATTTTTTAGACTGAATGTCTTGTTGGAACATTCCATGAATGTTCTTTGGACATTCACAGTATATTTTTAGACTGAATGTCTTGTTAGAACATTCCATGAATGTCTACGAACGTTCTTTGAACATTCACAGTATATTTTTTAGACATTCACTGAAATATATCGTCAGTAATGTGACAATACCTCCTATATGTTTTTTCATGAGGTTTGCAGGAGACGAAAAACATTTTTTAAGGTCACTTTCTGGTTTCGTACGTATTCTGACTTTTTTTGTAGTAAATAGATAGTTGAATTTACTGCAAAACAAGTCAAAAAATATATGAAAACAGGAGGTGGCCGAAACAAGTTTTTAGTCTATCTTACAAATCTCTTGAAAAAACAGATAGGAGGTACTGTCACATCACTGACGATATATGGCCATACCAAATAATACATCCTTGATAAATATAAACATTTTTATTGCAAAAAATCTTTACATACATTTTTTAATGTAATTTGCTGACATTCCTAAATATTATAAAAAAATGTGTCACATTTGCTTTGTAAACCTTTCTTTTGCTTTTCGTAGCCACATATTCTGTTTCCTTTCTGGTTTTTTGTAGACCACTTCTCTCAGCTGATTCTAAAAGAAAATAAAATAAAAGGTAATTTTTCTATCCTTTACAATTAACAATCAGAAGAAATATTATTTACAGGTAATAATATGCATAAATAATAATAATAAAAAAATAAATATTAAATAATATTTAAATAAATAATAAATAATATTTAATAAATAAAATAATAATAATGAACATTTTGTATTTTGACAACGACATCCGATGTGGAAGTAGAAACCTTAATAAAATTATTTTTTCAAGTAAATTGTGGCTTATTTCCCCATTAGAATAATTAATTACAAAAAAGCCACAAAGAAATAGATTTTTCACAAACAAATAAGTATTTAGTATTCATTATATTTATTGTTTTTATTATTTACTTTAATGTCCTACTGGTACATTATTTGACAAATAATGACATTTCGAAGTCTGTTAAGTACGATATAACGCCCTTGGGCATTAAATTTAAATAACGACTTAGATACTGTCAAGTTGACAAATATCAACCTAAGTAAAACTATGGTTACCACAATTACGTTACTACTGTTACTGGTAAATGTACTTATTTAAAAACTAATCAATTCAAAATTCGTTCAAATTTTTCGCATATAAAGAATAATTTAGTCGGACATTAAACGTTGAAGGCACCACAGGTATTATAATAATAACGCTTTCGGTCAACGTATATCCCTATAATACCCTTGGTACCTTAATAACTGTAACATAAGATTATACCTTAATTCTTGTTTTCGATTTCTGATGTTTTTATTTATTTACATTGAATATTAATCTGTT
Organism: Diabrotica virgifera virgifera; assembly: GCF_917563875.1. Taxonomy (NCBI): domain Eukaryota; kingdom Metazoa; phylum Arthropoda; class Insecta; order Coleoptera; family Chrysomelidae; genus Diabrotica; species Diabrotica virgifera. Next base: position 198,760,415 of record NC_065449.1, on the reverse strand, counting down.
TTGTTGTATAATCTACTTCGCAATAATTATGTGATATATTTGACTTAAAATGAATTCAAAAATTTTTTGTAGTTGGGCAACAATGTCAACTTAGATCTCCGATGTAGATAATGAATTACAACAGTATCTATATTGTACGGACTGTATTATTAATTAGGTTATGCATATACCTGTGTGACATAAGCTATTGGAACAGCACAGTCTCTCAAACGAACAGATGAAAGTGAAGTTCTGTCAATATCTTTTTCTAGAAAGTGTTTTGAACATACTCCTCTATTAACAAATCTGATCTATACTTCATGTCTTCTTCACAGGATCTTCTGGAAAGCTAAAAATACAAAATATATGCATTACTAAGCATTATTAACAAATTTTAGTTTTAAATAAAAAATATGATTAATGAACTCACAAAATTATTATAAAACAGCTTAGAAATTGTTTATTAGTATAGTCCGTTCCCCAAACTCAGACACAACTGGCTAGTGATTTTAGTAGGTAATTTTTTTTGTTTTTGGCCAATTTTGCCAAAATTACAGTAATTAGTACTGAGACTGAGTTTAGCAAATCGACTACATATAATATTCTGTGTATTCATTAGTTGGTACTGCATATTATAGTGTGTGGTCTACCATCCTATTTATAAACGCATACACTAGCAAAAACGCAAAAAGAATTATTTTAGTTTTACAAATCCTTTTGTTATTACCTATCTCTATTTACTATTTTAGTTAGGAATAAGCGAAGTTTGTGGCTTATTCACAATTATTATTAAAATAATAAATGGATATGACCAATTATTAACTTATAAAATAAAATAATAATTCTTCTGATTTATGCCTTTTATTCACTTTGTTATATCTAGGTTACTTAAAAGATTTTTTATGAATAGTATTATTAGGGTATTAATAGTATTAATTTATTTTCTGAAATACAGGGCATGCTTTCGTTTACATATTTGCATACTAACCTTTTAATAGGGCTGTTCATTCACAGTCATTTGTTTTGAGCTTCTGTCATAATTGAAACGTTATTCCTGCAGATTTTTTTATCTACATTTGTTTCTGCTACTCCAACTGCGTTAAAAACAGGACACCATTTTATGCACTATGTTAATAATACTATTAAAGCTATTATAAAAGTATCCGAATTAAAAAAATATTCTTAAAAAGCACAAATAATACAAACAATCCACGGCAAGGCAAGGCCGGGCAAGGTCGCCAGTCGCCAAGATGAAGATGCCAAGATGGCCGAAGCGAGGTCGTTGGTTGGTCGTTTTTAGTCACGTGATGCCCTCTCAAGCGCCATGCACAAAAATATATGCACGGCGAATTTGAAAATGAACGCAAAAGAAATAAATATAAATGCCTCTCTTGGGTTTTGCATAAGTTATAAGTATTTTTTTTATTAACAAAATCGCATTCCAAATTGAATATTCGCGAACAATAATTTTTATTACATTTGTATGTTTATAATATTGTATTAATTGAACTTGGGAAACTCTTTAAATTTGACATATTATTGCACTGTAGGCCTAAAATGTCACTTAGTTTGTCTGGTATGTTATAAGTAATGTTGTATCTCTTACACGTATGTATTATTTCGCAACTTAAAATATAGGAACATTGGTAGTATGTTCACAGAATATCTTATGGTAACATTCCAGGAATAATTTAAACAGATGTTCACCGAATGTTCCCTAAATGTCCAGGACATTCAAATATTGATAGAACTTTGGTAGTACATTCCTGGAATGTTGTGTGTTGTTAGGGGCATACCACGGCCCACGAAAACTGTACACCGATGACAAACGTTCCCATCCCAAGTGGTGGGTTCAATTTGCGGTATCTCGTTTACAAGTGTGTTTCACAAAACTGTCCACGCATTTCGCCGGCGCAGGTTGTGTCTCGCTTAGGTTCAATTTGGCCAGGGCTTAGGGCGGCCGTACACGGACTGGTGGGACAGTTTACCGCTGAGCGACACAAACGGACTGCTCGAGCCGACTCATCGATAGCTCAAGCGCCCAAGCGGTAGTGGCTAGTGATTTTAGTAGGTAATTTTTTTGTTTTTGCGAATTTTGCCAAAATTGACAAAATTACTAATTATTTAGTAATTATTAACTAATTAGTAATTATTTTTTTGCCAAATTGGCAAAATTATTGACTAAAATCACTAACCAGTTGTGTCTGAGTTTAGCGAACCGACAGTATATGAAAGAATATTGTTTGGTATAAATAATTATGGTCTGATATGTGCAATTACATCTTTATAATGGAAAAAAATATTTGAAGATTTTTCTCAAATTATGGATACCAGCAACATTTTCATTTATAACTCTTTTATTTTTAATTTGACGAAGAAAAGTTATTCTTCATAAAAAGCTCTTCATGTTCTAAGACTTATGATGCAACCATCATATGTAAAATTTTATTAATTTTATACGAGGTATATAAAAAATATGAATTTCTATCAAGAGTGAACTGCCTTTATAGTTCATAACATTTAAATTAGAATGATATAATTGCACATTAAAACATAATTATGAATTCTAAACTACTTTTCATAATAGCAATTTTCAGTATTATGAATTAAAATACGTAAATAAATAAAGTTTTCGTTATGATAATGCTCGCATTTTCAGCTTGTTAAATATGTGCCCACATTTATTTTGTACAATACATATTTTAAAAATACATAGTTTTGGCTTTTATTTCCGTTTCTAGTCGTTGGTGTACAGCAGTGTTTCCCAAAGTGTGGGTCGCGACCCCCTGGGGGGTCGCAATGAGGTACTAGGGGGGTCGCCGGAAATTTCCAAAATAAGACAAAAACACTACTTTGTTAAATCATGTATTTTTATTTTAATAAAGCCGTAAATAAAAATTAACAATTAATTATCAAACGAAACATAAAACTAAATATTAAAAGTCCTTAAAAGTAAAAGAAAAAAATAAAGTCAAATATTACAATGTTAATGAGACCCATGCGCCTGTTTTTTGAAACTAGTCTTTCAAATCTAGGCTGTGTATTTGAGACACACACAATTATATCGTTTTCAAGTACGAGACGATTTCTCACTTTTGTTTTAATGGCAGTCATAGACGAGAAACTTAACTCACATAAATATGATGTTACAAATGGAACCAAACATTTTACAGCTTCATTCGCCAACTGAGGGTATTCCTGCATCTTTTTGGTCCAAAATTCGTCCGGGTTCTGGGAAAAAAATTGGAGCTTCAACATTCCATCACTTGATATTTCAATAAGTTGTTCTTTCATGTTTATTGGTATTTCAGCATGTTGAAAGGAATCGGCTAAAAACGGATTCAGTATCCATCTGCAACTGTCGTAACTGTTTTGAATTTCATCGGGGAAATAATCACAGAGCTGTTGTTTTAAATTAAGCAAAGTAACTTGCATGCCTGCATAAACTTGTTCAAAATTTGTAGCACTGTAACATACATTTTCTATAATTTCCTGAACGCACTGGAATGAATCGAGCTGCTTTTTGCCAAGTGAAGTTGACCATAAATCGATTTTTCTTATAAACCCCTTAATTTTATCTGTGGCTGTAATTATATTAATGTCGCGACCTTGCAAATTACTGTTCAAAATATTTAATTGTTCGAATATATCAGCAAGGAAACCTAGTTTCAAAAGCCAAATAGGATCGGAAAATTGATTTTCATATGGGGACTTCTCATCTTTCAAATACATTAAAAGCTCTGCTCTTAAGTCAAATACTCTTTTTAAGACGTTGCCCCTTGAAAGCCACCTTACTTCGGTGTGATAAAGAAGATTTTGAAATATAGCACCCATGTCTTCGCAGATTTTTCGAAAAATACGGGTCTGTAAAGCTTTTCCTTTAATGGAATTTACAACTTTAATGATGGATTTCATAACACAGTCCATTTCAGGAGGTAAAAGCTTTTGACGCCAGAGCTTCTCGATGTAAAAAACAATGTCTCCATGTGGCATTAGGCATTATTTCTTGTAATCTGACGACAAGACCAGATTGATGTCCTGTCATAGCTTTAGCGCCATCTGTGCATATAGCAATACATTTTCCCCAGTCAATAATATATTTACTTGTGCGTTTCACAAAACTGTCGAATAAACATTTTCCAGTGGTATTGGTCTCCAATGGGGAACAAAATAAAATATCTTCTTGAATGCCATTATTTGTATCATATCTTACAAACGTAATAAATTGGGCACAGTTAGATATATCCGTGGATTCGTCCATTTGAAGAGAGAAGTACGTGCATTTATTAAGATTTTCCACAACTTGCGCTTGAATATCTTCTGCCATATCACTAATTCTTCTTTGGATAGTATTATTTGACAGAGGTATTGTTTTTAACTTTGCAGACTCTTTTTCACCAATCATTATATGTACCATTTCAACATTTGCTGGCAAAATCAGATTTTCAGCAATTGTGTGCGGATTACTAGTTTTGGCAACGCGATAAGCAACTTTATAACTTGATAATAATGCTTTTTCGTTAGTAGTGGTTGCCAATTGAAAAGTATCTTGCTGTTTGTGAAGGACGTTCAGCTTTCTTTCAAATAATTCTACGGGTTTGTCTTTTTTATCTGGATGTTTGCTATTTAAATGTCGAAGTAACTTTGATGGCTTCATGCTTTCGTTTGACAATACTTCTCCACAAATAACACATTGTGGTTTATTGGAAATAATGGTAAAACCATATTTAAGATATTCATCACTGTAAAGTCTGTTTTTCTTTTTATTACTGCCACTTTCAGACGTAGATGGTTCTGCACTTCTTTTTAAAAACTTATCCATAATTTGTAATTTATCGTAGACGGAAATACGTAAACGGGAATACGTAAGTCGCAAAATATTTACTCATTACTTAATACCGCTGCATTCGCCACAACGTGCTGTTTCGAACTGAGGTCTCATTGCACATCGCTGCTTATATAAAGCCAAAACGAGGCTACGAGAACGTTCCAGAGTGCCATCTAGTAGCGAAGTAAGGAGTAGAGCCTTCGCGAATATCATGGAAAAGTATTGCGATGTAGACACAAAGATGTCGCGGTGTACAATGTGCAGTCGACTTTTTATTATTTATTTTTATTGTAAATGCTAGTCTGGCAGAAGTACTACTAGTGGGACAGATCGCAATTATTAAAATAATTGTTGAATTTTTTAAATGTATTTAGTTTGAATTTAAACAGTAAAGTAAAATAAAATTTGAGAAACCATCAGTTGTAAATTAGGCACGCTATTTTTGTCGCTATTTTGGTTTGGGTGATGAGTAGGGGGTCGTGAACAATTTTTTTAACAAAAAGGGGTCGCGCTTTAGATAAGTTTGGGAAACACTGGTGTACAGGATACACCGCGCTTGTAGTTATGAGTCATGGACGGGCACCCATACTTTAAAGGTTAATAAAAACATATTCTTCGGAAATTTTAATATTTACTAAATGGTAGATTCTGTGAGGGACATGATAATGCCCAGTTAGTAAAGTGCACATTTATTTTTTTAGTTTCGCCATATTTTAAAATATTGTTTTTTTTTGGAAAAAATTACAGTACTTAATTTCTATTATATAGAAATTTTGGATTGACATTAATAAATTATTAAATAGACAAATTTTGTCTTTTGGTCTTACCATATAAGTAACTGGCTCAGCTTTTTCCTGTTGAGTTTTGCCGGGTTTAATTATACCTAAATGCTTCCATTATGAGTTTAGCGAACCGACTATATCTATATTGTACGGACTGTAATTTGTTTAAAATATAAATAATAAAATTATTCCGTTATAAAAAATTAGGTACTGTTCAAGACGAACTGCAGACTCGTCGCATTAGGCTTTTATTAGATTAGTTTGTATTCATTCTTATTAAATTGTATTACTCTATGTTTTACCTTGTAATTTCTGCGTACAAAAATTTGTATAGTTTTTATTTTTTATTTTAGGTTTTTTTCACAACGAAATGGAAATCGTTAAAACTGAACTTGCATGCTCTACAGAACAACAAATAAGTGCAAACACTGAAGAAACAACATCAAAAAATTGTATTTGTAAATGTAAAATTGGTTTTAAGCAATTTAACCAGGCAGGTTCTTTGAAACGACATTTACAAACGCACACTGCAAAAAAACTGTACAAGTGTGAAATTTGTTTAAAGCAGTTTGATCGAGCACCCGATTTGAAACGTCATTTGATGAGAGTCCACACTCGGGACCTTGGGACCACCTGGGCGCCTTATAAGTGTGACATTTGTTTTAAGCAGCTTACAACAAAAGGTAATTTGAAAACACACTTGAGAATGCACACTGGAGAAACGCCTTATAAGTGTGAAATTTGTTTTAAGCAGCTTACAACAAAAGGTCATTTGAAAACACACTTGAGAATGCACACTGGAGAAACGCCTTATAAGTGTGAAATTTGTTTTAAGCAGTTTAGTCAAGCACATAGTTTGAAATACCATTTGAGAGGGCACACTGGTGAAAAACCTCACAAGTGTGAAATTTGTTTTAAGCAGTTTAGTCAAGTAAGTAATTTGAAAACACACTTGAGAGTGCACACTGGTGAAAAACCGTACAAGTGTGAAATTTGTTTTAAACAGTTTACTCATAAATGTTCTTTGGATGGGCATACGAAAATTCACACTTTAGAAACGTCTTAAAAGTGTGAAATTTGTTTTAAACAGTTTAGTCAATCAAGTGATTTGAAAAAACATTTGAGAGTGCACACTGGAGAAAAGCGTTAGAGCGGCCGTACACGGACTACTGGAACAGTTTACCACTGAGCGACATACACGAGGTGTGTTCCAACACGCCACTTTTGTATGATTTTAAAACGGTGACGAAACTCTTTTTCGATTCGAAATTGATTTTATGCGCATGCTTTGACTTCGCACCGATACGATGCGAAGCGGAGACGTATTGGAACGGATTTTGACACTGTCCTAAGGACTTGTTATTAGTTTGACATCTGACCATTTGTATAAAATAGGCCAAAAAATAAAGAAGAATAATTGGTTATTTGTTTGTTTGCCACTTTGTCTCTCTTTCTGCATTTTAACTAGCGATAGTAATTTATTTTTCTTAAATAAATTGAAAAATGTATATGTATATTGGTTATAGTTGAAACAATATTGTGCATCTGTAAATTGTAAATTTATAAGAATACGCCATTTTTTATCCATCCATGTCTGAACCTTCTTCACAAAACACAGACATGAAGTTCGATTATAAATGGAATGAAAACGATTCCAGATTATTATTAGATTTAAATATAAATGTAGGCTTGGTAATTTAGAAATCAAAAATACCAACCTAGTGGTGCTAAAAATAGCCCAATATTTAAATAATAATGAAACAAAACAAAGACATTCCATATGTACATCAACACCAAATACACATGTCAGAAGAGTTCTGAAAAAGCAAATTATCTGAATTAAAAAAGTTAGAATATTGTGTGCATTATTAATGAACAATTTGATCAAGAAAGAGAAAAGCTTCCAACAGATTAAAAGAAGAAATAAAAAAGAAACTATAAAATATAAAAAATATATGCCGTATTTTTTACCGCGTAAATAATAAAATACCGCTAAAACACTTAACCTCAGTTTGAAATCAAAATAAACCCATAAAACGACCACCTGAACTAAAATGAGAATATTTAGAGGTACTGCATAATGTGCAGGTCAGTCCAAACGGTAATAGATCTCGAGCGGGTACTGAGATGAGATTTAGGTACTTGTATCGAACGATCCCAAGTTGAGTTTGAACGACAAAGGGACGGTACAATGAATGGTCCATTTTCAGTTGGAACGCATTTTATCTACTGCGCAGAAGCGTTACCATACATTGTACGGTCTTCGACGAGTTGGAATATATCCTTTTTTTTGGATTGAGGTGGAACGCTCTTAACAGACTAGGGAAGGTGTCCCTAGTACTGTTGGACTCGGACAGGAGAGGAGAACACGCTAGGACCCACACACCAGAGTATGATCCATGCGTCTCGCGTGCCCCCCATAACCACCCGCCTACCAACTAAAACCACCCCCTCTTCCGACCCGGAAAATCCCTGGACGTGTTCCTTAGTGAACGATACTTATGGATATTCCGCGCAGTCTGTGAATGAAAGCCTCAAAAGGAGGAAAAATTTTCGTGATCCCAATACTATTCATGCCCACCTAAACGCGGCAGACGGATAGGGGGAGCCTGGTTCCTGAAGGGTGGATTTTTATAAGGAAGCACATTAGCACCTGCCTGAATCAGCAGGGGGAAGTAACTCAGATCCTATTATAGGACAAATTGGTCTCTTCTAGAGGAGAAACTGAGAATGAGCCCTAGGAAAGAAATTGGGTCATGTGTCTCTTATGCTCTCTTTTTGAAGTTATACTTCTTTACCGGCGATATGAGGGTGAATTTTTATATGTTAAAACCTATGATCCCGGCGCATGAGCATTATAACTTTGTTCTGATTGGATGCTCAAATGACATGTCAAAAATTATTCAATATGGCGGCTGTGGCACAGCTGTAGATTATTAATGGTTGTTGCGTTTTAAAATTTGTGTGAAAAGAAACAACAAACAAAAGTTAGTTAATAGTTATACTGCCTTTTTAAATAGTTTTCATATACCTATATTTTTGGACTTTTGGACTATTTTGGACAAGGAAAACTCATTCTAATTTGGTAAGTAGTTTTTATTATAAGCATATTGTAATTATACATTTGGATTAGGTTGAAATACAGTAGAGCGTCGATTATCCGAACTAATTGGGGGACATAGGTGTTCGGAAAACCGATTTGTTCGGATAATCGAACTACAATACATTGATACATATTTATAGTCATACATATTTATCCACAAGTGAATAAAAGCCATATTTATATAGGGGAAAGTCGGATAAAATGGTCCCCCTGGGTAAAATGGTCCCCCAACATATTTCTCATAATTTTCATAAAACCATCGTTTAGCTTTCTTTATTATATTCAGTACTACTTAGCCACCTATGTACGAAGCTGTGAAGATGTGCGAAGCATATTAGGCTAGTTTTAATATAACCTATAAAAACCCACGTGATATTGTTAATTTCGTGCTCGCAAAAATTGTGTTTTTAGGCGTTTTAATTAAAGTAAGTAGAATTTTTTTAATGGAGTTTAAAAAGGTATTCTTTCTGTTTATATCATATATGTTACAATTTCTCTAATTATCAGAAGTCACTCATGTAAATTAGTTTTTATATTTGATAGATTTTGAGGTAAAATGGTCCCTCCATGTTGATGAGGCAAAATGACCCCGGGGACCATTTTACCCTTGCGTAGCCTATCAAATAACGTTTTGAATTATACAGAAATATTTTTTATAACAATCAAATGTAGTTATATTATCTTTACAGAAATAATGGTTAGAACTTATGTTCGGAAGACGACAAGACAGCAGTGGGATTCAAATTCAATGAAACTTGCCTTGGAAAATATTTCTAACGGTATGCCTTTTTAAAGAGCTGCTAGGCTTTATAATCTGCCTTTAGGTACTTTAAAAAGAAGGGCCAAAAATCAAAATGTATTGGTAAGTGAACTAAAAGTAGACTAGTTTATTTATAAAGGAGATGTCAGAAAATTATCGTTACTTTCTTTTAGGCAACAGGTTATTCGAAAATACTTGGTCGATTCCCTACAACATTGCCAGAAAAATTGGAGACTTCCTTAAAGGAGTATGTTTTAGAGATGGAAGACCGACTATTTGGCATGACGAAGAAAAACATTTGTGAAATGGCGTACTCCCTTGCGGAGAGGAATGGTATTAAACACAGGTTTTCTAAAAACAAAAAGTCAGCTGGAACGGCTTGGTTTAGAGATTTTCTAAAGAGACACCCAGAGATTCTTTTAGAACTCCTGAGGCTACCTCAGCTGCCAGGGCGAGAGGCTTTAATAAAGAGGCAGTCGCTAAGTTTTTTTCTCTTTTAGATGAAATACAAAATAAAAATAACATAAACCCTATGAGGATATATAATATGGATGAGTCTGACATCCAAACGGTCCCTGACAAGTTACCCAAAATTTTAGCACATAAAGGACGGAAACAGGTTGGTTTCCTAACAAGCGCTGAAAGAGGACAAAATGTCACCGTTGTTCTCTGTGTAAATGCTGCAGGTCAATTCATCCCTCCAGCAATAATATTCCCACGCAAACGAAGGAATGAATTATTATTTCAAGTTGCCCCACTTGGAACACTTTCTCTTTACAACGAATCTGGATACATGAAATCTGACACCTTCATTCTGTTTTTAAAGCATTTCCAACAGCATACACAGTGCTCAGTTGAAAATAGGGTTCTATTATTGCTTGATGGTCATTCAAGTCACAAATCTGTCAAAGCTATAGAATACTGTAGAGAAAATGGCATTATAATGCTGTCGTTTCCTCCACATTGCACGCACGAGATGCAGCCATTGGATGTAGCAGTATTTTCATGTCTAATGACGTATTTTAATGAGGAAGTTATTTTATGGCTTAATGCAAACCCTGGAAAGGTCGTAACTCTGTATAACATAGCTTGTTTGGAAAATCGTACCGACGAGCTGCCACACTTAACAACGGACTTAGTGGATTCGAGAAAACAGGCATTTATCCTTTTAATCCGAACATATTCCCAGATTGGAAATTTAAACCATCGTATACGACTGATCGACCTTTAGTGGAAAATGAAACCGTTGATCCCATCCACGAACAAAGAACTCCTTCTCCACAAAGAACCCCTTCTCCACAAAGAACCCCTTCTCCACAAAGAGTTACTTCTTCTCTTGTAAGGGCTTTACCTATAGGGAAAAGAAAAATTCGTAATATATCTTCATCAGACGATTCAGAGGAATGGGAAGCTAGTGGACATTCTTCGGATGATGTCAGCCTTTTTGGAAATAATCCGGAGGAATTATCGGACAATGAAACTATAGTCACATCAGCTTCAAATCCGGAAGTTGTTGCTTCAAATCATAAAGTTGACGTTACAAGCTCCGTAGTTGGTAATTCAATCCCAATTTCCGAAATTAGCACTTCAAAACAAAATGAAATTCCATCATCGCTGGACGATACTTTTGTAACTCCATATGATATATATCCACTACCTCAGGCACCTCCTCAGACAAGGAGTTCAAGGCCTTCGCAAGGATCGACTGTTTTCACCTCCACACCAAATTATTTTTTGATGAAAGCAAAACAAAAAAACACCCAAGCCAACTTCACTATCAGCTAGAAAAGCTGTAAGCAAGAAGGTGTTTGGAAAAAACAAAGAAAATAAGAGATTTGATGATGATGAAGATGACGTCGCCTGTATATTTTGCTCGGAATTATTCAGTAAATCGCAGGCGAAGGAGGTTTGGATCAAGTGCAGTTTGTGCAATAAATGGTGTCATTTATTGTGTGCTGGTGTAACTGGAAAGCAGAAATTGTATATTTGCGATTTTTGTAAATAAAAATGAGAAACTACGTTTCCTTTACAAAAGAACTATAGGGGCCATTTTACCTCATGGATGGGTTCATTTTACACTAACCATGGTGTAAAATGGTCCCTTTAGGGCTTTTTAAAAATAATGTTATTTTACTTTTAACTCTATACTTAAATAAAAATTTTTCAAAGAAATATGTTCTATTATACGCAACTTCTTGTCTTATTAAACTGTGCTTAAATATTTCGTTTTTTGTTATGTGTAGCCTAAAAAGATGTTAGAGGAACCATTTTGCCTCACTTTCCCCTACCTACATATTTATTTACTTATATCTTGATAATGACAACTAGCAACTAAACAAAAAAGTGCAGTCTTTGCAACAACATAATTATTTTTGTATACAATATTGAAGAAAATTGAAGATATTTTAAGCGTCAATTACTAACGCTTGCTCGGTATTCGAGTGCGGGACGCGGGAGTCGATAGTTCGAATAAGCGGTCGTTCGGTTGATCGACGTTCGGATAATCGACGCTCTACTGTACATTTATTTTCTCAAGAATGGGGATTTTAGAGAGAAATCCCAAATTAGGTCCGATTTTTATTTTTAAATTATGATTTTTTGGCGTAGATTTATTTATCTAGTAGGTATGTAATGCTTTGATTTACATACTTAATTTGATTACCAACAAAAGTTCTACCAATCTTCATCTAATCTATTGTTTTCTTACTGTTTTGTTATATTTTAATATTTTCTTCCACAAAATTTAAACTACATAATTTAATTATATTCAAAACAACTGTCAAACAGTAAAACGTTCAGTTACCCTATTTTTCCACATGACAAATAATGTGGAATTGGACGAGTGAGTCTAGGCTTCGATTACGAATCAAAGCGCCCCGAATTTCACGGGTTCAATTCCCGATGCAAGTTTTTATTTTTTATTTTTTTATGCATTTTATGATTGTAAGTATATTTGTTATATAATTTTTTTTTCAGAAAATGCGTATTTAAAATTTTTGCCAAAAATTTTTATCGTTCAGAAATCATTTTTTCTTTGTGGCATTTTTCAATGTGTTTGTGTGCGTTTTATTCTTTTATTTTTTTAAATTTTTGGTATTGTCTTAGAAGTATAACTTCTTACGTGCGTACAAAGTACCCACACATTCTTTTTTTTATTTTTTTTGCCCACCTCAACCGTTTTGCTCAACCCGTTCATTTATCTCTATGCTTTATTATTTTAGTGACCGCGTCTATTATAAATTCAAAATTATTTGTATTCTGGATAGCAATATTTATTATATTTTGGACAAATTTCATTGTTATCTACATACTTCAAAGACCCGTGTTGAGCTGCCCCCCCCCCCACTTGCAAAAATTAAAAAACAAATAGCCTGATTTATGAGCTATTTATGAGCTTTCATATTCCGCAAATTAAAATTTTTGAGCTCGTTACACTGAGCAGGAATTTAACATTTAAGTGGGGGGGGCTGCCCCCCCACTACTTAAAAATAGGGATATTGAATCGATTTTTGCGGCAGAATTACGAGCTATTTATGAGCTCTTGAAATTATATACAGTAGAACCTCGGTTAACCGATTTCTGGTTAACCGAGATTCCGGGTTAACCGAGGCCATCCCAATATGAATTTTATAAATTTTAACGATAATTGATTCATATTTATGTAGTGTATCTGAGATTCAACTGTTTTAAGGTTATGTATTATTAAATGCGTTTTATACCAAAACAATGTGCGTTTGTCCCAATTTTTATGTTAACCTAACAATCGTCTTTATATTGTACTATATTTAGGTTACGTTCCGTGTTATCCGACTTTTGCCGTATCCGAGGTACTCTCGGTCCCAATTACCTCGGTTAATCGAGGTTCTACTGTAGTTTCGATTTTTGAGCTCATCCCCTTCACCCCCAAACAACCCTTTAATTGATTTAACTTAAGAGAAACATGCTGAGAAAATTAAAATATATCGAATCGCGGATATAATTGGTATAGCTTTTATATTCTAAGAATAAACTCTTAAATCACGCGCATTTCGATTATTGAGCTGCAGCCCCTTCGCAAGAAAACCACCCCTTCTTCCCGGCTTAAGAGAGAGTTGTACTTAAAATGCATTCAATTAATTATTTGGCGACTACATATCATTTAATAATTTATAAGCTTCCAAAATACGCTCATTTAGATCATTAAACTGCAATTCCTTTTGTATAGTGCAGTCACTGAAATTAAAAACCAACTATTACCTTCAATTTCGGGGAACCTTCATCGATTTTCACGAAAATTGGTGAGTGGTTAAAGGAAACCTCAAGAAACAGTGATAGTGTGCCACCTTGCGCCTTTACCCTGAGAGTGGATGCCACCCCTTCTCGGGGGTGAAAATTATTTTATCAAAAATAACTCCACAAATCGATAAAAGGACAAATTATAAGCAAAATTTGCTATATAAAGTTATTAAAATAAGTCAATACTTTTTAAAGTTATGAAAGATTTTAATTATTCGTGAAAAAAATGCATGTTTTAAAGCGGTATTTCATAAACCACTGAAAAACTAAGTTTTTACAAAAAAGTTAATTAATTCGTATAGCTTATATTCTAAGAATAAACTCTTAAATCACGCGCATTTCGATTATAGAGCTAGAGCCCCATCGCAAGACAACCACCACATCTTCCCGAATTAAGAAATAATTTCACTTAAAATGAATTAGATTAATTATTTGGCGACTACATATCGTTTAATAATTTATAAGCTCGCAAAATACACGCATTTAAATTATTGAATTGCAATTTTTTTTCTATAGTGCAGTCACTGAAGGTAAAAATCAACTATAATCTGCTTCGATTTCGGTGAACCTCCATTCATTTTCACAAAAATTGGTGAGTGGATAGTGGACCTCAAGAAACAAAAGTAACATGGTACCAACTTGCAGTTTTAGCCTGGGGTAGTTTCACCCCCTTCTCGGGGGTGAAAATTGCTTTATTAAAAATAACCCCACAAATCGATAGAGGGACAAATTCTAAGCAAAATTTGTTATATAACGTTATTAAAATAAATCAATACTTTTTGGGATATTAAATATCAAATATTTTAATTTTTGTGAGAAAAAAATGCATGCTTTAAAGCGATTTTTCATAAAAAACTTTAAAACTGTAAGTTTTTACAAAAAATTGTCATCACTAAAATTGAAGCTAATAAAAAATATAATAAATTCCTTACTTGAAAAACCATTTAATGTTAATTTAAAGTAAGTTATAGGTAATTGAATGTATATTTTTTTTCTGCAAGTATTCAAATCTAAGGATCTAATCTTAAATAACGGGAAAGCGATGCATTTTATAATACTTACTAAATACTTGGCAAAGTACTTAGAAATACCTATCAAATGAGCTCAAGAAGTTGATAGCATCAAAATTTATACTCCAAAATTTACAAAAATTTGAAAAATTTTGTTTTCTTTAAATTATATATTATATATTTTTTAAAAATATTCATTCTAAATAGGTCAAAATGGTCAATATGTCAAAAGGTCATAACTTAGCTAAAGTAAAGAAAGTCTTACAGAGATTACTAAAGATTTTAATTTTTGTGGAAAAGGATCCTATTATTTTCATGTTCACTTGCTTAATTTTGATGATATCAACTTCTTTCGGTGCTCATTTAATAAGTATTTCTGAGTACTTTGACAAATATATAAAGTATATTTAATAAAATGCATCGTTTTCCTGTTAATTACGGTTGAATAATTAGATTTGAGTTCTCGCCAAAAAAAATAAATTTAATTAACTTTTTATAAAAACTTACACTTTTTAAGTGATTTACGAAAAGCCGCTTTAAAGCATGCATTTTTTCACGAAAAATTAAAATCTTTGATCTTTAATAACTCAAAAAGTATTGATTTATTTTAATAACTTGTATTGCTTATAATATTGTATTGCTCAATAAAGTATTGCTTATAATTTGTTCTTCTATCGATTTCTCGAGTTATTTTTAATAAAATAATTTTCACCCCCGAGAAAGGGTGGTATCCACCCTCAGGGTAAAGGCGCAAGGTGGCACCATGTCACCTTTGTTTTTTATAGGCTATCCTCTAACCACTCAACAATTTTCGTGAAAATCGATGAAGGTTCACCGAAATTGAAGGTAAAAGTTGATTTTTACCTTCAGTGACTGCACTATACAAAAGGAATTGCAGTTTAATGATCTAAATGCGCGTATTTTGGAAGCTCATAAATTATTAAATGATATGTAGTCGCCAAATAATTAATTGAATGCATTTTAAGTACAACTTTCTCTCTCTCTTAAGCCGGGAAGAAGGGGTGGTTTTCTTGCGAAGGGGTTGCAGCTGAATAATCAAAATGAATTATTCATTAATTATTCTTGAATATATAAGCTATACAAATTATACCCGCGATTCGATATATTTTAATTTTTCTCAGCATGTTTCTCTTAATCTAAATCAATTAAAGGGTTGTTTGGGGTGAAGGGGATGAGCTCAAAAATCGAAACTATATCATTTCAAGAGCTCATAAATAGCTCATAATTCTGCCGTAAAAATCGATTCAATATTCCTATGGGGCTGACTCAGTCCCCCCCCCCCCACTAAAATATTAAATTCCTGCTCAGTGTAACGAGCTCAAAAATTTTAATTTGCGGAATATGAAAGCTCATAAATCAGGGCTATGTGTTTTTTAATTTTTGCAAGTGGGGGGGCAGCTCAATACGGGTACTTCAAAGATGATACAATAAAATTTTCAAAAGGAAATATTTACAGTGACCAAAGATACAGCGAGATAAATTTGAAAAATCATCAAAATTGATTTTTGGCATTATTGTATAATATTTGATTTTTGAACATGTTCCACCAACTCTAGATAAAAATAAACTTAATATTCGGATTCAGCGACCTCGAAAACATAAAAATAGACCAAAATTGGTCATTCACTTTAAATTTGATTTTCGTGGTCGGCATAACGCACTGCCGCTCGCCGAGATAGAAAAGTACATATTGTTTTTATTGTATTCCTATGAGAATTCGAGAATCTGGTTAAGTTTGGAGCGCTGTAAAACCTAGATAATAAATAAAATTAAACAACTTTATAATGAAAATTGTTCATTGAAAAATCCTCTACAAAATCGCTATGATGTTATTTTATTGTGAAACGAACGGACAAAAAGTTATAACCTTCAAAAGGAAACTTCTTACAAAATTTTCTTTTATTTTTGTTTATAACTTTTTTGTTGGTGACTTGACGATAAAAAGTAATACATATAAAATTGTAGAAAATTTAATTTGCTACATTTTATGTGTAATTAAATTTTCTGTAAGGTTTCTAGTTTATGAGATACAGCGTGAAAGCCTTTTGCACCCCTTTTTCCAATATGGCGGCCGGGGGACAAGAGTGGCGACCCCAAAAACTTGAACTTAAGCTTCTACTGAACCCCCCTACACATTTAAAAAATAAAATTGACTCCTCTAAGAAATGCAACCCTAAATGTAACATTTCAACGGACTATTAAAAGTACCTGACAGTATATAAGTCACCGGTTTACGAAATAACGAATTTATTCCTTTCATTTGCACCATACTGTACCTACCAATATTACAATAATGTAAATACCTATATTTATTTTTAATAAACTTAAACGTATAATATTACTATTATAAAATGAAAAAGCTGCTTTTACTTTTTACAAAATGTTTCGAATTAAACAGAATAGTCCAAGATCTGAATATAGGTCGATCTATACCCATCTGCTTTCCGGATGAAACATTTTTTGAAGTTATACTTCTTTACACGCGATATGAAGCTGAATTTTTATATGTTAAAACCTACGATCCCGGCGCATGCGCATTATAACTTTGTTCTGATTGGATCTTCAAATGACATGTCAAAAATTATCCAATATGGCAGCTGTAGCGCAGCTGTGGTTTGGACGGTTGACGGTTTGGTTATGTATGGTTGTTGCGTTTTAAAATTTGTGGGAAGAGAAACAACAAAGGTTAGTTAATAGTTATACTGCCTTTTTAAATAGTTTTCATATTATATTTTTGAAGTTATACTTCAAAATGTTGTAATTTATGTATGTATCAGTCCAGAAAAGGTGTGGAAAGAATATATTAGTGTTTTCAAATATATTTTTCTACAAACGTGTTAAAAATGCAATTTTTAGGACTCCATAGGATCGTTAAAAATACTACTTTAAGGCATTAGTGCTTTAAAATTTTTAAGGCACTGCAGTTAAAAGTGAACTGTCAAATTGTGAAACGTCAAAATATTTATATTTCATCTATTAACATTAATATTATTAATACAACTTGCGCAATTTGAAAAAGGTGGTTTAAAAGGTTTTTTATTATAATTTTGTGTCTTTGGATTTGTCTTCCTTGGGAGTAAAATAATAAAACATCTATTTTTATATTTCACTTGTCACCGTGATGTATAATTATGTACATCTGAAAGGTAAGTAGCATGCGGCTTGATGGCCTTGTTGGTAGAGCATTGGACCAGAGATAAAAAAATCGCGAGATTGCGGGTTCAAATCCCCGACGATTCATATTTTTTTCTTTTTTTTTTAATATTTGGCATTGTTAAATTTTAGTTCATTTTTGGTAATTATTGTTAATTTTTTGTATTGTAACTGTTAAGTAGGTATATTTATTTCGTTGAAATTATATTATAATAGAAGTATAACTTCCTACGTGTGTACAAAGTACACACACATTCTTTTTTTTATTAAATTTCATACATAGAGAAGTATTTCTAGCATGGGTTGCCTATCAAAATTGTATCATGGCTATCCTTAAGGAGGGGGGAGGGTGTAGGGGTTGAAATCAATATTTCAATCACATTTTTTTTGACAGTATGGTAGAATTATTTTATTATTTTAAAATTAAATATGCATATTTAGTACAATTCATAGATTATTCAAGGAAAAATATTGAAAAATAAGCCAACGGTGGCAAATTTTTGAAGACACCTCAAAATATAATGAATTTTGCGATAGACATCAAAACTCATCATTGGATCATGGTAAATAAAAAATTCAAAAAGATTTTTTTAGCTAATGAGTTTTTCGAGGTAACGCTGTCGAGTTTTTTAGTTTTATCGACTTTTGACTTTTTGATATCACTCAGAGGTCAAGACAATCAACATATTTATTATTTTTAAAGAAAAAATAAGCACAAAACAAAAAATATCTCGACAGCGTTACCTCAAGGAATGTCTAAAGAAGATATATACAAAATTCAAGGTGGGTCGGTCAAGTAGTTTTTGACTTACAATGTTTAGAGTCTTTGACAAAAGCAGTTTTGGGGAAAAAGCGTTTAAAAGTAGTGTCAACTTTTATTTTCAATTTTTTCTTGTTTGTCAAATCGTAAAATGATGCACACCGGAATATCTTTTGGAATCGCGAAATAATAAAAAAAAAGAAGACAGCTGTTGACCGTTGTTCAACAAGCGAGTAGAAGGTGGAGATATTCAACACTATCTCCCTACCTTCGACTCGCTTTGCAGAAAGTTCGCGCCAGCGCGCTTGTTGAGCGTAGTGAGAAACGGTCAACAGCTGCTCTCATTTTCTTTTGTAAATTGCTCCACGATGTAAAAACATATTCCGGTGTGCATCACTTTACGATTTGACAGACAAAAAAGAAATTGAAAATAAAAGTTGACAAATACTTAAAACACGTTTTTCTAAAAACTGCTTTTTTCAAAGGCTGTAGACATTGTAACTCAAAAACTACTTGACCGACCCACCTGGAATTTTGTATATTTATATTTTCTTTAGACATTCCTTGAGGTAACGCTGTCGAGATATTTTTGAAGTTATACTTCTTTAGGCGCGAGGGTGAATTTTTATTTTACTGGGCGCATGCGCACACCGACAGTATGGTATTAGTCGTTATACGGGCTCTGATTGGGTGTTGAAATGATCTGTCAATAATTGTTCAATATTGAGGATATCGGTAAACAAAAATGTTGTATATATTAGTTTTTATTGTTGTGAGAACAGAAATAAAATCAAATTTATAATTATAATGACTTTTTAAATAGTTTTGAAAAGCCACAGGTACGTAATTCTAAATGTTTCAGTTGTATTGCAATAAAAAATTATCTTCATACCTATTTGGAAAATGTAAAAAAGAATGTGTGTGTACTTTGTACGCACGTAAGAAGTTACACTTCTATTATATGATTCCAACGAAATGAATATGTACTATAAACAGTTTATTTATATTTTATTTAAAGATTAAACTAATTTTTACGTATTACTTTCCAAAAATTTTCATTAAAACAATACCAAAAATAAAAAAAAAATAGAAAAGACCCGGATTCGAACCGGGGACCTCTTGATCTCCAGTCGAACGCTCTACTACTGAGCTATATTCCTTTTGTTTCTGCGGGTGCGAACTACAAGATTTCTCAGACATAGTGTCAAATAGACCAAAAGTGAAGTATAAAAATACTTTAACTATTAGGTACTTTATTACCTTATTATCGAGGTAGACAAATCTAAAGATACAAAA
Organism: Diabrotica virgifera virgifera; assembly: GCF_917563875.1. Classification (NCBI taxonomy): domain Eukaryota; kingdom Metazoa; phylum Arthropoda; class Insecta; order Coleoptera; family Chrysomelidae; genus Diabrotica; species Diabrotica virgifera. The sequence goes on along the minus strand of NC_065449.1, from coordinate 198,740,448 downwards.
ATTATAATAGATTTATATTTACTAAAAACACTAATATATTATTTCCACACCTTAATACTTACATTATATATAACTTAAAACATTTAGCAACTAACGCCATACTGTCTGTGTGCGCATGCGCGCAGAATAATAAAAATTCACTCCCAATCGCGCCTAAAGAAGTATAACTTCAAAAAATAATGTACTTACCTATTAGTAGGCAATGCTTTAATTTACATAATCTGATTACGAACAAACTTTCTACAAATCTTCATCTAATATATCGTTTTCTTACTCTATATTTTGTTGTATTTTAATATTTTAATTCGACAAAATTCAAACTAATAATTTGATTAAATTCATATAAATAAACAAAATGTCAAAAAGTTTATGGTGTAAACGTTCAGTTGATGTATATTCCCACATGACATATACGCCAGGGTGGCGCAGTGGGAAATCGCTTTGACTTTCGATCAGCGGGATCGACGGGAAGCGGGTTCGAGCCCAATGCAAGTTGTTATTTTTTTTATTATTATATAATTTTTTTCAGAAAATACGTATTTAATTAAAATTTTTGGCAACAATTATTGTTCAGAAATCATTTCTTTGTGGCATTTTCAATGTGTTTAAGTGCGTTTTAATCTTTTATTTTTTTAATCTTTTATTTTTTTAATTTTTGATATTGTTTTAATAAAAATTTTTGGAAAGTAGTAAGTATTAAAATTAGTTTAATATTTAAATTAAATATAAATAAACTGTTTAAAGTATATTGATTTCGTTGAAATCATATAATAGAAATATAACTTTTTACGTGCGTACAAAGTACACACATTCTTTTTTATTTGTGTTATGCTTATTTTTTGTTAAACAATACTAAATATGTTGATTTTCACCCTTTTTGCAAAAAAAATTCGTTGTTTTGAATTCTAAGTTTTTTTTTTATTTAATAAAACTCCCAACAGGAATCTTATGATTATTGCTATCTGATCATTACTATGATCAATAAGCAAGTTAGTTCTATATACAAAATATTATAAAAACTTATCTAAGGTCATATTCAACAATATTCCTTAGGCTCTAATAGATTACAGTACTACTAGCTAACGTGTACACTTTAGCCGCACTTTGCTCTGCTTTTTCACTTGCACGCACTTGAACTTATTGCACTAACTCGAACGGCTTCGTTCTCTTAAGTCTTCTTATCTGGTTGGCGTTGTCTAGGAGATTGATGGCCTCGATATTCACATGGTTGGAGAGCCTTTGTTCATGACTCTTGGCAAACTTACTTATTGTCTGGATAACCGTATCCATCTGGAGGTCTCGATGAAGATCACAGTTTCTGAAGTACCATGGAGCTTTGACGATGTTCCTTAATACTTTATTCTGATATCGTTGTATAATTTGGATGTTACTTTCTTTTGTACAGCCCCATAGCTGTATCCCATATGTCCATATTGGTTTAAGGACTTGCTTATACAATAACAATTTGTTATAAGTAGACAGAGTGGATTTTTTCCCATCAACCAGTACATCTTTCTGAACTTAATTTATAATTCTTCCTTTTTTTTTCTTAATATGCGCTTTCCAACGTAGCTTGGAATCTAATGTCATACCCAAATATTTTGCCGTATTTGCATAAGGTATTTGGTTTCTATTTATACTAACTGGGATATGTTGTTCTCTTTTGTTAGTAAAATTGACATGAACAGATTTTGTTTCATTTAATTTGATACGCCATCGCCTGGTCCAGATGTTAATTTGTTCAACAGAATTCTGTAGCATGGTTGCTGCTTCCTCGTGGTTTTGTCCGACTGCTAGAATGCATGTGTCGTCTGCAAATGTCGCAATTGTGTTAGGTTCTAATGATGGAATATCATTGGTATAGAGCAGGTATAGCACTGGCCCCAGGACACTTCCTTGTGGAACTCCAGCTTTAATTTCTCTTAATTCTGAATATGCTTCCTCATTTTTAACTCGAAAGTATCTGTCGGATATATAAGATTCTAGTAGAATTTTTTGTTTACCATGATCCAATGATGAGTTCCGATATGCACCGCAAAATTCATTGTTTTTTGAGGTGTCAAAAAATTTGCCACCGTTGGCATTTTTCAATATTTTTACTTGAATTTTTTCTTGAATAATCTATGAATTGTACTGAATATGCCTTTAATTTAAAAATAAAATAATTCTACCATAAATTAAAAAAAAATGTGCTTGAAATATTGATGTCAACCCCTACGGCCCCCCTTAAGGATAGCCATGACACAATTTTGATAGGCAACCCATGTTAGAAATACTTCTCTATGTATGAAATTAATTTTTTTTATAATGGCATGGACTTTATGTCATTCAGCCAGTCACAACATGAGTATTAGTGTCATGTGTAGTGTGTATGTTGAGTAAGTGTCTTGTTACTTTGCAAAGTCGACGTCATTGTCTTTGCAAAGAGACGCTAATTCTATCCGAACGTCTGCGGTCCCTCCGGTGAGTACCGATCCCACAAGGACAGAAACTATATTCATTTAAATATTAATTTATAATAAATGAAAAATTTCTGACCCTGGTGAGATTCGAACTCACAACCTTTCGGATTTTTTCGATCCAAAGGCAGGCGCTCTTACCACTGAGCCACGGAGGGGGTGAGAAATTAATTTAATAAAAAAAAAATGTTTCATCCTGAAAGCAGATGGTAGTCCAGGAACCGAAGCATTTCACCTCGCAATTTTTACAGAATGGATCGATTTGCTTGAAAATTAGAGAATAAGTAGTGGATAGTTCAAGGATCAAAATCTATATGATGCCAAAAGGCGCTTTTACCATGGGGTCGGTTGCAACCCCATCTTAAGGGTGGAAATTTTTTATTATATTTTGACTGCAGAAGTTGATAAAAACATTCATTCTAAGCAAAAAATGTTCTATACATTTTTTTGATAAAATTAACACTTTTCGATTTATTCGCTATCGAAAATGTTAGTTTTATATAGAAAAAATCAATGTTTTTCGATATATACTCATTTACCATTCACTCAATTTTTGCCGTAGAAAAAATTTTTTCAAACCAAGTTCTTGGAAATTAAATAACCTACAATTTCATATTAAAACATTTTTTCATATATTTGGTGCTAATCTTTATATTTTGAAGAAAATGGCATTTTTTACCAAACTACAAAAATTCGTTATTCGCTTTTAACTCTAGTTTTTTAAAAACTAATCATTCTAAGCCAGTCAAACTTTTAAAATCTATTAATAATACATAAATACAGAAGAATTAATAAGGCCAATGACTAAAAGCAAAGCTAACTTAGATTATTATGCTTCCAATTGGATTTATTTTTTTTTTTTGAAAAAAATATATTGATTTTTTAACCGTAACCTTTTTAATTTTTACCTTAGAAAGTTTGTTAAAAATAATTTGGTAGGTTTTTACAAGATCTATAAGACTGTTAATACCAAATCCTTTTAAAATCCTCAGTCGCAAAAAGTGGTGACTTTGAAAGGGTTGGTAAAGGTGATTTTTGCATGTTATTACAAGTTTTAATTGTCAATAGCTCACTCAATTTTTACTGTAGAGAAAATTTTTGCAAACCATGTTCTTGGTAATTAAATGAGCTACAATTTTATATTTAAATATTTTTTTTGTGTCTCTGATGATAATCTTTCTATTCTGAAGAAAAGGGAATTTTTTACCAAACTTCAAAAATTCGATATTTGCTTTTGACTCCATTTTTTTAAAAACTAATCATTCTAACCCAGTTAAACTTTTAGAACCTATTAATAATACATAAGTAAAGAAGATGAAATAAGGACAATGATTAATTTTAATCAGGGTGGTGATTAGGGGTTTGATTTCAATCACTTTTCGCTGAAAAATATAGGGTCTGACATTCTTTTCATTATAAGCCACCTAATTTTTGAGCTAAAGACTTTTTTTTATTTCTGAAGATAGATATTTTTAAATACTTCAAATTAGTTTAAACAAGTGATCCTCGAAAAATGCATAGTTTTCCCGTCTTTTGACTTTGAAACTACAGTATTTAGCATTTGCCGAAGAAGACCTAACATATAATAAAGTATAGCTCGATTACTATTGGTCTTAAAGAAAATTTAAAAACACGGTTTTGTTGATTTTTTCTAAAGGTACATTTTTTTTAGGCAAAGTGGTTTTGATAAAACAAAAACTTTTTGAGTTATTTGCAGAAAACTGATTAAAAACTAATATAAACTGAATTTTGTTAATATAAAACTAACACTTTCGATAGCGAATAAATAGAAAACTATTAATTTTATCAAAACAATGTATAGAACATTTTTTGCTTAGAATGAATGTTTTTACCAACTTTTGCGGTCAAAATATAATAAAAAATTTTCACCCCCGACATGGGGTGGCAACCACCCCCATGGTAAAAGCGCCTTTTGGCATCATATAGATTTTGATCCTTGGACTATCCACTACTTATTCTCAAATTTTCAAGCAAATCGATCCATTCTGTAAAAATTGCGAGGTTTTGTCCTATTTTAAGCTTCATTACTTGGACTATGGGTACAGATTCGGATCCCGTACTATAACATATGTTATGAATATTATTTACTATAATTTGTCAAAGTTACAGTAAAGCAGTGACATTAAGTAAGTTTTTTATTAACTATTCAGTTATTGTTATTTGCGGCAAAGTGCCATAGGTTTATGATTTTTTTAATATAAAGTTAAGCTTTTAAACTAAAACTTTTACAAACATGTGATATTGTATACCGATGCCATTTTGAACTTTACCTTGACCTTACAGTACAATTATTATAAGTTATTATGTAAGAAATTTGTCGAAACAGCTTCATTTAAATCAAAATGGTCAAAGCGAAACGAACTACATTTGATTAAAGTGTGGGAAAATACTGTATTTATAAAAATAAGGAATTCTCGTACCAGCAACAGTTTGTGAGTTCATTTTATATGTAAATCAAATATAAGCAAAGTAATGTTATGGACTTCCTAAAAGTCCAATATGTATTAGAGTTTTTGTAGAGTTAGAGTTATTGGTTTAAAAGTCCACCCAGCGAACATTTGGCCTATGTGATTGATTCAAGATATATTTTAGACGTAATGGTAGCGAGAAGTCTTGATGCATTTCTGTACATACTTGTGATTGCTCTGAACAAATAATGTATTGGGTATCTTCTTTTTTTCCATAATTTCAAATAGCTTATATTATGTATTGATGTGATCTTGATTATTGATATGAGATAATATTCTTATATGTCACTTAATTTAATCAATGTATTAATACTAATCTAATTAATTAACCAGATCACATATCAATATGTTTTCAATCTCAGGGCGAATTATAAATTAATTACTTACTTCCGTGGCTTCTAAATATTTCTTAATGGTTCCTAATCGGGATAGAAAAGAAAAGAGTAAAAAAAATACACATATGGGTTACAATTATAATCAAAATATTTTTTATTTTATTTAAAAGGCAATCAATGCTTAATATTTGCTATTTCTTATTATTCTTAAACATAACATTTACAAATGGGAATCTTATTTCCTTTTGGTTTTCAATTGAAAGTTTTTATTAACATTTAACTATTAGGAGTTATTAGGAACAACTCTATTTAAGTTTGATGAAGCTTTTCTGATATTATTGATTATGTTATTCAATTTTTTATGTGGAATTTAATACGAAAAACCCATACATTCATGTCCAAACAAATGAGACTGACCTTTTCCTGGTGAACTGAAAATGTCCTCACACAAGACCCGTTTCCTGCTATCCTTGGCTGCGATCAAACCTCGTCCTGGCTTCCAGTAATGTTCTCCTTTGAAAAACTATCTCGTATAGCTCTCGTTCCTGCGTCTGTCGTGATGCTGTGTTCTACCTTTCTCGAAACTGCTATCAGCTACCGGGACACTCTTGGCTCAAGGAGGTTCTTTTACTCTCGACCTGGCCTACTTCTCGTTCCACGATAGATACTCCACACTCACGGAACTACATCGGCTTTCTCACTCTCCGTACACTACCGTCTACTACTCGACTTCACTTCTCGACAGCTCAAAACATTCTGATCTCACTTTCTCATCCATTCCCCTACTTTCTAAATATCCCTTCCAGATTCACAAATCAATCTTCCACCACCAACTCTCATTCGTAATATTCCTCAAAACCAATTTTTAATCTTTCTAAATATGCTTAATGGATTTCAAAAGAAAATATTTAATTCCCATTCTAAAATACTTTCTAACTATTTACAAATTTTAATGACCTATTCTCTCTTTCAAATGAGTCTTATTTAGCATAGGCTAATGATCGAAACCTTCCGCGAAAAACGATAATGAACTATCATCTATTTCACTGAGTTTTATTTAGCATAGGCTAATGATCGACCTTCCGAGAAGAACGATAATGGTACGCGTCATTCACTTTGTTTATCTAAGCACATTGTTCCGAGTTTCGTACGCTTATTCTAATCACTTCTTAAAATTAAATATAACAATTTGTTGTATACAGGTTGTTCTAAATTTATATGCCCGAGGTTGAGAAAATTAAAAATATTTTATATTAAAGTGAATTTTGTTTATAATTATCAAAATTTAATTTTCATATCAAATAGAAATATAACAGTATATCGACCTAGTCGAAGGCTTTTTCAAAATCAATAATTTTTCAATCAATACCTAATTATACCGATACTTCCTCTACTACGTGGTAATTTGTCCATTGCTATTTTAAAGACACTTATATAAAGACACTTTTAAATACAATATATGTTAAATTTTTCTGCCATTGCCTAATTTAAACAAATGTCTACGCCATTCCGGGATACGTTCCTAATATGACGAAATGCCCCTGGTGATGCTATAGGAGCAAAAGTATACTTAAAATAATGTCTATCCGGGCCGAAAAAATTATTTTTATAAATTTTGTTTAATTTTTTTTAAGTTATACGTCTTTAAGCGCGATTAGGAGTGAATTTTTATTAGCCTGGGCGCATGCGCACACAGACAGTATGGAGTTCGTTGCTAAATCTTTCAAAATTATGTATGTATCAGTGCAATAAGGGTGTGGAAAGAATATATTAGTGTTTTTAGTAAATATATTTATGATAATTTTTGTGTCTTTGGAATTGTTTTGCTCGGGAGTAAGATAATAAGTATTATTAAAACATTTTTATTTTTATACTTCACTTGATTAATTTGTCACCGTGATTGTAATTATGTCCGAGAAGTGATGTAAACAAAGCCGTGGTAGGTTATTGGTAGCGCATTGTACTAGAGATCGAGAAATCCCGCGTTCAAATCCGGACAATTATTTTTTTTTAATTTTTGTAAGTGGTAAGTATTAAAATTAGTTTAAAATTTAAATAAAATACAAATAAAAGTACATATTCATTTCGTTGGAATCATATAATAGAAGTATAACTTCTTACGTGAGTACAAAGTACACACACACATTATTTTTTAGTAAATGTAACAATAACTCCGAAATTATGCCAATTAGGTATAGGGAATATACCATAAAAAATAAACAGTATTTCCTAAGTACTTCAAAACGCAAAAAATATACAGGGTTCTCTATTAGAAATAAGTAAGTTCATTAGATTTCCAGAACAACAGAAGATTTGACAACAATGTAATTACCACTGATATCGGCCACATTAGAAGAGCCTTATCCACCAAAACCTGTTAAAATCGTTTAAGCGGTTTTCGAGAAATTACCGCGTTTCCGTACTTTCTCGCTACCCTGCATAATTACAGTTCAATTTCTTTAATTTCTTTCACGCTTATAAAATATTATTATAGCGTACCTACAGTGGAAAATAAAACCACCTTCACCCTTTTTAACCTGCCGCACGACACAAACAAGTAACAATAGTTTAAGAAAAGCAAAGTCAAAATCAAGTATGTAGGTGCAACAAATTAATGATTCATCAGCCCTAAGTATCGACTTATTTGTTTGTAATCAAACACTCCAGCCAAGCAGAACATTTTTGGGTTAGATACACCTGCCTGTATACACACTAGCAAAATTAAAGATTCCCGCCAGTTAAGAAAGCAACAATAAAGAAAACAGTGATATGGAAATAACTACCCTCCGAAGAAAAATCTTACGAAGTTGGAAATAATCAATATTTGTAATTTGGAAGGATGGAGCAAATGGTTGGATTAACCGACCTAAGAGAAGACATGAAACACCTAGATATCCCAATGAAACTCATACAGCTTCCGAAAATGACAATGAAAGGATCGACGGCAGCAATAATAACAGATGACATCTCCATATAGTATAGTATAGTTGATCCAAAAGATGGCATAACCCAGACATCCAAAGTGAAAGTTATCCTTCAACACCAAATTGTTCTATATGGTCCACACAATGTCCAGAAAAAAGTCACACCATTTTGAGCGTCGGGTTTGGGGGGGAGAGGGGGGAGAAATCGCTAAATTCGTAGTTTTTTAAGTTTTTCGCCAATATTTCTAAAACTATGCGGTTTAGCATGAACAACCCTCTATACAAAATTGTTCTACATTAAATTTGAAATAAAAAAGGCCCTATGCATAAGCTTTCTAAAATGAATGGTTCCAAAGTTACGGAGGTAGTATAGTATAACTGGTCCAAAAAAAAAGGCCTAACCCAAACATCCAAAGTAAAAGTTTTCCTCCAACACCAAAATGTTCTATATGGTCCACATATTGTTCAGTAAAAAGTTACACCATTTTGAGCGTCCGGTTTGGGAGGGAGATGGGAGAGAAGCCGGTAAATTAGTAGATTTTTTACGTTTTTCGTCAATATTTCTAAACCTATGCTTTAGCGTAAACAATGTTATATAAAAAATGTTCTACATGAAATATAAAACAAAAAATGTTCTATACATAATTGTTATAAAATCAACGGCTCCAACGTTACGGAGGGTGTAAAGTCGAGGTTTTCGATACTTTTTATATTTTTTGGACAATATTTATGATATAACTATACCAAAAACCCAGACATCCAAAGTGAAAGTTATCCTCCAACACCAAATTGTTCTATATGGTCCACATAATGTTCAGAAAAAAGTCACACCATTTTGACCGTCGGATTTGGGGGGGGGAGAGGGGGGAGAAATCGGTAAATATAAAAAGTATCGAAAACCTCTTTCACCCTCCGTAACTCTGGAACCGTTGATTTTATAACAATTATGCATGCAAACTTTTTTGTTTTAAATTTTATGTAGAACATTTTTCTGTAGAACATTCCTTACGCTAAAGCATAGTTTTAGAAATATTGACGAAAAACGTAAAAAAACTACTAATTTACTGACTTCTCCCCCATCTCCCCCTTAAACCGGACGCTCAAAATGGTGCAACTTTTTACTGAACAATATGTGGACCATATAGAACAATTTGGTGTTGAAGGAAAACTTTTACTTTGGATGTCTGGGTTAGGCCTTTTTTTGGATCAATTATACTATACTACCTCCGTAACTTTGGAACCGTTCATTTTAGAAGGGTTATGCATCGGGCCTTTTTTATTTCAAATTTAATGTAGAACAATTTTGTGTAGAGGGTTGTTCATGCTAAAACGCTTAGTTTTAGAAATATTGACGAAAAACTTAAAAAACTACGAATTTGCAGATTTCTCCCCCTCTCCCCCCCAAACCCGACGCTCAAAATGGTGTGACTTTTTTCTGAACATTATGTGGACCCTATAGAACAATTTGGTGTTGGAGGATAACTTTCACTTTGGATGTCTGGGTTTGGGTCTAACTATACCATACTAATAAATAATATAGAAATAGCAACTAGAGTAATAGTCGAGGAAATGAAACTGAAAAAATGGCAAAACCTGGCAATTTTTTCGTCCAACATCGATTTGTACAAAAATTTGGGATTAGGCTCATTTTACCCTCTAGTTCATTTTTTATAGTGAGCCGTTGTACTCTTTTGGTTTTTTAAGGGTGAAAACTACCCCTAATTGTAAAAAATTAACAAATAATTTTTTAAACTTTAATATTGTCAACATTTGGTTCTTATTAGTTACATAATGATTGTTTTATGCTTTAAGATATAATATCATAATATTTCAACCCTTACATCCACCCTTGTTGGAGCTATATATAAAAAATTGACTTATCCTAGAAGAATAATTTCGGCTTGCATCGATTTACATAAAAATTTGAGATTAGGATCATCTCACCCTGTACTTCATATTCTATATCATGCTCAAGGGCGTTGATTATTTTTAGTGGTGTAAACTACCCCTTATTGTCAAAAATTATATACAAACATGGTAAACTTTATTATGGGTAAAATTTGGTTTTGATTGGTTAATAATGATTGTTTTATGCTAAAGGATATAATATCATATTTCAACCCTTAAAAACCACCCTTAATAACATTGCAATTTTTATAAGTAGATAATTTAATAGATCTGTACAGAAAAAAGAATGTGTGTGTAATTTGTACGTAGGTAAGAAATTATACTTCTATTATATAATTTCAACGAAATAATACTTAACAGTTACAATACAAAAAATTAACAATAATTACCAAAAATTAACCAAAACTTAACAATGCCAAAAATAATAAAAAAAAAAATGAATCGTCCGGGATTTGAACCCGCGATCTCGCCATCTCTCGATCTCTGATCCAATGCCCTACCAACCACCAGACTATCAAGGCGCCTGTTATTTACGTTTCGCATATACATAATTACTCATCACGGTGACAAGTGAAATATAAAAATAGATATTTTATTATTTTACGCCCAAGGAAGACAAATCCAAAGACACAAAAATTATAGTAAATAATACATTTACTAAAAAACACTAATATATTATTTTAATGGCTTATTTGCGCTGATACATAATTTGAAAGATTAGCAACGAACAACATACTATTGAACGTAAAGAAATAAATTATTAATAACCTAAGTAGATCTTGGCCATAGAAATAAGTTGCTTTAAACTGCAGTTAAATATATCGCAGTAAATACTTAAGGCATTGTAATAGCTGCACATGACGAATAGAGGAGAATTCAACATAACGTTAGTTCTAGCTTGTGTATTTCTGAATGTAATCGAATTTTTTACTGGATAAGACGGATAAGATTATAATAAATATACAATAAAATGTTTTCATAATACTCATCTTACTCCTGAGGAAGACAAATTTAAAGACACAAAAACTATAATAAATATATTTACTAAAAACACTAATATATTCTTTTCACACCTCTTTTTGCACTGATATATTTATACATAACTTAAAAGATAGCAACTAAACGCCATACTGTCTGTGTGCGCATGCGCGCAGTATAATGAAATTTTACTCTCAATCGCGCCTAAAGAAGTATAACTTCAAAAAAAGTAGAATTAAAGAATTACAAAAACATTTATTTAACAAAAATAAGAATTTACAAATATGTACAAATACAAATACAAATAATTTTTTAGTCATCTTCCAGTATACGAACTAGTTCTGTGATATACATTGAAAATTCTCTATAAGCGGACTATTCGAATTTTTCGAAAACAAAAATTTGTTTTATAAACATAGCTCCTTTATTTTTGGCGATAAAAAGTTTTTTCAAAAACGATTTTGTAGGATTTTTGAAGAGCTATAAGACTATGTAAATTAGATTCCGTAAAGTCCTTTAGTTTTTAATTGAGGTGGATTTAAAAGGCTCGATAAGGGGGTGTTTGCTCGTAAATAGAGGTTTTAAACAGCTATATCTCGCTAACTATTCACTGTAATAAAAATATATGCACAAGAAAATTTTAGTTATGAAAAAAGCTACAATTTAGTAGTCTATCATTTTTTTCGTATCTCTAGTATTTTCGGAGATATTTTAAAGAAAATAGTGAAAAATACGAAATTGCAAAAAATCAGTTTTTCTTTAAACATCAATTTTTCTAAAATTAAACTTTTTAAATGGGTCAAACTTCTTGGGTGTATTGACAATATAAACATAAAAGGAATTGCAGAAAGGTGAAGACCAATTTTTAATTAGGAGGGTAGTTATGGGATTGTTTTCACTGATTTTTTCATAAAAAAAGCAAGCACCGACCTTTTTTTGATCATAAGTCACTAAATTTTTATGCTAGAACATTTTTGTTTTTTTTTTCTTTTGAAAGGTCTAATTATTTCCTTGAAAAAAGATTATCTCAATTTTCCTCGAAAAATGCAAAGAACTTGGTTTATGTTACTAAAAGACACAATTTCGATAGCTACAGTTTTTTTTTGATTAAATGCATATTTTTCGAGTTATTCTCAAAAAACTCTCTAAAAAAGTGGATTTTTTCGTCGAAAAACTTACTTTCACCTGCGAATAACTCGAAAAATATTAGTTTTACGAAAGAAATGTAAAAAACATTTTTTTCTTAGAATTACGTTTTACATCGATTTACATGGTTAAAATTTAATAAAAAATTCCCAACCCCGAGATGGGGTGGCAACCACCCCAAGGTTTTAGCGTACAGCGGCATGATATAGAAAATGATCCTTGGACTATTCCCTACCTTCTGTGAAAATTTCAAGTAAATCCATGCTGGACGAAAAAATTGCGAGCCAAAATGCTTCATTTCCTCGACTATAAGACAGGGCCGACTCTCTATCAACCTTACTATTATGACGCTATAGAAGGAACAATAAGAGCTACCGAAATAAAAGGTTCAAATTGTAACACCGACGTCGCAACTTGTGGTGTACACTGACGGCACATCATTGATTAGCAGAAACCTAAACAGTTTAAAGCAGTGATTCCCAACCCGGGGGCGATGGACCCTTGGGGGTGATTTGAGATTTTCAGGGGGGCGATAGAGCGAAGGGGGCGATATGGGGGCAATAGAGAAAAGGGGGCGATAAGGTGGGCGATTAGCATCTGGGAAAAGAGAAATGGGTAATAGATAAGAAAAAACAATACTTTCGATCGGATATCCATAGGATAATAAAAAGTAATTAAATGTACACCAATGCAGGTAATAATAACACAAACATCTCGTCTAGTAACAGGGGGCTATGAATCATGATACAATTTAATTCTATAGGTAAGTAATACATTATAATTCATTCTGCATTTTCCTTTTATCGAGCTTTCGTATTGGGCGACATCCGCACAAAAGAGAAAGGGATAGAAGTGGGATAAGAATAATGAGAGTAGGTACCGACCCTGCCGATCTGACTCCAACAAAAAGTGTACGGCCAAAATTGTGGTCGTTTTGTCATCTATCTATCTTTTGCCCTTCATTTGTCCAAAGTTGAACGTAGACCTCCCCCTTATTTTTCCACTCGTCTTCGTTCAGTGCTAATCCTGTCCATCTGGTCCCAGCGTATCTTTTTGGGTCATTCGACCATCTCATCTGTGGTCTGCCCTTTCCTCTTTTACGGTCCCAAGGTCTCCAGTGGATTGTCGCTTCATTCCATCTTCCGTCTTTTTGTCTGTTGTTTTATCATGTTTTTAACTAGAGAGTAGCTGCATGTTCGTTTAGATCTTTCACTTTGGTTTTATTTCTGATCCATGTATTTTTATTTTTGTCACTTATCTTGATACCCAGCATCTTTCTTTCCATTGCCCTTTGAGTATTGGCCATTCTTTCCATATTTTCCTTCGTGAAGGTTCATGTCGGTGCTTGATATGTAAATATTGGTCTTGTCATAGATGAGGTAAATAAAATTAAAGCAAAACCAAATAAATATGGAATATTTCGTACACTCTGATACTGTGTAAAGAAAATGATGAGATATTTAATACATTGCTACTACAGTACTACATACGGAAGTCCGCTGGCTTTCGAAAGGGAATTGCTTACGGCGGTTCTGCAGTCTGATGGATACTATTATCGAATTTCTGATAACTACTGACCCCATACTGAGTACAGCACTACAAGAGAAGCGAAATGACATCGCTTAACTATCAGATATTTCTGAAAAATTAAATGGAACGAATCTGGAATTACAAAAGAAGAACATAAATATGGCCAAAGCGAAGGGAGTAGTCGGAGCATTCATTGACAAACTATCTATTTTTGAAGAAAATATACAGAGAGGAGGTCTAACCAAATTCCCCAGAAATCATCATGTGGTTATTCTGAGGATCTTCAAACATATTGCCTCCACCTTGGAGGGGATTTGAGGTACATAGCTATTAACCAACACTGAGCCAGACATAAAGAAATTATGTGAGTATCACCAGGCCCAAGGGAGAAATTAACAATTATTACTAACCATGTTCACCAACACGTGGACAAAATGCAAGAGGCACAAGATCGAAATAGAGGGAAAATTATGAGAGAGATCTATGTCCAGCAGTGAACAAGCGAAGATTGAATGATGACCTACCATGTATCATTTTACGAAATGTAAAAATAAATCAATATTGTACTGAATAATTTTTTGTTTCAATTTAATTGGGGAGGGGGGCGATTATAGTATTCACAACCGGTGAAACCTGTCTAAGGGGGCGATCATGGGAAAAAGGTTGGGAACCACTGGTTTAAAGGAAGAATTTGTGAAGTTGTACAAGGAAGCATCCAAGGGGGTGTTTCGAAATAAATCAAAATAAAACAAAATACCTAATATGCTCAAGAAAAAATAAAGTTAATGTGATAAGGTTCAATATTGGCGCATATGAATTTCAAAAGATAGAACACTTTAAGTATCTTAGGGTCTCAGTTAATGGAACTAATGATAGAAATATAATAATCAATGAAAAAATCCTGGCAGGAATCAGAACCTACTAGAAATATCTCAAAGATAAGAAAATTACTCAGAATATTAAACTGAAAATTTACAGAGCAGCAGTTATACCAGTAATCACATATGGTGCTGAAGTAATACACAGAAAAATGAGGAAAAAAAAACAATAAAATCATGTATAAAAGGTATATTTAAAAACCCTCAAAAGGGCCACATCAAAATCGCAGCATAACTAGTTTTCGACTGGTTTACCAGTCATCATCAGTGCTTACGTGCAATGTACATGCTAACCACCAAGATAGTATTTAACAAAAATATGAGGGTCAAAGCCCAGTAAAAGAAGTCCGTCAAGGAAACGTTGGTTTAAAAAGCTACATTAAATATAGATATATGTTTAAAATATGTGACACCTGCCGTCACACTTTCAACATGTAAACAAGTCAAATCCACAGCTCAGATGTTACCTAAGGCAGATTAGCTAAATATTTTAAACATCTATATTTAATGTAGCTTTTTAAACCAATGTTTCCTTGACGGACTTCTTTTACTGGGCTTTGATCCTCATATTTTTGTTAAATACTATCTTGGTGGTTAGCATTTACATTGCACGTAAGCACTGATGATGACTGGTAAACCAGTCGAATACTAGTTATGCTGCGATTTTGATGTGGCCCTTTTGATGGTTTTTAAATATTTCATGGTATACAGCGAACCTTAGGAAAACTTTTTCCTTGTAAAAAATGAGGAATCATTAAGGATCCTAGAGAGAAAAATCATGCGGAGAATAGCAGGCCCACTAAACTTAGGTAATATTAAATTTAGAAAACTGGTGAACCAGGAAGTAAGAGAACTTTTGAAAGGAGAAGATTTCGTCAGATTTATTAAGTCACAGATATTCAGATGGATGGGACATATAGAAAGAAATCCAGAAGCAGTCATCAAGAAAATCACCAAATGAAGACCACTATCAGGCTTCTTCTTCTTAAAGTTCCATCTCCTATTGTAGGTTGGATATCATAATGGCTATGGTCACTTTGTTAGCTGCTGCTCTGAACAATTGTTATGTACTACAGTTAAACCATTCTCTAAGGTTCCTCAGCCAGGAGATGCGTCTTCTTCCTTGAATCCTTCCTTGCATAATAATTATTAGCAACTCGTATTTTTCTCCTCTGGTAATGTGACCCAAGTATTCCAGTTTTTTTGTTTTTATACTGTTCATAATTTCTAACTCCTTATTTAAACGTCGTAGCACTTTAACATTGGTAATCCTTTGAACCCACTGAATTTTCAATATTCTTCTGTAACACCGCATTTCGAACATATCAGGCAGACCACTAGAAAGGCCGAAAACGAGATGGGCGAACCAGATAATTGGGGACATTAGGAAGATAGGAGTTAGAGATAAGCAAAAGCAGGAACGAATGGATAAATATTGTAGAAGACGCCAAGTCGCACAACCAAAAGAGAGTGGCGATCACTTCGGTAGGAATGTAGGTGCTATGATGATATATAATTCAACTTGATTTGGCTATTTTCAGGGTCATCTCTACTAGAGGCATTGGGCCCATTAGGAAAATGGGGCGCCTGACCTATAATAAAGCACTATTTTTTAGAATAGAAAAAGAGCATAGATATATTATATGCAACGCTTTAGCTTAATTTTTATTCCTTTCCTAAACTACCTTATTATCTATGCTGATTGAAGAGGTACCCTCCTAGATTTGAGTTGAGCAAAATCGTAAATCTTTAATTGTTCAATATATGTTTTCGAGCATATCGCATTCTATCGACGTTAGCGACACACTGTTTAATCTCTCTAGAAGCAGTGTACTTCTTAATTCATTTTTTGTTTATTCTCAGTGCTATTTCTACATCAGGAAAGATATCTTCATATTGGAGTCACTGAAGGTTTTCACCTCCGATTTCGTTGAACCTTCATCGATTTTCATGAAAATTGGTGATTAGTTAGAAGATACTTCAAGGAACAAAGGTGACATAATGCTAACTTGCGCTTTTACCCTGGGGTGGATGCCACCCCTTCTCGGAAGTGATATTTTTTATTAAAAATAATACCAGAAATCGATAGAGGGGCAACTTCTAAGCAAAATTTGTTATATAAAGTTATTAACATAAATCAATACTTTTTGAGTTATTAAATATCAAAGATTTTATTTTTTATTATTTTAAATTTATTTTAAAGCTGTTTTTCACGTATTACTAAAAAACTATAAGCTTTTCTAAAAAAGCTATTATTACCAAAATTAAAGATAATAAAAATTAAATACACTCCCCACTTAAAGAACTAAACTAATGTTATTTCAAAGTGAGTTATGGGTAATTGAATGTATAGTTTTTTCGACGAGTACTCAAATCTAAGTATTCAAGCTTACATAACGGGAAAACGATGCATTTTATAGAATATACTTGCTAAACACTTGTCAAAGAACTTCGGAATACCTATTAAATGAGATCCAGTAAAAGTTAATAGCATCAAAATTAAGCAAGTTATGATGAAAATAAGAGAACCCTTTCGATTTTTTTAGAAAAAAGTGAAAAATAAAACATACCTACGCCATTACCACAAAAATTAAAATTTGTAGTAATCCTCACAAGAATTTCTTTAGGTTAACATAGTTAATGATTTCAACAATTTTGACCGGTTTAGAATGCATATTTTTGAAAAAAAAATATAATTTAAAAAAATCAGAATTTTTAAAATTATCGTACTTTTCATTTTCTTTTGATAATAACTCCAAAAATACTCAATATACGTAAAAATGATATATAACTAAATTTTAGTTTTTTCTGTTCCAAATACTTTACACATTTTATTATTTCCGTAGAGTAAAAAATAACCGAGATAGAAACGTTTAAAATTTCAGTTTTGCTGCGAGAACCATGTACCCGGGGCCATTTAACCTTTTATTTAAAAAAGTAAGAGATTTAAAAGACTAATTTTGACGTTTTTTAATAGCTCTTGGAATCAACTTTTACTTAGTTTTTAGGTGAACCTGATATCTTAAAAATTAACGGAGTTATTTACAAAAAAAACAATAAAATATTTTGGAAAAATTTTTAAAAGATACATTTTGAAACATTTTTGGTGCATAAATTTTAATGCTGTCAACTTGTTCGAGGGCTTATTTGATAGATATTCCTATGAACTTTGACAAATGTTTAATAATAGTTCAGAGAAATAAGGAAAAAAAATAGCCGGTTGGTGACACAACCCCCCTCCAGGCCGAAACCAAATTTTTTGAGTAATATGGACATCTATAATAATAACCTATATATTTCCTGCAGCCGATTTTGATGATATACATAGTTATAAACAAATGAAGATAAAAAAACGGTAAATTTTCGCTTTTTTCGTCTATTACTAACAAAATAGGCATTTTAAACAAATTTGAGAGTAAGAAACTCATAAACGGTATAAAAAACTTCAATATGGCGTTTGCTTAATATGTCTATCCTTATTCGTTGCTTAGAAAATTGCAAAATAAATCATAAATTTTGAGTTTTTATAAATATTTATAACTTATGTAAAAATTAACTTAGAAACTTCTTATTACACGGAATGCTGAGACTTATGGTGCTTAATTCATACCCCAAATTTCGAAGAAATTGGTCAAATAGTTTAAAAGTTATTTAATTTGTTTATCCCAAATTTATTTTTTTTTGCAACACTGTAAGTCAGAAAATGATGAAGCTACAGTAATACTTTGGATAGTTTATGGAAGAAGGAAATTTACAGTATTAATTTAATTAAAAAAAATTATAAATATTGCAAAATTATTTTGCAAAAACATGTGAATTAAATAAATGGGGGGGGGGCTAACTTTGTCCCTAATTGTCATAGGACAGTTGTTTTTCTTTCTAAATGTGTATAAAAATTCAGTCTTTCTAAATATGAAAAAATAATTTTTCTACAGGTACCTAATGGTTAAAAAGTTATTCTAATTGTTTATAAGTAAGCAAAAAATCGACATGTTCTTTCAAAATAATTTTACACTGTTTAAAATTATTTTTTGTCATTTATTTTTAATAATGGTAATAGTATAAATGTTCTTCTTTCATAAACTGTCCGAAGTATGATTGTAGCCTCATAATTTTCTGACTTGTAGTGTTGCAAAAAAAATGAATTTGGGATAAACAAATTAAATAACTTTTAAACTATTTGACCAATTGCTTTGAAATTTAAAATATAATTTAAGTACAAGAAGTATCAGCATTCCGTGTAACAAGAAGGTTCTAAGTTAATTTTTACATAAGTTATGAATATTTTTAAAAACTCAAAATTTATTATTTATTTTGCAATTTTCTAAGCAACCAATAAGGATGGACATATTCAGCGAACGCCATATTGAAGTTTTTTATACGATTTATGAGTTTCTTACACTCAAATTTGTTTAAAGTGCTTAACTTTTTGGTAATAGACGAAAAAAGCGAAAATTTAGCGTTTTTTGATCTTCATTTGTTTATAACTATGTAGATCATCAAAATTGGCTGCAGGAAACATATAGGTTAATAATATAGATCTCTAAAAATCTTATTTCTCTGGACTATAAATTTATGTTATAAAATGCATCATTTTCCCGGTATTTAAGCTTGAATGCTTAGATTTGGATACTCGACGAAAGAAATATACATTCAATTACCTATAACTCACTTTTAGTTAACATTGTAAGGTTTTTCTAGTAAGGAGTTTGTTTAATTTTTTATTAGCCTCAATTTTAATAATAACAACTTTTTTGCAAAAACTTATAGTTTTTGAGTTATGAAAAATCGGTTAAAAACATGCAACAATTTCTCACGAAAAATTAAAATTTTTGATCTTTAATAACTCAAAAAGTTTTGATTTATTTTAATAACTTTATATAACAAATTTTGCTTATAATTTGTCCTCCTATCAAATTGTGGGGTTATTTTAAAAAAAATAATTTTCACCCCCGAGGAGGGGTGGCATCCACCCCCAGGGTAAAAGCGCAAGTTGGCACCATATCACCTTTGTTCCTTGAGACATCCTCTAACCACTTACCTTCAGTGACTGCACTATCAGTTTTGTTCTGTTTTAAAAGATGATATAGTATATCCAGAGTATTTGTTCTATTAGTTCCCTAATTATTTCTACTTTGATTAATTTTCAAGTATTCCGTTAAATACAGACATTCTATTTCTAACTTTTTCTCGTTTACGTCTTCATCATAATAAAATTCGGTAAATTCTTTGCAACCTTGTCTTAACACTTCCGAATTCAGAGTTTTCAAGCGAAAAAATAATCCAAAGCGTTGACTTAATATTCGTATACGAACTTAATTGTTGTTTTAGATGAACTTACAGGGTATTAATTATGGGGATAAACGTTTCGACTCTGAATCTTTCTTTTCCGTTCCGTTGGACTGATTTTGCAGAGCCATCGAAAAAATTCTATAGTCAGATTCCGGTCACTTTTTTTTTGGCGGACAATTTGAAGTAATTAAATTTATCCCTGAGGCTAATTAAATAATCATCGAGTGCAGTATGTATTATTGTCCCTTTCTGAAGATAATTGCGAAGATAACCGATTCCGGTTATCATTTAGTAATCGAGTAGAAACTAGGAGGCCCTGGGCACGTGTCCAGTGTGCACAGTGGAGAAGAAGGGCTTGGCTATTTTAACTTTTTTCGGACGTCAATAAAATATTTCCAGTTTTTTAATCACAATATCCTTTTCCACTATTTTTCTTTTCAAAGTGTATAATTACAGCTCAATTTTCCTAATTTCTTGCACGCAATATTATTATAGCGTACCTCCAGGGGAAAATAAAACCACCCTCGCCCTTTTTAACCTGCCGCACGACACAAACAAGTTACAATAGTTTAAGAAAAGCAAAGTCAAAATCAAGTATGTAGGTGCATCAATCTAATGATTCATCAGTGCTAAGCATCGACTTATTTGTTTGTATCAAACAGTCCAGCCAAGCAGAACATTTTTGGGTTACCTACACCTGTCCGTAAACACACTAGCAAAATTAAAGATACCCGCCAGTTAAAAGCAGCATAAAGAAAACAGTGACATGGAAATAACTACCCTCCGAAGAAAAATTTTACGAAGTCAGAAATAATCAATATTTGGAAGGACGGCGCAAAAGGTTTGAGTTTCTCTATTCTAGTGCAATAAGAGAAGTATCGAACATACCGTAAAACGACGTGTAGCTATTGAAATGTTTGTTAACGACGTAAGCGAAAATGTAGATACGGTGTTTGTATGTTTTAGTTAGCTTGTGTTATTTGGTAAGATTTTATATACCTATTAGTTATTTACATTAATATTAAAGTAATTTACATTTTTTGCACACAAGTACAATTTCTTTAAAACACTCAAATAAAACCTCAAATATTCGTAAAAAGCAGAAAATTTTCGAGATTTTTTCTCGATTTCTCTAGACATTTAGAAGGTTTCTCCAAACCCTCGTCCCCCAACCTTTTTTTTGTTGTTTATTGTATAATGTAACGGTACGTCAACAATCGAATGAAATACCTATTTTACAACTTTTTTTCTTGTAGTATTTCTTTATAAAATCATTAATTTAGAAGATACAACCACTTTTTTTAAATGCAATAATAATTTTCAATTACTTATATCGGAAAAAATTAAATTAATTTAATTTAAAAAGCATTAAAAATTACTTACCCCTTCCTATTTACAGGATACTTAAATTTTCTAGGTTGTTTAGAAAGATAGTTAGATATATTTAAAGAGGTGACTTTCTGGCCCATTCCACTGCGACCTTTTCAGATCTATTGTGGTCCTCTAGTCCTAGATAACATTCTAGCCTGACCCTTTTTAAAAAGTCTAGTCTAATAGCTTCGAGACTGAACCTTCCATGTAGCTTTTTGCCGTTGGATTCTCTTTTCCTAATGCAAGGAACCGTACATTTGCCAGACTGTCACATTGACATAGAATGTGCTCTGCTGTTCCTTCTTCCAGATCATCATCTGACAATCCCATAAGCTTTAACCCTTAAGTACTAACACCCCGTCTCTCAGACGGCATCGCTTGTTGAAAGTGGGATATTTTCCTTCCTAGAAAATTTTAAAGGTCACCCGTTTATGACTTTTCAAGTTATGTTGTTCTTTAGTAATATTGAATTCGGCAATTTGCGGCAGGTTGTTATTCGAAAGATATTTAGGCTCAAAGTGTGATTTCCGTCTAATAGACGGGGTGTTATAGATGGTTATAGTGTTTGTGCCCAGTCCGTCAGTACACATAATGTGCACCAGTTCGTCAAAAAACATCAAACAAGGGAATAAATACCGTGAGGAAACTCTTTTGAAATGGTTTGATGAGGTAGAAGACGACATAAGCGAAGTGGAATCAATTTGTGATGAAAATGTTGCCACTGACTACCATTGGTACACTGTACTAACTATAGTACTTACCTGTCAGTTTTTTTGGTTTAACATTTTTTAAAAACCGTTTTATTTTCATTTTTCTTACTCTTTGTTTTGTTAATGATTCTTTAATTTGTTTAATTTTTATCACACTTTTTTTCAGGAGTAAAAAGGTACACAAACAATCCTTCCATTCTTATTATAATATTTTTTATTTTAATAAATACAAAAAAAAACTAGATTAATTACTGTGTTTTTTAGATAGGTAATCAATACTTTCAGTAAGTCATCTAGATATTTTTTTGCATTAAAATATTTAACAAAAACAAAAGTTACCACTAAAATGTTAAACCCGTCTGTCAGGCGGTTAGTTAGTGTTTACGTCATTGATTTAAGATGTTAGTACTTAACCCATTAATGCCCAAAATTAAAATTTTATCAAAATGAAAACAAAACTTCAGAATGAAATAAATAGAGGTTGTTTTTAATAGCAATGTGTAAAATTTACTTTTTTTTTCTTTGTAACTGTCTTTTTTTTGACATATGATATATCATACGCTGGGCAACGAAGGAAACAAAATATAAGGCATTAATTTATTAAGTTTTTACAACTTATTGTGATATTTAACGAAACATTGCTCGGGATGAAGTCCTACATTACATTTAATGCACCGATATTAGGTGCACTTGCCACATTTGCCACACCTTCATTATTTTTTAATTTTATCCACCAAATGACCCATATTATCCAAGCGAATTTCCTCACCAACATGATTTGAGGAGTTTTGACGTACACCACGTAGCGTTG
The DNA here is from genome assembly GCF_917563875.1 of Diabrotica virgifera virgifera. Classification (NCBI taxonomy): domain Eukaryota; kingdom Metazoa; phylum Arthropoda; class Insecta; order Coleoptera; family Chrysomelidae; genus Diabrotica; species Diabrotica virgifera. The sequence goes on along the minus strand of NC_065449.1, from coordinate 198,717,617 downwards.
GAATATGATCTGAAGCTGTCAGCAGGGCCTCCAGAATTCTCTGGGAAAATTCTAATAAATAAATTGCCTTATTTTGCGGTAAAGAAGCCATATGTTCAGTATTGCCCCATTCAAACAAAATCTGAATGTCGCCCAATATATTTTTTATATTGAATGCAAATACTATATATTATACAAAGCTCTTAACTTATCGAATAAATTACAGTGCATTTGTGATGGCACCAAGAACCTTGGCTTGAAATCGCTCCAGTATTGCTAGGTTGCTGTCTACTGCAGTTCCCCACAGTTCAATCCCGTATGTCCAGATGGGCCGGATGATTGCTTTATTATACACCAGTATTTTGTTAGATAAAGATAAGGTGGATTTTCGGCCGCGTAACCAGTAGTGTTTTTTTGACTTTCATTCCTAATTGCTTGCTCTTCATCCAGATGTGTATTCTCCGTATTAGCCCTTTGTCAATGTGTAATCCAAGATATTTTACAATATCATTTTTAGGAATGTTCTTGTTATGCATTAGGATATTCGGTGTTTCTTTGTAACATCTAGTGAATACTACGTTAACTGATTTTGCTTCGTTGATCTTTATCTTCCATTTCTTAGCCCATGTTTCAATTAAATGTATGTTTTGTTGCAATATTTCAGTTGCCTGTACGGGATCTGGGTTTTTTTTACCAGAATTTCAGTGTCATCTGCGAATGTTACGATTGTAGATTCTTCTCTGGTTGGGAAATCAGCTGTAAAGATTGTGTAGAGACTAGAGAATTGGTCCCAAGACACTTCCTTGCTGGACCCAGCATTTATGTTGTGAATGTTAGACACATTTTCTTCGTATCTTGCACAAAATAGCCTTTCTTCGAGGTATGATTTTAATATTGTATATAGCGGCTGAGAGATTACTCTTTCTGATAGCCATGTTTTTGGTTTGCTTTTGTCTTTAGTTTCATTCTGATTTATTAAGAAATTTGACAAGGACAAATATTTGGAAAACGAGGTTCAGAAAAAAGAAGAACAAAGGACCTCAGAAATTGGTTCAACGCAACATTTGTTCAGCTTTTCCGCGGTGCTGTAGATGATTTAAAGATTGCCATGATGATCGCCAACATTAGTCACGGATAGGCACATCAAGAAAAAGAACTCTAATGTTACTGACTACATGAATACAACACCTTCTTTCTACTATTCTTGACCTGAATTACAGTTGAGTCCGCGAATCTTTACCCGTGCGTCATCATTTAAAGCATACGAAATAAGTCGAAAATTTACTAAACGCAACAGGAAGTGACAGTAAGTGACTTGCTGTTGCGTTTAGTTAATTTCAATTTCCGACTTATCATCGACTTATTTCGTATGCTTTAAACGATGACGCACGCGCACGGGTAAAGATTCGCGGACTCAACTGTCATTCTTATCATTCGATTTTATCAGATTAAACCTTAAAAAATAATGGAACTCACTTGGTATTTAGCATGTGTCAGGAGATTTATTAGTTCTGTTCTTTAAATGTCTAATATTTAAATATTTGAAATATCTCTAAATTATAGATTATAAAATAATTTTCTCTTTTTACAGATTTTTAATTTTAATTTGATGGTGTAGAACAAAGAGTTAGACGTACAATGAATAGGTATACAATTCTTCATCAACTAGGTGATGGCACCTACGGTTCGGTTGTTTTGGGACAGAGGAAAGACACAGGCGAGAAGGTGGCGATTAAAAGAATGAAGAGAAAATATTATTCATGGGATGAAGCTATGAACCTCAGAGAAGTTAAAGTAAGTCTAACTCCATTTTTATTTATCTAAACAAGAAATTAAAAAAATTTTGCTTGCTTCTTTATCTCATTTTTTTAAACACTTGAACTTTGATATACATGTCAGTATATAATGAGGTACAGTGTGTCAATTTGAAAATGTAGCACCCTTTATAATTATTAGGTCCCTATAGAAAATCTAAAAATATGCAAAAACACGTCAGTTTATTTGTGAGGAAAATATTTTGTATCCCAAAAACCCAAAATCTTTAATGAAAAGGGGATTGAGTGATACCTCATTTTGAAGATCATTCAACTACCTTTTTAAAAATACCACATACATTATATTTACTTTCCGTACTTTTGGAGAAATCAAGTAAAACCGTAAAGATATTGATAATAACCGTAAGATAATTGAAAACCAGCAAAGTATATTATTCAACGAGCAAATGAAAGGAATAAATTCGATATTTCGTAAACCGACAGCTTTACGGAAAAATCCCGAAACAGCTCGATTTTTATTTTTAAATTATATTTTTACATATCCACAGAGAACGGCAGTTCTCACCAGTGGCGCACAACACCCCTACATGCGACACTATATATACACGAAATTTTCGATTTTCTAAACCTGACTGAATTAAAAATTGGGCCAAATCCCATCTTAAAGTTTAGGAAAAGACTCGTCCATCCATATGTTACTTCTCCATTTTGGTCCAAGGGTGTGGATTTTACGGCCCTTCCCATTTAAAGCCTGTTTTTCGTTCTCGTCCCCAAAACTCCCAAAAATTTCAAAAGTTTAAGCCCGACCTTTGCGGCTTCTGATAGCACAGATCATTACCTTTCCAACGCATGTTTAATTTTGAAAATCGGTTATACTATTCAAAAGTTATCGAGCTCAGAAATATGACTCAATTTTTATTTAAAAAATGGAAAATGTTTGTGGATATGTATGTATGTATGTATGTATGTATGTATGTGTGTGGAAAAGTTAAACCGATCTGAATTTGTTTTTCTGTGTTTCAAGAGGGTGTGAGGGCCGATTCAGAACCGGTCTAATTTTTGACTTCTGACTACCCGTAAGTCAGCTAGAGGGCTAGATAGATACAAAATAGCATATTTTTTGGGCGTATATATCTAAGGTTCAACGAAAGACAGGAAAACCACAAATACACTAAATCAATAGGGATGAGTTAAGCTTTCAAATGGCGCTTAAGCGATCAAGCTGAGACATACACACTGCTCACCATAGCCAAAAAACTGAAAAATTAAACTTTGAAAATTTTGGTTTTTCGACAATTACTCAAAATTTCAACCTACGAATTGCGCCAATAACTGAGCGTTTGTAGAAGGAATCAGGACGCGTCTAATGGTGTATATCTTATATCTGGGAAAATTCGAATTTTTAAGTTATAGGCTTTATAAGTATGATCAAATCTATTTCTTATGGGAAAAACGGTTTTTCAAGCTCAATAATTCCTCTAATACGTTCAGTTATCATACTCGATTTTGGACGCATCAGATACTACTTGTCAATACGTTTCAAATTCATGTTTAGTGATCAACATCAGGTAAGCCGTTCAGAAGTTATAGAGATCCAAAAGTATAATAATTAGTCCAGGAACTGAAATTTTTCACTTCGTAATTTTTACAGAATGGATAGATTTGCTTGAAAATTTGACAATAAGTAGTGGATAGTCCAAGGATCAAAATTTATATGATGCCGAAAGACGCTTTTACCATGGGGTGGTTGCCACCTCATCTCGGGGGTGGAATTTTTTTTTATATTTTGACCGCAAATGCTGGTAAAAATATTAATTATAAGCAAAAAATGTTCATTATAAATTGTTTTGATAAAATTAATAGTTTTCGATTTATTAGTTATCGAAGCTGTTAGTTTTATATCGAAAAGATTACCAGATAACGGCAGTTCTCTCCAGTGGCGCAGAAATACGCCCCCTTACACGTGACATTATTATATACACGAAATTTTCAATTTTCTAAATCTGACTGAATTGAAAATTGTGCCAACTCACATCTTCAAGTTCAGAAAAAGACTCACCCATTCATATGTCATTCATATGAATGGGTGCCATTCACACATTCATATGTCAACCATCCATTTTGGTCCAAGGGTGTAGATTTTAAGGCCCTTCATATTTAGAGTCTGTTTTTCGTTCTCGTCCCCAAAACTCCCAAAAAGTTTAAAAATTTAAGTCCAACCTTTATGGCTTCTAATAGAACTGATCATTACCTTTCCAACGCATGTCTAATTTTGAAAATCGGTTATACCATTCAAAAGTTATAGAGCTTAGAAATGTTACTCAATTTGTATTTAAAAAAGGGAAAATGTTTGTGGATATGTATGTATGTGTGTTTGAAAGTTAAACCGATTTGATATTTTTTCTCTGTGTTTAAAGAGGGGGTCAGGGCCGATTTAGAACCGGTGTAGTTTGTGACTTTTGACCACCCATAAGCCAGCTATAAATAGGACTTGGTAGGTACAGAACGGCATATTTTTTGGGGGTATATATATTCGAATCAAGAAGAGGTAGGAGAACCGCAAATACATCAAATCAATCGTGTTGACTTAAGCTTTCAAATGGTGTTTAAGCCGTCAGGATCAGACATACACACGGCTCAGTATAGCCGAAAAACTGAAAAACTAAACTTTGGGTTTTTCGACAATTACTCAGCATTTCAACCTACGAATTGCGCCAATAACTTAGCGTTTGTAGAAGGACTCAAGACGACTCTAACGGTGTATACCTCATATCCGGGAAAATTCGAATTTTTAGGTTATAGGCTTCATAAATATGATAAAATCTATTTCTTGTAGGAAAAACGGTTTCTCAAGCTCAATAATTCCTGTAATAGCTTCAGTTATCATACTTGACCTTAGATCCATCAGATACTACTGGTCAATAAGTTTCAAACTCATGTTTACTGATCAAAATCGGTTAAGCCGTTTAGAAGTTATTAAGATACAAAAGTATAATCCAATTAACGATTATTCCCCAAATGGTTTATGTAGTTGTAGTGGTTACGACGCTAAATTTGATCTGGCAACGGGCAATCCGACTTCATTTACCGGCCATCTCAATATATTTTTTTTCAATTTACAGTACAACCTGCCATATCCGGACCTGTCATATCCGGACCTCCCCATATCCGGACGGTTCTGCGCCGTCCGGATCTACCGAAATCTACCGAGAAAGGCAGTCCTGTTGTTGGACAACGCACTAAAAAAAGAACTAAAAGATGGCAAAATAATGTATTATAGAATCTATAAAACGTGTCTATCGACGAAAGTTACTGACGGCGCTGATTACTGGAATGTATGAAGGAGAAAACGTTTCAGAGACTGTAAAAGAAGTAGTGGTCTTGATATCCGGATTTTTTCATATCCAGATCGGTCTGTCGCCACATTGATCCGGATATGGCAGGTTGTACTGTATTTCGAATAGAAAAAAATCTAGTGTACATTCGATGGACACTAGATCATTTGGGAGATAATGCAACAAAGGTGACCATTTATAAAGCTTGACGTGTAATAGAGGAACATTGCATTCAACTTCATACATTTAATTTATAAATAACTTTGAAAAACTCCTGATACAAGAATAAAAAACCGCTAAACGCCGTAAAAATGAGTGGCGCATAAAATATTCCATCTACAAAATATCTGATATGAATGTTACGTGGCGCGAAAATGGATTTTCATTTGATGCAAAACAAAATTCTAGTTTTATTTTAAAATATTTTTCCATAATATTTGCTAAATTTGAAGTAAACGCGCCACAAAAGAGTTTCAAAATTCAAACTGTATCAAAGTTACTCTTTTGTGGCGCGTTTACTTCAAATTTAGCAAATATTATGGAAAAATCTTTTAAAATAAAACTAGAATTTTGTTTTGCATCAAATGAAAATCCATTTTCGCGCCACGTAACATTCATATCAGATATTTTGTAGATGGAATATTTTATGCGCCACTCATTTTTACGGCGTTTAGCGGTTTTTTATTCTTGTATACATATAGGATGAGGCAGATAAAGGGCCTATTAGAGATATCTCGAGAACTAAATACAACTGAATCATGAAAATTTGAATACAGAGGTTTTGAAGACTGATCTATTTAATGAAAATATTTTCATCTATTTGCTACTTCCGATTATACCGGAAGTTGCTTATAACTTCGCTTTTTTAAATGGGATACCCTGTATATTTTCACATTTTTGGATTCTCCTCGATTTCTTATTTCTTAAAATATGAGGTTTTGTAATATTATACAGGGTAGTTTAAAAGGTAATTACGTTTTTTTTTTATTAATTTCGTACCAACTTTCACACCCTGTAGAATGATTTTTAATATAGTCTACTATTGATAAGAATTATTACTATAGTTAAATTTTTAATTTTAGTATACAGGGTTGGTCGAGACTCGGAATGTGTATTTTCTGAGTTTTCTTAAACGGAACACCCTATATTTTAGTATTGTAATGAAATAATATTTTATGGTACTTTTTAATTTATTAAGCATTCTCTATACCTATTGTTTGTTTTTTAACCAAGAGAAATGATTCAAATTTACCGCGCCGTAATGCTTGTTTCTAATTGGTCCAACCGCAGGCAAGTTTACTCCACTGTTATCAAATTTTGACACCAATGACATTTATTAAATTTTGTCACTTCTATCATTTTATAGCTTAATTAAGTATATCGGCGATTTTTTGTGTTTTCTGCATTATTCCTTTAATTTTTAGATTTTTAGTCTACTTTTATACAAGTTGTTTCATTGGGAAAGTAACATACGTTAACTGTAGAAAGAGGACACTTAGGCGGTCTCAAAAATACCATACTTAATGCGTCTTACTACATTAATAACAGAGATACTGGGTGTTTTATCTATTTTGCTATTTTCTTATTTGGTTCATAACTTTTTAACCACACCGTATATTTATTTTATATTTGGCACGCAAATATCCTTTAAGGTGTACAATAAATTAATTTATTTACAAATGTAAAAAATCCAGGCCCGGATTAAAAAATATTAGAAAAATGTTCCGTCCCAAAAACAACACCCTGTACATTAATTTTTTTTAAAATGGATTTTTTAGTTGAAAAGAGGATGAAAAACTAAATTTAGTGTTATAATTTGAATTTTCGGCAAAATTATTTTTCTGGTCAAATTTTGAATTAGAATTCTGAAATTATGTGAATTGCGAGAGCTCTGTGTAGAAAAAAAAATTAAATACAACTTACAACTTGTTAACCGCACTGTATATTTATTTTATATTTAACACGCGAATATTCTTTTAGGTGTCCAATCAATTATTTTATTTACAATTATAAAAAATCCAGGTCTGGATTAAAAAATACTGTAAAAATGTTCCGACCCAAAAAAACACCCTGTATATTAAATTTTTTTAAAATAGATTTTGCATTTGAAAATAGGATGAAAAACTAAATTTAGTGGTATACTTTGAATTTTCGGCAAAATGATTTTTCTGAAAAAATTTTGAATTTGAATTCTGAAATTATGTTAATTGCGAGAGCTCTAAGTAGAAAAAATTAAAATGCGACTTAATTTTAATTAATACCATTATTTAATCTAAATTGGTAAAATGTTAAAACATTTCAGTGTTTTTTATTATTTGTGACAATTAGTTTATAGCGAATATTCATCTTTAAATAATGAATAAATAATAAAGAGTCAATAAAGAATACATCACTTTAATCAACAAAGTATCTAAAAATTATAACAAAACAGAGAAAATGTGCAGCATAACTATTCAAAACTAAAGTACTTATTCAAAATTACCACCATTAAAAATTATTGTTGTGTCAAAATGTTAATATTTTGCCAATTTAGATTAAATAATGGTATTAATTAGAATTAAATCATATTTTAATTTTTTTTTTACTTTGAGCTTCGCAATTCACATAATTTCAGAATTCAAATTCAAAATTTTACCAGAAAAATTATTTTGCCGAAAATTCAAAGTATACCATTAAATTTAGTTTTTCAGCATATTTTCAAATGCAAAATCCATTTTAAAAAAATTTAATATACAGGGTGTTTTTTGGGTCGGATCATTTATACAATATTTTTTAATCCGGACCTGGATTTTTTTATTTGTAAATAAATTAATTGATTGGACACCTAAAAGAATATTCGCGTGTTAAATATAAAATGAATATACAGTGCGGTTGACAAGTTGTAAGCTGTATTTCAATTTTTTTCTACCTAGAGCTCTCGAAATTTACATAATTTCAGAATTTAAATTCAAAATTTGACCAGAAAAATAATTTTGCCAAAAATTCAAAGTATTCCACTAAATTTAGTTTTTCATCCTCTTTTCAACTTAAAAATCCATTTTAAAAAAATTTAATGTACAGGGTGTTGTTTTTGGGTTGGAATATTTTTCCAATTTTTTTTTAATCCGTACCTTGATTTTTTACAATTGTAAATAATTCAAATTATTGTACACCTTAAACAATATTTGCGTGCCAAATGTAAAATAAATATACAGTGTAGTTAAAAAGTTATGAACCAATTAAGAAAATGGCAAAATAGATAAAACACTCAGTATCTTTGTTATTAATGGAGTAAGACTCATTAAGTATGGTATTTTTGAGACCGCCTAAGGGTCCTCTTTCTGCAGTTAACGTATGTTACTTTCCTAATGAAACACCCTGTATAAAAATAGTTGTTTTTAGAACTCTTTAGCGATGTGTTAGATAATATAATATGTATGGATTATCATCGAAAGCTGATATGATCAACGAAAAAAGAAGATGAATTTGGTGACTTTTCTAGTAACTTTCTTGGGTGTGAATCTGTCTATTTAGTTTACTCCTCTTGGTAAAAAAATCAACTATAACTGCTTTAATTTGTGCTTAATTGTTAATCGCACCAACAGTCTTAACTACGTAGGTATTTTGATAGCTTAGCTACTATTGGCAATTTTATGTATCAGTCTAGATTAATATTTATTTACTTCCGAAAAATTATTTGCGATTGAATATTTCATGACAAATTTCAAGTATTTTGCATTGCAATTAATGTTTGACTTGAATCACCAATAACACAAATTAACGCAGTTAGGTATAGGGAATGTTTAAGGAATTAAAAAGTGCCATAAAATAACATTACATTACAATACTCAAATACAGAGTGTTCTATTTAAGAAAACTCAGAAAATACTCATTCCGAGTTTCGGCCCACTCTGTATACTAAAATGAAATATTTAACTATACCAATAATTCTTAACAATAGTAGACTATATTAAAAATCAATTGAGCATAAATAGAGTTTATGATGTCAAACTACTAAAATTCTACAGGGTGTGAATTTTGCTACGAAATTAATAAAAAACGTAATTATCTTTTAAACTACCCAGTATAATATTACAAAACCTGATATTTTAAGAAAGAAGAAATAGAGGAGAATCCAAAAATGTGAAAATATACAGGGTGTCCCAATAAAAAAACCATGTCATAAGCAACTTTTGGTATAACCGGAAGTAGCAAATAGATGAAAATATTTTCATTTGATAGATCACTGTTCAAAACCCCTTCATTCCAATTTTCATGAACGTGTTGCCTTTAGTTATATATATATATATATATATATATATATATATATATATATATATATATATATATATATATATATATATATCTTGAGATATTTCTAATATGCCCTTTATCTGCCCCACCCTGCATATAATGCTAGCGACGTCATCCATCTGGATGTGATGGTGTAATTGATGATTTTTTTAAATGATAATAATGGCCGTGTGCTAGCTCATTTGAAAGGTTATTGAATTCTCTATTCAGTAATATAAACATTTACATAATTATTTATACAGAAAGTCCAAAAAAAATTTACATATATTAAATTGACAAAAAAAAAGAAGAATTAATGTCATTTGTTTCATTCACAGTACATTTAATTGGTAGAAATAAAAATAAAAATAAAATAAAAAATAGAAATAATAACCAGCCGGAAATACGAAACGTAACGGGGTTTTAAGTGGTAAGCCGTTTCAATTACTTAGGTTCTGTTATCACAAACAATGGTGGATGCGAAGAAGAAATACGCCGACGCCTTACAATGGCCAGATCAGCAACGGTCAAACTCACTAAAATATGGAAAGATACGGCCATAACCAGGAACACGAAACTGCGCCTGGTACGGACGCTTATCTTTCCTATCGCTACCTATGCTTCAGAAACTTGCACCATTAAAAAGTCCGACTCACGACGTATAATGGCCTTTGAAATGTGGGTATATCGTAGAATGATGCGCATACCCTGGACAGCACATCGCACAAATATCTCAATATTATCAGAACTCGACATCAACACTAGACTTACCACCATCATCAATCAAAATATATTGAGGTACTTTGGACACATTACCAGACGAAGAGAAGGCATGGAGAGGTTAGTGGTTGAAGGCAAGGTAGAGGGCAAAAGAAATCAAGGAAGATCGCCACTCCGATGGTCCTACCAAATAAAATGCGCCACCGGTTACTCTCTGTCTGAGGCAGCTCACCGTGCCCAGGAGAGAGAAGAATGGATAGCAACCATTCGTCAAATACCATAACGTCACCACATCCTTACGAAGGATAAAGGACAGAGGAGGAGGAGAAATAAAAAAAGTGTATTTCACAAATAGGTAAACATTGTTTTTTGCTTACATTAAATGTTCAAACATCCAAGAGCCAGGTGGCCGGCGGGAGCTGGCTTGAACATTGAATTTAAGCGAAAAGCAATGTTTATTTGTGAGATAAACGTTTTTTCTCTGATTGCTGGTGACAGTAAAATGTATTTTGGATTAAATAAATTACATACATTCTTCTTTTTTTGAACATTAATTTAATAAAAAAAATTTTTGGAAACCTTGTATAAATAATTATGTTAATCTTTATATCACTGAATAGAGAATTGAATATCCTTTCAAATGAGCTAGTACACGACCCCTATTCTCATTTAAAAAAAATATAGATTACGTCATAACACCCAGATTATGACGTCACTGGTTTAATGTGTATGCCAAAATATCATAACTTAAAAATAATCTACCTGTTTAGAGATTTTTCCCTAAAATCGCCGGTTCACGAAATAACGAATTTATTCCTTTCATTTGCACCATACTGTATAATGATGGCTATCACTCACGATAATGAAGTTTTTTTTTTACTTTTTCTACTACCTTTTTATTTTAATTATTATAATTTACAAAAGTAAACGTTGTTTACCAATAGTACGCGGCTGAATAATTGGTTGCCTACTATAAGTAGGCGTATTCGCTTTTGATAAACATTGTATATTGACGTTTATGTATACATTATTTATAATATTTTACACAATATTTGCTTTACAAATGAGTGTACGTTTTTCCGTAATGGACATGTTAACACGCAAAGCTGTCGATACTGGAGTGATGAAAATTCCATAGACATATATATTAACATAGACAGAGTGTCATGTTAAGCGAAGTGACGACACCATTTTTTGTTTTGATCAGTGCTGTTTCACTCTTTCGCGTAGTAAAGCTGCGACAGTAGTCCTCCTATTTCGTGCCTATACCCCAACTTAGTTTTATGTTTGTCTCTCGGTACAATGTGCTAGAAAGAGATACCGCAAACCTGTCCAAGAGATCTTGTCATCAGGAAGCGTGGAGGGTAGACTCAGTCTTTGTTAATATATACGTCTATGGAAAGGACACAAACAGTATACCGAGAAACTGAACGTTTGTGCTGGTATTCTTGGTAATACTATCATTGGACCTTAATTCATTGAGGAAACTCGAACGGGCGAGTCTTTGGCTAGATCTGCTTGAAGAAATAATAGACCCCTTAATAACAACTATTTTATAAAATCAAATTGATGCGGCTGCTAACATGATTTTGCAAGAATATCTGATTCGCTTTCAACAAGATAGAGCTCTACCACATTACATTCTTGCAGTTAGACAGTGGCTAAATGATAGATTTCCTGGCAGATGAATTGATCGAAGAGGAGTAATAGAATGGCCACCACGATGACCCGACCTAGCACCACTAGGTTTTTTACTATGGGGACATACACAACCATACAAACGCAATCTCGATATTTTAAAGATTTAAGGGGAAAATAACAGCTGCGTGTAGGGATCTTAAAGCTGTTCTTCTTCTCTTCTTCTTTTGCCCTTTAATTCGTCCAATTCTGAACATAGGCTTCCCCCAGTTTCCTCCATTCGCTTCTGTTTAGTGCTTTCTGTTTCCAGTGCGTTCCTCCTATCTTTTTAATGTCGTCTCCCCATCTCATCTGGGGTCGTCCTCTTGCTCTCTTTCCTGTCCATGGTCTCCATTGTTGTATCGTGCTATTCCACCTATTGTCCGTTTGTCTAGCGTTATGACCTGCGAAGCTCCATTTTAGCCTGGTTATATGTTGACCTGCGTCTTTGACTTTTGTTCTATTTCTGACCCAGTTGTTTTGCTTTTTGTCTGTCAATTTTACTCCTAACATTGCTCTCTCCATGGCTCTTTGTGTCTTTATTATTTTATCCATGTTTGCCTTGGTCAAGGTCCATGTTTGGCATGCGTATGTGAGAATTGGGAGTATGCACTGGTCAAACACTCTTGTTTTTAAGTATTGTTGTATTTTTTTATTCTTTAGGACCCATTTTAATTTTCCAAATCCTGCCCAGGCTAATCTGACCCTTCTTTTTACCTCCGCTGTTTGGTTTTCCTTATTTATTTTTATAATCTGTCCCAAATATATATAATCATTAACCGCTTCTATTGTGGTGTCGTTTAGTATTACGTTTCTATTGTCTTGTGTGTTTGTCATTGTTTTTGTTTTGGCAAAATTCATTTTTAGACCTATTTGTTCGGATTCATTTGCTAGTTCGGTTAGCATGGTTTGTAGTTCTTCAAAACTTGATGCTATGACTACTACATCGTCTGCATATCTTAGGTGGTTTAGTTTCTTTCCATTTATGTTTATTCCCATGTTTGTCCATTCCATTGTTTTGAAAACATCTTCCAGTGCTAATGTAAATAGTTTAGGAGAAATAACATCTCCCTGTCGCACTCCTCTGTTAATTGGTATGGGTTTTGTGGTTTCTTCCAATTGTACTGTCATTGTTGCTTTCTTATATATATCATGTATTAGCATTCTGTATCTGGAATCTATTCGACAGTTGTTTATAGCTTTTTCTATTACCCACATTTCCACGCTGTCAAATGCTTTTTCGTAGTCAACGAACGCTAAGTGCAGATCTATATGGTATTCGTTAGCTTTTTCTATTAGTGTCCTAATTGTTAGAAGATGGTCAGTGGTGCTATATCCCTTTCGGAATCCTGCCTGCTCTACGGGTTGATACGAGTCCAATTTGTGTGTTAGTCTGTTGTTGATAATCCTCATGAATAGTTTATACGTTTGCGACAGCAGTGAGATGGGTCTGTAATTTTTTATGTCCTTTCTGTCGCCTTTCTTAAATAGCAGGATTGTAAGACTTTCGTTCCATTCGTCGGGTATTTCTCCTTTATGTAGACACTGATTAAACAGATTTCTTAATGTTTGTAAGATTTCTTCTTTCAACATTTCAGCAAGGATTCCATCTGGTCCTGGTGCTTTGTTGTTCTTTAATTGTGATAGTGCTGCTTCTATTTCATAATTTTCTATTTTTGGTAGTGTTTCTGAGTTTACATTCGTGATTGTTTTCTTGATATATTCCTGAGTGTTGAAGTTTGCGTCTTTCTTTGAGGTGTATAGTTCTTTATAAAACCTTTCTACTTCTTCTGATATCTTATCTTTTCTCCTCTCTTCCCGTCCTGTTTCATCCTTTATTGAAATGAGTAGTGGTTTCCCTAAATTTGGTCGTAAGCATTTTAGGCCCTTATTTCTCTCAATTACTTTCTCGATTTCATTTTCAGTGTGTTTTCTTAGATCCTCTCTGGTTTTTCTTCTAATAAGTTTGTTTAGTTCTACGTATTCTACTGTGTTTCTTTTGTTTTCGCTTATTAGTTTTCGTCTACTTTCCATTAATTTAACTGTCCCGCTACTTAATCTATTTTCTTTTGTTGTTAGTTTTTTGGCAGTTTTCATTCCCGCTTCCAAGAGTTTTTCTTTCATTTCTTCATTGATCTTATTAATTTCTGACTCTTCCTTTGCTACTTGTTGATTATAGTTTTCCCTTAAAGTCTGTCTATATTCTTCTGCGTTTTGTCTTATTCTGCTATGGTCAATAGCCGTTGGTTTTCTTCTAGATTTCTGCGTCGCTAGTTTGCTTATTTCTATTTTGGCTCGTAGTATGCTGTGGTCGCTGCCAGTTGAGAATTTATTAAGTGCAGTTACGTCTTCGAAGATTTGTTTATTTTGGCAGAGGAAGTAGTCTATTTCATTTTTTGTCACCCCATTTGGGGAGACCCATGTCCATTTTCGGTTTCGGTAAAGCTGTTCACTGTTTACAAAATAATGGACATTTCGAACATTCAATAAAATAAGCTATTTTTATTTGAATTTTTATGTTTTATTGCAAGATATTTTATACTTAAATATATTTTTACGGTTTTATTTGATTTTTCCAAAAATACTGAATTACTGAATATAAAAAAACTATTTTAAAATACGTTATTAATTTTCTTTTTAGTTGTCATTTTCTGTTTTAAGAATTATGCGATACTTCTTGTGCCCCGTATAATTTAACTAACAACTTATCGAATCAGTCTGGTATCAGCTAAAAATCAAACCCGTTAGGGCGTATTTCATTCATGGCTTCAACATTTCATTAAACATTTATAAAGGATGTTATTTGCCCGCATGTATAAAAAACCATTAGGGAATTTAAAAATATCTTGGATAGTGGATAATGATTATGGTCTGCTAATGTTTTATTCGTGTCTATTTTTTTACCCAAAAAAGTTCTCCGTAGATAAGGGTTTGTTATACACATTAAACTTCTTCTTCTTATTTTTGAGTAGACATGAGTCTGTCTGGTTTTCGTCGTCTTTAATACTCGATTTGTTGTCATTCGGCTTATGTGGTCATTCCATTCTACTCTTCTGTTTCTTACTCAGTAATCTGTTTTGGATTTTCATCTTTACTATTTCTAGCATACTTTTTATACTGTCTGTGTGAATTCGTGCTTCTGCCGCGTATGTCATTATTATTGGTCTGATGACTGTTTTATAAATTCTGCCTTTCATTTCTTCCCGATATTTTTATTTCTCTATTGTTTCATTCGGGTAACCTGCGATTCTGTTTGCTTTATTCACTTCATCTTCCACTTCTGTTTCAAGATTTCCGTAGCTAGATAGTGAAGATGATATGTCTAGATATTTAAACTACATCACTTGTTCTGTTATTCGACCCTCTAGCTCTAAGTTACATCTTAATAGATTTGCTGTTATAACGATGCGTTTTGCATTTTTTGGGGAAATGTTACTTTTAGATAATTTTAAGTTGTTTTTCTCCATTTTGGTATTCTTTTTTAGTTCTTATTGACCTGGATCCCGCGTACCAAAAAAATTTGATTAATAGCAAGCTGAAAATTTGTTAGTAGCTTAACGGTGTCTAGTCGGACAAACTTTGATGTGTGGGAACACTACTGGAACAGGGGAAGTTTTAATTGTTGAACAGGTTAAAAATTTTGAACGTCAGACTATCTACTAAAACGTTCCATGTATTTTGTCGGACAGAACTTCCAATTGATTTGTTACCATTTCATTACACTTTTATACAAAAATCAGACTGGTATTTATCACCAACTGGGCATTTTAATGAGTGGAACACTAAAACATGTCAAATGACAGGAATTATATTGGCGATAAAAAGCAGTCTGATTTTTGCATGAGAGTTTAATGAAACGGTAACAAATCAATTTTAAGTTCTGTCCGACAAAATACATCTGACGTTTTCGTAATCTGACGTTCCAAATTTTTAAACTGTTCCACAATTAAAACTTCCCCTGTTCCAGTGTTCCCGTACATCAAAGTTTGTAGGACTAGACACCGTTAAGCTATTAACAAATTTTCAGCTTGCTATTAATCAACTTTTTTTTGGTACGCGGGATCCAGGTCTATTACTTTTTCATTGTTTTATTCAAGATCAGGTTGAACAGTAGAGAACTCAGGGACTTCCCCTATCGTATCCCATTGTCAGCTATAATTAGATCAGTTAGTTCTTCTTATACTTTTACTTTTATTGTGTTATTCTGGTAGATATTTTTGATAGTTTTTATTATTCCTAGAGGTATCTCTCTTGTCTACAATAAATGGATAATATCCTTCAATTTTTCTCTGCCAAACGACTTATCAAAGTCCACGAAACATAAATATGCCATACAAACACACCATAAAAATAAAATATAAACTACAATGGACCTATACAGAAGTTTAATGTTGAAAGAAAATTTTAATAAAAAAGGAAATATAAAAACGTCTTTTTTGTTGTACATATATCTGGACCTCAGAGCCAAACGGTATTAAGTCCTGTATTTTAAACTTCACAGGAGAGCAATTTGAAGCTATTGAAAAATTGTATTTTTCAAACTGATTCTTAATACCCTTTGGTTCTAGCAACGGACTTAATATCTTGTGACTTAATACTGTTTAGCTCGTACTAATCTGTAGAAACCATGGACTAGATACTATTATTAATTAAGAAACTCATAGTAGAACAATGCAAAGTACGAACAAAATTATATCAATTCCAATTAAATAATAAAACACAAAAAGACACTGAAAATATTTATTTTTTAAAATAAATGAAATCAGACCAAAAGGTTACAAAGGAATATTTTTATAACTAAATTTAAACAGAAAATTCATAATAAAGATCATTGTATTTTTTAGTTGTCTTCCTTGAGGTTACCATGTAGAATATTTTTAAAGTAATCATGGAATCTTTTAGGCACCCATTTTAATAAGTTCTGCAGATCTATTTTTTAGTTGAAATAGGTTTAAGTGTCTCTCTTATCGGTTTCAGAATTAAATAATTGGTATTGGGAACAACTTCCTTGGAATTACCAATACATTTCCCTTTGCGCGGTAGTCTTTTAGCAGTTCTATTGAAATCAACTTGATCAAAATTTTCTTGATTAAAATTTGTTCTAAAATGCAACACTCCAGGTGTTTCTGCTAAAAACTTCATATGAACAACTTTAGTTAAATATTAAAAAGTTTTGATTAATTAATTATCTTTTTTTGTTATTTTGAAAATGAGATCCGGAATCTTCAGATAAAAGAGTAAAATTCTTAAAGTCCATGGTTTCCATTTCCTCTACCTCCAATTTATTGGGTGCGTTCGGACGACCATAGCGGCTGGCGGTCAGCAGAAATCGGCTGAATGGTTGTATCCAGCCGTGATAGGGAAAGCTTAGTAAATCACTCAGCGGCTGGCTTCCAGCGGTGACGTCTGACAGCTACTGCTGGCTCAGCTGTCCAGCCGCTGTGGTCGTCCGAACGCACCCATTGTCACAAAGTCTGAAAAGCTGTTGTCAATCCCATGGAGTTATTAACGAAGATTGGCTGGAAGCCTTCTTTTGTCTTTCTATTCGGGCATGAATTGTATCCACCTCTATGTGGGTATGTCCTCTTAACAGGTACTTATGTTCAATGCATTTTATTCATTGCTTCAGCTTCAAAATCGAAAGATAGCAAGATAATCATCTGGATATTTCTCAGTACCTCAGTAGAACTGTTTCGAGAAGGTTTCGAGCCGCAGCCAGCAAGATTCTAATTGCCAATATGATTTCTAACATCCGAAACTTATAGGAACTTTATTTTGCCGGTTATTAGCGCACTCATCACTGTAGGTATATTGGGTGAGGCAGATAACTGGCCTATTAGAAATATCTCGAGAACTAAAGGCAACAGAATCATGAAAATTGGAATAAAGGGGTTTTGAAGGATGATCTATTAAATGAAAATATTTTCATCTCTTTGCAACTTCCGGTTATACCGGAAGTTGCTTATAACTTCATTTTTTTTAAATGGGACACCCTGTATATTTTTACATTTTTGGATTCTCTTCGATGTCTTCTTTCTTAAAATATGAGGTTTTGTAATATTATACAGGGTATTTTAAAAGATAATTACGTTTTTTATTAATTTCGTAGCAACATTCACACCCTGTAGAATTGTAGTAGTTTGACATCTAAAACTATACTTACGTTCAAATGATTTTTAATATACTCTACTATTGTTAAGAATCATTAGTATAGCTAAATTTTTAATTTTAGTATACAGGGTTGGTCGAAACTCGGAATGAGTATTTTCTGAGTTTTCTTAAATAGAACACCCTGTATTTTTGTATTGTAGTGAAATGATATTTTATAGTACTTTTTTATTTCTTAAGCATTCCCTTTACCTAACTGCTTTAATTTGTGAGTTATTGGTGAATCAAGCTAAACATTAATTGCAACAAAAAATACGTAAAATTTTATTAGGTTGGCCGTAAAAATACTCAATCCCAAATAATTTTTCAGAAATAAATACATATTAATCCAGACTGGTCCTTAAAATTACCAATAATGGTTTAGCTATCAAAATACCTACGTAGTTAAGATTGTTGGTTCGATTAACAATTAAGCACAAATTAAAGCAGTTAGGTATAGGGAATGCTTAAGGAATAGAAAAGTACCATAAAATATCATTTCATTACAATACTAAAATACAGGGTGTTCCATTTAAGAAAACTCAGAAAATACTCATTCCGAGTTTCGACCAACCTTGTATACTAAAATTAAAAATTTAGCTATACTAATGATTCTTAACAATAGTAGAGTATATTAAAAATCATTTGAACGTAAGTAGAGTTTTAGATGTCAAACTACTGCAATTCTACAGGGTGTTAATTTTGCTACGAAATTAATAAAAAATCGTAATTATCTTTTAAAATACCCTGTATAATATTACAAAACCTGATATTTTAAGAAAGAAGACATCAAAGAGAATCCAAAAATGTAAAAATATACAGGGTGTCCCATTTAAAAAAACGAAGTTATAAGCAACTTCCGGTATAACCGGAAGTTGCAAAGAGATGAAAATATTTTCATTTAATAGATCATCCTTCAAAACCCCTTTATTCGAATTTTCATGATTCTGTTGCCTTTAGTTCTCGAGATATTTCTAATAGGCCCTTTATTTGCCTCACCCTGTATTGCAAGTCCTTGAATTTGAAGGATTTAACCACTGCAGCATACTTCCAAATTTTTAATGTTTCAAAATTAGTTTATTTTGACGTTTCAATTTCCACTTCGGAAATCGTTCTGACAAAAATGTTTTGTAATTTGAGAAAATAAACTTATTTGTAAAATTGTGGCTTATTCTCAATAAAAATCGTCGATTCTATTAAGGCCGTCGGTACATAATTCGCAAATATTTTACGGCTGTCCCTACTTCTTCTGTCTTTACACGGCAAATTACGTGTAGTAAAATTCACACTGGTATGGATATATAAACATTACTAGAATGTCATTCTACTTGAGAATGTCATCATTAACTTTAAAGAGATGGCTTTTGAATGTTCTTGGATAGCTGTTATTTGTATAATTGCAAATTATTAATTCAGTTAATACATGTGATAATTTTTTCACTCAGTGATTGTGATAATTTATATGTACAACAAAAACTAATATTCAATCGAGAAAAGGGGAAAAGTGTTAAAGTGATTTTTTAATAATATATTGTTACTATGGAACGCTTACAATTTTGAACATCTTTAACAAAAAAAAATACTTGGAGCACAAAATATATCCTGACGTATTCTCTGCTTGGATCTTCCATAAATAATAAACAATAAATAACTTTTTATTAAATCCACGTGCAGCATTCCAAAATAGAATTGCAGCTGAAAATACGTACCCATCCCCTTAAGATTCCACAAGAAAATAGCTTCAGAACAATATTCATTATTAATAATGTTAAAATTTTAATTATATTTTATTTATTTATTTAGCTCAACAGAACTTGTAGGCCTAGGGCTAAATGTTTACAGTTCTGATTGCATTTTATTTTAGTCTTCTAAATTTTATTTAATTTCGCTTCAGTGTTTTATACACTCCTTCACAACCTCCCTGCATCTCCTTCGGCCCAATGCTAGTTCTTTCCATTTCTAAATGTTACTTTTCTTCAGGTCTTCGTACACATTGTCCCTCTATCTTTTTCTGCGCTTACTACTATCATTGTTTGATTTGCGTGTATAGATAAATTGCTATGTGGAAATGCGATCAATGATTGTCCCCGTTTAGGATTTTGTCCTCTTCAGGGTTTGTAGTGAATGTGTAGTGTTGGCAGCAAAAGCAAACAGTCCGAAAAACACACTGGGGCAAGCGCCGTGTCCTGGTGTTTTGGATCCTGGGTTATGCCGGACGGTGGTGTCCAGAAGGCTAAGAGTCAACAGAGAAGAAAGTTTGATGGATTGTTGTTGGTTCCATAGACATTTACGTGTACTGTCCGTGCTTTGCTCTTGACCAGTCTCCCTAGAAACCATTGTACAACGACAGGCGAACCTGCGTCCCTCGTCGGCGGTCAGGAGGTGGCTTTGAGCGCAGCGTGGACAGTGTGCGTTCGAGTGGAGAAAATAGTTGCGGCTATTTTCTTGGGACGAACAGGTATAATTGTGCAATGAAGTTGGGAAACCGCAAAAAACCAACTTCTCCCTGTTCGGTTTTTTGGTTTCGGTTTTTTGGTTTTTCGGTTTCTGCGCTTGCCTTTCCTTCTCTTTTGTATTGGTCTTCATGAGAGTACCATTTTTGGCATTCTTTTACTTCCCATTCTTTCGATGTGCCCCAAATATCTCATTCTCTGTGCTTTGATCATCGTTGTTATATTGGTTCTTTATACAGTTCTCCCAATTCTTTATTGGTTCTTCTTCTCCACTGACCTTCTATTTTTACACCTCCATATATTGAACTTTGCATTTTTCTCTCCCATCTTTCTAAAAGGCCTGTTTCTGACTTTTTCAGCAACCATGTCTCGCATACGTATGTTATTGTACGTCTGATAACAGTCTTATAAATTCTGATGTTTGTTTTTCTTGATACGTATTTGGATTTCATTAATGTTCGTAATGCTCCATACTTTTTATTTACTTTAGTTATTCTTGCCTTTATCTCCCCTTCCTCATGACCATTTTCATGTATTTTGGCTCCCAGGTAATTAATTTCTTTGGCTCTTTTGAACGAGTATGTTTTTTCTCCATCTGTTTGTACTCTAATGTTATTTTCCTTTTCTTTTTGGATCTCTCCCATTATCATATACTTTGCGTTTTCTTCATTTATTTTAAGTCCCAATTTTTTGGCTTCTGTTATTATGTTTTTAATTAACTTTTGTAGTTCTTTCTTGTTGCTAATAGTGTCTGAGCATCAGCAAATGCTATACATTGGCCGTTTTAAATATGAGACCAGGGCGCATCTGTAAAAATATTAATACATTTAGACGTTGAGAGGTGACTCAAATTTTTTTGCAGAAATTGCTTGAAAATAGCTCAAATAATAATATTTGAGTTATCCTCCCTCTCAAAAAGGTCCGGAACATTGTTTAAATAATCAAAATGTCAAAAAATGAAGGAAAAATTCGATTTTCTTCTTCGTTTTTTGATTATAACTTTAAAGTTGCGTAATTAAATTTCCTACAATATACAATTGGTTAAAAATTTAAAAAATAGTCACCCTTGTTGCAAAATAGCAATAATTGCGAAAAAAACATACAAAAACAAGTATTTGCATTTTACGTTTTTCAACCATTTATGCTACACTTAGGACCTTCATTTTTCACCCAGGAAAAACTTTATGATACAGTAAAACAATACTGTAAATTTCATTAAGATCGGTTTAACACATTTTGCAAAATAAATTTTGCAATCCAGCTTTCGCATAAGAAATTAATTTTTTCAAAATGGTACAAGACTGAAAATAAAGCAGATAGCAAGTTGAATTTCTTTTTTGCTTATAGAAGTTTACTGTACCTTTCATTTGCAATTTGCAAAATTAAAATCAATTAACTACCACGGCGTCAGGAATGTTTTTAAATAAACATTAATTATTGGTGCTACGCGCAGGACAGCGGATAGTTTGCTCTGATTGGGGATTCCAATGACCTTTGATAATGATTGATACATTTTAATTTTTATTACATTTCGATATAAATAAATAAATTTGTTTATTGCAAAATAAAAACACATACTCTATCCTTTGAAATATCACTTTTTTTAGCAAAAACTTTCTTTGTTCATATATTATAACTTAGAGAATAAAAGTTTATTATTTTTAAACATATGCAATTGTTTAAACAATATTTCACAAACAATAATAAAATTAGTTTGATTTTTGTGGAATTAAAATATTAAAATACAACAAAATATAGAGTAAGAAAATAATATATTAGATACAGATTGGAAGAAATTTTGGTGGAAATCAACTTGTGTGAATCGAACACCGCTGTCTTGCGCGTAGCACCAAAAATTAATGTTTATTTAAAAAATTTCCTGACGCCGTGGTAGTTAATCGATTTTAATTTTGCAAATTGCAAATGAAAGGTACAGTACACTTCTATAAGTAAAAAAAATTCAACTTGCTTTATTTTCAGTCCTGCAACATTTAAAAAAAATGAATTTTTTTTGCGAAAGCTGGATTGCAAAATTTATTTTGCAAAATCTAATAAACCGATCTTAATGAAATTTACAGTGTTGTTTGACTATATCACATAGTTTTTCTGGGTAAAATATGAAGGTCCTAAGTGTAGCATAAATGGTTGAAAAACGTAAAATTCGAATACTTGTTTTTGTACGGTTTTTTTCGCAATGATTGCTATTTTGTAACAAGGGTAACTATTTCTGATCATCTGCAAATGCTATGCATTGGTGGCCGTTTTAAATATCGTTTGTTTCATGTTTACTCTGCTTTTCCTGATTATTCCTTCCAATGTCAGATTGGATCCAGTTGTTGATAGTGGGTCTCTTTGTCGTAATTCTTCCTTGGTTTCAAACTTTTCGGTTAAAATTTTAATACAAAAACGTATTTCCAACAAAATTTATAAAGATCAATTTAAATGCTAAAATAGGGACAAAAGGGGCACTGCCAAAATAGAAATGAAAAATGATATAGCAAGTCTGGATGATAAAATATCCAGACTATTTTTTTAATTATAATTATATTAAATAATATAATAGTTCTAGACAGTATTGTAAGAAAGTAAAGTTCAACGTCCCAATATTTTGGGACCGCTAACCGCTATACTTATTAAATCACAAAAATAACAACTAAAAATATGAATCAAGCACTACAAGTTCTAAAATGTAAATGTATTCTTATTGAAGAAAATCAATTTCAGAATTATAATAACGGTCTGACAGCTTGACAATTGATCTGAAGCTCCGACCTGGTTTATTGTTAGTAGGTCAGTAAACGCATTTATTATTCAGTATGGTATAAAAGCGTTTAATATGTAGTTAACAGTAGGATGTTATTTAGGGTACATAAATGTTACCAGTATATAAAAAATTATTCCAAATATAGCATGCAAGACTCTTACTTAAAATAATACAGATAGGTAGAACTAATATTGTGGCAATTAAAAGGAAAGAAGAAGTTGTCAACAAATATGGGATTAAAGAAGGCTCCGCTGCTCAGAATCGGTTAGAGATGTGGGAGTGGTTCTTTACATTTTTTTATTAGCTGGGAAATAGATGATAATTAATAGACGAAAATAAAAAAGGGAAAATAGCTACTAGAGCTAAACTAGGACATAATGGACAACAAAATTAAATAAATAATGAAGCAATATAAAGCCAAAAGGGCGCCACTTTGTTTTTTAGATTTGAAAGGGAACACAAAGAAAAACTCTTTAGACGAACAAATCAAATGAAAATTAATTAAACATAAATAATTATCTCAAGATAAATATAAATTTATATAATAATATAATAAAGATAATAAAGATAAATTAATAAAACCTACCTTATCATTTCTTACTCAGTTGACCAGAGAGAAGGGAGATGGATAATTAATAGCAAGCAAACATTATTACAAATGAATAGTATTTATTAAACAAAAAAAAAATATTGAAAAAAGAAATTAATGTGGACCTCTTTCTGGTTTTACATTTTTTGTAAGAGGTATTATCCACAAATACAAATAAATTTATAATATTAAGTAGGTACTTTGTGTCTCTGCAAATGTCCTGCAGCTTCCAACGCTAAGTCCAGATATTACGGTCGTAGCACTTTTCACTTCACTGATAGGTACCACAAAAATACAATACTGATGGTACAATTTTTGAATATACAGTAGTATGTAGTTTGAAAAGTTCAGCAATGCATTACTTGTTTTAGTAACTTAACTTGTAGTAACGTTAAAAAACAGCTTCATTTCACTACGATTATTAATAAGAACTGTATGAGATATTTGGTTAACTCTGAACTGCTTGCCGAAGGAACTGGAGGTGTTTTCCACACCGAAAAACAAGATATTACCATGGTGACTATCGACCATCGAAGATGGACTCGATGATAATCTATTGCAC
Organism: Diabrotica virgifera virgifera; assembly: GCF_917563875.1. Lineage (NCBI taxonomy): Eukaryota > Metazoa > Arthropoda > Insecta > Coleoptera > Chrysomelidae > Diabrotica > Diabrotica virgifera. The sequence continues at coordinate 198,693,344 of NC_065449.1, read as the reverse complement.
CTAAATGCAACATATTATGCCTGGTGAAATGGATGACATCACACCAGACACTGCACAGTTAACTAAGAATCGACCTATTCACTTGGTCGTCTGATCGACAGTGCTTTTTTTTTACTTCTTACGATCGCTTCTAAGGCCCCAGAAGAACCCCACCTTTTTTCCCCAGCTTACATTAGGTACCCTGATACAACCAACCAACCGCAAGAAAATAAACAACCCTGAAAGGTACTACTTTTCTCAAATATATCACAAAACGTTAGTCTAGCCCAGGGGTGGCGAACGTGCGGCCTTAAGGCCGCATGTGGCCTTTTCTTGCCCAAGTTGTGGCCTTTTCATAAATTAAAAATTATAAAAATTTTACGATACTAAACGATAAAAAAAATTTAAAACCCGCCTAAGAAGTCAAATAAGTGATGTTCATTTGGAAGATCAACTTAAATTACGTGCCACGTCAATTGAACCAAATATTTCTTTTTTGTCATCCAATAAACAACCATAGAAATCCCATTAAATTTTCTGGATCGTAAAACTAAATGTCAAATTTTTTGGAATTTATTAATTGTATGTCATTTTAAAAAATAAACTATTTAATTGCAAAGAAAATTATGTATTTTAATTTTGCATATAAATCCCTTTAATTAAATCGTATATATTATATATATCGTTTGATCAGTCCGGCTTTTCTTCCTTTCACATTCATAACTCGTAGTTTTTCTAGGAGGAGGTAGTTAACCTTCAGCCCAACCCCCTATTCATCGGAGGACCAGGACTCCCTTCTTCGTCAGCCCTGACCCCACCTTCCACTGGGGTTGGTTACCCAATCTCCAGTGGGGTTGCTCAGGTTATCGGTGTGTACCAGCTTGGAGGTGAAGATAGGAATTGAGTAGGAGAGGCTAAGTGATGCCAACAGGATACGACATCATGTATTGCGCTTCACTACCCCTTTACACACCACGATTTGAGGGTTGCGACATGGAAAAAACCTTAAAAATAAAAAACTGGAGAAAAAAAGCACGAAACAGATCAGAGTGGAGAAGAATCCTGGAACAGGCCAAGACCCAGAAAGGGCTGTCGAGCCAATGATGATGATGATGATATTATATATATGGATGCGGCCTTCTCAAAAATGGTAAAATGAAAATTGGCCTTCTAATATAAAAAGGTTCGCCACCCCTGGTCTAGCCAATCAAAAATGAGATACCATGGTCTCAGATGACAAACATCAGCCAATCAGAGAACAGTTATAGAACGCTCTTTCCTTTTAGTGACAAAATATTTGACGAATCAAAAACCAATACACTAACTTTGTGTCAAGATGCCAATAAATTATAATCATTAGTTAGAATAAAAAAATATGAAAAAAAATTTTTTAAGAAACGCTTTTCTTTAGTTACGAGTGACTAAAATTAAAAATATTATAAAAAAATCAACCAAAAAGCAAAAAATAAAAAAAAAATTGAAAAAATCTAACACATTCGTCAAAGAAAAGCGTGGCGCTTCTTCATCGAATAAATGGTTTTCGCCCCACGCTTTTCTTTAATGAATGTGTTAGATTTTTTCAATTTTTTTTTATGTTTTGCTTTTTAGTTGATTTTTTTTATATTTTTAATTTTAGTCACTCGTAACTAAAGAAAAGCGTTTCTTAAAATTTTTTTTCATATTTTTTTATTTACTTTTTAGTCTTACACTTTTCAAACATTAAAATATATCGTCATGTTTATTAAAATATGTATAAAACATATGATGTACTAACATGAAAAGTAGTCGGAATCGGCAAACAATTTGAAACTTTATTGTTTATTTATGAAGCATAACGCAAGCAATTAACGTAAAAAAGTGAAATTATGTATAGTTCATATCATTAGCTACAATCCGTAAAAGTTTCAAGTTTTTACATAGTAAAAAACAAGAAAATTTAAGCATTTTCCATTTAAATCTTTTTTTATTTAAATAATTAATAGACATAAAAAACATTGTTTTTATTGACTATTCGTGTATTGTTCCCGCGAATGCATATGTCTGCAAATTTTCATTCATTTGCATTGGGGAAAAGGCAGTCAAATTAACGTCTAAAGATTTGATGCACACTATTGAATTAAATAAAAGCGTTTAAAAATAAACGGGTTTTAAAGTGTTTACATTTCTAACTTCGCACTAAGATATCTCCATTGCGGCTTAATCAAAGATAGCTAATTATTTATTCCAAATGGGACCAACTGAATTTAAAGAAAAACAAACACATACTCATAAGTCCTTTTCAATATTATAAACAGACTTAAGTGCCTAAACAACTTCAAACAAACAGATAGATTCGTTTCTTCTTAAATTATTAGAAAATAAATTAAGTCCTCATTAAGTGTTCTTCAGGATAAAAAAAACAAACACTTGTTTATTTATAAAAATTTATAAAAATAATATTTATTTATAAAAAAACAAATTTAAAAAAAATTCACTATAACGAAAATTCAAGGCTTAGAATACATTCTCACGCCACAATTCTTGAAAGACGCAGATCCTAAATGGAGCTAAGAAACGTAGGATATGCAGAGTAAAATGAAAAATAATGTTTCCTGCAAAAGATGTAAATACAAAGAAATATAAAGTTTTTTCGTATCGTTACAATATAGCTACACCTAATATGTATAGGTATGCTATTTATCATCAACATCCGTTTTGAGGCCACTACTGAACATAGGCCTTCCTTAAATAATTCCATTGCATCCGATCTTGAGCACCCTGAATACAGTTGTGCTGGATGCGCTTGATGTCGTCCGACCACCTTGTGGGAGGACGTCCTCGATTACGATAATTATCGTATCTAGGTCTCCATTCTAAAATTTTCTTGGTCCATCCAACTGCGTCCGTAACACCATTTTTCTCCTATTTTATTGGAAACTCTATCTCTTCTTCTTCTTCTTCTTCTTGCTCTTTATAAGCAATTCTGCTTGTTCATTAGCGGATTGAAGGATTGATACCTCTACGGAAGGTTGTCACTCCATCTTTTGCGCGGTCGGCCGATACTTCTTCTGCCGATTGGTGATTTATCTCGTGCTATTTTGACCACACGTGTCTCCCCCATTCTGGTTATGTGGTTATTCCATTCTCTTTTTCTATTTAGTGTCCATTCGTTTATACACTTTACGTTACATTGTCTTCTAATATCTTCGCTCCTCTTTCGATCTCTCAGTGTATTTCCTGTAATTTTTCTCAGTACTCTCATCTCTGCCGTTTCCAGTAGTCTTTGTGTTGTGGCTGTATCGGATCTTGTTTCTGATGCATATGTCATTATTGGTCTTACACTGGCTTTATAAATTCTTGACTGACTCTTGACACTGGCTTTATAAACTCTATCTCTGAGGAATATATTCAATATTGTCCTCTCCGTTGCTCTCTCTTGCCACTTGTAAGTATTTTATTAATTATTTTTCTGGTAGGAATTAATGTTTCTGCTCTATACGTTAGAACTGGGACTACACATTGATCAAAGACCTTTTCAAGCACATGGGAATATCTGATCTAAAGGCTTCCCTCAGTTTTCCGTAAGTTGCCCATGTTAGTCCTCTTCTCCTATTTAACTGTGCCATTTGATTGTTTCTTCTTAATTTAACCTTTATTGCTATTAAAGGGTATTAAAACAAAGTATTTACACTAAAACTAATAACAAATGAACGTTATAAAACATACGCACCTAAGGAAGGCGTGTAGATATTCTCAAAAACCTTTTTTAGCTGTCTTCTCCATTTAGATATAAACGTAAAATTTACTACAGAAGCTCAGCCAGTTTTAAATAAAAATTTAGGCAATAATTTTTAACTCAACTTTACAACATATTGCGAAACACCTTGTTACAGTCAAGCTTCATCTCATTCTGTAATTTTGAAATACAAAAACTTTTTAAAAATGTTCACTACCATGTTCAAAAACACTACGTGAGTTCAAAACAAAAAGAAAACAAACTAATTAAATTAAATTTCAAACATTTCATTTGTATTGGCTGCTACTATAATTAAAACAAATATCTTAACGCATTAATAATATTTAGTACCAATGACCATAGTTGTCGAGATACCTAATTTATGTAAATAAATAAAATAATAATATTTGATTCTTTATCCATATCTTTAGCTATCAACAGCCCAACCTACTAAACTCAGTTAACGTCTAATAGAGCATAGAGTATGTATTTAATATTAAAAGGTCACTCCACTCTTTAGTCTCCCACGATTGTAAGGTTAATTTTATTTGGGTAAAAGGTCATACCGGTATATACGGAAATGATATTGTCGATATACTAGTAAAAGAATCTACACTATTTCCAAATATTTGTTTTTGATAATAGCAAATTTTTGTATTTAATAAATATTGGCAAATATAACATTAAAAAAAGAATGTGTGTGTGTGTGTGTGTACTTTGTACGCACGTAAGAAGTTATACTTCTATTATATGATTTCTTAAAAATAAATATACTTTAAACAGTTTGTTTTAATTTTTTTTAAACACCAAACTAATTTTGTGCTTACCGCTTTCAAAAAAATAAAAAAAGTATAGGATTGCACTGGATTCGAACTCACGACCTCTCGATCTCTGGCCGAATTAGTCGAGGCATTGAAGCACAAAAAAGGCCTTACTCTCGATTTTTGGCGCAGTAAGACGGATTTTAATGCAGTTTGGTGCGTTGGATTTGTGAGAATGTCAGGAAATTTTGTGAACTATTGTAATGAATAAGAAATCTGAAATTGCATTTGTGCATAAGAAAAATTCATTTCAAAAGTGCATTTTGAAATAGGCAATTATTATAAATTTGCAACCCGGTAAATAGTTGGGCAACATCCCGATTAATTATTTTAATTATTTTTAATTATTTTTAATCATTTATAAGTCCATATAATAATAGTCTAAGATGTCAATAACCATTAATAATAAACAAAAAAAAATTCCTTATGTGGGAATTGAACTAAGTACTAACGGGTCCGTAGCTAAATACACATACCCCTAATCTACGCAGACACTTTTGCTAGACAACGGCGATATTAGGTATAAACAAAACAAATTGGTAAGTAAAAATTGTAAAGAAAATTACTACATACTTAAATGTATTATAAAATTAATATATTCCTAAATTTTAGAAGAAACATTCGTAAATAGGTATTATTAATATCTATTAATGTTACTAAATGAAATATAAATATTTTGACGTTTCACAATTTGACAATTCACTTTTAACTGCAGTGCCTTAAAATTTTTAAAGCACCGGTGCTTTAAAGTAGCATTTTTAACGCTCCTATGGAGTGCTATAAATTGCATTTTTAACACGTTTGTAGAAAAATATATTTAAAAACACTAATATATTCTTTCCACACCTTTTCTGGACTGATAAATACATAAATTAAAACATTTAGTAACGAACTCCATACTGCCTGTGTGCGTAGATTACTAAAATTTCACCCTCAATGAAATCGCGCCTAAAGGAGTATAACTTCAAAAAGGCAGTATAACTATTAACTAACCTTTGTTATTTCTCTTCCCACAAATTTTAACACGCAACTACCATGCATTACATAACCAAACCGTCAACCGTCCACACCACAGCTGTGCTACAGCTGCCATATTGGATAATTTTTGTCATGTCATTTGAACATCCAATCAGAACAAATTTATAATGCGCATGCGCCCGGATCATAGGTTTTAACATAAAAATTCACCCGCATATCGCCCGTAAAGAACTATAACTTCAAAAAAATTGGGCAGTGTTTGTGAAACAATTTGTAAAGCCCTTTAAAAATCCAGACATTTTCCAGGATTTCAGGCTGCCACACTGACATATTATAATGTGCTCTCCAGTTTCTTATTCTAAGTGATAAAATCTGCATAGGTCATCATCTCTTAGCAGACCTTAGCCTTGACTGTTTTCTTGTCTTTACTTATTATACAGGCGACGGACATACTGCCGTCCTAAGCAAGAAGGCAGTATGTCCAAAAATGTAAGTACTTACTGCCTTTTAACGAAGGAATGCCGAACAACAAATTGAGTTACTGCAATTTTAATAGTCTACCAGACCACGGAATGAACTGCTTTCTAACTTTGTTAGGTATATTACTAATTCTATAAGAACCCATATAAAAGAACAAACTCGAAAATTTTAAAACTCGAGATACTGCCTTCTTGCTTAGGACGGCAGCATAGGTGGCCTGTGTTTGTCTTGGTGAACTCCTTCACCATTTCAGATATTTGTGAACTACCTAATTTCTTGTATCTGTTCTTGTTACTAAAGCCTTTGAAACACCGCAGAAGGGTTCCGGCCCAACAAATGGCATTGATAGGTCTTGTTCGGCCATTTCATGCACTTTTCCATTGCCATTATAACCCTCGTGCCCGGTACCCAGGCTACTGCAACCTTGCTACACTCTGCTAATTTATTTAGGTCTCTCTTTGAGTGCTTTAAGCGCTACCGAGATATCTGTGACGATGTCAATTGAATGGTACATTCTTTTCCATCTGTCTATTTTTTCCACGCAGTGATTTATTGCTGTCATTTCCACCTGGAAAATTGTGGAATCTTTAGCTAGACTTTAGCTAGACTGGGAAATCTATCCCTTACTTTGTCCCTACTATATCGACTTCTATCATACCGGCACCATTCTATACTTTAAGCCATCAGTATACCAGGTAGTTTCCGCTTGTATGGGTATACCTTCCTTCCAGTCTTCTCTGTCTGGTATATTATCTATCTATTATCCTATATCTCGTAGCTCTTGCATATATGGGTTACCCCATTAAAATATCTGTTTTTATCTCCTCGATTAGATTTCTATTGTCAGCACTGGCTTGTTTGTTGCTGACTATGTATTGATCTGTACTTCACTAATCTGGCTTCACCCTGTTTAATGATAAGAAGTGGTAGTTGATTCAGCAGGACAAGGTACTAGTACACTTTAGAAGACCAAAAATAATTATTTTTTCAAGAATTTGTTTCTCAGAACCTTTAATAAAAATGAACATAAAACTTTTTACATATTAATATCGAACTCTTAGAGAATACAAAAAATATATCTCTTTTCATTTATGCACGTACACTAATTTTGTAGAGGGCGCAAAAGTCGAGGCCTCGAAAAATGATGGCGGACAGAATCTCAGAATTGGGATATCTGTAACAAAAAATCGTACTGCATTTGAAAAAGGTAGGTTTCTTACGTGACAATTTACCACAATTTGACCAAAAAATAAATATTTTTTAACTAACCATGAAAAACTGAAAAAAAAATTGGCGATTTTTTCACAAAATTTTTCAAATTTCCGTAAAATATTTTTTTGCGGAATTTTTTACCAACGGTGGTAAATTGTCACCTAAGAAACCTTCCTTTTTCAAATGCCGTACGATTTTTTTTATTTCAGAGATCCCAATCCTGAGATTAACTGTCCACCATTGGAACTACCTTTTTTTGAGGCCGCGACTTTAGCGCCCTCTACAATAATAGTGTATGTTCATAAATGAAAAAGATATATTTTTTTGTATTCTCTAAGAGTTAGATATTAATATGTAAAAATATTTATGTTCATTTTTAATAAAGGTTCTGAGAAAAAAAAACTTGAAAAAATGCTTATTTTTGGTCTTCTAAAGTGTTCTAGTAACTTACACACGACATAAAATCAGAAGTGTATGAGCTGTTTTTATGGCCCCCGTAATACACAGATATGTTAAACTTTGTGTATTACTTAGCAGTTTTAATGCTTCCACTTGCTGCGTCTTTGTCTATCACGTTACATACCCATAGTTTATCATTTCATTGTTCTAGTAACGCTTGGGTATACGCATAGGGTCATTTTGGGGTTGACACCCCAATTTTTACTACATATTATTCTATGTATATCTGCTCACGGAGCAGCTTCCTGTATGTTTTTCAGTATGTGTGTATTCCATGTAAGAAAGTGTATTTCTCTAAAAAAAATCTTATATTAAGTACATATTTACTAAAAATTCATAGTTTTTGAGTTATAGCCAAAAATGGAAAACTGGAGAAATTTATCTCGATCTAAAAAATGCAAGACTCTATTTGGAAGCATTTTCCAATTTTATGGTTCTTAGAGGAAAGGCGACCACATGAAATAATTAAATTTCTTAAACACCGCAATTCTTGTTAAGTATACTATTGTACTATACGTTTTTTTGACATTTAGTACGTTCTTTAAAGGTAAAATATTGCAAAACCTTTAAATTTTAAAGAAACGCTTGTGCATCGACATGAAATTTAGCATACACATAGCTAACAAGTCAAAGAAAAAAAGTGATATTGTGCCGATGTGTGCTTTTGCCCTAGGGATGAGTTTAACCCTCTTTTGTGGGTGAAAAATATATGTTCGAAATAAGTCCGGAAATGGATAAAATGACTATTTCTAAGCAACTTTTGTTATATAAAGTTTTTTCACAAAGTTAATACTTTTCGAGTTATTTGCGAGTGAATATGTTAATTGAATGGTGGGCTACAACAATGTTGTAAGCGACAGAATTGAGATTATGCAGGAGATGAAAAAAACATATTGACAAGCTATTTATGAACATACGGATATCAAAATTGCGGTACGAAAAACTCAGGGAAGGCAAAATGTTTTTAGCCAGATTGAAAGATGCTCGTATTGGTCTTTGGATATACAATAATATTGCATTAAAACCTCACTTTGACCCAATATGTCGCTTACAACATTGTTGTAGCCCACCATTCAATTTTTTTTTACAAAATAACCATGTTTTCAGACGGTTTTTCGCAAATAACTCGAAAAGTAAGTATTTGACTGAAAAAAAATTCTTATCACAAATATAGCACGTAAAAAAGTGAAAAACATGGTGTATATATTAGGTCACTATACCTAGTAGAAGCAGAGTTATAGCTAATGAAAAATAGGTTCATATTCGTCAAATTCCAAATCGAATATTTTAACGTGCCATAACCAAAAAACGAAGCACTTTTTTGGGCAAAACTCATTTTAACTTTTTGAAAGTGTTTAAAAAAATGCTTATTTTTGTTTTTAGAAAAATTTTTTAGCATCAAAAGTAAACAAGTTAGGCTCAAAATAAAGTTGGTCCCTTTTTTTGGTAAGAAATCGGGAAAATCACCCCCTAATTAGCATTTCAAATGAACTTAATTGTTACCACTTCACAAGTTTTTTACTCGCGTATGTATTGATCATATGATCTGTAAGTTTCATCGGTTCGAAGTCCTTATTTTTGAAAGAGCTGCAGTTAAAAGGGCTTGAACGAGTCACTTATCACGAGTGTATGCAAATTTAGAAACACCGAATCTTAACCAATTTTTGTCTTAACCCTTAAACGCCCAACCTTTTATAGGTTCCCTGTACGCCCAAGGGTGGGTAAAAAATGTCCACTTCGAAAATAGCTACTATATTTATTGAGAGTTGTTGGAAATGGATTAAACTTAAGAATCTTATGCTTAATAAACACAGCATCTATTAAAATATTAATATAAACAATTTGCAAACCTTACAACAAAATTACAATGTACATCCAAATTAACGTACCAGTAAAAGCCATTAATTCAGATTTGTCCATTTTCTCCACATTCTTCCTTTCAGCCTCCTTATTGGCGGATAATTATGTCGATAATGTAATTATACGTCGATAATTATATGGATTATGTTCCTACCAACGAAAAATTATAGAGAAACCTTTAGTAACAAGTTTTACCAAGGGTGTATTTTTCATGCCCATCCATATTTAACTCAAGATATTACTTTTATTTTCAAAAATATCGGTGAAACCAAATTAACATTCGATAAAGGGCTGTATTTTTAACAATAAATAATTTTTGAAAAATTTTTAAACACGTAATCAATATGTTACAAGGGAATACGCATTAGGTGGACATTTTTTACCCACCCTTGGGCGTTTAAGGGTTAAAGAAAAACAAAAAAATACAAAATATTCTGAAAAGTAAAGCCGACTTTTTTTATTTTTTTTAAGTTATTTTGAAAAAAACATTTTTTTCAAAATTAAAATTTTACTTTAAAACTAAATATTTTTAAAAATAAGCACTTTGAATCGATGAAACTTACATATCATATAAACACAACATAAATAAAGTAACTTTTGAAGCGGTAACGATTAATTTCATTTAAGTTGCTAATTGGGGGGTGATCTATCTGATTTTTTTGCCAAAACAAAAGTGACTAACTTTATTTTGAGCGTAACTTGGTTACATTTGATGCTAGAAATTTTTTTTATAAGAACAGAAATAAAGCTTTTTTTAAACACTTTAAAAAAGTTGTAATGTGTTTTCCCCAAAAATGCTTCATTTTTTGGATATTTCATATTGAATTATTCTATTTGGAATTTTTCGAATATTAACCTATTTTTCATTAGCTATAACTCTGCTTTTGCTAAGTATAGAGGCCTAATATATACACCGTTTTTTTTTTCACTTTTTTATAGGCTATAGTTTTGATAGATATATTTTTTTCGACAAAATGCCTACGTTTTGAGTTATTTGCGGAAAACCGTCTAAAAACGTGGTTATTTTGTTGAAAAATGAACATTTTTACTTGCAAATAACTCGAAAAGAATTGATTTGGTGAAAAAACTATAGAACAAAAGTTGCTTAAAATTAGTTAGTTTATCCATTTCGAGACTTAGCTTGGACATATATTTTTTCACCCCCGAGATGGGGTGATACTCACCCCTAGGGCAAAAGCACACATCGGCACCATATCACTTTTTTCTTTGACATATTAGCTATGCGTATGCCCCAAATTTCATGTCAATCCAAGCGGTTCTTTAAAATTTACAGCAAAAACCGTGAAAGAATGTACTAATTGACGATGGCCTCTGATAAAATATTGGAAATAACAGAGCACGAAGAGTATTCAGACCTTCACTGGAACTTCCACAGAAAAAATGAAGGTCTAATATTATGAAAGTGCATTAAGACACGTATCCATCATGGTTGCGCTCCGCGCTCCGCGCTCCTGCAACTGCTCCACGTAGTGAATACGTTGGCGCTCACGGACTGTGCAACAGTGGGCGCTCCGCCTCGGCGCGGCGTTCCAATCGGTGGCGGTTTATATTTATAGAAGCGCATGCCGTATCGATTGCAGCAGTTGCAGGGAGCGCGGAACACAAGTATAGTGGATACGTGCCTTTTAGACATTGAATAAAAATTATTAAAATTCTTCTTCTTTTGGTGCCTATTCCTTTTGAATATTGGCGATCATTCTGGCTATAATTATTTTATTAATTGATTTAAAGAGATTAGTTGTTTTTGTGGAGCACCATTTCCTCAGGTTCTTTAACCATGATATTTTTCTTCTCCCAATTCCTCGCTTTCAGAATACTTTGCCTTGAAGGATTACCTTCAGTAATCTGTATTTAATGCCATTTCTCATTATGTGTCCGAGATATTCTAACTTTCTCCTTTTAATGGTATACATCACCTCTCTTTATTTCCCCATTCTTCGTATTACGGTCTGGTTAGATATCTTGTCCGTCCATGATATCCTTAGGATTCGATTGTATAGCCACATCTCGAAGGCTTCAAGTTTTATCTCCATTGCTTCAGTGAGTGTCCAGAATTCAACTCGGTAGTATAATATTGAGAAGATATAACATCGCAGGAGCCTTACTTTTATCTCCAGATTAAGGTTGTGACTTTTAAAGAATTTGGCTATGTTATTGAATGCACTCCTAGCCTTCTCTATTCTACATTTTATTTCTTGTGAGTGATCCCATTGTTCATTTACTATTGTTCCAAGATAGGTATACTGTTTTACTCGGTCCACTGGTGTATTCTTGATAAGCAGATGGGCGTCTCTAATTTTATTTTTGCTGATGACTATAAATTTAGTTTTTGATATATTTACGTGTTTACGTTTCACTTACTTCTTTTACTTTGTTTATTAGTTGCTGTAAACTGTTCAAACTGTCTGCAAAAATAATAGTGTCATCTGCATAGCGGATGTTGTTTAGGCGTTCTCCATTTAGGAGTATTCCATGTTCACAATTTTCCAAAGCTTCACTAGATATTTTCTCTGAATATAGGTGAAAGTATACATCCTTGTCTAACGCCTCATAGAATCTGGATCGCTTCCTTTGGTTCATCTCCAAGATTTGTTCTTATTGTGGCTGTGGTTATAGTATAAATTTTATATTATACGCCGTTCTTTATCATCCATTTGAGCTTTTGTTAGAACATCCATCATTTTTCGGTGTTGAACTGTATCAAATGCTTTTTGGTAGTCCACAAAGCAGGTGGATAAATATCTCTGCATCTTTGAAATAATACCTGTAGACTAAACAGTGCATCTCTTGTACTTACGCCTTTCATGAATCCAAACTGTGTGTCTTGTATTCTCTCTTCGCATGGCTTGTATATTCTACGATGTATAATTTTAAGAAAAAGTTTTAATGTGTGGCTCATTAGACTTATTAGCCTACATATATTCTCCGCACTTTATTGCTCCCTGTTTCTTTGGTAACGTAATAAATTCTGAAACTAGCCAATATTTTGGGATATTGTCTGTATTATAGATATTATTGAAGATTTTACATAGTATTCTTAAAGATTCATCATCAAGAAGTTTAAGAAATTCAGATTGTACTCCATCTGGTCCTGGAGCTCTCCCGTCGTTTAGTGATATTATGGCTGCTCTTGTTTCTGCCACTAGTGTATAATAGGTGGTCCTGTTTCCGTAGGTATTGGGGACTGGTTCCCCCTCTCATCAAAATTGTCATTAACAAGTTTTATACTTATTTATTTTTACTTATATTTCTGTTTTTACATTTGCCTGTAATTTCTCTTACCAATTAATTACCTTTATTCTATTTAAATGAATGGTATAAAAATAAATTTTGCATGTTAAGATACATGGGAAGCTGATAGAAGATTAATAAAATTGGGTCAAATTAAAATTTTGGATCATGCATTGGTGCATGTGCCAAACGCATCCACCAAACTTAAAAACTAAATACAGTAAATATTAATTTTTGATTTTTTTTTCAGTCACTTAAGAAACTTCATCACTCCAATGTGGTGAAATTAAAAGAAGTCATTCGAGAAAACGATGTTCTTTACTTTGTGTTTGAGTATATGCAAGAAAATTTATATCAATTAATAAAAGACCGCAGAGTGCCTTTTCCTGAATCGGTAGTTAGAAATATCATTTATCAGGTAAGTCGCCATAATTAATTATTTATGTATTAAGAGCGAAAAGTGATACATTATTGCTTGAGAGTAATAGTTACAGCGCAACGCGAAGCGAAGCGTTACTCCGCTTGGCGTTGCGCTGTAATTACTCGAAAGCGATAATGTCACTTTATGCTTGTAATACATACAACATTATTTCTACAATCACTTATTAAAATGAAACTATGTTTAAATCATTAACTTTAACATCAAATAAATAGACTACAGTGATGACGATCTTAGTGTTTTAGTTTTTCAGAAAAATAGGCAAAAAATACTTTTTTTGCGTATTTGAGTATTTGCAAATTTTTTGCTTCTTACACCACGTTACGAAGAAATTATATTACTTTTCGTATAAATGTCTTTGATTTTTCTGGTAACAAATTCAAAGTTAACGCTTTTGCAATACTGGCATTGTGTTTTATGATTATTATATAAACATTATAGTGAAAGAGGTAATACGTGTAGGTATGAAGATTTTTTTGTTTCCAAAGGATCTGGTTGAAAAGAAGGGGTGGATTTAATTACTAAAGTAAGAAAATATGGTGAAGAAAAAGAACTAAATTTATCACCCTTGGGGGACGGCTTACAAATTATGTCACTATGAGAAGCCCTGTCGATATTTCATATCCCCTCCATCCTCCATGTCATCCGCTCTCCCAGTGGATAAAGAAAATATTCATTAAAATTCAAAATGGAGAACATAAAAAGTCCCATCCACCATTAAATCATAAACAAAATTCCAAGTATATACCTAATCATTCTCTTTCTTTCAAACGAACGTGATCTAAAATTCTTCGCAGACAATTTCCACATAAATATTTTATTCGATAATCAATACTCAAATATTATGACAATGACCAACAATATAATTGATGTGAAATCATAAGCAGCAACGGACACATATAAAATATAAATGTGCGTATATTAACAATAAATACATTTTCAAGGACATCGCTTTCGGCCAAGGGCACGGGGCTAGTTAACCCATTTTTTATGCCTTAGTACATTAAGGACAATGATAATTTATTTACATTGTTTTTAAAAATAATAATTATTATTGATAAATAAAAAACTGGATCGTTAGTATATTTTATAATACTTTACATTTTAATTTAGTATCATGTTTATATGGCATTGAGCCATAATTATTCATCATCATTCATCATTTGGTTCTACAACTCTATGTAGCCCAGTCGGGATAGCATTTGACCTTGCATTACGAGCTGCCCCAAATTTTATTTTTCTAATCTTTAGAGGGGGTGTATATTAGTGTAAATTTAAAATCTCGACTGAATTTCACCGTTGCGTTAGCCGCCAGCTTGATTTTAAACGAGAACCGTTTTTGCTCAATATCTCCACCATTTTCAACTTTTCGACAAAAACTGTAGAAATTGAAATTGTTGAAAATGCAATTTTCTATAATTTCGTTTATTATAATTTTTTTAGTGCGGTCAGTATTTTCCCAGTTATGGGGGGAAATAGTGACAGTTAGAGCATAATTATTGAATTATTGAATTATCTCGTTTATTATCAGATCTACTGCAAATATGTATCTATACAAAAATGAAGAGAATTAAATTTTGTACAATTTTGATTTCTTTAATTTTTTTGATAAAATTAATATTTAAGGTAGTACGTATGCGTTAAAAGTGCGAGCGTAAACCTGATTGATTTTATAGCAACTGTTTTTGTTCAATATCTCCGCCATTTTAAACTTTTCGACAAAAAGTGTAAGGACTGAAATTGTTGCAATTACGATTTACTACAATTTTCGGGAGAACCAGTAGCGGGTCTACGAGGAGGGGAATGGGAAAATTCCCCCCAACAGGGTCCAAAATTAAAAAAAAAACTAAAATTGTCGAAATATTAAAATATATTAGCTGACATGAAACTTAAAGTATCGACAGACAGATTCAACCAATAAAACCAGATAGTTAATAACATTAAGTGAACTAATGCATATTATAAGTTATTATTTATGTCGTTTATGTGCTTAGTTTGGTTGGTGTTTCATTGGAAGCTTCAAAAATTGTATAAAATATAATTCTCTTTATTTTTTTATGTACAATTATGTCGTAAAGTTAATAATAAATGAGACAATTCAATAATTATGCTTCCCCTCCGTTTCCACTATTTTCCCCATTAACTCGGAGAATATTGATTGAATAAAAAAATTGTAGGAAATTGCATTTCCAACAATTTTAGTTCCTACCGTTTTTACCGAAAAGTTGAAAATGGCGGAGATATTATGCAACAACGGTTCTCCTTTAAAATCAATATGGCGGCTAATGCAACCGCGAAATTCAGTCGAGATTTTAAATTTACACTACTATTGATCTCCCCTAAAGGATAGAATTATAAAATTTGGGGCAGCTTGGAAACAAGATTCAATTCAATAATTATGCTTCCCCCACCACTTCTTATTATTTTCCCACCTAACTCGGAAAATATCAACCGCATGAAAAAATTGTTAAACAGAAATTGTAGGAAATCAAATTTGGAACAATTTTAGTTCAAAATGGCGTAGATATTACGCTTACGCTCGCGCCATTACCGCAAACGTTCTACCTTAAATATTAATTTTAGCAAAAAAATGAAAGAGATCTAAATTGTGTATAATTTAATTCTCTCTATTTTTGTATTGGAACATTTTTGTCGTAAAATTAATAATACACGAGATAATTCAATAATTATTATCTAACTGTCACTATTTTCCGCCATAACTCGGAAAATATCGACCGCACGAAAAAACTGTAACAATAGAAATTATAGAAAATCACATACAGTAAAACCTCGATATAACGGACTAATTGGGGGTAAGGGGTGTCCGTTATAAGTCCTTTGTATAAAAATAGGTTTAAAATAAATAAAAAAACGTTTATTTTAAGTTTTGTACGCACTTTTGAAATTTGCGTTTTTTTTATAATTAGAAATGTGTCCGCATTATGCTGCAATAAAAATTTTATTGAAATTCTTTGGGGACGTTTTGGGAAATACAGTAACTTTTTTTCATATTTGGCAGGATTTTTTTGTCCGTTATATCCGAAGTCCGTTAAATAGAGGTCCGTTATATCGAGGTTTTACTGTATTTAACAATTTTGGTTCGTATAATTTTTGTCTAAAAGTTGAAAATGGCGGAGATATTGAGCAAAAACGGTTCTCGTTTAAAATCAAGGTGGCGGCTAACGCAACGGCGGAATTTAGTCGAGATTTTAAAATTTCACTACTATTGACCCCCCTAAAGATTATAAAAATAAAATTTGGGGCAGTTCCTAATGTAAGGTTAGGCGTGTTATTCGTCTAACCCGACTGGACTAATGTGAGTTTTGGCCGCGTTTAATATTTCCCTTCATTGTTGTCGATCCTGAGCAACTATTTCCCATTGCTGTAGTACTCCCATTTTTCGTAGATCACTGGCTATTGCGTCCTTCGCAATATAATTGTTGGCAATGAAAATTTATTTTTAATTAACTAATGTTTGACGTTTCGATTTCTACGTTCCGATTTAAATTATCACTTCAACCACAACATAAATATCAGAAATATTTGTGTGTGTGTCATCGAATTTCCTGACTGTGGACTTAATCCATTAGCCGAACTTATTTTTGCTCTACAGATATTTATCTCACATATTACTATTAAAATAGGATTTTGTATTTTAAAGATATACCTAGATTCTATAACAATAAATGGATAATTTAATCTTTAGCTACAATCATACAGTATTACACATTTATATACATATATCTATATCATAAATATATATTCTAGTATTATTCAATATTATTCTTTATTGTATGTTTTTTTTATTATTATTATTTTCTTTTTTTTTATTTTTTATTATTTATATATATTTTTTTTTCTTTCTTTTTTTATTTCTTTTTTTTTTCTTTTTTTTTTATTTATTTTTTTTTGTTTTTTTTTTCAATTGTATTATAAGGAATGTCAACAAGGAGTACTTCTGCTCAGGGGTCTTTCAGAGCAATGCACACACACAAGACTAGACCACGGAAAGGTAGGTAGACAAATGGGATAAACACAGGTATTATAGTTTAAAAATTTTAATTTTATACTAAGTATGTGTTTAATTAGGATCTCATATACACGTTCGTCTAAATATCAGAAAGGAATGCTCCAATGAAAATGAATTCCATGAAGAAAAAAACCTGCTAACAAAAGGTTTGACTAAAAATGAGTAAGTGCGCGTTGTCAATTATAAACTAGAAATTCTACAGAATTGAAGAGAAGGAAGAGAAATATGCTTTATTGTCATTGAAAATTGTACTAGTATAGTACCCTCGGAGATCCGTGGAAAAAATTTACACCCAAAATAACAAAATTCAGTTTGACAACACTGTGTGAATGTTGATAGTAACATATCCTTTTTAAGATAAACACAACTGTAATTTAGTCCAAACAAATTAATATATTTTTTTGCCAACAAAAATGAGATTTTTCAACCAAATAATGTTTCAAATATGATGTGCAAAATAATTTTTATTTGGGTTCTGCTAATGGGCTTGCTCTTTTTGTCATTAAAGTAAAAAAAAACTTCAAATTTCACTCATTAAATCATTATTGTCCGGTTATCGTCTTAATTATTTTAACTGTATTAATATCCCTCGATTAATTCTGAATGATTAATAGGTTGTTAAAACATTTTATCTGTAGCGGTTTCTGCAATATCTTAAAAATATCGAATTCCATTGATAAAATGCACATATCCCACCGATCTTCGCTTCGACAATACAATAATTTTATAGACAAAGCTTAAGGGGATGGGTACGTATTTTCGGCTGCAATGCTATTCAAATATGGATTCATTTTTTCGAATCCTTAAAAAACTAATAAGTATTTTTGAAAAATTAACACAGAATGAAAGATTTCGTTCTTACCGAGGGCCGAAAGTCCCTGAAAACTTCTATAATGTTTATTTTAATAAATTACAGGGGTGAAAAACTAAGAGAAAATGTACTGTGATTTTTAATTTCAAATATCTCATTCAAAAGAAACTTTTTATTTATTCTATAGAATTTTCGGCCCTCGATAATAATTTAGTCTTTCATTCTGCGTTTAAATTTTTTTAAAATATTTATTACTTTTTTCAGGATTCGAAATCCATTCCATATCACATTCCATGGTGAT
Organism: Diabrotica virgifera virgifera; assembly: GCF_917563875.1. Lineage (NCBI taxonomy): Eukaryota > Metazoa > Arthropoda > Insecta > Coleoptera > Chrysomelidae > Diabrotica > Diabrotica virgifera. The sequence goes on along the minus strand of NC_065449.1, from coordinate 198,675,007 downwards.
ATTTTCCAAATCGAACATTCGCTATATTTGTCATACAACGCACTGAGCCAAATAGAATAAATATGATGACAAAATAGTGACAGTTTTAAATATTTTACATGGCATCGGAAATATTTTGAGTTGTTGACTAAATAATATTGATAGTGTACTTGATAAATAATTGATTTAAGACGTGAACTTAATAAAAAGTTATTTACTGTTTATTATTTATGGAAGATCCAAGCAGAGAATACATCAGGATATATTCTGTGATCCAAGTATTTTTTTGGTAAAGATGTTCAAAATTGTAAACGTTCCATAGTAACAATATATTATTAAAAAATCACTTCAACACTTTTCCTCTTTTCTTGATTGAGTATTAGTTTTTGTTGTACATATAAATTATTACAATCACTGAATACGTATTAGTGAAAAAATTATCACATTTATTAACTGAATTAATAATTTGCAATTATACAAATAATAGCTATCCAAGAACATTCAAAAGCCATCTCTTTAAAGTTAATGATGACATTGTCAAGTAGAATGACATTCTAGTAATGTTTATACATACCATTGTGAATTTTACTACACGCAATTTGCCGCGTAAAGACAAAAAAAGTAGGGACAGCCGTAAAATATTTGCGAATTATGTCTTTGGCCTTAATAGAATCTAGGTACTATTTTTATTGAGAATAAGCCACAATTTTACAAATAAGTTTATTTTAAGTTTATTTTGACGTTTCGATTTCCATTTCGGAAATCGTTCTCAAATTACAAAACATTTTTGTCAGAACGATTTCCGAAGTGGAAAATGAAACGTCAAAATAAACTAATTTTGAAACGTTAAAAAGTTGGAAGTAGGCTGCAGTCCTTAAATCCTTTAAATTTAAGGACTTGCAATATACAGTGATGAGTGCGCTAATAACCGGCAGAAAAGCGTTCTTATAAGTTTCGGATGTTAGAAATCATATTGGCAATGATAATCTTGCTCACTACGGCTCGAAACAGTTCCACTGAGGTTTTTGTTGTACATATAAATTATTACAATTACTGAATACATAGTTAGTGAAAAAATTATCACATTTATTAACTGGATTCTTCTTCTTGTAGTGCCTATCCGTTTCGGATGTTGGCGACCATCATGGCAATCTGCACTTTGCACAATGCTGCTCTGAAAAGATTTGTAGTGGTTGTGTTGAACCACGTTCGTAGATTTCTCAGCCAGGAAATCCTTCGCCTTCCTGGTCCTCGCTTTCCCTCTACTTTTCCCTGCAAGACCAGTTGCAGCAGTCCATATCTCTCACTGTTCCTCATGATGTGACCGAGGTATTCGATTTTGGCTGTTTTTATTTTGATTAACAGCTCTTTTTCTTTTTTCATTCTCATCAAAACACCCTCATTAGTAATGTGGTCGGTATAAGATATCTTCAGGATTCGACGATAAAGCCACACCTCAAAAGCCTCAATTTTCTTGCAGGTGGCGTCTGTGAGAGTCCACGACTCAACTCCGTACAACAGTATAGGAAATATATAACATCGTAGTAATCTGACTTTTATGGGTATCGACAAATCATGACATTTGAACAACTTTGCCATTTTTTGAAATGCAGATCTTGCTTTCTCTATCCTACATTTGATTTCTATAGAATGGTCCCAATTTTCATTGACGTTCGTACCAAGGTAGGTGTATGTTTTTACTCTTTCTATTTGTTGACCATTCACACTGATTCGTTCAAATTGCTGTTGTCTTAGAGATCATCATACATTTGGTTTTCTTAGTGTTTAGTGAAAGTCCGTATCTCTGACTGACTTCTGCGATTCTGCTCATTAACTCCTGTAGGGCTTCAGAACTGTCACCGAATACCACAGTGTCGTCTGCGTATCTTATGTTCTTGATACATTCTCCGTTAATTCTGATTCCGGCTTCAACATCATCCAATGCTTCTTGAAAAATTTCCTCAGAGTAGATGTTAAACAGCAGTGGGGATAGTATACATCCCTGACGAACCCCACGTTTGATTTTGATATCGTCGGATTCTCCTGCCTCTGTCCGGATAGATGATGTTTGATTCCAGTACAGATTGCTGATAATCCTTAAATCACAGGTGTTTATTCCAATATTGGTTAATATCTCCATCAGATTGTCGTGCTTTACTGTATCGAACGCTTTATGGTAATCAATGAAACATGCATAAATATCGCAATTCACGTCTCTACATCGTTGAAATAGCACTTGTATACTAAATAGAGCCTCTCTTGTACCCACTGCATTTCGAAAACCAAACTGTGTTCGGCTGATTTTTTCTTCGCACAGTCTATATATCCTTTGATGTATAATTTTTAGAAATAGCTTTAAAATATGGCTCATTAAGCTGATGGTTCGGAAATCACTGCAGGATATGGACTTTGTTTTCTTTGGTAAAGCAACAAACGTCGACTTCAACCATGCTTTTGGTATTACTCCGCTTAAATATATGTCGTTAAATATTTTGGTTAGGCGTTGAGTACCGTCGGTGTCAAATAGTTTTATGAGTTCAGCATATGCATTGTCAGGTCCAGGAGCTTTGCCATCTTTTAGTTGTGATATTGCTCTTTCCACTTCACCTGATGTGATTGGTAAGTGGTCATCACATATTAACTGGATTAATAATTTGCAATTATACAAATAACAGTTCCAAGAACATTCAAAAGTCATCTCTTTAAAGTTAATTATGACACTGTCAAGTAGAATGACATTCTAGTAATGTTTACATATCCATACCAGTGTGAAGTTTACTACACGTAATTTGCCGTGTAAAGACAGAAAAAGTAGGGATAACCGTAAAATATTTGCGAATTATGTACCGATTTAATATGGTCCGTCAAATAAAATACAAAACGTCAGACCGCGTATTTTAAATTTAATAAATATTTTCCAAAAATTTAATATTTCTAAACTAGACATTACGCTTGCGAGGTGTGAACAGTTTCTGTTTTGCAACAGTTAAAGTTTGCCACTAGTTTAGGGTCTTAACCTAGCTAACAACCGCCGGTGTTGTTGCTTAAGTGTTTGCATATAGGTAAGTTGAGCATTTTTGCTTATATTTTTTTTTTTCAAGCGGCTTTCTTTTATGCTATTTTGCTTGCTCTTTTTATTTCTTTTTGCTTTCTAGTTATTAATACTTCATTGACTGGTTTTTTCTTACAATGAGTGAGGAAAAGGGGGGCTCAGTCCCCCCTTATCCTGATACTTCTTCTCCGGCTAAAATTGCAATGACTAATAATTCCGAAAAAAATCAAAATCAGACTTCCGACAATAATCCTCAGGAAGAAAAAAAGGTTAATACATACTCCGAAAAAGATCATGGACCTTTTGTAGTATATCTTGAATCTACAAATATACCGAATATAAAAATTGGCACATTCAATACAATTAAAATAGCTCGAGATATATTCAACCTCAAACTTAATGACGTTAAAAAAATAGATAGTAAAGGGCTCAATAGAGTTTCAGTTGAATTTGCCAATTTTCACTCGGCTAACATGCTACTTAAGAACACTCAACTTCTAAATCAGGGATACAAGATATATATACCTTTTAACTTCGTAACCTGCAAAGGTATCGTCAGACAGATTGATACAGATATTGATGAAAAAGAACTTCTTCGGTGTTGCGATACAGGAAATGACATTGAAATTTTACATATAAAAAGATTAAATAGAAGAGTAATTAAAGATGGAGTAACTTCTTATGAACCCACAGGTACGACACTATTTACATTTCGAGGCGTTCTTATGCCCAAAACTGTGTTTTTTTATGGCATACCAAGACTAGTGGACACATATATTGCCCCAGTGACACAGTGCTATAACTGTCTTAGATTTGGCCACACAAAAACAAACTGTAAAGGGAAAGAAAGATGTTTTAATTGCGGGGAAAACAAACATGAAGACGTATGCATGACAAAATGTTTTTACTGCAAGGACTCTCACAAATCTATTGACAAGAGCTGCCCAGAATATACAAGACAAAAGAATATTAAAGAACTGATGGCGTATGAAAATTTGACATTTTTTGAGGCAAGTGAAGCTATTCCAAAATCATACATCTCAAATAATAAATTTATTTATAACCCGAGAGATTTTCCAAATTTTAAAAATAACAGCAGGCCATTAGAAAATACTCCAAGTACCAGTACAAATAATTCTAACACCATAGAACCATCGCAACGAAGAACAAACAATTTTAGATCATCTACAGTAAAGCGTTCCTTTCAACAGGTGGTTCTGAATTCCGACAACAAACGGAGAGTCGTGCAAAAACGTCAAGATAAGCAACCAAATGAAAAGAGTATATATACACAGCAATTAAGACCAGAAAAGCCAACCTCTTCCCCCACTAGCTCATTTTCTCGTTCAGAACCTTTCAAATCAAGAACCTCAGCTAATTTATCACAAAACTCCAATCAAGCCTGGCAATCCAGTGCATCGCAAAACTTTCAAAATATTGATACCTTTTCTTCAAATGACTTTTTAAACTCATGCCTAAATTTTATTAGTAATACATCATCAGAAAACTTAAATTTACTTAAAAACCATTTATTTTCCCGATTAAACGTAGAGTCCTATATGGACCAAGAGGATAAATCTGATTCTGATTTTAATTAATTAAACATATATCAAATCACATAATCATGAATTCAAAAAAGAAATTAAAAATTATTCAGTGGAATATTAGAAGTATTAAATCAAACAGGGAAAACATAACGAACTTAATTTTCAAAGAAGACCCTGACATAATTGCTATTAATGAAACTTGGCTTAAACAAGATTTTAATTTTTCTTTGAAGTATTATAATGTCAGACAGGACAGAGATGACGGATATGGTGGAGTAGCTACTTGTATCAAGAAATCTATTATTTTTTCTACAATTCAGAAATACAACTCAGACCAAATCCAATACATAACAACAAAAATTGGTAACTTATACATAATAAACATTTACTCCAATACAAATAATGCCATAACTCTTCCTTTCTTGAGCTCAACAATAGAAAACATACCTACAGAAAACTTAATTATACTAGGTGATCTAAGCTCTCACCATCCCCTATGGGATAAATGTCCTACCAATAAGGGAGGAAAAAATATTTATGATTTTATTTTTGATAAAGAATTAATTATCCTAAATGATGGGTCAGCAACATTGTTTCAACCTCCTAATAATAATCGTAGCGCTGTAGATCTAGCCATAGCAAGTAATAATATGGCTCTATGTTCTACTTGGGGTGTCATACAAGATTGTGGAAATAGCAACCATTTCCCCACCTTTGTCATAATAAACAACTGTGAGTTTAACAAAAATGATAGCATCTATACACAAACATACAAAATGAGAAATATTAAAAGAGCAGACTGGTATACATTCCACACTGGGATGATAACAGGAATGCTTGATTTACCGGTAAACTCTAATTACAATGAGTTTTTGGAGGTAGTTAATCAAGTAGCAGATAACTCAATTCCCTATAAAAACTGTAGAACACAGGGTAAACCTTCAAATCCGTGGTGGGATGAAGAATGTTCACTTTGGATTAAAAGCCGCAAACAGGCAATTCAAAACTTTAAACAATCTGTTTCCTTAGAGAACTATATAAACGCTAAACGTATAATCGCCCAAACTAAACGAAACCTCAGAATTAAAAAAAGAAATAAATTCATAAACTTCTGTGAATCATTAAATAAGGAATCTAACACTACCTATGTCTGGAATAAAGTTAAAAAATTCTCAAATAACAAAAATTACGGCCAGACATTTCATAACCCAGCAGATAACATTAAAACAGAAATTCTACAGAACATGTCTACAGTTTTTATTGATCCAAATTTTGAGCTTGACGATATAAACGAGCAAGTTTCCCCTTTTACAATCTGGGAACTTAACAATGCTGTAAATAATAAAAAAAATTCGGCACCAGGTATGGACGACATTCCTTACCTTATGATAAAACATCTACCACTACAAGCTAAACATTTTCTGTTGAATATCTACAATAATTGTCTAAATGGTGACAACCTTCCTGAAGATTGGAAAAACCATAATGTTATAAATATCTTAAAGCCACACAAAAATCCACTCTTGGCCAGTAGTTTCAGACCAATAGTTTTATCCTCTTGTGTGCTTAAAACATTAGAAATATTAATCAAGAATCGCCTAGATTGGTCCTTAGAACATAACTGTTCATTCACCAACCATCAGACAGGTTTTAGAAAAGGAAGAGGCACTGCTGACAACTTGACCCTCCTTCATTCCACAATTGTGGAAGCCTTTGAATCCTCCCAATCGGTTTTGGCCATCTTTCTTGATATCAAAGCAGCATATGATAATGTCAATATATACAAACTTTATAGTAAACTAAAACTTCGAAATATTCCATCTGCAATAAATAATATTGTGTTCAAAATTTTACAGAACAGACTTTTATATTCAAGATCTAATGATGGTGACTTTTTGGGACCTTTCATGGCAACTAAGGGGCTACCTCAAGGTTCTCCCTTAAGTACCATTTTGTTTAATATTTATATAGCAGAATTGTTTTGTATTAGCAATAATGAAGTTAAAATATGTGGATATGCAGACGACTTGGTTTTGTATATTAAGGGATATGATATCCAAAGCATGGTAAGTAAAATAAACAAAGAATTGGAAAACACATTACACTGGCTTGCAGAACATGACTTGTCCTTATCCAAAGACAAATGTGAAGCTGTATGGTTCACAAAGGGTAGGCGAAGAGATAATCTAACAGAAATCAAAATCAACAACACAGCCATTCCTCTAAAAAATGAAGTGAAATTTCTAGGCATAATTTTTCATAAGCATCTATCATGGGACTTACATGTTGACAATATTATACTCAAGGCAAAGAAAAATATTAACATCCTACGTGCAATATGTAGAGTCTGGTGGGGAGCTGACCCACGAACACTCCTAATGGTTTTTAATGCCTTGATCAGATCTCATCTCGATTATGGTTCCTTCCTATTCAACCCAATATCACAAAAATGCAACAACAAACTCAATGCAGTATTTTTTGAGGGACTTAAGATATGTTTGGGGTGCATGAAGTCTACACCAAATTTGGCAATCTTGGCAGAGTCTGCCCAAATGGACCTAGAACATAGAAGATTATTGTTAGCCTCTAAATTTTTAAGTAAAATCATCATTATTGAGAATCATCCCATAATATTACTCCTAATTGAAATACGTAAAAGACTTATAAACAAACCTAATTTTTATACAAGGCATAATGTACCATACTTGGTTTCGGCATTAGAATATTTTTTTCCATATTTTAAAAAAATATACAAAAGCCCAAATTTTCCATGCTATGAATTAGACTATGATACACTAATGAATCCACTTCCAATTCTAAATTGTAATATCAAAAAATATGACCCGATGATTAAAGATAAATTCCTTATGACTACTGAACAATATGGAAAAGACCATACCTTTATATATACTGATGCCTCAAAAAACAAAGAAAGGGTAGGTTTTGGGATATGCATCCCGAGTATTGAATATAATTTCTCCTCAAGACTTCCTGGAGCTCTAAGCATAAGCAAAGCAGAGAGTATAGCAATACATCAAGCGGTGGAAGTCGCAACTACAAAACATCTAAAGAAAGCTATAATATTTTCTGATTCGCTCAATGCAATAACCAATATTAAAACATGTAATATATCTGCTTCAGCAGATATAAGGGCCCTAAAAACAAAGAAACTTATATCTTCAGCCAATGAGAATGGTACCAAAATTCTCCTTTCCTGGATACCTGGACACTCTAATATATTTGGTAACACCCAGGCTGATATACTGGCAAAAATAGGAAGAGACCTGAATGTACCCATGGAAGTACAACTGAATTCCCAGGATGCCCTATCAGTCATCAGAGGAAAAATTACAAAAGAGTACCAAGAAAAATGGAAATCTTTAGTCCAGAAGAAGACTTCGCAATACAAAACAATTCAAGACTTCTTTCCTACAAAACCTTGGTATTCAAATTTTCCATATAGAAATAGAAGACACACTACCACCATCATTAGAATGCGCACAGGCCATTGTTTAACAAAACAACATCTGTATAAAATGAATATAAAAGATAATCCTTTTTGTGAATGTGGTCGTCTCGAGGATCTAAACCACATCTTTTTTGAATGCCCGATTAATGTGATTCCTAATTTTGATATATACACAAAATTTATTTCCATGAACTTCAAAACACCGCTCTCTATATACAATATTCTAAGTTCCTTAACGGAAGAATCAGTCAATGTAATTATGCGTTTTCTTGCAATTAACCAAATAAGCTTATAAACTGCAATGCGTTTTCTAGCAATTAACAAAATAAGCTTACAAATTGCAAGGCTCAACTGTTTATATGTATCCGTGTTATATTATGTTGCTATTTGTCATTTAATTTATGTTTTAATTTTTAATCATACTTAACATGACCCAATTAATCTCATTTAATTATAATCATCACACCTCATCAAAAGCTTCCTTACAAGAACATAGTCAGCGATTTTGGTATGGCTTAGAACCAGACTACGTCAAGATCGCTAATAAATCGTGCTGGTAATCGCCTTGCAGCGAAACCAAAAACAAAAAAAGAAGAAGAAGAATGTACCGATGGTCTTAAAAACAATCGAAAAACAAAACAATACAATTTACAAAAATTACATAAATCGTCAAATTAAAAAAAAAACAAATAAATAAAATAATAACAATCTATTGCAAAATTTAAATAAAATGCAAAAAATAATCAACCTTAAGAACTAATCAGTTAAATAAGTTAAGCTGCTACGTGATACCCAAATATAGATAAAAATAATACTTTTACGCAAGGGATAATTTCTTAGTTATTGATTAAAAAATTCTTCTACTGAATATGGTCTTTCAGATATTCAGATAGATAGGCTTTTGTCATTTTACGGAAATTGGGGAAAGCTGTTGCAGATTTTAGTTACGAGGGAGATACTTGTATAGTTTTTTTGCAGAATATAATAATATGTAGATTTTTTACTAACTCGGTGGATGGGATCGGTAAATAGACGCCAAAAGAAGAATTTCTGGTGAAGTACTCATGATCAGGTCTTGCTGGAAAGATATGTAGATGTTTACGAATTAAGCAAACAGTTTTTAAATATAAAGAAGAAAGTGTTAAAATCCCCTGATCTTTGAAGTAGCTTCTGCAATGTGTTGTTCTTCTGAGGCCAAACAGATATTTTATTGCTCTTTTTTGTAATTTAAAAATAACATCGGATTGGGCAGCTCTACCAGAACCCCAAAAAGGAAGACCCTATCGAAGATGCGACTCGAATAAAGGAAAATATGCTATTTTGGAAGAGGCTAAATTGATTTTCTTCGAAACAGATCTTATTGCATAACAGGTTGAGGAGAGTTTCTTACTTAACACATCGATATGAAGGAACCATTTAAGGTTGCTATCTAATAAAATACCAAGAAATTTTACAGAATCAACGGTACTGATCTGACTGTTATTAAGAGGTAAGAGTTGAAGAGCTCCTTTATAGGTCAATGCTACTGTTTTATCTTCATTACAAGAGGGTAAATTAGAATCGGACCAGGTTTTTTTGTGAATAGATTAGAAGTTATAGTAGTTAGAGTTGCAATATATGAGATTCTCCAAGTAATAGTGGTATCATCAGCAAAAAGAAAAATTTTCCATCGATTTTTAAAGTGATGTCATTAATAAATATAAGGAAAAGTAGAGAACCCAATACTGAACCTTGTGATACATACAGTGATTTTGAGACTAGAGTCTGTATCACTTACTCTAACCTGTTTTTCCTATTATCCAGTAAGGTTGAAACCAATTCAAAGAAATATCTCGAATTCCGTAGAAATTTAGTTTTTTTATCAAAATGTCGTAATTTACACAATCAAAATCTTTTCATAGTCACAAAAAATATTGACAGTCTGAAAATTATTGTTCAGTACAAGCTTCAGTACAAAATAAACTTCATGTAGTACAGAAAACATGGCATCAGTGGTACATTTATTACTTAAAAAGCCGAACTGGTTTTGTGATAAAATGTTTTCAACTAGAAAAGACATAAGTCGGGCTTTTACGAGTGTCTCAATAATTTTGGACAGTATCGGCAGTAATGCAATAGGTCTATAATTGCAGGCATTAGATTTTTCACCACCCTTATGAAGAGGAATAATGAGGCTGTCTTTATGCAATCTGGAAATTTACCCTTCTCAAAAGAATCAGTAATTAGTGAGATGAGGACTTCTAACACATCTTCTAAGAGATTTGAGAAATTTTTTATGGATAGTCCATCAGTACTACAGGAAGTACTTTTGATACTATTGATTGTTTGTATCAATTCAGATTTATCAAGTGGTCTTATAAATAATGAATTCGAGACCTTTCTTGAATTATGGAGATAGGAAATGGGATCTTGTTTTGGCATAATAGTTGATGTTATATTTTTAATTACATTAACAAAGTATTCATTTAGATTTTCAGGGTCAGGAAGGGAAAATGTTTGAGCTGTGTGAGTTGTACCGGGTGTCCACTTATATTTTCCCCCATTTTAACTGCCTATAACTTCTAAACGGCTCAAGATAGAAATATGCGGTTTTCGCTGAAATGTTTTATTTTAGTAAAAGTTTTGTCTGAATGGACTGAATTTTTTATATCGCTTTCAAATACGAAAATAAAAATGGCGGATTTTTGAAAAAAACGTTGTTGACTTTTTTTTAATAGAACACCCAGTATATTTTTTTGTAAATTGAAAGAAAGGTCACTCACCTATCCAGCGATATAAAGTTTTTCAAAATCGGTTGTCAAATGACTGAGTAATTAATTTTTAAAATGAGAGGTGCAACGTGGATATCACAGCAAATTGATATTATGTTATGTGATTTCCACATTGCATCTCTCATTTTAAAAATTAATTGCTCAGTCATTTGGCCACCGATTTAAAAAAAAATTATATCGTTGGATAGGAAAATGACCGTTTTTTCAAGTTTTTAGGTAAATAACTATTTTTTATGACGCTTTTAAATTAAAAATGGCGGATTTTTGAAAAAAAAACGTTGTTGACTTTTTTTATTGAAATACCCAGTATGTTTTTTTTGTAGCTTGAAAAAACGGTCATTTACCTATCCAGCGATATTAAATTTTTTAAAATCGGTTGTCAAATGACTGAGCAAATAATTTTTAAAATGAAAGATGCAATGTGGAAATCACTTAACAATATCATTTTGCTTAGTTATGTTATTTACAGTTGAGTCCGCGAGTCTTTACCCGTGCGTCATTAACACCTGGCGAGATAAAACACATACTTTTGATCTATAGTATTTTTACTACAAAAGCGATATTACGTAGGTCAAAATTTTTGACGTAAGAGAACTGTCAAAACATTAGAATGTGACTTTTCATTATTGCCATGTTTATTATAAACATGGCAATTATAATGAAAAGTCACATTCTAATGTTTTGATAGTTCTCTTACGTCAAAAATTTTGACCTACGTAATATCGCTTTTGTAGTAAAAATACTATAGCATCATTGTCTTCCACGCATGAAATTAATGACAAACCAGCTGCCGCCTGTTATTAAGTAAAAACACATGTTATTTTTATTAACGATTTACACTCAGTGCATTGAAAAGAGATAGGTATTCCAAAGAAAGACGGTTGGGATGTCTTCACATATTTTAAGTACAATTTCTGACGTTTTGGTTTGTTTACTTTTGTGGCTGTCAGTTTGTTGAATTTTTTGCTGTTATTTTTTCGAATTTTTGCATTTTGAAGATTTTTATAGTATACAAACAGTTGTTTTCACAACTAATTTTATATTGGAGTTAGAAATTTTGTAATAAGTTTATGTTATTTTACGATAAATTTTGACAACGTACAAAGCTAACCTCATTGTTGACACAGTTGAATGCTTGTGTTTAAAGTTCCGCCAAAGTGAATAAAATAACAAAAAGAAAATATGTTATTGAATTCTTTTATAAATTGTTTATTTATTTATTAATCAATGATAATAAAATAATTTATTAAGCTACTTCAAATGTAGCTGTAATTATGCACCAAAATTTTAAAGCAAAACTTAAATTTGACATTCTATTTATTTGATAACGTCAAATTTTATACTATAACCCATGATCGGAATAATATCCACTTGCCGTTGCGTTTAGTAAATTTCCGACTTATTTCGTTTGCTTTAAATGATGACGCACTTGTAAAGACTCGCGGACTCAACTGTAGGTATGTGATATCCACGTTACACCGCTCATTTTAAAAATTAATTACTCAGTGATTTGACAACCGATTTTGAAAAACTTTATATCGCTGGATAGGTGAATGACCTTTCTTTCAATTTACAAAAAAATATACTGGGTGTTCCATTAAAAAAAAGTCAACAACGTTTTTTTCAAAAATCCGCCATTTTTTTTGTATTTGAAAGCGATATAAAAAATTCAATCCATTCAGACAAAACTTTTACTAAAATAAAACATTTCATCGAAAACCGCATATTTCTATCTTAAGCCGTTTAGAAGTTATAGGCAGTTAAAATGGGGGAAAATATAAGTGGACACCCGGTATTTCGAAGATCGTTTATTATGGACTAAGTTTCTTTTGCAACATTTTTAGAGCTTTCCACACGATCTTAATAGGGCTTTTCATCGATTGTCATTTGTTTCGAGCTTCTGTCATATGTTGTATAGTCTGTGTATAATATTAATATACACAGATTATACGACATTTGACAGAAGCTCGAAACAAATGACTGTGAATGAAAAGCCCTATGGTAGGCCTTTTTAGCTGATTTGATAAGTTTTCGATAGGTTGCCCTGTACTTGGTGAATATTTAGTGACAGAGACGTTGCTAGTAAATTTTTTTATGTACAGTTAGTAGTGAACGCATATTCTTGGCTGATATGCGGATACCTTTGGTAGTCCAGGGTTTGCGATGTTTTGGTTAATTGTATTTATAATAGATTATTTATAATTAGATATTACGGAACATTAAAAAAACTTAAATTCAGTATTTAAAACGTAAGTATATTTAAGTTAAAAATATATACCACAGCTTTGACCAACTAATATTGTTTATAATTAATGTTTTTAATTTTAATTTTAAATTAATCACTTTGACATTTATGTCAAATTTCCAGTAAACGTTTACAAACTTGTCACTACTGGCGTTCGCGAATTTGTAAATATCCCCTCTACGTACGAGCTCACAGCGTATAGGTATGTAAAAGGCTTGTCAGACAAATTGGAAAGGATAAGAAATAAGTACACAAAAACATATAAAACAACTAACACTCTGAGGTATATCCTGTCCAAAACCAAACCCTACAATACACAAAAAGATCCAAAAACTGCACCTATAAAACACCCTGTAAATGCAACAATTTCTACGTGGGAGAAACTGCAAGACCATTAAGACTTAGTGTCAGCGTAAACGTGCATGAAACATACATCAAGGACAGTGACATCGAGAAATTAGGCCAGGGTAATAAGACAAAAATATACCCTGTTCGTGACACTCGAGCAGCCAGGGTACTGAAGCGTTTTTTCGACAAGTAATACCTATAGGAACAAATTGTAACTATTTCCTGCGTAGGATCTGGCGGCCATTTTTATTTATAAACAATTAACTGTCAAAAAATAAAACAGTGAAACTTATGATTTTTTAGTACAAATATCTTTGAGATTATGGAAAAAGCTTTAAAATGGCATATTACAAAGTTTGATATACTCATTTATTGTTAATATAATTGCGAAAAAAGGTCGGAATTGCAAAAACAATTATTTTCGCAATAACTGCTGTAAAAATTAGTGTACAGATTTGAAATTTTTGGCAAATGAGGGTTCTTTGGTGCTTAATATGTGATAAAAATTTCAAAGCGATTCATTTAATTGTTTAAATTTTATTCGAATTGTTTATCTCAGTGAGCTTTTTTTTGCACTAACATAAGTCAGAAAAAAATGACGTTAGAACCATTCCACAGGTGTCAAATGGAAGAGCATGAACTATATTTTCAACTTGGTTTAAAAAAAGCGAATAAAAAATGCATTTATTAGTAATAAATAATTGTGCAAAAGTATCGTAAATCTTTCCTTATAAACTTTTTGAATAACTTTTTCCAAAAAAATTAACTTTTTTACCCTGTTTTAAGTGCACAACTACCAAGTAATGTTATTTATATCATAATTGATAAAAAATTGTAATAAATATATATAATTTCTTATATAACAAAATAAAAAGTTTATAAGGAAAGATTTACGATACTTTTGCATAATTATTTATTACTAATAAATGCATTTATTATTCGCTTTTTTTAAACCAAGTTGTAAATATAGCTCATGCTCTTTCATTTGACACCTGTGGAATGGTTTTAACGTCATTTTTTTCTGACTTATGTTATTGTAAAAAAAATGCTCTCTGGGATAAACAATTTGAATAAAATTTAAACAATTGAAGGAATCGCTTTGAAATTTTTATCACATATTAAGCACCAAAGAAACCTTATATGACATAAATTTCAAAACTGTACACTAATTTTTGCAATAGATATTGCGAAATTAATTTTTTTTGAAATTCCGACCTTTCTTCGCAATTATATTAACAATAAATGAGTATATCAAACTTTGTAATACGTCATTTTAAAGCTTTTTCCATAATCTCAAAGATATTTGTACTAAGAAAACCATAAGTTTCACTGTTTTCCATTGATTTGAAAAAAAAAGGGAAAATGCCATTTTTTGACACTTAATTGTTTATAAATAAAAATGGCCGCCAGATCCTACGCAGGAAATAGTTACAATTTGCTCTTATAGGTATTACCTGTCGAAAAAATGCTTCAGTACCCTGGCTGCTCGAGTGTCATGGAAAAAACCTTATTACCCTGGACTAAATCCCAGATATTATGCAGGACTTTATTCTGTCAGTGTATAGCTTTATTAAGTATGCCGTATCCCTTTTATTGATTAAAATGTAATAAATTACACTACCTATCGTTTTATTAAATTCATTACTTATAGTTCCCCACAGTCCATATTAAAATTATTATTGTAGCCCTTGGGTATTACCTACATTGATTATCGATATCCAAAACTATCCATTAAAATTTCCACAAACTAATTGCGACACATCGGACATTTTACAACTGTTTAAGGGTCTTTAATTTATTTATCGACGTCAATAAAATGTTCTTTGTGTTTAATATCCGAGTTTCCGTGCTAAATTTTTGTAGAAACTTCTCATGCTTTCTTGGATACGTTATAATAAATTATATTAGTACCCTATATTTACATACACTTTTTTCGTGAGCTGGATAGCTGGCGAGTATAAACACGCAAGAACTCTGTATAAATTATTGCAAAAACAGATTTGGCGTGCCTGGAAAATCTTGGCTGGAAACCAGCATTGGGTTAGAAATTTCTACTTTGTATAGTACATAGTAGTGAAGTTACAATAAGGATGAAGTTGAAAAAACGTTTACGGGGGCTATTTCATAATTATTTAAGCAAAATAAATAGTAAACCGGATAGTTAACTAGGAAAACAAGATCAGAGGAAAAAATACAAAATCATTATACATTACCAGAGAACGGCAGTTCCCGTCAGTGGTGCACAATACCCCTACATGCGACACTACATAAATATACATGAAATTTTAGATTTTCTAAATCTGACTGAATTGAAGACTGGGCCAAACCCCATCTTAAAGTTTAGGAAAAGACTCGCCCATCCATATGCCAACTCTCCATTTTGGTCCAAGGGTGTGGATTTTACGGTTCTTCCCATTTAGGGTCTGTTTTTCGTTCTCGTCTTCAAAACTCCCAAAAATTTCAAAAATTTAAGTCCGAATTTTGCGGCTTCTGATAGTACTGATCATTACCTTTTCAACGCATGTCTGATTTTGAAAATCGGTTATACCATTCAAAAGTTACCGAGCTCAAAAGTATGACTCAATTTTTATTTAAAAAGGGGAAAATGTTTGTGAATATGTATGTATGTATGTGTGTGTGTGGAAAAGCTACACCGATTTGAATTCTTTTTAGAGGGGGTCAGGGCCGATTCAGAATCGGTGTAGTTTGTGACTTTTGACCACCCGTAAGCCATCTATATTTTTTGGGTGTATATATTGTAGGTTCAAGGAAAGAGAGAAAAGACGCAAATACACCAAATCAAGAGCGTTGAGTTAAGTTTTCAAATGGTGCCTAAGCGGTCAGGATCACACCTACACTCGGCTCAGTATAGCCGAAAAACTGAAAAAGTAAACTTTGAAAATTTTGGATTTTCGACAATTACTTAAAATTTCAACATACGAATTGCGCCAATAACGAGCGTTTGTAGGACGACTCTAGACGCGTCTAACGGTGTATACCTGATATCTGGGATAATTCGATTTTTAAGTTATAGGCTTCATGAATATGATCAAATCTATTTCTTATGGGAAAAACGGTTTTTCAAGCTCAATAATGCCTGTAATACCTTTAGTAATCATACTTGACTTTGAATACATCAGATACTACTTGTCAATACGTTTCAAACTCATGTTTAATGATCAAAATCGGTTAAGCCGTTCAGAAGTTATCGAGCTCCAAAAGTATAATCCATTTAATCATTATCGCCGAAATGGTTTATGTAGTTGTAGTGGTTTCGACGCTAAGTTTAATCAGAATATCCGAGTTCATTTGCCGGCCATAATTATTAGGGTGGCTGGGATATGCTGGGATATGGTATGTCAACCAGACATGCGTATACGTCGCAATTGATTTCTCTGCATCTCTGAAATTGTATTGAAAACAAAGCCTCTCTCGCTCTCGTACCAACAGCATTTATGAACTAAAACTGGTTGGGCGAAATTTGACTTTCACATAGATTGTAAATTCTCGTATGGATTACCTTTAGGAACAATTTTAGGAGATGATCACATAGATTGTCATAGATTGTAAATTCTCGTATGGATTACTTTTAGGAACAATTTTAGGAGATGACAGTGGCGGCTGGTCTGTAAGTGAAGGGGGAGGTCATATCCGGTGGTTCAAGATTTTTTTGGAAAAACAATACCTACAAATCCCATTTTAAATAATTTCTTATTCCATCATCTGTATTGGTTTCTTATACCTTATTTTGCAATATGTTGTTTAAATTTAAGCGGATCTTTATTTGACAAGTAAATATGAAATAAGTAAAAGGAACAAGTCTTCATTACTAATTGCCAAATAAATCAGATAAATAGTATGATATAATATATAATTATAACAGCCAGAATATCAACAAACTACTTAAACTCAAAACCTAAAATAAATAAAAACTTACATTTTTATGCGGATTTAAAAAGTAAATCGATTCTTCTTCAATTTAATTTCATTTGGCGTTGGAGTTCATTTATACTAACCACTACCGACATTTTATAAAAATCTATAATAAAATAATATTAATCTCACGAACGCACTTAACTTAACTTTGTAATTTCCGAACTAATCTTACTCCCTGCTTAGATAGTCACGTCTCAACCGTAGATCTACGGTCTACGGTCAATGACCACGATTTGGTACCAACTTGCATATAAGAGCGTATTTTCGTGAACGTTCGGATTCCCAGTGCTGTATTCTCACAGTGAGGTCAAATAAATTTCTTGACCATCGTGAATGTTCGTATTTTGCTGTTTAAGAGTAATATTGCGGTAGTTTCAATCAAAGATAAATTTGGCTTTTCGGTACCGTCAAACAGCTCGTATTTCATGTTTATTTATCGGTAATCTTTTCGCGGCATCTTTGTCGCTATATTTTACAACAACAAAATGACTGAAAAGTCAATACAATTAAAGCAAAATTTAACTTTGAACGATACTATTGTATTCCGAACATTTTTAATACAGAAAATTTTCTTTTTTTAAGGAAATAATTACATTATAATCGTTTGATTGTACAATTATTACAGGGAGGTCATTGACCAATTGACCTAAAGGGATAACCGCCACTGGGAGATGACTCATCGGGCTTATCGTACGGTATTCTTAGCATTTTTTGGCTCCTGATTTTTTTGGAAGTACAATAAACTCAGACTTCAGACATTCTGTTGGTATTTCTCAAGTTGTATATGTTGTTGAATAAGGACAGTAATTACAAATAGTAAATAACAATAATTAATTTTTACAAACAAAAATTTAGCTAACAAATATATTCAATTGACCCTCTGGTCGCAACTAAGAAATTGGAAGGATTACTATTGTAGGATTTGATCGGACATTCCTACACTAGATGTTTATCCGTTTGTCTTGCAGCAGTGCAATCGCAATTTGGAGAGGGTATTTTTTTCCACTTGAAAAGAGAGTAGAAGAACCTGTTACAGTTTGTTCTTATTATTATTATTGTTTATTGTTTATTCTTATTACAGTTTGTTCAGTCTAGCCCAGATTCGTCGTGGTTGGTCGAAACCTCCTGGATTGCTTGTAATACATGGCATATCCAGGATGTCAGGCGGTACATTCTTCTTCCAAGCGTTAAATTTTCTATAATCCATTAAAACAGCATGTTCTCGCCAGAAGTGTGATGGGACTATTGTTTCAGTTACAAAGCCTCTACAAAAATATATCCGTTCCCACCTCTATACATCGTTTAGTTTTTGTAAAAAGTGGCAAGTTTGTTATTTTGAAAGACCACTAATATCTAATTTGTCTTCATTTTCCTGTTGTGGAAAGCAGTCTTTTGTGAGAAGATCCATTGTACAAGGGTTTTGGATTTTGGAGTTTTGGATTTTGGTCTTATGGTTTTTGGTTCCGGTTTTTGTTGGCTTTCCTGCATATTTTCCATACCTGGAAACTTTTTGTTTCTTCAAAGTAAATTGGTTTACTTTCTGGTTGGAGGCTGTCTGGAATCCTCAAGAATCACTTCGACCAGGTCAGAGGTGCCTTTAACTTCACTCACTAGAATCAATATGTAGCATCAAATAGTGTCTTCAACTAAATCGCGTACAAGTCACAAGTCAATACTCAAAGTTCTCCCGGGGTAACTACCCTTAGTGTCGGTCGTATAAATAAAATCTTGCATTACTATTTGGTGTTTTCATTATCTGAAGAGCAGCCTCCACTGAGCCTAGAATTATACATGACCTCTCCTTCTTTCCCGACCAAATTATTTCAGAAAGAAATCTGTTTTAATTTTTTTCCTTTTTCTGGCTCTCTAATCCCACCTTCTTTTTAGTCTCTTGTTTTTCGAGCTTACTTAGCCGGTGCTCTATTCTATTCTTCTCCCTTCCTTCTTCTCTATTTTATACTTTCTTCACTTTCTTTCCAATTGCACACTAACTTCGACTATCTTCCGAGTTTAGTGTAGTACTATGTGACTCAGTGCTGGTAACTAGTAGGTTGGGATGGCCTTGATTGTGCCTGATGTAATACGCAAAGCCTGGTTTAATTGGGTGTTGACACACACCCCTGCACAGTACTTTGCAATGGAATACAAGAGTCCGAGTGCTGTCGATCTAAGTGTAACCTCTGAACCTTATGTGGAACCTCAAACATTCAAAAATGCATTACGACAATAATACACCTTAACCTACTGGAGATCTTAATCAAACATGGGAACATACAAAACAAAGACATGGATTATAGAGGCAATAAATACTACAAATCCTACAGAAAAAGCAGATATTAAAAAACATTTAATGACTGAAGAGATACTGAACTTAGTAGAAGTAGGAAGAAACAACACATCAAAAAATCAAAACCAACAGAAACATAAAAAAAGGAAGCAAACGTAGGTATACATCAAATAACCTCATCGACCAGAATTAACAACAATAATAACATCACAGAAATATGCAAACAGCAAAAAAATATGCCGCCCGTCAAACTTCTAAAAGAACAAAGTTTAAACCAAAATCATTAAAGATCTACAACTTGGGAACAACCATCATCAATTCAAAGGGTCTAGCAGCGACACACCGTGTCTCATACTAACCATAGATACTTTATCAAAGAATCTTCCAAATTTTTGGCTATTGGTAGGTGTCTTGAACTGAAACAGAGAATCATAAAACATAAAATGGTAAAGTGTCATTAAAAATTTCAATGAAAATAATAGCTTAAATTGTTTGCTCTAAGGCCCTAGGCCTACAAGGCTTGTTGTGCACTGCAACTAATAATAAGAATTTATTTTATTTATAAATTGTAACTTTTCATTTTCCTTTTGTGGATGATTAAGCCTGTTCTGAATTTTATTCTAGAGTTGGCGGTGATCTTCGAATTTTCCACCATTTTTCTTTCACTTTCTTTTTCTGATATTATATATATATTCTCATCTGGTATTCATACATCTTATATTGTTTTCAATATTTCTTTAACATGTCTTCTATTTGACTTATGACTATATTTTTAAACGTAATACAAAAATTTTGAATTTGTTACAGATTTTACAAGGTTTGTCCTTCATCCATCGTCACGGATTTTTCCATAGAGATCTTAAACCGGAAAACATTCTATGTTCAGGAACAGAAATGGTGAAAATAGCAGATTTTGGATTAGTTCGGGAAATCAGATCTAGGCCACCGTACACTGACTATGTCTCCACTCGATGGTACCGAGCGCCAGAAGTCTTACTTCACTCAACTACTTATAGCAGTCCTATAGATCTTTGGGCATTAGGATGTATCGCAGCTGAAATATATACTTACAGACCGTTGTTTCCAGGTACTACGGAAACGGATCAATTATATAAAATCTGCGCTCTAAGAGGTACACCTGATGAGGTTAGTAACACGAGTTGTCTAATGTTCTTAAGCTTAAACCGACCAAGATCACGTCTATTCCGGTTGGAGTGTACACGGTTTTTCTTCTTCTTCTTTCTAGCGTGGTCGATCATGCTAGTAGGCTACTGCCTGTTCATTGTAGTGTTGCCCAAAATCGGTCTTGGTCTTGCAGTCTTGGTCTTGTTCTTGCGTTTTCGCAAGACCAAGACCAAGACCGCTTTATTTTAGCAAGACCAAGACCAAGACTGACCGTGCAAGACTTGAGCAAGAACAAGACTAAGCCTGCGAGACTCTTGCGTCTTGCAGTGAGGACTGAGTGTCGTTTTAGGGAATATAGTAGTTCGGGTATATGCTTAGAGACTGTCAGACGTAACAAGTATGTAACAAAATTTTGTAAAATTGGACTTACGCGCATTATGAACAATACCAGCAATATCAGCGGAACCGAGACGATGTAAATTGATCGTAAATAACAAAATAATAAAACAGGTGATGGAAACGGAATACTTCGGAATAAAACTGTCAAGCTACGGAAAAGTGGAAGAAGAAGTACAAAAACAAGTGAACATGACGAACAGAGCAGCAGGATGTCTCAACAACACAATCTGGAGAAACAAATACCTCACAGTGGAAACTAAAACCAAGATATATCAATCAACAATAAGACCGATAATGACGTACACAGCGGAAACCAGATCAGATACGGCGAAAACACAAAGACTGCTGGCAACAGCAGAAATGAAAGTCTTACGAAAAATAGCAAACCAAACTCTAAGAGACAGAGTAAGAAGTGAGCAAATACGAGCGAGATGTGGTATAGAAGAAATAAACATGTAGACCAAAAGAAGCAAAATAGAATGGAACCGACACATGCAAAGAATGGCAGGAAATATAATAGTATGAATAGCAAGAGACAAATCTCCAAATGGAAGAAGATCATTGGGACGACCGGCGACCGAGGAAAAAATGGTCAGATAATTTCAATTGAGGTTAACAACCGAAGTAAAATAGGCATTGAGCCTATTTATAAAGTAGGAAGAAGGTCATAATAAATTATTACAATGTAATAATAAAATATTTTGTAATACAATCTTTCCAACAGACGACGCCGACGCCTTCGCTGTGAAATTAACTGTAATTGTCTAATAGATTTTGAGAATAGTTGTCCTTTCATAAAATAATCTTGTGTTGTGACGCCGACAGTAATATCCTATTGAAACTTTTTAAAGATATGTCATCTAAAGCTGATAAAAAGTTTAATACGACACCCACTCAATTGTTTTTCCTCCTTATCAGTTAGTAGGATTGTATGAATACCACATCGTAAAGACTAAACAACGTTCTTATAAACTTTTTGCAGAGTGTGCAATTATTATATCAATTAGTCAAACACAATTCCTTTCTAAGTAGACAGAGAATGTTCTTTAATATGTCAATTATTTGTTTTTTTTTGTTTTAACCATGTTTTAGCACATGTAAGGTTATTGAATGCAAATGTTTATTAAGAAACAGACTGACTCCCGCGGGGCAAGGTAGATAGCTCCGTTAGTGAGAGTATAGGCAGGGATAGTTTAGATCGTGGGTTCAAACCCCACCCGATGTGAGTTGTTTAGATATTTATTAATTTGCTTGGTTTTTACTATGTCTACAACAGGTTGAGGCAGATAAATGGCCTATTAGAAATACCTCGAGAACTAAAGGCAACAGTATCATGAAAATTGGAACGAAGGGGTTTTAAAGAGTGATCTATTTAATGAAAACACTTTCATCGATTTCCTACTTTCGGTTATACCGGAAATTGCTAATAACTTCGTTTTTTTGAATGGGACACCCTGTATATTTTTACATTTTTAAATTTTCCTTGATGTCTTCGTTGTTAAAATATAAGGTTTTGTAGTGTTATATAGGGTAGTTTAAAAGAGAATTACCTACATTTTCTTTCTTAATTTCGTATCAATATTCACATCCTGTAGAATTGTAGTAGTTTGACATCAAAAACTCTATTTATGTTCAAATGATTTGTAATATAGTCTACTATTGTTAAGAATTGTTAGTATAGCTAATTTTTAATTTTAGAATACAGGGTTGGTCGAAACTCGTAATTAGTATTTTCTGAGTTTTCTTAAATGGAACACCCTGTATTTTAGTATTGTAATGAAATGATATGTTATGGTACTTTATTATTTCTTAAGCATTCCCTATACCTAACTGCTTTGTTTGTGAGTTATTGGTGATTCAAGCCAAATATTAATTGCAACAAAAAATACGTGAAATTTTATTAGGTTGGTCGTGAACATATTCAATCGCAAATACTTTTTCGGAAATAGATACATATTAATCTAGACTGATCCTAAAAATTACCAATAATGGTTGAGCTATCAAAATAATACGTAATTAAGATTGTTAGTGCGTTTACCAATTAAGCACAAATTAAGGCTGTTAGGTATAGAGAATGCTTAAGAAATAAAAAAGTACCATAAAATATAATTTCATTACAAGACTAAAATACAGGGTGTTTTATTTAAGAAAACTCAGAAAATACTCATTCCGAGTTTCGACCAACCCTGTTTACCAAATTCAACATTTAGCTATACTAATAACTTTTAACAATAGTAGACTATATTAAAAACCATTTGAACATAAATAAAGTTTTTGATGTCAAATAACTACAATTCTACAGGGTGTGAAAGTTGCTACGAAATTAATAAGAAAACGTAATTATTTTTTAAACTACCCTATACAGGGGTGGGCAAAGTGCGGCCCACGGGCCGCATGTGGCCCTTTAGACATTTTCTTGCGGCCCGAGGAGAAAAAGTGAATTATTTTCATTTCAAGATTTTTTCTAATTATTGCTAATATTGATAATTAAATATAGATAGATAATGCAGCTATTAATATTATCACTTTCGCAGCGGGTAATTTTTTCGCAAATTTTCAACATAACACGGGCAACTATTTGGGTTTTTGGCACAGAGATTTATCGGCTCCCTCAATTAAATCCATGAAATTTCAACAAATGAAAATGATATTTTCGAAGTAGTCAGGAACTGTGTGGAAAATTTTGAATTAACCGGTAACCACCTAGTAAGAGTAACAACTGACGGAGCGCCAAATTTAAGAGGAGCAAATATTGTAACGTTGAGAAAACTTAAAGATTACGTTCAACAGTTTCCAGAACATGATGTATTATTCTTCACTGCATAATCCATCATCAGATATTGTGCAAAAATCTTTTGCAAGTGGACAACGTCATTTCAATTATAAACAATATTGTTAACTGTATTAGTTCAATAGAATTAAATCATCGTGAATTCAAAGCATTTTTGGAAGAGTTATAGACAGAACATACTGATATACAATCTGATATTCATACTGATATACAATACTGACATACTGATATACAATATACTATACCACAATCAACAAGCATATTCGATAATTAAGTTTAGAAAAGGTTCTTAAAAGATGCTGTGAATTAGGGGAGAAAATTATTTAGAAATTAAACACTGCTACTTTGCTAAATTTATGTGTTGATCGCAAAATGAAACTTTTGTAATGAAATTCAAACTATTCATTAATCATATAAAAAAGAAAGAATTATTCCAATTATTTCCCAGTAGTTTTGTTTAGTCCGGATCTGGATTGTTCTTGTGATTAGAAGTTGCGTGGTTTGGATTTTAAATGTGAGATATCTATGTCAAATATCAAAAAATATACAAGGTGGTTCTAAAGTTATACTTCCAGAAAGACATGGGCAAAATCGATAAAACACCCTGTAATTCAGTTATAAAAATCATTGAGGCAATAAATGTAGTTATATCTAGAACCGCCTTGGTGACCTCTATTCACAATTTAAGTATTCCCGTTTCTCAATGAAACACCCTGTATATTTGCGGCAAATACCCTACTTAAATAAGTGCGAATGTGGTATAGATGGGTAGGGATATGGTTTGAAAATTTTGAAATTTTCTATTTTTTTTATTTTGTATGAAAATACATAATTTCAAAAATATTCTCTGAAAATTTCAATTTGACCGTAGGAAAACTACCAGAAATACAGCATGTTTAATATCCCTTCCTTCGACTCGCTTTGCAGCAGCTTGTTGAGCGTAGTGAGAAATGTTTAACAGCTGTTCCATTTTCTTTTGTAAATTACTCTGCGATTTAAAAACATATTCCGATGTGCATCACTTTACGATTTGACAGACAGAAGAAATTGAAAATAAAAGTTGTTAAAACTAAACGTTTTTCTCAAAACTGCTCAACTGCTTTTTATAGGCGGTGGACATTGTAACTCAAAGGCTATCTTGACAGATCCACCTGAAATTTTTCATATATTTTCTTTAGACGTTTCGTGAGGTATTAATAACAAATGTGTTGATTTTCACTCTTTCGGTATTTTTACTTCTGAGTGATATCAAAAACGCAAAAATCGTCAAAACTAAAAAAAACTCGACAGTGTTATCTCGAGAAACTCATAAGCTAATAAAATATTTTTGAATTTTTTGTTTCATATGATAAAATAACGAGTTCTGATGTCTACTGAAAAATTCATTTTGTTTAGGTGTCGGTAAAAATTTGCCACCCTTGGCTTATTTTTCGATAGTTCTAACCATAGTTTAAAACAAATAATAATTCTACCATAGTTTCAAACAAATTTAAAAAAAATTGCGAGACATCCTCCCCCCCCCCAAAGTTAAAAATTCGAAAACATTGCGGCCCTTGGTAATAGACCAAAAACCTTTTGTGGCCCTTATTAAAAAAAGTTTGCCCACCCCTGCTTGTATAACATTACAAAACCTCATATTTTTAGAAAGAAGACATTGAAGTGAATTCAGAAATGTAAAAATATATAGGGTATCCCATTTAAAAAAACCAAGTTATAAAGAACTTCCGGTATAACTGGAAGTAGGAAATAGATAAAAATATTTTCATTAAATAGATCACTCTTCAAAACCCCTTCATTCCAATTTTCATGACTCTGTTGTCTTTAGTTCTCGAGATATTTCTAATAGGAAGTTTATCTGCCTCGCCCTGTATGTCAAGTCAAACTGAAAATGTACTTACACTGTTACGTTGTTCTAAAATCTAAAGTAACGTTTAATAAATAGCAATATGCTAGTGGGTAACTGCGAGACTTGCAAGATTCTTGCTGCAAGACCAAGACCGGGAGTGCAATACCAAGATCAAAACCAGGTGTATTGGTGCAAGACCAAGACCAAGACTCTCGAAGTCTCGTCTTGGTCTTGCATTTGGGCAACACTAGTTCATTGCCATCAAGTCTTTCCCGGACGATGAGGTCCAGCATTCTCCCTATCGTTTTGGTGTTCTACCCTGTGGTCTTTTTGGATTATTCGTTTTTGCCCTTTTAACGAGTCTGCTGTCCTCCATTATCGTTATATGTTTGTTCCAATATCTTCGTCTCTGTCTGACCCACCTTCCTATGTCCTGTATTCCACAGTTTTGTCTGATGTCTTCACTTCTTATTCTGTGGCATAGAGTTTTGCCATGTATACTTCTCAGTATTGTCATTTCAACTGTTGTCATTATTTGTAACGTTCGATTTGTGTCTGGTCTTGTATCTGCCGCATATGTTATAATACGTCTTACTGTTGTTTTTTATATTTTGACTTTGCTTTCAGTATTTAGATATTTGTTCTTCCATACGATTTCTTTCAGGCATCCCGAGATTCTAGCTGCTTTCATTGTTTTTTCTCTGACCTCTTTTGAGAGATTTCTTTAGCTTGTTATTTCCGCTCCAAGATATTTGAAGTGGTTCACCTGTTCCACAGTTTTGGAGTCAATTTCTAATTTGCATCTTATCGGTTCTTTGGAAATTACTAGCCACTTAGGTAGTCTTCTCGGTGTTGATGAGCATATTTAGTTCTTTAGCTTTAGTATTAAATGCATGCAGTAGGCTTTGGAGATTGTCTTCAGAATCGACGATAAGGACAGCACCGTTAGCGTAGCAAACGACTCTAAGGGTAAGAACAGAACAAGTGGGTAGCGGTGGAGGTGGATGTGTAGGTCGTGGTCGATGTCGATATCCATGTAAAACAAACACATTGTAGTGAATGGAAGAGAATAGAGCAGGTAAGTCGCGGTGGAGGTTTAGCGCGATTCCATCTAGGAGGTTTACATCGATGATTTTGAAAATAAAATGAGTTTGTTTTACATGGATGTCTACTGCGCGGCCTACAAGGATTCTTTCTTGTGACAGTGCAGGTGACCTCCTTGCTATGTGCGGTCGACATCGACCGCGACTTAACTAGTAGCATCCACCGCGACCTACACCTCCACCTCGACACACTTGTTCTGTTCTTACTCTAAAGAATATGTGACCCATCTTAAATCCAGCTGTTCTGAGAAGATTTTTTATTATTATGTCCATTATTAAATTAAATATGGTTGAGCTCAATGAATCGACTTGACGGATTCCTGTATTTATAACTATGTCTTATGTTGTCAAATGTCCTACTCTTATTTTTGTTTTACTTCTTCTTTAAGTACCGTCTCCCAATCGGAGGTTGGATATCATCATCACTATCTTGACTCTATCTACCGCTGCTCTGAAGAGTTCTATAGAACGGCATTTAAACAAGTCCCTTAAATTCTTCAACCATGACACTCTCCTTCCTATACTTTCTATACTATTTTATTTTACACTGTTTGTTATTATCGTGTACTAGGTTAATTAGCTTGTAGTTTAGCTCTTTTTCTATCATTATTTCTAACAAGTCTTTCATTCGCATTCTGTCAAAAGCCTTGGTCATATCGACGAAACACATATACAGGGTGTCCAGAAACTCTACCGACAAACGAAGACAGAAGATTCCTCAGATAATTTTAAGACAATTTAACCCAATTCACCTTGTCCGAAAATGCTTCCTAAGGGAGCTAGAGCTCTTTTTTTTTTAGTTAGTTATCTTTATTCCAAAAAATCACAAATTTACAATAAATATAATTTTAACAAATGTACAAGAACATAATGTGATTTTAGCCTAAGCGTTGGAACCGTCTAGATCATTAAAATTTATTAAAAAGAATTCATCCAGACTATAAAAAACATATTGACCTAACAATTTTTTAATTTTTTTTTAAACTTACATATTGAAAGTACTTTAATCCCAGTGGGCAAATGATTGTATACTTTAATACCGGAGTACAATGGACCATTTCGAGTACGTCTATAATTATAATTGGGAAGAATTATATCTTGCCTGCGTGTATTGTGACTGTGTATGTCAGAAGGTTTTAACAATTCATGTCGTTTTCTATGTATAAGCAGAGATATCTTATAAATATAAATATTAATAAGCGTCATTATTCCATGATCTTTGAAGAGAGGTCTACATGAAGTTCTATTTGTTAAGTTGAATAGTGCTCGAATTGCTCGTTTTTCAGCCACAAATGTGGATTCTGCTGTGCTAGCCGCGCCCCAAAATTCCACACCATATTGCATAATACTTTGAAATTGAGCAAAATAAACTATTTTTGCCACACAAAAATTTGTATTTTGTCTAATTGCTCTTATGGCATATGTAGCTCTGCTAAGGGTTTTATTAAATTCAGTTATGTGGTAACTCCAATCAAGTTTGCTGTCTATGTTTATGCCTAAAAATTTAATTGTATGACAAGAAGTAATGCTTTCTTGATCTACTTTAATAACAACATCTTCCACATTTTGATACAAATTAAAACGGATACTTTGTGTTTTACTAATATTCAGAACCAATTTATTGGCGAGAAACCAGTCTGATATCTCTTCAACTGTAGTAGCGGCACAGGATGTTAATGTATCAGAACTATCGCCTTTAATTACTATACTCGTATCATCTGCAAAAAGTGAAAATGTGGTATTCGGGAAACTAGCTACCAAGTCATTGATATAGATAAGAAACAGTGTTGGTCCTAAAACAGACCCTTGTGGAACTCCACACTGAACTTCTGCGAAATTTGAATAGGATGCTTCACAGCTACTATCAGAATTATTTATTCTAACACACATTTTTCTGTGTGATAGGTATGTCTGAAACCATTTATGTGGTGTACCTCTAATGCCGTAGTAGTAGATCTTGTCCAGTAGTATTTGATGGTCTACGCAATCGAATGCTTTCGATAAATCACAGAAAATACCAAGAGGATGGTGTTTTGCTTCCAAGATTTTATGCACATTTTCGATTAGAGAAAATGCTGCATCTGTAGTACTCATATCAGATCTAAAGCCATATTGAGAAGTTGTTAGAATTTTATCATCATCATTCTCTTTGCCTTATCCCTATGCGGGGTCGGCTTCCCTAATTGCATTTCTCCACACAATTCTATCTTGGGCCATATCAATGTTAATCCCCTTTACCAACAT
This sequence comes from Diabrotica virgifera virgifera, assembly GCF_917563875.1. Taxonomy (NCBI): domain Eukaryota; kingdom Metazoa; phylum Arthropoda; class Insecta; order Coleoptera; family Chrysomelidae; genus Diabrotica; species Diabrotica virgifera. The sequence continues at coordinate 198,645,865 of NC_065449.1, read as the reverse complement.
GTCCTGCCTTATCGTCTCCCCCCAGCTCTTCTTTGGTCTTCCTCTCCTACTCCTTCCAGGAATCTGCACTTCAGCTATTCTTCGTATTGGGTGGTTAACGTCTCGACGTTGAACATGACCAAAACATCTTAACCTATGCTCTCTCATTTTGGCATCAATTGGTGCCACACCTAGACTTCCCCTAATATACTCATTTCTAATTTTATCCTTCTTTGTCACTCCACTCATCCATCTAAGCATTCTCATTTCCGCCACATGCATTCGCTGTTCCTCTTTCTTTTTCACTGCCCAACATTCAGTTCCATACATCATAGCTGGTCTTATGGCTGTTTTATAGAATTTTCCCTTCAGCTTCATTGGAATTTTTCTGTCACACAACACACCACTCGCTTCTTTCCACTTCATCCATCCAGCCCTAATTCTACTGCATGCATCTCCATCTATTTCTCCATTACTCTGTAATACCGATCCTAGGTACTTAAAACTATTGCTTTTTACAATCATTTCACCATCCAAAGATACCATTTTATTTGTAGTAGCTCCATCTTTAAATGAACATTCCAAATACTCTGTTTTTGTCCTACTAAGTTTTAAACCTTTTTCCTCCAGAGCTTGTCTCCACTGTTCCAGTTTTTGTTCTAAGTCTCTTTCACTATTTCCTACTAACACGACATCATCAGCATACATTAAGCACCATGGAATGTTACCCTGTATTTTCGCTGTTATCTGGTCCAAAACTAATGAGAATAAATACGGACTAAGCACAGAACCTTGATGCAATCCTACTTTCACATGAAATTTATCAGTCTCTCCCACACCTGTCCTAACACTAGTCGTTACTCCCTCATACATATCCCTCACAATCTTTACATATTCACCAGGGACTCCTTTCTTATTGAGTGCCCACCACAGAATCTCTCGAGGAACTCTATCATATGCTTTCTCAAGATCAATGAATACCATATGAGCGTTTGTTTCTTTACTCCTGTATTTTTCCATCAACTGCCTTATAATGAAAATTGCATCTGTTGTTGATCTACCCTGCATAAAGCCAAATTGATTCTCGGATATTTCGGTTTCTTCACGTATCCGTCTATCAATTACTCTTTCCCATATTTTCATGGTGTGGCTAAGCAGTTTTATAGCCCTGTAGTTTGTACATTGTTGTATATCTCCCTTGTTTTTGTAAACAGGTACCAGTATACTGCTTCTCCATTCGTCTGGCATTTGTCCAACTTCCATAATTATATTAAATAGACCTGCTAGCCACCTTGTTCCTGTCTCTCCCAATGCTCTCCATACTTCCCCAGGAATATCATCTGGTCCTACCGCTTTTCCTTTCTTTATTTTTTAAAACGCTTGAGCCACTTCCTCGTTGGTTATTTTGGTGACCATTGCTGCTACTGTCTCCGTTGACTCTACAGGCTGTCTGTCAAATTCTTCATTTAATAAGCTGTCAAAGTACTTTCTCCATCTCTTTTTGACATCCCTTTCGTGAACTAGTATTTTATTATTTTCATCTCGGATACATCTAATCTGATTAAAATCTTTTGCTTTCTTTGCTCTCTGTTTGGCTATTTTATATATCTTCGTTTCGCCTTCCCTGGTATCAAGTTGATCGTATAGGTTTGAATACGCTTCTGCTTTAGCTTTTGCTACTGCTACTTTCGCTTTCTTTTTGGCGACCATATAGTTTTGAAGATCTATGTCCGATCTGGTTTCTTGCCACTTTTTATATAATTTTCTCTTCTCTTTTATGTTTCCTTGTACTTCATTTGACCACCACCAAGTCTCTTTATCTTCAAACTTCTTTCCTGACGTTTTCCCAAGTATTTCAATAGCCGTCTCTCTAATAATATTGGCCATTTTTCTCCAAATTGTGTTAGGGCTTCCTTTCATGTTCCAACATATTTTTTCTACTATTCTTTCCCTGAATAGACCTTCCTTCTCATCTTTTAGCATCCACCACTTGATTTTTTGTGGTCCTCTCCGATATTTTTGTTTAGTTTCGCTTTTTACTTCGATGTCCAGAACAAGCAGCTTATCTTGTTGGCTTACTGTCTCACTAACTATTACCTTGCAGTCCTTGCATTCACGTATGTCTTCTTTCCTTATCATGAAGTAGTCTATTTGGGATTGATGTTGTCCACTTTTGTAGGTAATAAGTTGAGTTTCTCTCTTTTTAAAGAATGTGTTAACAATCGCCATATCCAATGCTGTTGCTAATTCTAGCATGTCATCTCCAGCTTCATTTCTAGTTCCAAAGCCTAATCCCCCATGTATTGTTTCATATCCTGTCTTGGCTTGGCCCACATGTGCATTGAAATCACCTCCTATTATAACTTTCTCCTCCGCTGGAATATCACTCAGTATGTCTCCCAATTGATCATAGAAAGCTCTTCTTTCATTCTCACCCAGACCTGTTTGAGGAGCATACACACACACAACATTCAATACCTCTTTATCAATTACAAATTTCACTGACATCATTCTATCACTCGTTCTTACAACATCTACTACGTTATCTTTCATTTCACTATCAGCAATTATACCAACTCCATTTCTAGTGTTAATTGTTAATTAATTAACTCCCTACATACCACAATTTATATCCATCACCTAGTTCTTTCGCCCTTTGTCCTTTCCACCTAATTTCTTGAATACAAGCAATTTGAACTCTTCTTCGTTTGAGCGCATCCACTAACTCCAGACTCTTACCTGTAAGACTACCAAGATTCCAAGACCCTATCCTGATTTTTCTAACCTGCAATGGTGTTCCCCCTGAGATAGTCCTCACCCGGAGATCCGAATGGAGGCTCATTTTACTTCCGGAACATTTTACCTCAGGAGATGCCATCATTTCAGTATAAGTTTTTATTTCGTTTGCAGAAGGTCTTTTCATTATTATGGCCTGAAAAGATTTTTGGATATTTGATGCCTGAATGCCTTTTCTATCAGCACCATACCCTGCCCTGTCCTGCACGTTTAGCCAATACACCACCACTGCAACCAAAGTGCAGTATTACCCCACACCCGCCTGCATTTTTCTGTATAGGCCAGGATCCCTACTGTAAGGACTGCCCTATAAGCCAATGTATTGTTGCCCGTATCCCGCCACTAGGAGGCACGTACTTCATTCGGGATACAAGTTGTTAGAATTTTATGTTTATTTAAAAAAAGAAGTAATTGTTTATTTACGCACCATTCTAATAGTTTTGAAAGCGACGGTAATAGAGACACTCCGCGATAGTTCTCCATATTACACCTATCACCTTTTTTATGTACAGGAATAACTACCGATTTTTTAAAACATTTAGGAAATATTCCGTTTTCAAGAGACAAATTAAAAAGAAAAACTAAAGGCCTACAAAGGGTATCAATATTTTCTTTTACAAGGGTAATTGGAATTTTGTCAAGCCCCGCGGATTTCTTTGGTTTTTGTGACAAAATGCACTCCCTGACATCAGTTTCTATTAAAGGTCCAAAAAACAATGAACTTACATTATTTGCCGGCAAACTCTGCAAATAGTTATCACTAGATTTTTTACTTTTGATATTAGGAATAATACTTGATGCAATGTGTTGAAAATAAGATTTAAATTCTTCTGCAACTTCAGTTGGATTTGTGATATCAATATCATCTTTTTTAATAGATATATCGTTCTTAACTGTTGTGTTTCTTTTGTTAAAATGTGAAATTAAATCCCATGTCGCTTTAGATTTATTATTTGAGGAGTTGATTATACCGTGGAAGTACTTATTTTTTGCCTCTTTAATTATTTGTTGTAACCATCGACAATACGTTTTAATGTAGTTTTTTATGGTAATATTATTTGTATATTTTTTTAGTTGTAATAAGAATCTTTTGTTTTTTGACGATACTTTTATTCCGGGAGTTAACCAACCTTTAAAATTTCTTTTGTTGTGTATTTTTTTACGTTTAGTCGGGAACGCGTATTCGAAGGCCGAACCAATTTTTTCATTAAAAACATTATAAGCTACTTCCACATCTGATATTTCATATACATCATTAAAGTCGCACTGACGAAGATACTCAAGAAATTTTAATTTATTAGTTTGACAAAAGGATCTAACCAGATGATATTGATTATTAGCATCAGCTTTATCCACACTTATGGCTAAAATTTGAGCTTTGTGATTAGACACTCCTACTTCAAATGTAGACCCCTCAAATAATAGTTTAGGATTCAAATTAACACAAATATTATCTATTCGTGTAGCAGACGTTATTGTTACTCTAGTAGGTTCTAAAATAGTTGGTATTAAATTATACATTGTCAATATGTTTTCAAAATCAAAAACATTCCTATTCTTACAATCTAAGTCTATATTAAAATCGCCGCAAATTATATAATTGTAATTTCTGTATTTTAAATACAGTTCACTTAACAAATCGCACAACACATTAAAAAATATTTGCAAATCTCCCGAGGGGGGTCTATAAATACAAGAAATTACTAATTTTAAATTATGATTGTTTACAACGGTAAATTCAATTTTGTTATCTACTGAAACAGTTTCTAAATTAACAACTGGACTAAAATCAAACTTTTTATTAGAAAAAACGGCCGCTCCACCATGGGAATCCGTTTTCCTACAATATTTGTTTATTAATTGATAGTCCTCTAAAGAGTAGATGAAGATTGAAGATGGCGTCATGTAATTAGTTTTTCTTAAATACCTCCAGAACGCTTCTATTTAGAAAAACGAAAATTGGTATGCGTATTTACTTTCCAGAAATGAATCGACTCCACCCATTTCGTATTTCTAGTACCGGTCATAGGCGTCCGTTTTGGGAAAGAAAGTTTTGGTTTAGAAATTCGCAATGAATGGAATCGATTCATTTCTGGAAAGTAAATATGTATACCAATTTTAGTTTTTCTAGATAGAAGCGTTCTGGAGGTATTTAAGAAAAACTAATTACATATAGCCATCTTCAAAGAGCTCTAGCTCCCTTAGGAAACATTTTCGGACTAGGTGAATTAGGTTAAATTGTCTTAAAATTATCTGAGGGATCTTCTGTCTTCGTTTGTCGGTAGAGTTTCTGGACACCCTGTATATGCAGGCTTATATTCTATGGATTTTTCCGCTATCTGTCTGATAACAAAAATTGAATCAATGGTGGATCTATTTTTTCGGAAACCTTGTTGTTGGTTTTCCATGGTTTTTCCTGTATCAGTAATTTTCAAACGGAGTAGAGACACATTTTAAGTTTCTCAAGTAATACTTTATAATCAATTTTCTTAATTGCAGAATAAGTGGCCAGAAAGTTATCAACTGGCTGGAGCTTTAGGATTTAAATTTCCATATTTTGCCAAAACACCTGTCAGTGATGTAGTACCACAGGCTGGACCAAACGGTATTAACCTAATAGACGAATTATTAGAATGGAACCCTGGACATAGACCTACAGCTCATGGGGCACTCAAACACCAATATTTTCAGGTAATTGTATTTTTCTCAATATTTATCAATTAAAGGACACCTCACACGTCTTATGGAATGTGTAATGTCACTCAAATTCAATAAAATTTACAGGAAAAGATTCGTCTCGAAATTACACTAATTTCATATCATTGCGCTAACTCTGAATTTTGATTAATAACGGCGTAAATTGTAATTAAAATTTATGAAACTCACATTTTTGAAGTCCATAAAACTGTCATATTCAAAAATACTATTAGTCTAGTCGCTATTGAAAACAGCTTAACCCATCGTGAGCTAAACCGGTTAGAGGAACTATACTTATAAGTAGTATATAGATACCTATAAGTTAGCTGATTAGAGCCTTAACACCTGCAGATACGAGATAATTGCCTTAATACCCGCAGAAAGATTTATGAAGGGAGTCCGGCCCTGAACATGGTAACACAAACTGTGTTTACATTTTAGTCCCGAAAAATCATCTTTTTCATGGTAATTTATTTCCAAATAAACTTGAAAATAAGCAAAAAGTAATAGTATATAGCGCTAGCGCAGTTACCTTATGGAATAAAACAATGAGTTAATATTATTTTATTTATTCAAAACATTACAAAGCATACCGTTTGTCAGGTTAAGTGATGGCCGAAAGGCCAGTTATCAGAACTAGTTTTGGTTCTACAACTGGTTCATAATAACTAATGAGTTTAACAAATGATACCAGATCCAACCTAACAAATTAGTCAACAATCATGACTGACGATCAACAACCTCAAAACAAAACAACATATTCCGGTGTTCTTAACAATACTTCAATTCAGTTCCCTTCAAAGCACCAATCAATTTTATTTAATGCGCTGCCTGATACTAAAATAGAAGAGTACTTAATAGTACTTGGCGAAGTTGTTCATCCACGGAATATCTTATTTTCATCAAGACTATCAAATAACAGAATATGTATTTATCTCTCCAAAATTATTTATACAGATTCATCCAAAACTATTGATGGTGTGGGATCATCAGTTATAGATTCGAACACTATATTACAATTTAAATTATCTTCCACTTGCAGTATTTACTCTGGAGAACTATATTCAAATATGCAAGCCCTCATTCATTTTCGTACTCAAAAATTTTCAAAATCTGTCAAAATTACCGATTCTCTCAGGGCATTACATACGATAGAAGAGTTATATCCAAGTATTCCTGTAGGCATTAATAAAAGAACAATTACATTTCCTAAAGAACACGAGGCAGCAAATAGGGTTTATATGGGTTCCATCGCACATTGGACTTCAAGGAAACGAAAAAGCAGTCTTTCATACCAGAGAAGCAATACACAATGCATTTTCAGTTTTAGTGAACTTAGTGTCTGTTTCCGACTATAAATCGTTCAAAAGAAAAGTGATAAACAAATAGGAAAACTCTCAATACCTAACAGTATAAAAGCAGTCTTAAGACCACACTGTAAGCTTACAAATTATTTGAATAACATTAATGATTTAAACTTAAACAACTGTAACCATTGCTAACATTTTGTAGATAACCCGATCAAAGAACAATCTGACCCCAAAAAAAATAAAGAAAGGATGAAAATTTGGGAATAGGTAGTTGAAATTGTCTATTATTATATAAGAATAAGTTTACAATTCTACATCCCCTCCATTTTTCAAAAATGGAGGGGAATACCCCTTCTCGGGGGGTGAAAAAATAAACATTCAAAATAAGTCCGGAATTGGATAAAATGACCAATTCTAAGCAACTTTTGTTCTATAGAGTTTTTTCCCTAAGTCAATACTTTTCGAGTTATTTGCAAGTGAATACGTTCATTTTTAATAGAAAAAAACATGTTTTTTCTCGGTTTTTCGGAGATAATTCAAAAAGTAAGTATTTCAGCGAAAAAAATATTCTTAGCAAAAATATAGCTTATAAAAAACTTAAAAAAATAGTGTAGGCCCGAGGTCTATAGACCCAGTAGAAGCAGAGTTGTAGCTAATGAAAAGTAGGTTCTTCTTCATCAAATTCCAAATCGAATATTTCAATGTGAAATAACCCAAAAACGGAGCACTTTTCGGGGAAAATTAATTTCAACTTTTTTAAAGTGTTTAAAAAAAGGTTTATTTTTGTTTTTTGTAAAAACTTGTAGCATTAAAAGTAAGTGAGTTACGCTCAAAATATTGTTGGTCCCTTTTATTTTTTGGTAAAAAAATCGCGAAAATCACCCCCTAATTAGCATCACAAATAAATTTTATCATTTCCACTTCACAAGTTACTTTGCTTATGTATTATTTATATGATCTGTAAGTTTCATCGGTTCAAAGTGAGTTTTTGAAAGAGCTGTAGTTAAAATGGCTTGAACGAGTAACTAATCACGAGTTTAGGCAAATTTTGAACAGCCATAGCATAACCAATTTTTGTCTAACAAGAAAACAAAACAGCAAAAATATTTAGAAAAGCAAAACGTACATTTTATTACTCTTTAAGATTTTTGGTATTACTAATAAGTTTTAAGTTAATTCCATGAACAATTCCATTTTTTCTCAAAATAACAAAAAATGTTTTATTTTAAACCCAATTTTTTTCAAAAATGAGCACTTTGAGCCAATGAAACTTATAGATAATATAAACAATACATAAGTAAAGTAACTTGTGAAGCGGTAACGATTAATTTTATTTGGAAACTAATTAGGGGGTGATTTTCGCGATTTTTGTACCAAAAAATTAAAGGGGCGATCAATATTTTGAGCGTAACTCACTTATTTTTAATGTTACAAGTTTTTTTAAAAAACAAAAAAAAAGTTGTAATGAATTTTTCCCGAAAATTGCTGTTTTTTGGTTATTTCACATTGAAATATTCAATTTGGAATTTGACGAAGAAGAACCTACTTTTCATTAGCTACAACTCTGCTTCTACTGGGTCTGCAGACCTCACGCGTACACCATTTTTTAAATTTTTTTATAAGCTATATCTTTACCAAGAATACTTTTTTCGCTAGAATAATTACTTTTTGAGTTATCTGCAAAAAACCGTCCAAAAACATGTTTTTTTTGGTTAAAAATGAACATATTAACTCGCAAATAACTCGAAAAGTATTGACTTAGTGAAACAACTCTATAGAACAAAAGTTGCTTAGAATTAGTCATTTTATCCAATTCCGGGTCTATTTTGAACGTACATTTTTTCACTCCTGAGAAAATCTTTTTCACCCCGTATTTCCAAATTTTTGTAAAATGGAGGGGATGTAGAATTGTAAACTTTTTCTTATATAATAATAGACAATTTCAACTACCTATTCCCAAATTTCCATCCTTCCTTTATTTTTTTGGAGGTTTTCGTAAAATTTTGTGTTCCCTGGTAGGGCTAAAACCCCATTTCTAATTTGTAAATTATGATATTGTTACTTAACTGTGAACATAATATTATGTAATAATCAAGAATACTATGTATTAGGTTTAAGTAACCATGTATTAATTACAGTACAGCTAATAACCCAAAGTGGTTGATGCTGTTCAATAAAAATAAAAAAAAAGATTTATGAACTGCCGATTCACAAAATCTCTTTTATCACTCTAACTCATGTATATACCCATTTGATTTTATGTTTATTTATATCAATTTACGTGGTTGTTAATCAAATTCATAGTTGGCGCAATAATATGAAATGATTGTCATTTCGAGACGAATCTATTCATGTGAATTTTATTCCATTTTAGTGACATTATTGTAAAGTGTCCTTTTATTGCAAAGAAAATTTGTGGATAAATGAATGAACGTTTTTTTAGGTTGGTCAATTTAGTGCTTTACAAGCAAACCGCCAAATCCAAGCCAACAGTGCCTTACAGTCCCATTCGAATGGAATTATTCAAAAAATACCTGCGCAAGCTTCTATAGATCAAGAAGATTCTCAAATGTATCCCAATCCTCAACCCCAACTTCAAATCCAAGCTAATGGTCGTTCTTTAATAAAGCAACTGTCAAACGCTAATCTTCCTCCTATGCAACCATCTGTGCAAATAAACATCCAGTCTTTGATTAAACCTATGGAGCCTGCGATGGAAAAGGCTAGGCTACAGGCACCGCCTATTGTGTACAGTTTTGGACAATCTGATTATGGGAGCAAATATCTGCCATCTGTTTTTAGTACTATGAACAATATGGGTAATAGAGTGGTTGTGCCTAATAAAAAAATCACATGGGGTATGGAAACTAATTTTGAGTACGAAGATGATTTTGCTGATATATTAGGGTAAGTATTAGGGTGAGATATAAACTACTCGTCAAACGTTGGAAAAGTTGGTATCGAAAAATTTAGCTTATTTTCATATCAAGTAAAAGAAACAATGCTATTAAATCCTTTTTATTCGCCAAAAATGATCAGTACATTTTTATCACAATAATTTAGAAGCCATGAAATGTGTTCAGTCTGTCTCTGAACTGTACAGAATTCTAAACAAGTTAAAGAGAAAAAGTTATGCGATTAAATAAACGTTGCCCTACCCAAACAGGACGCATATGAATGATACTAGAAATTCGAAATTTATGAAATCGATTTATCTCTGGAAGATAAATAGACGTACCAGTTTTCGTTTTTCTAAATAGAAGTGTTCTAGATTCTAGAGGTATTTAAAAAACTAATTAAAAGACACCATCTTCAAAGAATTCCAGCTCCCTTAGGAAGCATTTTCGGAGTAGCTACAGTTAAAATATTTCCAATTATTAATGAAACACTCTGTATTGTTTTGTTTCACTTCATTATCTTTTACTTTGTAATAATAGTGACGATTTGTGTAATTTCAGTAAACTGTAGGTATTTGTTATTGTTTTTTTCCTAATCTTTGTAAGCTTCGTTCATAAAATTATAAAACTTTCAGTGACAATAAAGCATATTTCTATTCTATTCTATACAAGCGTTTTTGCTTCTTTTGTTGAACATTTTTTTAGCACTATGCCATATCAGTGGTGGGAAAGGGCCCCGCGACAAACTTTGATATTGGGCCCCTGTAGGGCTAGTTACGCCACTGTATACTCAGTATACACCATTTTAAAGTAAAGAAACTATGCTTTCTTTTTTATTGCACAATGTATATACCTAACTGTACAATAAAAAAAAGTTATAATGAGAAATTTAAAAATAATCGTAAATAATATCAAAAATCATTAAAAGTATAAAACTTTGACAAACCATAAAATATCTTGCTTGAAGATAGTCATACAGCCTTCTACTACAATAGACCATTTTAAAGGTAATTGACTTTTTTTCCTACTAAAAGTGACATTGCATATACCTAAAGCTGCATAGAAAAAAGTTACAGAACAATGTTTGCGAAGTAACAGGAAAATGGCCCAAAATCGCTGTGAGTGGCGAAGTTTGAAAAATCATATTTTGGAAACTGTAAATGATAGAAACTTCTGCCAGACGTTGTTTTAAAGAAGAAGAAGGGAAGTTTTTTTTCTCTGAAGCAATGTCTATACCTACATCCCCGTAGAAAAAAATTATGGGGCAAAAAACAAAATTTTTGTCTTTGGTGTTTTTCTCTTGCTTTTCTTTTGAATATATTTGTGTAAAAAGAAAATATTTTTGACTTTAAAATGTGATATTTCGATAGTAAATTTAAATTGGGACAATTTTCTTGTAGACTTGTTTATACCAAAAGTGCATAGAACTCACCCTAATTCGCCCTGTGCCTAGGGACTAATTCACCCCTTTCTCAAAAACGCACCCCTTTAAATGGTAACACTCCGCGGTTTTTTCATATTTAGAGGTTCATTGACTATATGAAACAATAAATCCCCGTTAACGTTGTAGTTCTTTTCTAAAATACATAATCAATAGCCTACAAGATGTGGTTAACATTTTAAGCAGTTATTGAGGCTCGTAGAGGACACACCACCCATTAAACAATTTTTTGTTGGATTTTGAAAATTAGTCAGGTGTTACAAGCCTAAATTTTAGTTTCTTATTTTTTACGAAACTTTTGAGTTAGTAGATTTTTTATACAAAAGAGATGCAGTGATCTTAATTTATTTTATCATAAAGAACTTTTATCATTTACGTTTGAATATTTTTGTTTTTAAACCATTTTCTGATAATATTCCTAACTTTTGACGAGCAGTTTATTAGCATTATCTAGTATTGTATTCATATTATGAAGTCTTCTGTGCGATTCCAGCTTTCTACTTCGTAGTAATATCTAAGTATCGTAGTAATATCTAAGTACTTAGGATACTAAAGACGTAATATCTAAGAATTCTTATGCGTATATTGATACTTATTAAAGATAGGTTACAGAGAATCTTCTTAAGACCGTTAATAGAGCTTCTGGCCTTTTCAATGCGAGTTTTTATTTCGTAGCTATGATCACAGATATCCTCAATATTGGAGCCCAGGTAGCATATTTTTTCTACTGTTTCTAACGATGTGTCCTTTATTGTAATTTTGGCTTCTTACAATTTAATCTTAGGCCACATTTGTAAGATATTTCTACAAAATTATCCATCCTTTTTTGGAACCCCTGTGCATTTTCAGCCAGCAAATGATTCTTCTTCTTATTCATCCAGGGCTTCTCTAAAGATATTTGCAGGTTGAACAGTGCTTGTGTAACAGTATACATCACTCTCCCTCTCAAACTCCTTTTCCGATTGTGAATATTTCGAATAGTTCATTTTCGAATCACACTGTCGCTTTTTGTTGGACTTGTTGTAAGTTAGAGAATAGTTTTATATCCATAACATCGATTCCTGATGCTTTTGGGATATTGATTAGTTTATCATGTCGTACTGTGTCAAATGTCTTCTCGAAATCGAAGAAACATCCAAACACATCAGTTAATATCCTGGCTCTCTGTTTTAGAACATGCAAACTGAAAAACGCTTCCTTGTTTCGAGCCCTGCTCTGAACCCAGATTGAACTTCAATTAGACATTCTTCTAATTTGGTGTATATGCGGGAGAGCAGAAGAGCACTTTTTGGGAGGTGGGATGAATATTGAAAGTGATCAGTCTCATATTATATATTCTTAAATAGTTTAGAAAAGCTGTGATTTGATGTGCTTCTAATAGCTTTAGAGCCGGTACTTTCTGTCCCGATTAAAGCCCGGTTAGAGAAATTTTGTCATGCAAAATTCCGCTAACCAGGCTTTAACCGTGACAAAAAGTACCGACCCTTGGAATTATTTTACCATGCACTTCATCAGCTCCTGATCCGGGCCGCGTTTAGGTCAGTTGACGCCCTAGGCAATTCTCTAGTAGCCGCCCTTCAAGCATGTACCATTTTTGCGAAAAAAAGCAGATTCTTTTATTTAAATAAGAATACATAAAAATTGCCATTCCAGTTCGATCAAATCAGATTTCTTTCTTGATTTGTCTTTGGAAAATTCATCTATAATATCGTCATAATTTATCGCCTTTGTTACGTTACTTTCTATGGAAAAAATCGACAAATTGTTAAGACGTTCTTGCGTCATTCATACTTGATCGGAAATTATTTTCATGACTATTTTAAATTCTGGAGATTTTCGAAAATGACCTTTCAGCGGACACGTTACTTGGCAACTGGAAGGCCCAAATAAATGCGCAAAGCAATATCAAAATCAAAATTAGGGAAAATATCTTTCAATCCACTCTTCTTTAAATGTTTAGATATGTCAATTTATTGGTGATTGGTGATTTATTGTGGTACCCAACTGAACCTTTAAGTGAATGCATTCATGTATGAATGATGTAGGTCGTAGGTATCTATTAGTGCAGTCAGTGAGGGTATACTTGATATTTTCACTGTAAGTAGTGAATAGCTCAAGAAACAAAGTCTATAATATATTCTATGACGCTTTTAACTCAGGGTGGTTCCCACCCGTTCTCAGGGGTGGAATTTTTTTTATCAAACTAACACCGGAAGTGGTCAGAGAACCTAATCCTAAGCAATAACTGTTTTATAAATTTTTTTGAAAACTCAATACTTTTTGAGTTATTCGTGGTTGAAAATTTGCCATTTTCATTGAAAAATTACACTTTTCGGAGACTGTTTTTTTGGGAATACATACCATAAAAATTGTGCATCTAACGAAAAAAACTATATAAAACATTTTTGTAGTTTAAGAAAGATCAGAGAGATTAATTTTTTCATAAATCTTCTAGTTTTAATAAAAAAAGAGATGGTAGGTGAAAAAATATTTTTTGGTGCATGCTCAAATCGGTGCGTGTATTCAACTTAAAATAACTGCGAAATTGTCAATGATAGGGGTATAATGCTACGAATACCTTTTGTAGTGCTTGAAAAGACCTTTAAAACGAGAACCGTAAATGTCGGTTACATTCAAACTAAGCGAGATATGGTGCAAAAAACTTATGACTGATGTATTTTAAGGAAAAATGAGAAGTATATTTAACTCCTCATCCACCAGAATTTAAATGCATCATTTTTCTTCTAGAATACTTTCTACTATAATAGTGTTATTTCTATATTCAAAAAGTGGGACGGGTTTAAAGTGAATGGTTTTTGAAAAGAATAAGATCAAATTATAGGGGAGAGTTGGATAAAACGGGATAGTCGGATAAAACGGGATACCTAGCCTAGAGACATAACTAGTGCTGCTATCAATCGGACAACGACGAAAACTTGTTCTCAGTCGTCATTTTAACGTTTTCACTTCGTTTTACCTCGATGCCACTATTTGACGAAAAGTTGTTGTTTTTAGAATTGTTTGACTCGTATTTTTTTGGTACTTTGTACTTTTAAGTGCGTTGTTTTCTACATTATATTGCCTACATATACAGTATGTCCCTGTAAGTTGTATCCATATGGAAAACTTTTTTATTATTAATTTTACGAAAAAAAGTTATTCCTTATAAAAAGCTCTGCATGGTCCAAAACCTAAGATTTAATCATCAAATATCAAATTTTTTGAATATTGTACGAGGTATGTCAAAAAGTTTGAATTTCACTCAAGAGTAAAGTATAGCTTTATTTTTCGTAATATTGGAAATTGCTATTATGAAAAGTTGTTTGGAATTAAAAACTATATTTTAATATGCAATTACATCCTTCTAATTGAAAATTTTTTTTTTGAGAAATTATGGATAACTATCATTATTTTTTCAGTTATTTCAATTCTGATAACCCTTTTATTATTAATTTTACGAAAAAAAGTGATTCTTAATAAAAAGTTCTGGATAGTTTAAAACTTAAAATACAACCATCTTATATCAAATTTTATCGACTGTTACTTCTGCATGACAAAAGTGTCTGTGTTTTCAAGGAAAAGCAAGCATAAAATTGAATATCCAGATATTATCTCAGCAATAAAGCCGGTTATCCACGGAGAAGATTTACCAGTTCCAGGACCCACGGCAAATTGGGAGGAAGATTTGGAAATGTATGGCGATAAAAGTAAACCCGATGATGTATCAGAAAATAATAATTCGTATTTTCACGAAAGCGACGAAAAGCACCTTATTGTATCCAACAAGCCGAATTACATGATTTAGTTCGAGACCTTCACTTGTCCAAAGGACATGCTTAACTCTAGGTTCTAGATTACAATAATGGATTTTTTAATGGAATTTACTAACCAGTAAAACTTGTAATATTTAGGAACCGTAACCAGGAGCTATCCTAGTTGATATGTCCTCAAGTACCTTAACCATTGTTTAATTAATAAGACCACTGTCGATGGAATAATTCATATTTATTACTAATATGTTATTCAATACATTTTACATTCAGTTTTTCTATAACTACTGTCTTTGCCCCGTTGTTCTCTGCCCTACCTGTCAGTCCGCATGGAACATCACCGCAGAACAGTAAGTGCCAGATGGCCATCTCTCTCAGAGCTACCAACTCACTTTAAGCTGTGTTTACACTTAAAACATCCCAACTTATCACCCTCACCCTTAATTTATATCTACCCAAATATGATTAATATGATTATGTAAAACCTAACTGAACAATTTTTTTTTTTTTTTTTTTTGACTTACTCTAGAATGAAATCATTGTATTTCTTTGGCATATTTGTAACGCGTCTGCTTCTACCTGTTTGAGACATATTATCAGATGGATAATCAACAATAATGTTTTGTTCATTATCTGACCTGTAAACTGTATCAGTTGATGATCTGTTGCCAGTGTCTGAAGAAGTAGCCATGTCCAGCAAAACTGGCTCACCTTGGGTTTCCATCGTTAACTTCTCCAAATTTGATTCAGATTGTGTTATACTCTCACCTACCGGATGTACTACGTTTGGTAGTTTTATATATTGAAAGTCATTGTTACTGTCAAGTTCATTTTCCCTGTTGTTTGCAAACTCAGTGCTACACCTGCCTACCTGATTCGTATGACGCTTCCATACCTGACCACTATCTAATCTGCAATAATAAGTTTTCTTACCTACTTTATTTATTATTTTAGCTGCCACCCACAACTTTCGGTTTGTTTCCCTATAGTCTCTTACCATAACCCTTTCTCCTATTTCAAAACATCTTTTCTCCTTTATAGAAATATTTTGCTGTTCTTTACTGGGCTTTTCGGCCATCATTGATATTCTTGTTCGCAATGATCTATTATATACAAGTTCAGCTGGTGACTTTTCTGTTACTGGGTGTTTTGTGTTGCGATATGTTAGTAAATATCTTGATATTAATGTAGACAGTGGAATACCAGAGTTTCTTGGATCATCTAGGGCTGTTTTCAGCTTCATTTTAAATGTCCTGACATACCGTTCTGCAGCTCCGTTGCTGGATGGATGGTAAGGTGCCCCTGTTAAATGCTTAATCCCATTTTTCTTAAAGAATATTTCCATGGTTTTGTCAACTAGTTGAGGTCCATTGTCACTCACACATAACCTTGGTAGTCCCATTCTGGCAAAAACTTCCCTTAGTTTTTCTTGCGTTTCTGCTGCTGTCGCCCTACTCATAGGAAATACCTCTACCCATTTGCTGTAAGCATCCACCAATATTAAGCACAACTTGCTTTTTAATTGCAAAAAATCTATATGCACTCTGTCAAATACTTTGTCCACTTCAGGCCACGGTGAAAACTCTGATGGAGGGTTGTCTCTATTCTTTAAACATGGACCACAACTTTTTACCCTATGCTCTATGTCGGAATCTATTTTAGGCCAGTAAACATATGATCTCGCTAATGACTTGCACCTGACTATTCCAAAATGTCCTGCATGGAGCTCATCGAGGATTTGTGGTCTTAGACTTGATGGTACCACAATACGATGTCCCCACATTATTATGTGCTCATCTAAATACAACTCTTGTCGTTTATGGTAAAATGGCATTATTTCATCACTTAAATGTTTGGGCCATCTTTCCGTTTTAATATACATCTTTATTGCCCTTAAAATGCCATCTTTGTCTGTTTCTTCTCTAAGTACTTTGTTGTTAATTGGCCAGTATTCTATAGACTCCGTGAAATGAATATATGTCATTCCTTCCGCTGGTTCCTCTACTGTTCCCGTAACCTGCACTGGTGACCTTGATAAATAATCAGCTACAGGATTGTTTATTCCCTTGATATGTTCAATACTGTAGTCAAACGATGACAAAAATAAAGCCCACCTTTGTATCCTGTTTGCGGACATTTTAGGGATGCTCCTGTGTTCTCCAAATAATGCAACTAGCGCTTTTTGATCTGTCCTTAATTTAAACTTATTACAGCAGAGGTACTGGTAAAATTTATTTATGGTAAAATGAACTGCTAAAGCCTCTTTTTCAACTGTAGAATATTTTTTTTCTGCTGGCATGAGAGTTCTTGACACACATGCTACTGTTCTCTCCTCTCCCTCTTTAACTTGGCTTAACATGCCTGAAATACCCTTGTCACTTGCATCTGTTGTTACTATTATTGGAAGGTCAGGGTCAAAATAAACTAAACAATTATCTGATGCTATTATATCTTTTATAATATTGAATGCCCTTTCACATTCTTTTGACCAGAAAAACTTTACATTACCTTTTAAAAGCTTGTATATTGGTTCTAAGATCTGGGCAGCCCGAGGTATAAATTTATGGTAATAATTTACTAGCCCTGTAAAAGCTCTAACTTCTGTTATATTTTCTGGTTTAGGTGCATTTATTATTGCAGCAATTTTACTATCTGTTTTCTTAAGGCCTTCTTTTGATATTTTGTACCCCAAGTATTCAACTTCCTCTTTAAAAAATACACATTTTTCTTTACAAACTGTCAGCCCAGCCTTTTCAAGTTTGCTAAGAACTTCCCTCAAGTTAGTCATATGTTCTTCTGCTGTTTCCCCCGTTACTATTATATCATCTAAAAAATTTGTTACATTTTTCATGCCCTTAAAGAGATTTTCAATTTCTCGTTGAAATATACTACTTGCTGATTTTATTCCGAATGGTAATCTTTTAACTGCGTACAAACCCCTGTGAGTGTTCCACGCTAACAACTTACTTGATTCAATATTTAAGGAGAACTGCATATAAGCTAGTTGTAAATCAATTTTTGAAAAACGTTGACCTTTTTTTAGTTTATTCCATAATTCATCAATTTTTGGAAGTGGATATTTCACATCTTCTAAATGTTTATTTATTGTTGTTTTGTAATCCCCACATATTCGTATTTTCCCATTTGATTTTTGAACAAAGACTAAAGGTGTTCCCCAATCTGAATTGTCTATTAATTCTATTACTCCCTCTTTCTCTAACCTATCTAACTCTAACTCTACCTCTTTCGCATAGGCTAAAGGAACAGCTCTGTGCTTGCAAAAAACTGGTTTAGCATTTTCCACAACTTTAATTGAAATTTCCTTATGATTAAAGTTTCCTAACTTACTAGTAAATACGTTTGAAAAACTGTTTATTAGATCTAGAATTTTACTATTACTTACAATTTGATTCATCATTTCAAGCCTAATATTGAAGGCCTTTATCCAGTCTCTCCCTAGAATATTTGCAGAACCTTTTTGAACAACGTATAGCTTTACTGGTATTTTCTTGCTTTTATAGCCCATATCTATTATAAAATATCCCTCTGGTGAAAAGACACTACCTTCATAACTTTTTAGCAACAGATCATCACTGGTTAGCCTAAAATGAGAAAAATTATTTATATATGTTTCTTTTGTGATTGCACTTATACCAGCGCCACTATCAATGATCATCTCATATATTTTGCCTTCAATCTTTACCTGGATTTTAAAGGGATTGTCTACCTTGACTTGTACATGGCACAGATCAACAATTCTTGATTCTATGCTGTCTAATGTATAAATGTCCTCTTCCGCCTCACTATCTATAAAATTAACACTATTTTTATGTGCCAAACAGACCCTAGCCAAGTGCCCAATTTTTTTACATATATTACAAATGTAATCTTTATATTTACAACTATTTTTGTGTTTATTTCCACATATCTTACATTTCGACATCTGATTGACACTTGAATTTACATTGACGTTTGAGCTGCCATGCATTGTCCGCCTTGTCCCATGTTGCCAACCTCCATCCTGTCCCTGCCGACGAACTCGAGAACTCGACGATGACGAAGCTTGCTGATGATCTATCACGTGAACATTTACAGTTGACCTCGAGCTTGTTTTTGAAGCCATAATAGCATTTTCTGTCTTCATTGCCAAACTCACCATCTGCTCCACCGTCGCCTTTTCATCCTCTTCGCATAATCTGTCGAGAATTTTACTAGGACACATACCACTCACGAACTTATTTAGCAGCACTTTGGTTAGATCTGCCCCAAACTTGCACGTAACTGCAGCACTTCTTATCCTAGCATACCAGTCCGCTATTTTTTCCTCAGTTTCTTGCCGCAGGTCAAAAAATGTACATCTCTCTCTCCATGTACTCACTTGACCTCCGTAATGGGTAGCTAATAACTGTGATAATTCTGCAAATGTTTTGGTTTTGGGAGCTTCTGGAAAACATAGATCTCTCAACAAGGTGTATGTGGGTGCACTTACCGAACTGATTAGGATCGCCACTTTAATAGCTTCCTCTTCAACCCCATTTGCCACAAAATGTTGTTCCAATCTTTCTTCGTAAATAGTCCACGGTTGTAAATCTGGAATAAATTCTTCGAACTTTTTGTTCGCCATCTTGATTCACTAACAAAGGTACCGGACATCGGTTTACATAAAACAATTAGTATTTACTTCGTTACCACTTTTATCCTCGTCGCCATTGATATGTCCTCAAGTACCTTAACCATTGTTTAATTAATAAGACCACTGTCGATGGAATAATTCATATTTATTACTAATATGTTATTCAATACATTTTACATTCAGTTTTTCTATAACTACTGTCTTTGCCCCGTTGTTCTCTGCCCTACCTGTCAGTCCGCATGGAACATCACCGCAGAACAGTAAGTGCCAGATGGCCATCTCTCTCAGAGCTACCAACTCACTTTAAGCTGTGTTTACACTTAAAACATCCCAACTTATCACTAGTTTTTTACTATGCAGGATAAAATGTGTGTTCTTGTTAATCCACATAATGTTATGGAAAAATTGGGATATGCACAAAATTGTGTACAAAAGACTTACTATAGTTTTTGTTTCTAGTTCTGAACTCATGTGTATACATATAGTATAAAAGGATTTTTATAATAAACAGCAATATTTGATGCATTTTATAACTCAAACATTTTACCTGACAAGACAATGTACGCGTGGACCCCTGCGCAGAAATGCACGGCACCTTATAAGAAGAAGATAACTCAAAATCTATACGTGGTTGAAAATTTTAGTGTTTGAATTCGCATTCAGGGCGCTTTAAACTCCACGGTACAGCCATTTTAACATCTGTCGCAAAAATTTTTTTATTTGTTGACTAGTGATTAGCGTATATGTTAGTCTTCTAATAAATTCTGCATACACTACTACTTCAATGTATAGATTTGCATGTAAAGATTTGATGTGATTTGTTGAAATGCTAACATTGCTACAAAGCACATCAAATCTTTACACGCAAATCTATACATTGAAGTAGTAGTGTATGCAGAATTTATTAGAAGACTTAACATATACGCTAATCACTAGTCAACAAATAAAAAAATAAACATACACAATTTGTAATATGTTTTATATTTTACTAATGAAATTTTTGTTTTGTCCAAGAAGTAAAATCAAGCTACCTCCTGCGGATAAAAAGAAAGAAAACAGTAAGGTAAACTTAAGTCAATTCAACCTACAAGATATTCTGGAACCCTTGGCCAAAGCTAGTGCAGGTACCATTAGGAACCAATATTTGAATGTTCCTAAATACATGAACGGACAGTCGACTGTTCGACGAGACTCAAACATTAGTTTATTTTCGAACTTTTCAAATAGTGGAAGAAACAGTGGGATGCAGAATAAACAAGCAAGTAAGTGGCAATGGTAAGACTAAATAAATATTTATATTTTATATTTGTGTTATTTATCTTTTTGTAACAAAATATAAATTGGCAAGCAAAAGAGAAACCAGATAATATTCTTAGTCCATGTAGTGACACCGCTCCCATCTGGAAAAATTTCTGATTCGGTTTCTTTGTGGATTCCTATTCAAAAATGTCCCCTTTAAACAAATATGAAGGGTGCCGGGCGGAATTTTTGGACAGACATTTTTTAAACAATTTTTTTAAACAAATACAAAAGATCACGTTTTTTTGCTCCATAACATATATTTTTAAGTTTCGTGGGTCATACTAAACAAGAAAGGTATCTTGTAAATTTTCTCAAAAATTGATAGTTTTCGAGTAATAAGCGATTTAAAATCTGAAAAATGCGAAAATACGCATTTTTGAGGCTTAAAAACTCACATTTAAATTAGTATTTTTGAAGTTGCCATATACTTAAATTGAAGTTTAAACATTCAGCTTCAAGATTCTGAAGAGTGATCGCGTCTAACCTTAATTTAAATCGTTGTTTTTTAATTGTTAAATATGCATGTCTATCCGTTTTTTTTGCCGGTGCGGCGCGCTCTATTTAAAAAATCTCCTATTTTCCTCCGAAAAATATTTTTTATAGATTCTTTGGGATATTCTAAATAAAAAAAGTTTCTTGACATTTTTCTCAAAAGTTAATAGTTTTAAAGTTATAAGCGATTTAAAAACCGAAAATACGTTTTTTGTAGGGGTCGCCAACTTCTTGAAAATTTCAAGATCTTGTCTTGATCTTGTCTTGATTTCAAGACAAGACAAGAAGTAATTTTAGATTTCAAGACAAGACAAGAAGTTTTATGTCAATACCAAGATTTCTTGTCAAGAAAACAAGAAATCTTGAAATATCTTGACTGATAATGAAAACTCTAAAACGTATTTATTTGTGAAAAATATAACATGATTTTAGCATAGCATAATATATTTTAATTTACTGAATACTTCATTTTATTTTATCTCTCGCAGATTCAAAATATTTCCAGTTTGTCTAAAAGTATGTTTACCCCAATTGCCACTAATGGGAGTGTGCAATATTTTTTCCCTTCGAGTATTGAAGTGTATTAAAGCTTCTCAGATACTGACAAAATTTACAAATCAGAACCCATTCTTTATCTAATATTTTGCAATTATTTAGATTTTCGATGTCGCAAAATGTAGTTAAAGCATTTTTTACACTTACAACCCCATGTTAGCATCTCGAAAGTTGAATGCCATTTTGTAGGCACATCTAATTTTGGCATAGTCGTCTTACAATAATTTATGGCCTCGCAAGCACTGTTAAGTTTAAGTTGCATTTCCCTGAGTGTTTGATCTTTTTTGAAGAGGTATTTAATTTTACTTACAGGAGAATTGAAATCTAGAGCAGTATCATTTCTATCATTTTATACTTCGATCTCATCCTCCAAATAATCAAAATCCTTTTCGATGTCTAACTGTTTCGATTTGGTTCAATAATTTTTATGAAATCCTGGACAGCTAAGTTTAGAATAGGTAGGTATATGCGAACCATACATAATACTTATTTTAAGCATGCAACTACACATCAATTTTTCGTTAGTCAGTAAACAAATGCAGTTCGGGGACTCCCCCCAGTAACAGTCGAGGCCATTTCAGCACGCAACGCAATAAAAAGGTCGCCGGGGAAACACCGGAACGGGTAAACAAGAAATTTCAAGATCTTGAAATTTCTAGAAATTTCAAGATCTTGAAATTTCTTGAGTCAAGACAAGATATAAGATGTCAAGAGAACGTCAAGACAAGATTTTTATAAATTTCTTGATTTTTTCTCAAGACAAGACAAGAAGTTGTTGTCAAGACAAGAATTCTTGTCTTGTCGACCCCTAGTTTTCTGTCATTTTTCGGATTTTAAATCGCTTATAACTTTAAAACTATTAACTTTTGAGAAAAAGTCAAGAAACTTATTTTATTTAGAATATCCCAAAGAATCTAGAACAAATATTTTTCGGAGGAAAATAGGAGATTTTTGAAATGGAGCGCGCCGCAACCGGCAAAAGAATCGGATAAACATGCATACTTAACAATTAAAAATCAACGGTATAAATTAGAGTTAGACGCGATCACTCTTCACAATCTTGAAGCTGAATGTTTAAGTGAATTTTCGCTTATAACTCGAAAACTATTAATTTTTGAGAAAAATTACAAGATACCTTTCTTGTTTAGAATGACCAAAAAAACCTAAAAATATATATTTCAGAACCAAAAATGTGATCTTTTGTATTTGTCTAAAAAACATGTTTAAACAATTTCTGTCCAAAAATTCCTCCCGGCACCCTTTATTTAGATTTGTTTAAAGGGGACATTTTTGAATAGAAATCCACAAAGAAACCGAATCAGAAATTTTTTCAGACGGGAGCGGTCTCACCACATGGACTATCTGCAGAATTATAAAATGTAGAAAAACGGAAATAGTTTATAGGTTTTTTATGGATTATGAAAATATGGGAATTCTTAAAGGCGTGGAAATCGCCTTGGTTTTCCAATTTCGTACTGTTGAGACTCGTAAGTCTTCTTCAACTTGGTCATTAAATCATGCTCTGGGTCTGCCTGTTCTCCTCAATCCATCAGGTTCTTGATTATTATGTGTTCCGACGACTCTATCTCGTTTATTCTCTTTAAGTAGCCTAGCCACCGCATCCTGTTTATTTTGATGGAACTACCAATATTAGGTAAAAATAATATAGGTATAAAGGCAGTAAAGCTCAAAATTATAGCGTCTACACTATATTGCGTTTTCCTGCACGTCTTTATAAATATGTCTATGCTAGATATATATACAGGGTGTCCCCGAAAATAGTGCGTTTCTTTAAGGTATGGATGTAATACATAATTTAGAACAAAAAAGTTCTATAACATTTTTTCAAAAATTAACCGTTTCAAAAAAAATTAGATTGTTCTCCATATAAGCGAACTTTTATTTTCATAAAATTTAATATTCTGGCATCACTGTACAAGAGCTCTTTTTGACTTAGGTTATTGACACCAGAAATGTAGGTCAGACAGGTAGACACCTGCAAAATAATTATACCACCCCATGTTTGAAAATCAAACAAAACAAGAATTTGTTTGTTTGTTGAGGAGGAAGACAGGGTTTAATGTAAATACTAAAGGGCCTTGCTGCAACTATTTTTGAGTTGTCATTGTCTATCTTTAGACTTTTGTATACATAGTTGTCAGATTTCAATTTGCATACGAAAATGTACTTTGGTTGATTTGTGATCCTAAATATAATAACTCTCTTACTCTTTTAAAAGTATATGTTTCAACCGTTAGATCTTTCTAATTTTGCTACTTGATTATTATTTATATCTAGCTTTACTAGTATTAATATATTATAGCCCCATTCCTTTTGCCGCAGCTTATAACAATTGGACCAAATCCGCCTTTCTTAGTTGTACACTCCTATTAATAATGGTCTCTCTTGGTGTTTTTCCAGATTCTCTAATAACTTTCTCTAGAGCAACGTTGAATAGAAGACACGATAAGCTATCTCCCTGTCGAACTCCTATCTGTGGCTGAAAAATTGTCGATACCCCCTTTTTTATTATTTTCTAAGTAACTCTATCATATCTCTTTTATAATAAAGTCATTTTATAACTTATAATACTACCACAAAAATACTTACTTATATCATGATAATAAACCATAAAATTGTTATACCGGGTTTCCACTTATATTTTCCCCCATTTTAACTGCTTATAACTTCTAAACGGCTCAAGATAGAAATATGCGGGACTGACAAATGACTGAGTAATTAATTTTTAAAATGAGAGGTGCAACGTGGATATCACATAACTAAATAACATAACTAAGCAAAATTATTATGTTATGTGATCTCCACATTGCATCTCTTATTTTAAAAATTAATTGCTCAGTCATTTGACAACCGATTTTAAAAAACTTTATATTGCTCGATAGGTAAATGACCGTTCTTTCAATTTACAAAAAATATACTGGGTGTTTCAATAACAAAAGTCAACAACGTTTTTTTTTTCAAAAATCCGTCATTTTTTATTTAACGGCGATATAAAAAATTCAATCCATTCAAACAAAACTTTTACTAAAATAAAACATTTCTGCGAAAACCGCATATTTTTATCTTGAGTCGTTTAGAAGTTATAGGCAGTTAAAATGGGGGAAAATATAAGTGGATACCCGGTACATAACAAAACAAAAAGGTTAAGTTTTGTAGAATACTGTTTTCTTGGTCATAAATATGTAGATGTAGGTAAGTGGTTGTCACAAAGCAGTTGACTCTCACTTAAGGTTTTACGTTTACGTTCCACACCCTAGAAACTGCAGTTATTTGAGAGACAAAGTAAGTAAGCGTACCCAGATATGATCAGAAAATTAGTGTTGGTAAACAGCAACTGAGTTAGCAATAGCTGGTTGCTCAAAATTTACCACGGATAAGAATTAAGAAACTTTTATTGTCTTGATCAGACAGCAAACGGTAAAATATACAGAAAAGTTTGTACAGCACACAGGCCTATTTTCCCAACTATTTGTTCAAAACCTATATATTTGTTGTTTTCTGTGCATACAATGATCTCTATATAACATATGAGGCCATCAGAAGGGGAGTGTAGATATTTATGTATTTTAAAGCTCTATGTCATCATCATCATCAATGGTGCTAGCCCTATGAAAGAGCCTCGACCTTCCCAAGTCTATTACGTCAGTCAGTCCTATCCATTGCCAACCGTTGCCAGTTTGCTGCACCTATTTTTCTCCCATCCTCATCCACACCATCCTTCCATCTGAGTTTTGGCCTACCCCTATTTCTACTTCCCACAGGTTGTGACATTCTAGGAGAGTTGTTCTGCTGTGATCTTGCTAGATGTACTTCCCATCTTAGTCTTCTTATTCTTATAAGAGATACTACGTCTTTACCACCAAATCTTTGTTTATATCTGTGGTATACCTCGTAGTTGTACCATACCTCCTCCTCCATACACCATTTTTACAGATGCCACCGAATATTCCTCTCAGGATCCTTCGTTCAAATGTAAGCAGAGGGTAATTTTTTATTATTTTTTATTTATTAAAAAAAACTGTTTTCGTCTGCTTTGGAAATGGTCCATGCCTCTGATCCATATGTCAACACTGGTTGTATAAGGGTTTTGTATATGGTCATTTTTGTTTTTTGGCTTAAGTTTCTGCTTCTCATATGTCTACTCAGTCCAAAATAGCATTTGTTTGCTAGGATTATCCTTCGCTTGATTTGCTTGATTTCTTCCATCATGACGTTCTCCTTGGTGATGTGAGCCTAAGTATGTGATTTTTCCACCACTTCAAAGGTAGAGTTATCAACCGTGAATTGGTGACCGATGTTTCTGGCTCTATTGTTGGGTGTTGATACCATCATCTTAGTTTTCTCCTCATTTACTTGCAGGCCCATATTTTTAAGGCATTTGAGAAGGTAGTATACATTTCTTCTAGCTTGCGTGTTGTGCGGGGGAACTAGGTCCACGTCATCTGCATATGCCAAAATTTGGGATTATTTATTAAAAATATTTCCTCTGTTGTCTATTCGGGCATCTCTGACCGCCTTTTCCAGAGCTAGGTTGAAGAGGAGACACGCCAGGGCATCTCCCTGTCGCAACCCAACATGCGTTTCAAACGCCTGTGATCGCCATGTATTTCGACTTTGCAAACAACTTTACTCATTGTAGCCTTAAACAATCTTATCAGTTTATCAGGAATGTGGAATTCATCCATGGCTTCATACAATTTATTTCTTAGAACACTATCATAGGCCTATTTAAAATCTACGAAAAGATGGTATGTGTCGATATTGAATTCATTGGTTTTTTCCAGTATTTGCCTTAGCACAAAGATCTGGTCTGTTGTTGATCGACCAGGCCTAAATCCACTGATCAGAAGGGGAGTGTAGATATTTAGGTAGACTATATTAAGCTGTATGTAGAACAGGTTAAAATAAAACAGAGAATAGCGTATACAGTACTAGTCGAAAGTCCTCTCCCCCCTCGTAACTTTTGAACAGTTATACTTATAAGTTGGAGGGAGGAAATAAACGGATGTAGGCTTCTCAAATAGTCATAACAGATGACGTAATAGTGACAGATGACGTTACAGAGCCACTTTGACTGATAATTTTAAATTGGACCTTATGGAAAGTGATATGTCGTTTGAAATTATTTATTGAAAAGCCTATTCAATCATACTATAGGCGACCTGGTATATTGGAGTATCTCCCAAAAATTTTACCCTGACGTATCTTCAGAGCAAGTTAATTGTATATTAGAGAACATAATTAACTGCATAAAAAAAAAAAACATTTTTGTAACTATTTTTAAAAAATTCGTTTTTCTATTAATAATATTTTAGGTTTTTCTAGGTAAATTGGACTTACAGCCAATGTGGACTGATTTTGGTGATTTAAGTTCTGCAAAAAGAAGATTTGGAAACATAAAAATATCAAATACAAACGGCTATGATTTGGCAGCCAAATAATTTTTGGAAGTTGTAAATTTAAAAAAATGTGGTGTAACAAAAGAACGTTTATGGATTCCAATCTGTGATAGTCATTTATTTTTATAAGTAGATGTCACATTTTTAATGTTAATATAATGATAATACTAATTATAACACAATAAATTATATATGTTTCATGGAAAGCCTTTTATTTTAATAAATTTTAATCTGATTCCTAATTCGATGCAAGCTTTAGTTTTGTTCTGAAGCTATTTCTTTGTGGCATTTTTATAATGAACTATTTATAATGGGAAATAAGCCACAATTTTACCAAAAAAAGATTTTATTAACGTTTCGAAGCCCAAATCGGGTTTCGTTGTCAAAATACAAAATACTACTAAAATAAACAAAAATGTTGTTGCTAAGTAAAAAAATTCTTTTAATAATTTATTTAATCTGGCTTATTTATATTGGCAATTCAGACGTATATTATACATTTTAAAGTAAAAGAATTTAAAATGATATCGTCAATATTTATGAGTTGCGTTCCTGGGACGACTTTACTAAAAAGATAGTTCATTCGATTACATGAAATCAATCCCAACTCAAGAATATCCGTCACAAAAAAATATCATCGCATGTGATCTGTCTTCAAAAAGACAACCAAATGCAACGTTGACAGTAAAATTCTCTCGTTAGAGATTCCATAGTAAATCACGAGGGAAAACCAGGAAAAAACCTCG
The DNA here is from genome assembly GCF_917563875.1 of Diabrotica virgifera virgifera. Lineage (NCBI taxonomy): Eukaryota > Metazoa > Arthropoda > Insecta > Coleoptera > Chrysomelidae > Diabrotica > Diabrotica virgifera. The sequence continues at coordinate 198,617,827 of NC_065449.1, read as the reverse complement.
TGATACTATCCCGACATCGTAAGTATTTGGTCTTACATTTAATTTACTTTCAGAAAACTAATACCAAATTCTGACTTTATATGTTTAAATTATAAATAATATTAATAATACATAGATATACAATATAAGTAGGTAATACTAAAATATAAAATTTTTACTAACTCGATATGTTATTGACTTACTAATCGTGGTATTTTCTTTCTATTGACTTCCTCTTTCAGTATGGGTACCCACATCCTACTGCATTCTACCGAGGAATTTGCGACACAATTGGTTTCATATTTAGCATAATTAGAGCCGCTTCTTTGATTTTTCTCTTTTTGCTATCTGATTCTTTCAGGACTATACTTGAACCTCTCCATTGAACTCTATGTTCATTATCCCATGAGTGTTGACATATTTGAGATCTATCGAATTCTCTATTTTTAATATAAGACTGATGTTCACCTATTCTAACGTTTAATGGTCTTGATGTTTCACCTAAATAAAATTGTTCTTAAAGCTTTAGTTTCTTAACCTAAAGGTACGTATAGATATGCGCGTCGCACTTCGCGCCGTGTGTACGCCGTGCGTTCTTGGCGCCGACAGAAGTTGTATCGTGTGCGCACCGTTTGTGTGCCACTTGAAAACACGTACTAACGCGTACTAATCTAACGAACCCGCCACGAACGCGTACCTCACACACGGCGCGAAGTATTCGGCGCGCATATAAGTATCTATACGTACCTTAATACAAACATTCTCGTCGACTTTTGAGTCGTATGCTCCATACAGAAATCAACAGCCAAAAAGTATTTTTATGTAAGGAATCCAAATCTGCAATAAAAATGGGGACTCCCATTTAAGATTTTAAAGTAATCCCCCACCTCACGTCCGTGGGGGTTCGTGTTTAGTGTCATTCGATAGATTTTTCAAAAATATTGAATACGAGCATTTTTCAGTTCTTCGATATGATGTTCATTTCGCGAAATATTGCGGTTTGCGTATTTAAAATTTTAAATTTACTCCCCACCCCTCTCTGTGTGGTGGTCGTGTTTGATATCAGTCGATAGATTTTTGAAAAATATTGAACACGTATTTTTTAATTTTTTGATCTCACGTTGCCAAACTTGTCCGGTACGTCTAAAGGTGGGAAACAATGAATTAAAATGTAAATTTGTAGGTTTCTATCGGTAAATTCCCCACCTTAACTAGTTTCATTTCTTTTTATCTCATAACTTAATATGTTTTTCATCTTTTGCGTTATTTTTCCAGTTATTAGCGCGCTCCTCACTGTGTACACAGTAGTCGGGTCCAGGGCGCCGTTTGTATAGATATTATTCACATTTCAAAATATAGTTCGGCGCTTAACGTGTTAACTAGCAATAATTTAAATGGTTATAAGATTAAGTTTTCAATCTAATGGCATATATAACAACATAATGTTACTCTACATCCCACCAGACTGAAAACAATGGGAACCTTCTCTGGTTACACCTCCGAGGCTTCTACAATTTGCAAGCCATACGGATGCTGAGACTAAGGATGGTGATTGAATTTTACGATTTATAATTCACGTCCCATCTGCTCAGCGCGGTAAAGTTCCAACGAGAATGGTTCCCTTTATACTCCAATCAGAGTAAACATGTAAATCAAAAATGAATAACCATTTTCAATTTCGTTGCAAAACGAAAATACAGCCTCATCATATTCTAGTCCAATCAGAGAGTGCAGCAAGCACCTCTACCGGTTTCGAAACTTATTAGTCTCTCATCAGGAGGCACATATGCTGCTCTCTCTGATCCAACCAAAACAAACCCCGGCGTGCAGTCACGGATTGCAACGAACGAAATGGCATAGATGCCCTAGAGCAGCATATGTGCCTCCCGATGAGAGACTAATAAGTTTCAAAACCGGTAGAGGTGCTTGCTGAACTCTCTGATTGGACTAGAATATGATGGGGCTGTATTTTCGTTTTTCAACGAAATTGAAAATGGTTATTCATTTTTGATTTACATGTTTACTCTGATTGGAATACGAAGGGAACCATTCTCGTCGTAACTTTACCGCGCTGAGCAGATGGGACGTGAATTATAAATTGTAAAATTCCCTCATCTTCCTTAGTCTCAGCACCCGTTATGGCTTGCAAATTGTAGAAGCCTCAGAGGTGTAACCAGAGAAGGTTCCCATTGTTTTCAGTCTGGTGGGATGTAGAGTAACATTATGTTGTTTTATATGCCATTAGATCAGTGATTCTCAACCTGTGGGGCGCGCCCCCCTAGGGGGGCGCGCTTTTAGCAATGGGGGGGCATGAAAATATAAAAAAAAACCTAAAACATTGACTAATTTACTAAAGTCAAAGCAAAACAAAATTCTGACAAACAAAAAAATAAAATACCCATGAACAAGGAGCTATACATAGTTATGAGCACTGAATACTAAATCAACAACTTTAATGTAAATTAGTGACTCCCTTGGGCCTGTTTTGCAGAGCAAAGCTTATCGAAACAGGGTGTAATATTAGAAATAGACGCTCTCAGTTCTTTCTCTATATTTAGCTGTGATCTATATTTGGTCTTTAAAGCAGCCATCGCGGAAAATCCTGTTTCTCAAAGGTAGGATGGTGAAAACGGTAATAGTATACGGAACGCTCTGATTTTCAGTGCAGAAAACTCATCATTTACCCCTGCCCAAAATTCAAAGAGGGCTCTAATATTAAACTGTTTCTTGATTTGGGCATTTGCTGTGAAGTCTATGAAGGTTTCTTCTTCTGCAGTAGAGAGCTCTTCGGGTGTAATTTGAAACAGATTCCCGACCCACTCATAACTATTAGGTGCGTATTAATTGGTCGTCGGCAAAAAAATGTCTTTTAAAATTTTTTGTCAGCATTGCTAAATGATTTTCAATGGTTACAAAAACAACTTTCACGTGTTGTTCTTCAGCCTGGTAAGTTTTAAAACATTCATCCACATTTTCAAATATTTCTAGGTTTTTTGCTTTAAATTTCTGCTCCACAATTTCAATTTTCTACAGAAAGCGGTAACTTTATCATTCATTTCAAATATATGTGTATTGGCCCCTTGAAGTTGTAAGTTCAAAATATTTAGTTTCTCGAATATATCAACCAAGTAACTCAATTTCATCAAAAATAAACCATCGTGAAACATCTAGGCTTGCGGCCTCTTTTCTTCTTCTAGAAAAATGGCGATTTCATGTCTTAATTCAAAACATGTTGTAAAAATTTCCCACGTAATAACCAGCTTGCCTCACAATAAAATAATAATGCTGAATGTACTGCATCCATGTCTTTGCAAAGTACAGAAAAGATTCTAGTTTTCAAAGGTCTCATTTTTATGTAGATAATTAACTATTTTTACAACCCTAGTTAGCACAATATTCAAGCCAGAGCTTCTCTGTTGATCATACAATGTCTCTATTTTTGCTTCATTTGTATAATCATTTAACATAGCAAATAATTCAAGCGAATTTGCTATCAATTCTATTGGTTTGCAGAAAAGTAGTTCTACTGCTGATCTGCCATCATAAAATCGAACGTAGGCAATAAAATGAGCATATTTATTGCTACTGTTGCCGCATCAAGCTGAATCTAAAACAGCTTTTCACGCAACTTCCTGATTAGCTGATCCTCTACATATTCAGCTATATCACCAATTCGGCGGGCAACAGTATCATTTGATAGAAGTATACACCCCAATTTTTTAGCAAAATTATCTCCAAACACAGTTTCTAGAATTTTGATTGTAGTTGGTAATATAAGATCTTCAGCAATAGTGTTAGACTTTTTAGATCTGGCTATTTAATATCAGACTTTATAAGAGGCAAGTAAAGCTATTTCATTCACAGTCAAAGTTTTTATTAAAAATAATTTTTGCTTTTCACGCCATTTTAATTTTAACTCGAAGAATTCTCGGGGTTTGTTAATGTACTCACTATGAAGCGTTTCCCAATGTCTTTTTAGTTTATTAGGTTTCATGCTGCTCAAGGTATATTATTATTGCATATATATATATATATATATATATATATATATATATATATATATATATATATATATATATATATATATATATATATATATATATATATATATATATTGTTATTGAACGAGGGGGGGGGCGCGGTGAAAATAATTATAGAAAATTGGGGCGCAAATGGTAAAACGTTGAGAAACGCTGCATTAGATTGAAAACTTAGTCTTTTGCTAGCAGTTGCCGCTAGGGCATCTATGCCATTTCGTTCGTTGCAATCCGTGACTGCACGCCGGGGTTTGTTTCGGTTGAAACAGAGAGATCAGCATATGTGCCTCCTGATGAGAGACTAATAAGTTTCGAAACCGGTAGAGGTGCTTGCTGCACTCTCTGATTGGACTAGAATATGATGCAGCTGTATTTTCGTTTTGCAACGAAATTGAAAATGGTTATTCATTTTTGATTTACATGTTTACTCTGATTGGAGTATGAAGGGAACCATTCTCGTTGGAACTTTACCGCGCTAAGCAGATGGGACGTGAATTATAAAATTGTAAAATTCCCTCATCTTCCTTAGTCTCAGCATCCGTTATGGCTTGCAAATTGTAGAAGCCTCGGAGATGTAACCAAAGAAAGTTCCCATTGTTTTCAGTCTGGTGGGATGTAGAGTAACATTATGTTGTTTTATATGCCATTAGATTGAAAACTTAGTCTTTTGCTAGCAGTTGTCGCTAGGGCATCTATGCCATTTCGTTCGTTGCAATCCGTGACTGCAAGGCGGGGGTTGTTTCGGTTGAAACAGAGAGATCAGAATATGTGCCTCCTGATGAGAGACTAATAAGTTTCGAAATCGGTAGAGGTGCTTGCTGCACTCTCTGATTGGACTAGAATATGGTGTGGCTGTATTTTCGTTTTGCAACGAAATTAAAAATGGTTATTCATTTTTTTAATGTTTATATTTGATTTTTCTTCGCGCCAATGCCAATGACAATGAGTGCCAGTGCCCTCAGTCGGTCTTAGTCGTAACTATTACGGCACGGAGAGCTCTCGATAGCCGCTCCTCTACTTTGAGCCTGTGAGACATACGACACACTTATGGCTTTCGTGAAGAGCAGCAGAACAGTTGTGTTGTGTCTTAACAGGGTGTGTGGACGTGATAAAAACCCAAAAAACGCAGGCGGTAGAAACAAAATCGGAACTACATACCTATAGAGGTAAGTAGGTATTTATAACCAATTTCCTAGGCTAAAACTATTTAAATTTCTTGTATTTTCGTGAATTCAAATAAATAATATTAGGGAGATAGTTCGTCAGCCCAATAGGTAAATACGTAAATATGTTTGATTCAAATTGAGACAGTCACCAGATGTCCCCACAATTTCTGTCAGGATCGCAACGTAACGCGTAACTAAGATACATCCAAAATGCATAGAAAGCAAGTTGGATACGATCCTATTCATAACACCCCAACTCGCTTACATATTAAGAAAAATAAATATATATGGAAGAATCTATTTAGAAATCGAATTAATGATGTCATGCTATTATATATATAATGTAATGTATATAGTAGCATGACATCATTAATTCAATTTGTAAATATACTCTTCTATTTATTTTTCTTAATATGTATGCGAGTTGGGGTGTTATGAATAGGATCGTATCCAAGTTGCTTTCTATGCACTTTGGATGTATCTTAGTTACGCGTTACGTTGCGATCCTGACAGAAATTGTGGGGACATCCGGCGTGACTGTCTCAATTAGAATCAAACAAATTTTCCTATTGGGCTGACCAACTATCCCTATATAAACAATGATAATATAGGTATTATCTAGTTAGGAAAAAAAGAGCTTTGCTTTAAGGGCCGGTACTTTCTGTCTCGATTAAACCCCGATTAGAGGAATTTTGCATGATAAAATACCTCTAACCGGGGTTTAATCGGGACAGAAAGTACCGGCCCTAAAGAGGATTATCTATAATTATGGGTGACAGCACGGGGGGAATTAACCCCCCCTGTGTTGAGATGTTAGATAATATAGAGGATACTGAAAATAATATAAGTTTAAATATGAAATTACTTAATAGCAATGATAATTCAAATACTATTAATAAAAATGAAACAAAACAAAAAAAGAAAAAAAAACATTCTTAATACACGAATACCGGCATTGTTTAAAAAAAGAATCCATTTTTAAACAATGATACCTGTCCATTTGAGGTATAAATGGAATCAAAAATGATAATGTTGGAAATTGTAGTTTTTTGAAACTAGCAAAATACATACATGATAAGAAAATCGGGAATATACTTAAACTAAATAAGAAAGGAAAAAACCGAATTAGCATTTCTTATCAAGAAATGGGAGGCTGCTAATAAAATTGTGTTAAATGAGGAAATCAAAAATGATGGATATGAATTGTTTATTCCGGCAAATAACGTAACTTGTTAGGGAGTTGTTAATAATGTAGATACTATCTCGGATTAGTTGTATCTCGGATGCTGACCTAATCAAATTTTCGGGATTAGCTTCGGTAAACATCCTAGGTTCTATATAGGACTTTGGACAGATTATCGGAGAAGAGTCCATTTTTGGGAAAAGTTATTTACCAGCAATTTTATTGCTGGAATCGAATCTTATGATTGTATATACATAGGTATTAAAAATATAGGCATGCAAAGTCCGCAGATAGTGTGCTATTTTTTGGTGTAGGCTTTTTAAATAGCGAGAGGTACATTACACAGATTTTTTTCTTTATACACTCTATTCCTTTCGCACTATATGTAGAAAATAATTTCATCTTAAAAGTGTAGTGGTATGATAAGACATGGCTTTCTCACGAATCGCATGTAGTCAGTTAAAACAGATATTAAAAGAGTAAACCCGTCTATTTTTATTGTTATTAAAGATATCAGAGAAATTAAATATTCACAAAATATGAGCCTACGACATATTATTGATGTATACCCATCTTTGTGCCTTTTCCTCTTTACAAGGTGTCTCAAACTTTTGTTTCGGTTAAAACACATGTTAAACTACAAAACCGTCTATTTTCTTTGTTTCTAAAGATATCAGGGACATTAAAAAAACAAAATGTTCACGAAACATAGACTGCAATACGATTCTTATGTATACTCACTTACTCACATATTTGTACCTCGTCCTCCCTACATAGGGTGTCTCAAACTTAACATAAGAAAACATTTCTTTTCTTTTTTTTATTTACATAAAGCCGCATCAACCACGGAAGGTTATTAGCGGATGTTGAACAATTAAAATATAATTATTACATTTTATGAAATAAATGTATATCTTTAAGATAATTAATTGTACTAAAAAAATTATAATTTAATATATTCTTCAGCTGACTTCTACCCGGTATAAGCACAAAAAAGATGTTTGAGTTAACCTTTGCACAACTGTGTAAATACTAAAGAAAAATCTAAAATAATAAAAAAATTAGAGGAATCCGTTAATCTGTTCACGAAAAAACAACTATGAAAATGAGCATAATTTTATATATCCCTAACTTTTGACGAGCAGTTTATAATTATTGTATAATGTGTGGCATAACTTTCTATGTAACATTTAAATTTAATCATATTGTAGATAAAATCAAAGCTGTGAGCAAAATATACACTGAATTGGCAAAATATTTTTTATGTGTACATGATATTTAAAAAAAAATAAGAATCAATCAATTAAACTTGGAATATTTGAAATAAAATCTAACACAAATTTTACAAAATATTTGTTAAAATATGCCTAAAATAATAACCGCCATTTCTTAAAATCAACTGTCAACTGTCACAACAGTCAATAGAGTTTTTGAAAATAGTAAACTGACGCCTGTTATGGGAGCGAGTTAATTTTAAAAGATTAAAAGTTTCAGTTCATTTACTTTTTTATACAATAACGTAAATATATATTTAGGAGACGCTTAGCACTAAGTACATAATTTTATATTTCATAGGTATTAATTTAATCTAACTTATCAACATTTTAGGTACTTATGAAGAAGTTGATATGAACCTCCAACATTTTTAATCGTATATACTGTAGAAGTTAAATAACGTCAAGAAGAAACTAGTTACACAACAACCGACTTTATCTCATCAATGTTTTAAGTAGAATTCCAACCTATTTAGGGATAAGCATTCAAATAACCTATATTTTTAATACAAAAAAATGGCTGAAGCTTCAACAAGTTCATTGGTGACATCAACCCCGATGGTTTCAGATCCAAGGAGACGTTCTATATTAGTTAACACAAATGCACCATCTCCACTAAGGAGATCTTTAAACACGTCATCACTGAACAGTTCATTTGTGGAAGTACCAAATGATGATGATCAAAGAGCGGCTAGAAGAAGCATTGCAAAGATTCAAAGACGTTTAACTAACGTGTCGCCTGTAAAATCAGTGAACTTGAGTGAATCGTTTATAAAGGATCAATATGTGGTGTACACTCATCTTTTTGCAGAAAATGTAAGACCAGTTTTTGTTTTATACTCCAGTTTTATAGTATATTTGATATCGTTCTGAATTCAGTCATTCTTCCATATTACATTTATCAATAACTAGATTTTGCTAGTCCCTTCATTCAACTCTGCCAAGAACATTCCTCATCTGATCTTTTCTCCATGTAAATCTTCATCATCATCATTGGCTCTACACAGGGCCGTTGAGAGGGATGAGCGGGCCCCGGTAAGAAGTGAAGAACAGGCCCTCGACAAAAAGTTACGAGCGAAAAAAATTGTTTAATTTTTATAGAAATAAAATTATCAATAATAAATAATAAAAAACATTTCAAATATAACTTTTTTGATTGGCAAAGATGTCCATAATTTTCGAAAAATGGCATGATTTTATCAAATCTTTCTCAATGCACAAAGTTGCTAGGCCAGTTAACCGATCCTGTTTGATTGTAGATCTCATAGCATTTTTTATGCGAGAAAAAAAACTAAAAGACCTTTTCCTTTTTGTGACTACCACCGGTAATGTGCAAAATATTTTTGATGCTATAATGACGTTAGGAAATAATGATTCCAATTTGGGATGTTTAATTTTATTAAGTAAATCTATTGGAGAGAATTGAGATTCACAAATACATATTCTCCTTGTATATCGCTCTATCGTCTTCTTTATAAAACTTGTGCAATATATCAATTTTTTTAATATTGGAGTTATCTTCATCTCAGAATGTTAATAAAATGTTAAATAGTGAATGAATTTCAATTGCTGCATTAAATCTTCTGGTTAAGTTGCGTATTATGCAATCTATGACAATATTAAATATTTCACAGCGAAATATTGCGTTGAGCTCAAAATTATCAGTTGCCTCAATACTAGGCCCTATATTTCAAAATAGAGGTAAAGGCATATTAAATATAGCTGAGCATTAACTAAACCCATTATGCACATAAAGTGAGAAGCAAAGAAAACATGACGCCGGGCCCCTTACATCGCTGGGCCCCGGTAAAATGTACTGGGCTATACCCCCCTCTCGGCGGGCCTGGCTCTACAACCTATGGTGGGTCTTGATTCAGTGAGAATTCTACCATAGAATTAATATCAAGATTGTATGAGACTTGAGTATATATCCTGAACTTACCCAGAGGGAGATCGCCTGCGCATTAGCTGTTTAGAAGGAAAAATTCGACCTTATTGAATGTCCAATTTTGTAATGAGTAAGAGTTCTCCCTCTCGGTAAGTTCGGGGTATGCTGCACAAATATGTCTATTAATCTAAATATCTCGGGTCTAGTTAATTTATCGTTTTTATTCTGCTTTATTTGACAAATCAGTCTATGACCTGTTAATTGTATTCCTTGAAAACAAAATTAGACCTTTGAAATATTTTTTTTTGATGTGAAGCTAATAATAGACCTCTGCATTATAATATGTTTTACAGCATTCTTTCTCAAGAGTATGAAATATAGTTTCACAATTCTATTTCACTAATTTAATTGTCAATTTAAATCAGCAGACTACAGTAAAATAGTCTTTACTATGATTTGTGGCTAATGGAATAAGTCAGATTGATTTTCAAATAAAAAAAAATTAAATTTTTGGGAAAATTTATTGTTAAAAGATATTATTTATAACTATTTGGTATTACCAAAATAGGTTCATCTTTTTGTTAGTGAGGCTTTCTCCTTTTTCTTTTTCTTTTGATCCAATTTTTGAAAAACTTACACAAACCATTACCTTTAAATTTATGTGAAGTATAGGTATAGAGATAGTAGAAACTAGAATGAGCAATAGTCTGACATTTTTATTTGTCATAATAATTTACATATTTTTATATTTTATACACGGTTTATTAATTTTTACAACTAAAATTATGAAAGTTTCTGAAAGAGGAATTCTGTATACACCAAATATTAGTTTTAGAAGCACACGACCTAGCAATAATTCAAATTTGTTTAAAGCAAAAAGAGAAATTTTGAAATTTTTGGAGGTAAGGGACAAACATTTAGTTCTACTATTTCCAAAACTCAGACAGGATAGGGTAACTTTAACTTTTTCAATATGGTTGCTCTACAAATACAATTTTCATTTACAGCTTTGATGAGCGAGCGCTGTACTATTACGTCAATTAATCTTAATCGTTCAGGTTCTCTCACTGTAGATTTTTAGGTATTTACATAAGTGTTTTTTGTAATAAGGAAATAATATTGTAAATAATACAGCCAAAAAACAATTCAACAGAACGGATATAAACTACTGCTCCACCAGTTTGATCGTAAAGTGCAAAATTTTCCCAACACTGTACACAAGCCATATACAAGCAATTACTCCACCCGTTGTGAATGGGTTAAAATAGAAAGAAAAAAATATGATATTATGTATAGAAATATTTGTAATAAAAGAACTGCAATCTTTCTACCGTCTTGTGGAATCTGCAGTTATTTTCAAGTGAAAACCTTTTTATGTTGGGAATCAGCCCCTTTTGTTTTACATATTCTGGGGTTTTCATTCTTCTACATTCACTTTTATCTGTTACTAGATATTTCCTGCATTTTTTTTCTCATGTTTATTATGTCCTCTTCCCTATATCTTATGGTAGTATCATTGTTTATATAGGGAGATAGTTGGTCAGCCCAATAGGTAAATATGTTTGATTCGAATTGAGATAGTCACCTGATGTCCCCACAATTTCTGTCAGGGTCGCAACGTCAACATGCATAGACACCAAGTTGGATACGATCCTATTCATAACACCCGAACTCGCATACATATTAAGAAAAATAAATATATAGAAGAGTATATGGATTTAGAAATCGAATTAATGATCTTTCATTATTTTAGAAAATAACCTCCAAAAATGCCTGGAAATTACAAATTATTGATATGCTCAAACCGCTCTGCCAGAAATCTGGCAAAGATGTTCTACAAGTAGCAACTACCTCAATAGATATCAGTGCAAAGGTCTATGGCATCAGAGTTGATGATGTTCACTCCGAAGGATTAAAGTTAGCCAATAATATGGCACGAGTAGCGAATACTGATGAGCCAGATAATGGTAGGTGAAAATCTATTGTTCTTAATTGAAAATTATGAAAACTATATATTAAAAATGTCCTTAAGATATTTCTTACTATACCTTGTTTCTAGGAGGAGTAATTCTTTACCACGCTGTAATGTTTGTTTGTAATTGGTCCAATCCCAGGCAAGTTTGAAATTTTGATACTATGTATTGACATTTATGAAATTTTCACACTTAAAATTTGGTGTTTAAAATTCATGGTATCAGCGATTTTTTGTGTTTTCTGCGTTATTCCTTTAATTTTTAAGCTGCATTAATATAAAAAAAGAATGTGTGTGTGTACTTTGTACGCACGTAAGAAGTTATACTTCTTTTACATATTATGTGATTTTAACGAAATTGATATAATGTACTTTAAACAGTTTATTTATATTTCATTTAAATATTAAACGAATTTTAATACTTACTACTTTCCAAAAATTTTTATTAAGGCAATACCAAAAATTTTAAAAAATAAAAGAATAAAACGCACACGAACACATTGAAAAATGCCACAAAGAAAAAATGATTTCTGAACGATAATAATTGTTGGCAAAAATTTTAAATACGCATTTTTTAAAAAAAATTATACAACAAATATACTTACAATCATAAAATGCATAAAAAAATAAAAACTTGCATCGGGATTCGAACCCGCGAATTTGGGGACGCTTTGATTCGTAATCGAAGCCTAGACTCACTCATCCAATTACACATTATTTGTCATGTGGAAAAATAGGGCAACTGAACGTTTTACTGTTTGACAGTTGTTCTGAATTTACCTAATCAAATTATGTAGTTTGATTTTTGTGGAAGAAAATATTAAAATATGACAAAGCAGTAAGAAAACAATATATTAGATGAAGATTGGTAGAACTTTTGTCAATTGGTAATCAAATTAAGTATGTAAATCAAAGCATTACATACCTACTAGATAAATAAATCTACGCCAAAAAATCATAATTTAAAAATAAAAATCGGACCTAATTTCGGATTTCTCTCTAAAATCCCCATTCTTGAGAAAATAAATTTATTCCAACCTAATCCAAATGTATAATTACAATATGATTATAATAAAAACTACTTACCAAATTAGAATGAGTTTTCCTTGTCCAAAAGTCCAAAAATATATATGAAAACTATTTAAAAAGGCAGTATAACTATTAACTAACTTTTGTTTGTTGTTTCTTTTCCCACAAATTTCAAAACGCAACAACCATAAATAATCAAACCACACATAGAGAAATAAAAACAACATTCTTTTTATTTCTCTATGAAACCACAGCTGCCATATTGAATAATTTTTGACATGTCATTTGAACATCCAATCAGAACAAAGTTATAATGCGCATGCGCCCGGATCGTAGTTTTTAACATATAAAAATTCACCCTCATATCGCACGTAAAGAAGTATAACTTCAAAAACAATTATTGTTTTTAGAAATCTTCAACAATACAGTGATGAGCACATTAATCATCATCATCATCAGTAGCTCGACAACCCTTTTTGGGTCCTGGCTTGTTCTAGGATTTTCCACCATTATGTTCTGTTCCTTGCTTTGTTCTTCCAGTGGGTAATCTCAAGTGTTTTCAGATCTTGTTCCATGTATCTAAGTTTGGGTCTTCCCTTTGACTTTCTCCCTACTGGTGTTTGCCTCATTATATTTTTTTGGTGTTTCAGTCTCCAACATCCGTTCAACATGGCCCATCCAGCGCAGATATCTGATCTTTATGGATGTTATGACGTCGGGTTCGTTGTATGCTGCGTATAGTTCAAAATTATATCTTCTGCGCCATATGTCATTTTATTTCACCCCCTTATATATGTGTCTGAGGATTTTTCGTTCAAACGTACCTAATAAGTTCTCATCGCTTTTTGACAGTGTCCATGTCTCTGATCCATATATAAGGACCGGTTTAATCAGGGTTTTGCATATTTTGCATTTGGTTTTTCTCGTGATGTTGTTAGATCTTAGATGTTTAATTAGTCCATTATATGTTTTATTAGCAGTATGTATTCTTCTCTTAACTTCTTCGCTGACATTGTTATCTGTGGTAACTAGTGAACCTAGATATGTAAAAAATTTTACGCTTTCGATGTTATAGTCTCCTATTGTCAGATTCTGTAGGTTTCTTTGGCCTGTCGATTTACTGGCCTTCATGTATGTGGTTTTTATTTCATTAATATTTAGGCCAGGGTTGTTTTGTTTTAATCAACTGTTTTAAACATGTTTTAAACGTTTGCTTATGTTTAAAACAGATTTTGTTTAAAACCCTTAAATTAAACAAGTGCTTTTTTTTTCATTTTCTTTATTAATATAACATCAAAAAATTCTCAAATACATTATATAAACTTTTTAACATATATATTATTTATTTATTAATAATCTGAACACAAAAAAAAATTGGAAAACTGAAAATATTTTGCAAAGAAGACAATTTCTCAAAACTGTTTCAGACTCATAGTAATCTTGTAATTTAAATCAGTCACGTCATAACTGATGGAATTAAGCTCTTTAAAAATTGAAACCAACTTAGCAGCTTTGACATTGCCTAGCCGATTACGTAGTTTGGAATGGTAAACCTTATGATGAGAAGAGTCTTTCTATGTTGGCTGACAATGCAACAGCTGTGTGAAGCTGTTGAGCAAGTTTCAATGCTGTAGTATACCTATTTATATTTTTCTTAGAACGCCACCATGCCAATGGTTTTACATTCTCAATATAGGTGTTTAGAGAACATATGGTGTAAAGTGTGCACACTTTTCCTGGTAATAATAATAATCTAAAATGCTTCTGGATGATAATTTATAATGGATGGAGGATAAGTTTATTTTCAATAAAGCGATGATCAAGCAAATTTGCCAAAAAATGAGCTGGGGTCACCAAATCATTTGCATGTTTAAAAAAACACTAAGCACCACCAGAAACAGCACAAAATAACTGACAATAGACGTTATTGCAATAGCCAACTTGTAATGCGGATTTATAAATAGTAAATAGTCTGGGGTTCCCCAGGCAATAGCTCCTAATTTTGCAATTGGTTTTCTTATCTATTATTTAGTAGAATAATAATAGATCAAACACTTTCAATTAATATTATGTTTAGGAAAATATGATTTAAACAATGTTTTCTTCTAAGTTCTATTTGTTTAAAATATAAAATTTAAAAACAAAAACATTTTTAAAGCAAAAAAACGTTTAAAACAAAAAAACATGTGTTTTAAACAAGTTTTATTTGTTTAAAACATATAATTTTAAAACAAAAAAAAAACATGTTTAAAACAAAAAAAAAACGTTTAAAACAAAAAAAAAACGTTTGTTTTGTTTAAAATTAAAAAAACATGTTTTTTTGCAACCCTGATTTAGGCCACTGTTTTGTGCTGATCTTTCTATCGCATTAAATGCTTCTATCATTTCTCTTTTGCTTCTAGCTATGATATCAACATCATCTGCAAATGCCAGTATTTGTACACTTTTTGTTATTATTGTTCCTCTGGTGTTGACTTTTGATTTGACTCTCTAATTATGTTTTCTAATGTGCACGCTAATAACCGGCAGAATAACGCAGACGATGGAAAATCTAACGGAAAAATGATGGAAAACCTGAAAGTTGTGAGATAAAAAGGAATGAAATTTGTAGAGGTGGAAATTATCGATATAAACGTATAAATTAACATTATATTACATAGTTTCCCACCTTTAGACATAATGAACGAATATGACAACTGTCACGGTGATAGGAGAATTTTATAAAATACTCCCGTCACAGAAGGTGACAAACTATGTATTGTAATGTTAATTTATACGTTTATACCGATAATTTTCACCTCTACTAGTTTCATCTCTCTTTACTTCGTAATGTATTATGTTTTCCATCTTTTGCGTTATTCTGCCGGTTATTCTCATCACTGTATATTAGTATAATGTAATATTTATGGATTACCATCGAAGGTTTACATGATCAACCAAAAAAGAAGATGAATCTGGTGATTTTTCTAGTGACATTATTGGGTGTGAATCTGCCTTTTAAGTGTACTCCTCCTAATCTTTGTTTTTAAACCAAGAAGAGTAAACTAAAAAGACAGATTCACACCCAAGAAAGTCACTAGAAATGTCACCAAATACATCTTGTTTTTTGGTTGATCATATCGGCCTTTGACGTTAATCCATAAATATTATATACTAATATGTCGCTAAAAAGTTCTAAAAACAACTGTTTTTATATAAAAACGGACTCAAAAAGTGAAAATTAAATGAATAACGCAAACAATACAAAAAATCGCTGATATAACTTAATTAACCTATGAAATGCCAATAGTGTCAAAATTTTATAAATGTCATTAGTGTCAAAATTTGATAACAGTAGAGTAAACTTGCCTGAGGTTGGACCAATTACAAACAAGCTTTACGGAGCGGGAAATTTAAATTACTCCTCTTGGTATAAAAAAAGACTATAGTTTAAAAACAAGGTATAGCTTTGACTTCATAATTTTTTATTTTACAGAAAAGAATGTGTGTTCTTTGTACACACGTAAGAAGGTATAGGTACTTCTATTATATGATTTCCACGAAATCAATATACTTTAAACAGTTTATTTATATTTAATTTAAATATTAAACTAATTTTAATACTTACTACTTTCCAAAAATTTTTATTAAAACAATACCAAAAATTAAAAAAATAAAAGAATAAAACACACACAAACACATTGAAAAATGTCACAAAGAAATGATTTTTGAACAATAATTGTTGCCAAAAATTTGAACTAAATACCTATTTTCTGAAAAAAAAAATATCTAATAATATACTTACAATCATAAAAGTATAAAAAAAATAGTAACTTGCATTGGGGATCGAACCCACTTCCCGTCGATCGAAAATCAAAGTGCTTTCCCATTGCGCCACCTTCGCATATCTGTCATGTGGGAATATACTACACCAACTGAACGTTTACACCATAAACTTTTGACAGTTGTTTATTATTTATATGAATTTAATCAAATTAGTTTGATTTTTGTGGAATTAAAGGAATATTTTGTGGAATAACAATATATTAGGTGAATATTGGTAGAAATTTTGATGGTAATCAAATTATGTAAATCAAAGCATTACATAATATACTATTTTGATAGGTTTATTTTAAATTTTCCAAGTAGGTAGGAACCTATGTAATTTTTTATTAGGATACTGAAACATTTACAATTGTTACGTACCTGTCGCTTTAAAAAATATTTAAACAGTCACTACAATTATAAACTTGCTTTTTTCTCTGCCATCACAACAATAAAAACTAATATACACAACATTTGTTTATTCATAATCTCCATATTGAACAATTATTAACAGATGATTTTAACACCCAATCAGATCCCGTTTAACGTTTGAGCGACTAATACCAAACTGTCGGTGTGTATATATATTTGGTATAGTATTAAGTTGAGCTAGCTAATGTGTTGGTTTACCTATTAAATAGTTGATAGCGATGGTGACAAAAAAGACAAAATAAGGAACCAAGACCTAAGGAAAAGAACAGGTATCACTGATGTCGTTGAACGTATGGTCAAGCTGAAATAGAATTGGGCAGGTCACATAGCGAGACTGAAAGACTCCAGATGGACCAGAAAACTAATTGACTGGCGCCCAAGAGAAGACAAATGCAGCAGAGGACGACCACCAAAACGCTGGATGGACGACATTAAACGAATATCCAAGAAATAGCAACAAGAAGCACAGAACCGTGAAGAGTGGCGAAAAATGGGAGAGACCTATGTCCAGCAGTGGACAGAAAAGGTTGCATGATGATGATGATGATGATAGTGAAATACAGTGGAACCTCGATAACTCGGATTAATCGGGACCGCGGCCGATCCGGGTTATCGAAAATCCGAGATAGTCGGAGAATATGGTAAAAATTAATAAAATACGGTATACTTACAGATAAACTCCGTTAGAATTGAAATAACATGAAATATATTTATAAATATGCACAGTACCTACACATCAAAATTACTGAAAAAAAAACACCAAACACAAACGTAAGCAAACGGAAGCGAACAATACAAGACACACAATACAGTCACAACCATACAAACAGTGGAAACTAAAGACCATTGTTTATAAAAGAATTTTTTAAATAGTCTCCTAAACAATGCTAAGACAGTTTGAAATAAAAAGGAATAGGTACTACAGACAGGTGCCTGTTGTTTCTGCGGCGTGTGCTATGAGTCATTTTTACTATCGACTATCGTATAGTTCAAATTACACACATACACATCTCTCAAATATTATATTACATACATTTTTATTGTTGAAAGGTTTGTCTGATAATTAACTATTTTGATGGGAAATAAGCCACAATTAAATTGAACAATAATTTTATTAACGTTTCGACGCCCAAATCGGGTCGTTGTCAAAATACAAAATATTGAAAATCAAAATGTTTATCTGATGAAAATCGGTCCGGGTTAGCCGGACTTCCGGGCTATCGGGGGCCGACTTATCGGGGTTCCACTGTATTTATAATCAAAAATTAATCTTTTTAACTGTTGCAGTCCCAATCATACAAACGAACTGCTTCTTTTCAATTGCACAAATGTTTTTTAAATCTACACAACTACACTCAAAGCTACAAATAGGGAACCTGCACATTTTTTTATTACATAATAATGTATAGTAGAAGAAGTGAAAATATCTATTGAAAAACTAAGGAACCACAAATCTCCAGGCAGCGATGGCATCCCAGCAGAGTTATTTAAGCACGGTGGAAAGCAGATCGCCAAGGTGATGCGAGAAATTGTTTGTAAAATTTGGTCTGAGGAGCAAATGCCTGAAGAATGGAGTTTAGGCTTAATATGCCCGTTACACAAAAAGGGAAACCAACTGGAATGCAATAATTACCGCGGAATAACTCTCCTAAATACAGCATACAAGATATTGTCAAACATTTTACACGAGAGATTGAAGCCCTATACCGAAACGTTTCTAGGAGAATATCAGGCAGGATTCAGGCGCGGACGTTCAACCATTAACCAGATCTTTACACTACGACAGATCCTCGAAAAAGCGCAAGAGTTTAACATAGATATGTACCATATTTTTGTCGATTTTAAAGCGGCATATGACAGTGTCTTAAGACCAAGTCTTTACAATGCTATGAATGAGTTGGGAATTCCAAAAAAACTCATATCTATGATAAAAGTGACAATGGCGAAGATGCTATCAGCAGTAAAAATTCAAAACGAGTCGTCAACCCTATTCGAAATACATAAGGGGTTAAGGCAGGGAGATGCGCTGGCGTGTCAGCTTTTTAATGTAGCCTTAGAAAAAGTTGTACGAGACGCTAATTTAGATAGCAGAGGAACAATATTTAATAGATCAGTCCAAATTCTTGCATATGCAGATGACGTGGACATTATAACAAGAACCAGGGCGAGAACTGCGGAAATCCTAACCGATCTAATAGCAGCAGCAGAACTAATGGGGTTACATATAAATCAAAATAAAACAAAATTCATGGCGACCAACACAAACACAAGAGCTGGAAACGTTGATGCAGATCTAATCATCAATGACCAAAACTTCGAAGCGGTCAAAGAGTTCATATATCTAGGGACATAGGTTAACCCCAATAATGACACATCTGAGGAAATAAAAAGGCGTATAATAATTGCAAACAGGTGTTATCATGGTCTATCAAAGTACTTATCTAACAAACATCTGTCTCAAAAAACTCGTATAAGGCTGTATAGAACATTGATAGTCCCCGTTCTCACATATGGTTCAGAGGCATGGACGCTAACTAAAACAGATGAATCCGCTCTATCAATTTTTGAAAGAAAGGTACTACGCAAGATATTCGGAGCGGTTTGTGAGAACGGAATATGGAGGCGTAGATATAACTTTGAACTGCAGAATGTCTACAAGCAAACGTTTGGTGGAAAAGATATTATCACTATAATTAAGCGAAATCGCCTGCAGTGGGCAGGACATGTAGCCCGAGCCCCTGAATCGAACATGATAAAAAGGATTCTAACAGCTCAACCCGTGGGAATGAGAAGACGGGGTAGACCAAAGTTGAGGTGGATGGACGGGGTAACACAAGATGCCGAGAAGATCGGAGTCGGCAACTGGAAAGTGCAGGCAAGGGACAGAACAGAATGGCGTAGAACGCTTGAGAAGGTCAGGGCCCTCTAATGGCTGTAGCACCAGGATGATGATGAATAATGTACAGTTTTGTACAAAAATGAGATTTCCAAAATTTCACGCTTCAAAAACTCATAATAACTTAGAAGTACAAATTAAAGTCAGGTATCTTAAAATAGTTCAAACGACCCGTGACGTCATAGAGTTTAACTATATGGTTCCGTTTATGGTTATATTTAGGTACATTCTTCTTCTTCTTCTTTAGTTTATTGGCCTCCACTTACTTGGGTATTTGGCCAGCTCGTCGTCGCGTAATAAAGGAAAAATATTTGTATTCTAATGACATTTATCGTATGTCATTGTAATAATATATACCAGTTTGTTGAGATTGGAGTTTGATTCAGGTTTTGAAGGTAAGGAAAGAAGGTTTACTATGAAAAATAAAACCATTTTGTAAAAGTACTATGAATACTATAAAAGTTTTCTATGAATAGTTCAAACGATCAAGAACACTTGTAACGTGACATAACTGTATTTTCTACTGACGTTTATAATGTCTAATTTAAAATTATATACAATTTTGTTTACGAATGTAAACATATAACCCCGTGACGTCACGACGCGTTTTGGGCTGCCTGGTATAAGTTGAATTTTTAATTGTCTTTAGGGACCAAACGAAAGACAAACAAAACTTTTTTTATCTTTGATACATGCTTTAAATTATGTTCTGTTGTGATTTATAACATTTTTTTCGAATATAAAATTTTATGCAAGTTCCCTATTCCACTCAATGCTAACTTTGTGGAAGTATTATAAAAGTTTCATTCTTCTTGATGATTGAAAAGGTGTATTTTACTTTACAAGAATAATTAACTGTTGCTTAGGATTAAAATATTGTTAGATTAGTAGAAATTTTTAAGTAAATAATTAAAATTATGTCATACTTTTTACCTAAAGTAAAAAATATTGATTGATTGTGTTTCTATTTAAATGCATTTCTTAACAATGGCCTATTCTTCACCTTTGAGTACCGCGCCCAAATTTTAGCAGTGGGTAGCTTCAAAGACAATTTGCCAATGTCATTCTCGATCTTGCGCAGCATGTAATAATTCATCTTCTCTAGTGACTCGATCTAAAGGGAATCGAAGATCTTCGATACTGTCAGTCATGATCTCTGTGTCATCTGCATATCTGATGTTGTTAATAGTTTCTCCCCCAATTCGAACTCCACATTGTCCTTCCAAGGCTTCGTTAAGTATTATTTCTGAGTAAGCATTAAATAAAGTTGAAGATATCACACAACCCTGTCTGACACCTCTTTGAATGTAAATTGTGTCTGTCTCTTTGACGTCTATCAGAATAGAAGCTTCTTGATTTCAATATAGATGTTGTAAAAGTATCAGATCTTTATGATATATTCCAGTCATTTTAGATATTCAAACAGTCTTATGTTGAACCCTATCAAACGCCTTCTCAAAATCTATAAAGCAGACGTAAATTGGTTTCTGCACTTTTCATGATCGTTGAAGTAATGTTAGCATTGAGAACAAAGCTTCTCTCGTTCCCAGTCCTTCTATGAAACCAAATTGTTTTTTCCCATTATTTCTTTACATTTCTGCTTAATTCTGGTAGGAATTATCGTAAGAAGTAGTTTGAGAGAGTGACTCATGAGACTAATAATTAGTCTAAAGTCTTTACATGTTGACGTATTAGGTTCTTTTGGAAGTGGGATAAATGTAGACTCCAATCATATTTGTGGCATTATTCCAGTTAGACCGGGCAGTATCGTCGCCCCCGCTAGCGAAATTATTCCGATTCGATTTTTTTGCTCAAACTTACTCAAAAAGAGGTGCTTATAACATATCCTAAGGGTGCCGTGGTCGAAAAATTGTTTAAACAATTTTTTTAAACAAATTCACAAAAATAATTTTTTCATTTTGAACAACATTTTTTTTAGATAAGTTGGATCATTGTGAGCAAAAAGGTCTCTTGTCATTTTTCTCTAAAATTGATTGTTGTCGAGTTATATGCGATTAAAAATTTGAAAAATGCGAAAATGGCCATTTTCAAGGCTTAATAACTCGATTAAAAATTATTATTATGAAATTCAAAAAGTGACCAAATCAAGTTTCAAACCCCTTCTGCAAGGTTCTGAAGAGATTTTTGTCATTATTTTATTACAAAGCTGCTGTTTTTAATTATTAACAATTAGCGCTATAGTCCAACTGTATCGTCGCCCCCGCTAGCGAAATTATTCCGATTCGATTTTTTTGCACAAACTTACTCAAAGAGAGGTCCTTATAACATATCCACAGGGTGCCGAGCGGTGCCGTGGTCGAAAAATTGTTTAAACAATTTTTTTAAACAAATTCAAAAAAATCATTTTTTCATTGCGAATGATTTTTTTTTAGATAATTTGGGTGATTCTGAGCAAAAACGGTCTCTTGTGATTTTTCTCTAAAATGGATCGTTGTCGAGTTATATGGCCATTTTCGCATTTTTCAAATTTTAAATCGCGTATAGCTAGACAACAATCAATTTTAGAGAAAAATCACAAGAGACCTTTTTTGTCCAGAATGTCCCAAATTATGAAAAAACAATTTGTTCGAAGTGAAAAAAATATTTTTGTGAATTTGTTTAAAAAAAATTGTTTAAACAATTTTTCGACCACGGCACCGCCCGGCACCCTGTGGATATGTTATAATGACCTCTTTTTGAGTAAGTTTGTGTAAAAAAATCGAATCGGAATAATTTCACTAACGGGGGCGACGATACATCCTGGACTATAGCGCTAATTGTTAATAATTTAAAATAACAGCTTTATAATAAAATATTGACAAAAACCTCTTCAGAACCTTGAAGAAGGGGTTTGAAACTTGATTTGGTCACTTTTTTAATTTCATAGTAATAATTTTTAATCGAGTTAGTAATCCTTGAAAATGGCCATTTTCGTATTTTTTAAATTTTTAATCGCATATAACTCGACAACAATCAATTTTAGAAAAAAATGATAACAGACCTTTTTTGCTCAGAATGACCCAATTTATCTAAAATAAATTGTTTGAAATAAAAAAATTATTTTTGTGAATTTGTTTAAAAAAAAATGTTTAAACAATTTTTCGACCACGGCACCGCCCGGCACCCTGCCGATATGTTATAAGGACCTCTTTTTGAGTAAGTTTGTGCAAAAAAAATCGAATCGGAATAATTTCGCTAGCGGGGGCGACGATACTGCCCGGTCTAAGTTTTGTATATGTATGTACAGTGGGTGATCATATTATTAGAGCCACCTCAGAAAATTTTACTTTTGTTTAATAATGGTATGTGTAAGTTTTTTTCTTTATACGGTCCACGTTGCCTTTGAAACTTTCGAAATGGATGCTATGTTTCTTTTGCAGTATTGAATATTTAAGTTTTTAATATAATACTACCTTTATTGTTGTTTGATAATGATTTTTTAATATAATACTACCTTATTTAAGTTTTTATTTCTGCTATTTTTCTTGGTGAGATGTCTTTGGATTTCCCATGATGTTCTGGTACCACTAGTGTAATGAACACGTAATTTTTACTAAATTCACAAAATATAGTATAGGGCTGTCAGAATATCACTAGAGAGCAATGTAAACTCATAAAGTTTATTATAACTCTAAACACCAAGAATACAAAATAATAGGCACACAAGTTGTAAGCTAGGCTGGGCAGCACTGACAAACAATGTCATCTGAGTCACGCATTGCCACACATGCGTGCTGCCACTATTGTCAGACTATTTATTGCACTTTCATAAAGTGTAACAAGACAGCAAAATGGAAACAAATGCATTAATATATGATACAGCTCAATTATATACCCTTCCTCTAAAATCTAAAACATTGAATTTTACTAGGTAGCTCTAATAATATGATCACCCACTGTAGTTATAAATGTTTGTTAGTTCTGAGACATTGTCGTCATCTATACTTTATTTCACGTTAAGAATAGAACATTGTGAAGATAGCCCCATGCATTTCCTATGAACTATAGAAGCGCGCCGATGCCACGCCGTACTGATTAAAATGAGTCGTATATCGGCAGTCGAGTAGCCACCCGTGCCCGAGAGGTTTGTCAACACTGATCTCCATAAGCGTAACGTTCTATTCTTAACGTGAAATAAAGTATAGAAGTTTGAGACAGTCTGATGGTATTTGGTCAGGGCCTGGAAGGGGCTATGGGTTATTAAATTTAATTAATTCTTGGCTTATTTAGGTTTCTTATGTTTTAGATGAAGGTGAACAATCTGGGGGAGAACAGGATAATGCTGCAGCCGCTAGTAAGAAAAAGAAAAGGAAGAGACCAAATCAAACTGGTGTGAAAAGTACCATCAACAAAAATCCTAAAGGTAATCTTGGAAAATTACCCAAATTGGAACCAACTGATTTTACCACTAGAGTGAAACCAGATGCAGGGACTATTGATAATCTATTTACCAACATGTTGAAAGAGACATCCAATTGCTTTATTGTGTTGTAAGTTTGTGACAAGTTATATTTTTAATATTTTTTTACTTTTAGTTTTCTTTATACTGTAACCGCCACGCTAGTAGATACACGGGTACCTAATTTCTGGGCGTGGGCTAATCTGGCATGTTCTCACCGTTGATTTTCATGTCTGTTCAAAATAATAATTGTTTTTCCATACAAAAAATACATTAATTACCATTGTTACTCTGCTTTTAAAAAAACTATTCAAACACCAACAATATTACGATACTTTATAATAATGTACCCGCGTGTCTAGTAGCGTGGCGGTTACATTTTTATCAGGATTTCTCTATAAACAATTTTAAGAAATGTTTTTGAACTATTACCCACAACCACTATTACCTAATATTCACCAATATCATTAACATTTATAGGTATAAAAATTCTTGCTAATTAAAAGTTTCTGAACAGTTTATACCAGGTGATTCAGTGAAACGGCACAATCTGGCAACGCTGTTGTGAATCTAAAGAGTGGGAAGTTTAGTTATCATGGAGGAATGACCAGGTGAACAACGCGCATTTGCTGTGAAAGCTTATTACAAAAATGGTGAAAGTTGTGTGTCTGTATCATTGACATATTACAGTGCAGACAAAAAAAATCTTTACATGCGTTCTGTCTGCGGTTGGTTGGGAGGGGAGGAGAGGGGGAGAGCGTACTTGCGACGGCAATTGTCTGTAGTTTACAGACCACTTAGCTTATTTAACTCGAGTCTAGATCCCGAGCCGAGGATTAGCGGCGTGTAATTTGTGTTGCCTATATAAACTTGAATCGCGAATGTTTATTATTCAAAAAATTACAACTGTACAAATCAATGACATTTGTGTGCATTTTTTTGGCATGAAAGTTTAAACTTGGCTTATGTCTAAATTTATAGACGTTGCCTTTAAGCATTTTTAAAGGGGCAATTGCATCCAATTTGTTGGGATGCGAACTTTTTACATGTCTTTTTAAATCATGTTTACGTTTATACACGTTTCCGCATTCCAAGCACTTATTAATTATTTCCACACCGAACATTTTCGTTGTCAAGAAAATGAAATACCTACTCAAAAGCAAACACAAACACAGAACTGTGAACAGTAGAAATGATTGAATCGGAAAATTTATCTAACAGCTTCAGTGTTCAATTGATAATTATACAAAGAGTCTACATTCTACCACATCCAATACTATTTTAATATTAAATATCATGCAACCGCAGTAAATATCGGTTTTTGCCTGAAAGGAGGAAGACCTAACCCTTCGGTCCAAACCTAACTTACGGGTATTAGAGTGAGAGAACCGCAGGGCAGGAGGTATTTGACCGCTGCGCGCAATCACAACCCACCCTTTTTATTATCACTAAACGGTCTTTTCAGCGTTTTAAATAACACTCAAGGCCCATTTCGTTGATTCAAGTTTATATAGGCAACCCAAATTAGACGCCGCTAATCCTCGGCTCGGGATTTAGACAGAATACTTATTTAGGATACTCTGCGCGTTTGCACTGTAAACAGTTGGCTTTGTGCGGGTAGTAAGTGTTAAACTTTGTCTCATTTGTTGCAGCCGAACGTTTCAGTTGATAAATAGCCTCTCTTGAAGCACCGATATCACGTGCTACGGTAATTACAGAGTCCCCTTTCTCCAGTAATGTTAAAGCACGAACCTTCTCCTCTTTTGTGAGTTTCTTTCGACCCATATTTGTCAGCTCAATTTAGAATTTGACGATCTCAAACTTTACGCGGTAAATGAGACGAAGTTTAACACTGACTACGCGCACAAAGCCAACTATTTACAGTGCAAACGCGCAGAATACCCTAAATAAGCTAAGCGGTCCGTAAACTACAGACAATTTCCGTCGCAAGTACGCTATCCTCCCTCCCCTCCAACCAAGCGCAGACAGAACGCATGCAAATTGTCTTCAAATTTGGTGATTTATTTGGCAATGTAAAGATTTTTTTGTCGGCACTGTAAGCCTAGACTCGGCATACTCACCAAAAAAGCGTAACGCGGAAACAGCATGGAAACAGTCGATCGGTGGTTTATCTATCTCTTTTAACCAAACGATCCCGCGCATGTGACTGACAAAGATGGCTAGACCACTCAATCCTATGTTGACGTTACACCCCGATACATTGAGTGGCATATCTCTAGCCAAGTCTATTCTTGACATGTCTCTGGTCTGTGTAATGGTCGTTTCATTGACAGTACCATTTGCTGCCCCGCGCTCCAGTTCCGTCTAACAAGGCTATCCAAACTTGGGTTAGGAACTTTGAAAGTAGTGGTACAGCACACAGAAAAGAGATGGCAGTGTCAGAACTGCTTGCACACCACAGAATATTGAAGTGAAGACGAAGCTTAAATCTACGAGCAGAATTTTGCACAAAGATCTTGAGTATCTTCCATACAAAATCCAGATTGTGCAAGCCCTTAATGTTTGAGATTATCCTACCCGACTAGGGTTTTGTAAACAAATCTTTGGATGAGTGATAAAGCCCACTTTCGTCTAAGTGGGTTACGATAGCCTGGGTACCGGGGCACGAGGGTCATAAGGGCAATGAAAAAGCAGATAAAATGGCCAAACAAGGCTCATCAATGCCATTCGTTGGACCGGAACCCTTCTGCGGCGTTGCAAAGGCAGTTACAAGAACGGATACAAGAAAGTGGGTAGCTCACAAATCTTTGGAATAGTGGAGGAATTCACCAAGACAAAGACAGGTGAAACAGTTCATTACAGAACATGCGCCACAATTTACGGCAGACCTAATAAGCAAAGACAGAAAAACATTCAAAGCCATAGTAGGTCTGCTAACAGGGCACTGTAAGCTGAATAGGCACTTAAAGCTGATGGGATTGTCGGATGATGACCTGTGCAGATTCTATCACCTGGAAGAAGAAACATCAGAGTACATTCTATGGCAAATGTGCGGTTCTCATTAGGAGAAGAAAATCCAACGCCAATCAGCTACATGGAGGGTTCAGTCTCGAAGCTATTAGACTTTTTAAAAAGGGTCAGGCTAGAGAATGCTATCTAGGACTAAAGGGCCACAATAGATCTGAAAAGGTCGCAGTGGAATAGGCCAGAAGGCCACCTCTTTAAATTCATATATCTAAGTGGGTATGTAAACAAACAAAATTTCTGCTATTGGTCCGACAATAATCCGCTGAAATTACACGAAAGACCCCTATATTTAGAAAAGGTAACCACGTGGTGTGAAATTTCTTTGTTAAGGATCATCGGACCTTACTTTTTTAGGACTAGAATGGGCACGCAGTAACAATAAACTCTGATCGCTACGTGTACAGGGTTATTCAGTATATTATTTTGACCCCCCTGTAAACTGCCTTATTTACAGAATTAGAAAAAAATGAAACATACAAAAGTTATTCGATTTTTGATTTTTTGACATAATATATATCATACTAGTGACGTCATTCATCTGGGCGTGATGACGTAATCGACTATTTTTTTAAATGAGAATAGGGGTCGTGTACTAGCTCATTTGAAAGGTTATTCAGTTCTCTATTCAGTAATATAAACATTAAGATAATTCAAAAATGAATAACCATTTTTCAATTTCATATTCATATTTTCATTGTTTTCATTCTGGTGGGATGTAGAATCGCATTATGTTGTTTTATATGCCATTAGAGTGAAAACTTAGTCTTTTTATTAAGATAATTATTTATACCAAAAAAATTTTTAATTAAATTAATTGACACAAAAAGAAGAATGTATGTAATCTATTTAATTCAAAATTTCTTCTACTGCTGAAGTTTATTGCACAAATAAACATTGCTTTTTGCTTAAATTCAATGTTCAAACTGCCAAGAGGCAGATGGGTGGCAGCTTGAATATTGAATTTAAGTGAAAAATAATGTTTATTTGTTCAATAAACATTTATTTGTTTTCTGACAGCAGTAGAATGTATTTTGAATTAAATAAATTACATACAGTCGGAAAAATGAAAGAATACCCATGAACGATCACATCAATCACATATTTTGTATTTGCCATAAATAACAAACGAGAGAGATAGATTATTAATAATCTGAATAATATGTGATTGATGTGATCGTTCATGGGTATTCTTTCATTTTTCCGACTGTACATTCTTCTTTTTGTGTCAACTAATTTAATTTAAAAAAAAAATTGGACACCCTGTATAAATAATCATATTAATGTTTATATTACTGAATAGAGAATTGAATAAACTTTCAAATGAGATAGCGCACGACCCCTATTCTCATTTAAAAAAAATAGTCGATTACGTCAACACGCCCAGATGGATGCACTATTTAGTACGCTATACAGTATGTCCCTGTAAGTTATATCCATATGGAAAACTTTTTTATTATTAATTTTACGAAAAAAAGTTATTCTTCATTAAAAGGTCTGCATGGTCTAAAACCTAAGATTCAACCATCAAATATCAAATTTTATGAATATTATACAAGGTATCTCAAAAAGTTTGAATTTCACTCAAGAGTAAAGTAGCTTTATTTTTCACAATATTGAAAATTGTTATTATGAAAAGTTATTTGGAATTAAAAACTATATTCTAATATGCAATTACATCGTTCTAATTAAAAAAAAATTAAAGGCACTCGTGGGAGTGCCGATAGAAGTGAAAACTTCTTATAGTATAACCCATCCTAAATGAAGTGCTATACCTATATCATATACGATATACGCGATGCGTATGCCCTATGAAATTTATGTATACATACACATAATTTATACATGTACAAAATTTATTTCAGCGAAGTGATGACGGTCGCAAATTAAATACTTTTTCCCCATCCAAGAAGTGCACAACGTCCCTAAAGAAATTTTCAGTTCAAAAATTTATTTCATCGAAGCGATAACGGTCGCTAATTTACTACTTTTTCCCCATCCAAAAACTGCACAACGTCCCTCAAGAAGTTTTCACTTCAAATATTTATTTCGTCGAAGCGATGATGGTCGCTAACTTAATACTTTTTTACATCGAAAAAGTGCACAACGTCCCTAAATAAGTTTCACTTTAAATATTTATTTCGTCGAAGTGATTACGGCCCTAATTCAATACTTTTCCTCCATACAAAAAGTGCACAACGTCCCTATAAAAGTTTTCACTTAAAAAATTTATTTCGTCGAAGCGATGACGGTCGCTAATTTAATAATTTTTTCTTATCCAAAAAGTGCACAACGTCCCTCAAGAAGTTTTTACTTCAAAAATTATTTCGTCGAAGCGATGAAGGTTCGCTAATATAATATTTTCCCCATCCAAAAAGTGCACAACGTCCCTCAAGAAGTTTCCACTTATTTCATAGAAGCCATGACGGTCGCTAATTTAATGCTTTTTTCCATCGAAAAAGTGCACAACGTCCCTAAAGAAGTTTCACTTCAAATATATATTTCGTCGAAGCGATGACGGTCCATAATTCAATACTTTTCCCCCATCCAAAAAGTGCACAACGTCCCTAAAGAAGTTTTTACTTCACATGTTTATTTCGTCGAAGCGATGACGGTTGCTTATTTATTACTTTTTCCCCATCCAAAAAGTGCACAAAGTCCCTAAGAAGTTTTCACTTCAAAAATTTATTTCGCCGAAGCGATGACGGTCGCCAATTCGATACTTCTTCTCCATCTAAAAAGTGCACAACGTTCCCAAAAGAAGTTTTCACTTTAAAAATGTATTTTGCCGAAGCGATGACGGTCGCGATGACGTTCGCTAATTCAATACTTTTTCCCTACCTAAAAAGGGCACAACGTCCCTAAAGAAATTTTCACTTCAAAAATTTATTTCGTTGAAACGATGACGGTCGCTAATTTAATAATTTTTCCCTATCCAAAAAGTGCACAACGACCCTCAAGAAGTTTTCACTTCAAAAATGTATTTCTTCGAAGCGATGACGGTCGCCAATTTAATACTTTTTGCCATCCAAAAAGTGCACAACGTCCCTAAAGAAGTTTTCACTTCAATACATATACGTGCAAAATTTATTTCGCCGAAGAGATGACGGTCGCGAAATAAATCTTTTTTCCCCATCCTAAAATAGGTTTTACATTTATTTTAAATTTAAATACTTCTATACAATTTATATATACATACAAATAATATATAGCATAAGCGATGACGGTCGCAGTGACGGTCGCGATGACGGTCGCAATGATGGTTGCGAATTCAATGCTTTTCCCCTATCCAAAAATCGCACAACGTCCCAAAAGAAGTTTTCACTTCAAAAATTTTTTTGAAACATTATGGATAACTAAGATTATTTTCAGTTATTTCAATTCTGATAACTCTTTTATTATTAATTTACGAAGAAAAGTGATTGTTAATAAAAAATTCTGCATGGTGTAAAACCTAAAATACAACTATCTTATATCAAATTTTATCAATTTTATACGAGGTATGTCAAAAAATATGAATTTCGCTCAATAGTAAAATACCTTTATTTTTCACAATATTGAAAATTGTTTTAACTATTTATAATGGGAAATAAGCCACAATATTATTAAAAAATGATTTTTATTAACGTTTCGACGCCCAAATCGGGTGCCGTTGTCAAAATACAAAATACTACTAAAATAAACAAAAATGTTGTTGCTTAGTAAAAAAAAATCTTCTAATAATTTATTTAATTTGACTCATTTATATCGGCAATTCAGATACATATGATACATTTTAAAGTAGAAGATTTTAAAATGATATTGCCAATATTTATGAGTTGCGTTCCTGGGACGACTTTACTGAAAGATAGTTCATTCGATTACATGAAATCAACCCCAACTCAAGAATATCCGTCACGAAAAAATTATAGCATGTGATCTGTCTTTAAAAAGACAACCACATGCAATAATATAAAATAAAAATAAAATAATAATAACAATAATAATAAAAATCATTTTTTAATAATATTGTGGCTTATTTCCCATTATAAATAGTTAAAATTGTAAAAATGCCACAAGAAAATAGCTTTAGAACAACATTGAAAATTGTTATTATGAAAAAGTATTTAGAATTAAAAACTATATTTCAATGTGTAATTACATCCTTCTAATTGAAATATTCTGAACTATAAAGGTACTTTACTTTTGATCTAAATTTATCTTTTTTGACCTACCTCGTATAAAATGAATAAAATTTGATATAAGATGGTTCGATTTTAGGTTTTAGACCATGCAGAAGTTGTTATTAACCCATTAGCGCCCAGCGTCCTCGTTTGAGGACGGTTTGTTTAGGTGGGGATAAAACAATTTCTGCGTGAATATTTTGTGATTGTCTACCTCAGTGGCTTAGTAGAAGTACTACCGTAGACATATGTGTATCTATTCATGCTTTATTTTTATTTGACGAAATACTAGCCTAAGACGTTTTTTTAAGTTTACTGAACTATACTTACATCGGTGTGCATAAGTTTTTTTATATACAAAGGTGAGTTTTAAAAATTTGTGTTTTTTATTAGGTTAGATCCACAACTTGCACAAAAAATACAAAAATGACTACCCAGTAAAAAAAATGTTAAAAAAATTATAAGAGTATTATGCGTCCTCCAATGAGGACGTTGGGCAAATTCCTATATTTTGTGTAAAAAGTCTAGATTGGCATTTTTAGTAACTAATTATTTTCTTCGATCCTAGGATGAGAAAAAAATATTTATTAGAGAAAACCGAACTTCAAAGTGTCCTACCAAACAATAAAAATACCTAGAACAGAAACCTTGAGGTGCATATGACTGGTGCTTTGACAGCAACAATACATTCAATGTATTTCTATTGGAACCAATTATGATACGGTTTTTCTCACTAACCAAGTTCAACAATGGAGTAAAAAGAAAAAAAAATACAAGTTTCCCAACTATCCGCTATTTCCAATATATGGGTGGCGCGGATCACCATGACTGGTTGTAAGAAAAACACCATATATCTGTAAGAGGAAAAAAATGGTATTGGTGTCTCATTACACGAATGATAGATATGGCTATCGTAAATGGGTGCGTGCTATACAACATGATACATAAGGGAAAATATATCCATCAAAGAATTTAGGCGACAAGTAGCTTATTCATATATTATCTAAAAATTGGACATGACGTAAGGTCGTCCATTTATTAGTCTTCCAAGTACATCAAGAAGCAATATCTCTGAAGACATTAGATATGATAGTAAAAACAAAAATGTAGCAAAACGAGAAAAACAACGAATATGCCAATATCGAAACTGTACGTCAAAACCGCGAACACATATTGCCAGAAATGTAATGTAACGCTTTGCGTGCCGATTTGTTTTGAACAATTTTATAAAAAAATATAGGATTTATATCAACATTTTTTAACTCCTTATTATATAATATGATTATAATTTGAAAAACTGCTAAATAAACTTTTGCTGAACTAAATTTTGTCTTTAATTTCATAGTAATTGAGCCCAGCGTCCTTAAATGAGGACAGATGTTTTTTCAAAAATTTGAAAACAAAAAACAAAATCTTTGATAGGACGTCATTTTGTACCTCAAAATATATTACGAAACAAAAAATTACGTTAAAAATGCAAAAAAAATCATTTGGGCGTTAATGGGTTAAGAATCACTTTTTTTCGTAAAATTAATAATAAAAGAGTTATCAGAATTAAAATAACTGAAAATAATGTTAGTTATCCATAATTTTTCAAAACAATTTTTTCCAATTAGAAGGATATAATTATATATTAGGATATAGTTTTTAATTCCAAACAACTTCTCATAATAGCAATTTTCAATATTGTGAAAAATAAAGCTACTTTACTCTTGAGTGAAATTCAAACTTTTTGAGATAGCTCGTATAATATTCATAAAATTTGATATTTGATGGTTGAATCTTAGGTTTTGGACCATGCAGAGCTTTTTATTAAGAATAACTTTTTTTCGTAAAATTAATAATAAAAATGTTTTCCAAATGGATACAACTTATAACTTACCTACTATGGATACAAATGTGTATGTCAAAAAATCATAATTTAAAAATCTAATAACTTTTGTATTTTACATTTTTTTCTAATTCTGTAAATAAAGCAGTTTACAGGAGGGTCAAAATATAGTGAATAACACTGTAGGTACATGTTAAATATTTTTTTCTTCCGGCAATCACACGACCTTTCAACAGGATGGCACATGTCACACATCACGAGTGTCAATAGATTTACTTAGGAGATCATTCCCTGGCCACCTCGTAGTCCGTAACTAAAGTCGAAGGTGTTTCAAAGAAACCCACCAAGGCTTTGAAAGAATGGATACTCGAAGAAGTGTCCGACAAAATGGAGGCCACATTTCCAATATCATCTTCAAAAACTGAATATTTCTTCACTTCCACATTAATTTCCATCTGTGTAGTATATATTGTTTTTTATTAGATTTAATAAAAAGATATTGTTTCACTTATTTTTTGTTTGTTTAAAATCATACCGTTTCGTTGAATCATCTTGTATATACTACTTTCTCATCTTAAACGAAATTCTAATGAATATTTTAATAGAAAATATTTTATTTATCTGTTTTCCACATAAATAAACATTTTATAACCCTAAGAATTAATTTTAGGTAATATTTATCTTACATATTTTATCATTTCTATTTTCAGAGACAAAAATAAAAAGTATTTTGAAGAGTCCGATTCCATAGTTAAAAAAGAGGAGAAAATATCAATGAAGAACATAAAAATTCCAAAAACTGTTGGTAGTATAAATCCTTCATTTAATGACTTCATTGTTGATGTATGGGATCCTGATCAAGAAGAAAAACGGTAAGTAGTATCGGGGGTAATTAAACAAGTGCATCAAAATTATCGATAATTTTGCTTGAAAGCGTATTGCATAAAAACTACTAGAGTTCATTTTCATATTTTGGCGAAAGAGCCCTCCTCATCTTTCGCCAAAATGTGAAAATGAACGGCAGTGGTTTTTAAAAGGCAATACACTTGAAAGTTAAATTATCTGATTATTTTGATGCAGAGTGTAATTTATAGAGAAAATTACTCGAAGAAAGTGAAACCAAAGAATACTCCATCCAACAAGAAGCGAAAGCAGCTGTCGGCTCCTTTGATATTCAGGGGACAGAAATATCGGTCGGAGAATGGTAGGGGTAATACTTCACACTACACTAAGAAAAGTAATGAGGAATTCGTTCAAAACTGTAGGAAATTTGAGTTACACTGAGAAACAAAGTAATAATTAAAACTATAGTGTTTTTAAGTTGATCTATTAATATGAATTGTATTTTTTTTCTGTAAAATTTAATATAACCCATATATAAATTTTGTACTGATAAGTAAAAAGGTTTTAAGTTAAAAATATCGATTTTGACTAAGTTTTGTAAACTTCTGTAAACGTGATGGATTTTTGATGCTTAGTTTAATTTAATAGTTAATTTCAAAATAGAGATTAAAATTTCTATCGTTTTCTATTACTTTTTTTCGTACTAAAAATTTGAAAAATAGATATTTTTGACCCAAGACCTTTTTACTTAGGACAGAATTATACTTTCGAATTTTCTATTAACTTTGTCTTAGATTGATCATTTTTTTTTTGTTTCCTTTTGAGAAATTTCTTTGAATGTCTATTGACCTCCAACACCGCCATATTCTCGCTGCACGAGGAAACTCTGCGGCGGAGGCTAGAATGACTTTATTCACCTTCGATTTCTTTCTGTACATCTGAGGTTTCTGGAAACTCTGGTTGTACTGTACCAAATTCAACTCGCCTGGATATATAACAGTTACCTCATCACATCTAGCATCTAATACTTGGGAATTAATCTATCAGCTGGAAACAATATCGAAGAAGAGGTAAAAGAACAAATAATTAAAGCCAGTAGAACGGCCGATGCCCAAACGGCACAATTTGGAAAAACAAACACGTAAGAGTGCAAAACAAAGGCCCAAATATATAAGTCAGTTATTAGGCCAGTTATGACTTATAAGGCCGAAACAAGACCAGATACAAGCAAAACACAAAAACATCTGGAGACCAACCAAATGAAGATCTTAAGAAGGATTGCTGGAAAAGTACTACAGGACAGGGTAAGAAGTGAGGAAATCAGCCGCATGCAAGCAGGATGTTTAAATCAAGGATAGTAAGGGACAAGTCACCGTTAGGCAGAAGAAGTATAGGACGCCCAAGGAAAAGCTGTAATGACAATTTAGGGACAGAATAAAATGCACCGTTGAAGAAAAACAGGCAGTACTGCCTATATAAAAGAGAGAAGACATCAGATCTAGCATCTAGCCACCTTAACCTGTTTCTTATTTTGTTTCCAATAGGATCAATAGGATCCACACCCAATTTTTTCGTATATACTGATTCCTAACATTATCTTTTCTAGTTATTCGCTAGTTCTAGTTATTAATAACTGCGGATTCAATACAGAACTTAACCTAACCCTAATGAAGCTCTGCTTTCACACAAAATTTTCCAGTTTCAGCTGCATTCGCTCTCTCTAATTGTTACCTTCTGATACATTTTTTATACCACTCTCACATATTCAGCCGGCACTCCTTTCCTACTTAGTACCATTAGGTTTCTGGTAACTTTGCTATATGCCTTCCCAAGATTAATAAACACAATGTGCAAGTCTTTCTCTTCCACTCATAAGTTTTTCCCTCAGCTGTCATAAAATAAAAATTGATGTTGTGGATCTGCCTTGTATAAATTCAAAATGACCTTTATTTCTAGAACCGTACACTAAATTTATACTATTGCAAATTAAATTAGACACTAAATAGCTATGTTTAAATTGTTTTTTTATTAAAAAGCTTAATTAAAAATCTGGGAATAAATAATTTTAATAGATATGTACGTATATGGAATCACATAAATGTTTAAAAAGAACTTTCTCTCATTGCCCTACCCCTACGATCGTTTACCTGCTACGATTTCTCGGTACTGAAAAGAGAATTATTTGTTCACGATCTAGTGGGGCGTCCCAGTACGAACCACACAAGAAAATCCACCTTTGTGTGGAGCCATCACAATGAGAGTTTATTTTAACAATAGATATGTTTAGTAGTATTATCCTTTTTTCTACAATTAGAAAAGATTAAACAACACAATAATTATACAACAAACAGCTGTTAGGGGTTAGGTTGAGAAATAAGAAATAATACATGAAACATGGCGGATCGTACATGCGCAAAGAAATTTGGATCGTGAAATAGTCGATACTTTCGCTTCTTGTTGGATGGAGTATTCTTTGGTGAAACTATCAAATGAAGAAATAATAATTGTCTAAAAAATTTATTTAACAATACAACGAAATCCAATCTTAAAAAAAACTTATAATTATTAAAGACACTTAAAACTCAATATCAGTGAATGGATTAAACTTGATACGTTATCGTTATAATACTTATCTTGTAACATTTTTGCTGTGACATTCCACATTATTTTTATTGTGAACTCCTTATAATCTTCCCCGTTTTGCCGCTTCATGTTAAATGCCGAATATTGAAGTACAGTGGAACCTCAATAACTCGGATTAATCGGGACCACGGCCGATCCGGGTTATCGAAAATCCGGATTAGCCGGAAAATATGGTAAAAATTAATAAAATACCGTAGACTTACAGATAAACTCCGTTATAATTGAAATACGACTGTACTACACACAATACGGTCACAATCGGAACGATGTTATGTTATTTAAGAACAGTGGAGACTAAGACCATTGTTTAAAAAATAATTTTTTAAATAGTCTTTTAGTCTTTTTTAAACAATGCTAAGACAGTTTGAAATAAATAAAGGAATAACAGGTGCCTGTTGTTTCCGATAATCCGAGACAATGAACGTTGTTCTGTCGCTGTCTGTCATGAGTCATTTTTACTATTGTATAATTCACATTACACAAATACCCATTATCTCTCAAATATTATATTACATACATTTTTATTGTTGAAATGTTTGTCTGATGAAAATCAGTCCGGGTTAGCCGGACTTCCGGGTTATCGGGGGCCGACTTATGGGGGTTCCACTGTATGTCCACAAGCTTACCAGTTTGGGTCTTTCTCTTCGTTAAAAGTGTAGTTTCTCTCAAGACGAAACTGCGTAAATTGACGCCAAACGTATTGTTTTTTATTGTTTGTATTTTTTTGGCTCAGTTTTATTAAACTAAGCAGAAAATGAGGATTTATTGATGAAAAACATGGCTAGATGTTATGGTGTATTCCACGAATATACGGCTGTTTTTTATTATCGCGACAACGAATATTTTAGTGTGCAACATAAGAAGTACGAAAGTATTTTGCTATAATAATTACTCCAATAAACAACAATATAATTTTCAATTTACTTTCGTTCTTCATATTTTGCACAGTAAAATATTCGTTGTCGCGATAATCCAAGAGGGTCGTATATTCGTGGAATGGGGTATAACATACCCTTTTTATATAGGGTGAGGCAGATAAAGGGCCTATTAGAAATATCTCGAGAACTAAAGGTAACTGAATTATGAAAATTGGAATAATGGGGTTTTGAAGACTGATCTATTTAATGAAAATATTTTCATCTACTTGGTACTTCCGGTTATACCGGAAGTTGCTTATAACTTCGTTTTTTTTTAAGTGGGACACCCTGTATATTTTGACATCTTTGGATTCTCCTCGATTTCTTCTTTCTTAAAATATAACGTTTTGTAACATTATACAGGGTAGGTTAAAAGATAATTACGTTTTCTTATTAATTTCGTAGCAATATTCACACCCTGTAGGATTGTAGTAGTTTGACATAGTAAACTCTATTTATGTTCAAATGATTTTCAATATAGTCTACTATTGTTAGCAATTATTAGTATAGCTAAATTTTTAATTTTAGTATACAGGGTGGGTCTAAACTCGGAATGAGTATTTTCTCAGTTTTCTTAAATGGAACACCCTATATTTTAGTATTGTAATGAAATGATATTTCATGGTACTTTTTTATTTCTTAAGCATTCCCTATACCTAACTGCTTTAATTTGTGCTTAATTGTTAATTGCACCAACAATCTTAACTTCGATGGTATTTTGACAGTTCAACCATTATTGGCAATTTTAAGTATCAGTCTAGATTAATATGTATTTATTTCCAAAAAATTATTTGTGATTGAATATTTTCACGGCCAACCTAATACAATTTCACATATTTTGTGTTGCAATTAATGTTTTGCTTGAATCACCAATAACTCACAAATTAAAGCAGTTAGGTTTAGGGAGTGCTTAAGTAATTAAAATGTACCATAAAACAACATTTTATTACAATACTAAAATAGAGGGTGTTCCATTTAAGAAAACTCAGAAAATACTCATTCCGTTTTTCGACCAACCCTGTACACTAAAACGAAAAATTTAGCTATACTAATA
Source organism: Diabrotica virgifera virgifera (assembly GCF_917563875.1). Taxonomy (NCBI): domain Eukaryota; kingdom Metazoa; phylum Arthropoda; class Insecta; order Coleoptera; family Chrysomelidae; genus Diabrotica; species Diabrotica virgifera. Next base: position 198,579,332 of record NC_065449.1, on the reverse strand, counting down.
ATTGTTAACAATAGAAGACTATATTAAAAATCATTTGAAGATAAATAGAGTTTATTATGTCAAACTACTACAAGCCTACAGGGTGTGAATGTTGCTACGAAATTAATAAGAAAACGTAATCTTTTAACCTACCCTGTATAATATTACAAAACCTTATATTTAAAGAAAGAAGAAATCGAGGAGAATCCAAAAATGTAAAAATATACAGGGTGTCCCATTTAAAAAAGCGAAGTTACAATCAACTTCCGGTATAACCGGAAGTAGCAAAGAGACCAAAATATTTTCATTAAATAGCTCACACCTCAAAACCCCTGTATAACAATTTTCATGATTTTCTTACCTTTAGTTCTCGAGATATTTGTAATAGGCCCTTTATCTGCCTCACCCTGTATATAACCACCCCTGGAATTTCGACGACAGTTTTTAAGTGATAAATTCATTACTAGAACCATAGGAAAAAATACAAACTATCTGCAGGATATGCATAAGTTATCAATTTTAGATCTAACTCATAAATATTGAACAAAGAAAAAATGTTCACTTCTTGTAGATAGTTACTTGAAAATATCTCAATACCGAAGTACTTTCTATACTTATGAAAATCAAGTTTCACCTATGTATTCCCATGTATTAGAAGATCTTTTCTCAAAGCAAATTAATACTTTTTTATGGATATTAATTTATTTAAATCCAGCCGTTTTTCAATCATTTATACTTCATAAATGGCCACATTATCAGTTTTATTATACAGATGGATCCAAAGTACAAAACAAAGTAGGATGTGCAATAATAAATATTCAAAGTGGATTTAAATAAAAAATATGAAAAAAAATTTTTTCAGGAAACGCTTTTCTTTAGTTCCGAGTGACTAAAATTAATAATATTAAAAAATCAACTAAAAAGCAAAAAATAAAAAAAATTGAAAAAATCCAACACATTCGTCAAAGAAAAGCGTGGCGCGTCTTCATCAAATAAACGGTTTTCGCCCCACGCTTTTCATTAACGAATGTGTTTGATTTTTTCAATTTTTTTTATTTTTTGCTTTTTAGTTGATTTTTTAATATTATTAATTTTAGTCACTCGGAACTAAAGAAAAGCGTTTCCTGAAAATTTTTTTTTCATATTTTTTACTTTTTAGTCTTACCCTTTTCACACATTAAAATATATCGTCATGTTTATTGTATATAAAACATATGATGTACAAACATGAAAAGTAGTCGGAATCGGCAAAAAATTTGAAACTTCATTGTTTATTTATGAAGCATAACGTAAACAATTAACGTAAAAAGTGAAATTATGTATAGTTTTTATAATTAGCTACAATCTGTAACAGTTTCAAGTTTCTTCGTTTTAAAAAGCAAGAGAATTTAAGCATTTTCCGTTAAAATCGTTTTTTTATTTAAACAATTAATAAACATAAAAAAAATGTTATTGACTATTCGTGTATTGTTCCCACAAATGCATATGGCTGCAAATTTTTAGTCATTTGCATTGAAGAAAAGGCAGAAAAGAAAAGCGTTTAATTAATACGCCAAAATGAATTCTAATGTTAATTATAGCACAAAACGTCTCTACCGGTAATTTTTCTAAGACTACGATAAAAACACAAATTTTTTTATTCGAGTTTTGGTTGAAATTTTGTTTCGTATCGTATTGAAATTTGACACGAATAAGCGCCGATTTTTATATAAACAAATATATGAGCGGTTAAAATTTGTTTTTTTTTTTGTTTATTTATGAAGCATAACGTAAACAATTAACGTAAAAAGTGAAATTATGTATAGTTCATATCATTAACTACAATCCGTAAAAATTTCAAATTTCTACATTGTAAAAAATAAGAGAATTTAAGCATTTGCCATTAAAATCGTTTTTTTTTTATTTAAACATTTAATACACATAAACAAATTTTTTTATTGATTATTCGTGTGTTGTTCCCGCGAATGCATATGTCTGCAAATTTTCATTCATTTGTATTGAAGAAAAGGCAGTCAAATTAACCTCTAAAAATTTGATGCAAACTATTGAACTAAAGAAAAGCGTTTAAAAATTATTCAAATTGCCATGTGAATCATCGATATACACTGCTGAAATGATAGCGATACTTTTTGCTTTAAGACACATATATAGTAACGAACCCTATAGCTGCATAATATTTACAGACAGTAACAGTGTCGTTGACAGACTAACTTACGTACATAAGTCCCAACAACTAAATCATATAGAACTGGAAATTATGACTCTTTATAATAAAATTGCAAATTTAGGAAAAAACATCATTGTATCATGGATAAAGGGACACGCTGGCATTAGGGGTAGACAGGCTAGCCAAATCCGCCCTAGAAGTAGGCGAAGAACCTCTCTTGAACTTATTACCCATTTCGGATATTGATATTATTAGTAAACGACATCAAAAAGAAAACTGGTAAACGTATTATCGAAACACGAGAACTGGAAGTAATTACAAACAAATGCAGCCTGAAATTCCCATAAAAAGATGGTTTCATTCTGTATCAAATCGCCATTTCATAAGAGTTATAAATAGATTGAGATGTAATCACGCTCTTACTCCCCTTCATATTTTCAGTTTGGGTCTCACAGAGTCACCTAACTGTGAGTGTGGAAAAGAAGGTGATCTACTACATATTCTCCTCGAATGTTCGCATCAATCAGTAAATATAAACAAATTTTATGATAAAATCTTAATATTTTAAAAATTCCACTTCCCGTCTACCTGAACAATTTGATTTTTTCTGAAGATAGTAATACATTAAAAACAATTTATCAAAAACTGTAAATATAAATTGTAGCAATATAATTCACCCTGTATTTAAGTAATGTTGTTAAAACAAAACAGGCATGTTTGTTAAAACAAAACAAACATGTTTGTTTTGTTGTTATTTTTTTAACCCTGTAGATTTAAGTAATTATTGTATATTATAATTGAAAAAAAAGAACAAGAAAAAAAAAACAAAAAAAAAGAGACAAAATAAAAAAGGGAAAAAAAATTTAAAAAAAAACTAAGAAGATGTAAACCTCCGATATGTTGAATCGGGTTTATGTCTTAGCGTCGTAAAAAAAACAATTAAAAAAAAGAAAAAAAAAACAAATTAAAAATATAATAAAAAAAAATATACAAAAAAATATTTACATCCAAAATAGTCTAATTTTTTAGATAGTAGTATGTTAGTTTGTTATGTACATATATTTAGAGTTAGAAATACAGAAAAAATTCCTGCGATTGGAAAAAAAAGGTTTGTCTTTAAAATAAAATGTCTGGCTAATTGGCTCAGCCAAGGCCATCAAATTCACACAAAAAAATACCCTTTTTATATAACAAAATTTTTTTATTGTCCAATATAAGCACATAAATCAAAAAAGAAAATGTTAATAGCCTACATAGAAACTGTTAATAAAAAGCTTGAGACTACAATTGAGTTTTAATTTAAATATTTTATATGTGCTAGAATATTCCACAGGGTGTTGCGAACTTTAAGGAAAAAATACAGTATGATTGTTACACCCGGTATAAAATAACATGTACCTGTCTAGCCACAATATTATTATATCGATTTTCATAAATAATAAGGCTTTAACATACTAAAATAATCACTCAAATCGGACAACAGGTTTAGGAAATTCGATACATCTAACGTGTATAATTCATCGAGTGACCCGATTTTTTTGCTCGCAAGTGTAGTTTGAAATTTGTTATAGGAATATACGATATTTTTAGTTGCTAATCAAACATTTCCATTTTCAGATTAAATGAAAACTCAATGCTTTCTCAAATACAACCAGTGGTATTTGATGATCGTGGTTTCCCGATACCTGAATTAGATGGTTCCATCCATGACATATTTGAAACTAATGATATGGATGGTAAGTTCATTTATTTTTACAATATACATTATTATATTGCCATGTATCACCTATATCACCTATAGACCTCTCATCAGCGGTAAAAAACTGTAAAACCGTGGAATTTTGAGAACCAACACCGATTTTAATGAAAATTTGGATTTAGGCTCAGTTGACCCTCTTCTTCAAAATCTACCCTATGCAGAACCGGGCTTTTGCTCTGGGGGTGAAAACAACCCCATCCAGGGGATGAAAAATTGTTCAATCAAAATGGCTATGGAAGTCGATAGATCGATCAATTCTGAGTAAATTTTGTTCTATAAATTTTTTTTTGCAAATGTTGATACTTTCTAAGATATTAGTGATTTTTTTTTATTTAGCTAATGCCTCAACAACTAATGGCCATTGGCATGGTAGGTACGGTAAATTTTTATAGTTAGGTACCTAGTGTCATGTGTAGTGTGTGTGTTGAGTAAGTGTCTTGTTACTTTGCAAAGTCGACGTCATTGTCTTTGCAAAGAGACGCTAATTGTATCCGAACGTCTGTGGTCCCTCCGGTGAGTACCGATCCCACAAGGACAGAAACTATTTTCATTTATAAATTTATAATAAACGAAAAATCTCTGACCCTGGTGAGATTCGAACTCACGACCTTTCGGATTTTTCGATCCAAAGGTAGGCGCCCTTACCACTGAGCCACGGAGGGGGTATATTAGTGATTGACACTATGCATTTTTCATTAAAAAAAAAGAATGTGTGTACTTTGTACGCACGTAAGAAATTATACTTCCATTATAATATAATTTCAACGAAATCAATATACCTACTTAACAGTTACAATACAAAAAATTAACAATAATTACCAAAAATGAACCAAAACTTAACAATGCCAAATATAAAAAAAAAAAAGAAAAAAGTATGAATCGTCCGAGATTTGAACCCGCAATCTCGCGATTTTTTGATCTCTGGTCCAGTGCTCTACCAACAAGGCCATCAAGCAGCATGCTACTTACCTTTCAGATATATGTACTGATGTGATCTTGATTATTGATATGAGATAATATTTTTATATGTCATTTAATTTAATCAATGCATTAATAATAATCTAATTAATTTACCAGATCACATATCAATATGTTTTCAATCTCAGGGCTTTTTATAAAATTAATTACTTACTTACGTGGCTTCTAAGTATTTCTCAATGGTTCCTAATCGGGATAGGAAAGAAAAGAGTAAAATAATAACACATATGGGTTACAATTGTAATCAAAATATTGTTTATTTTATTTAAATGGCAATCACTGCTTAATATTTGCTATATCTTATTATTCTTAAACATAACATTTACACATGGGAATCTTATTTCCTTTTGGTTTCCAATTGAAAGTTTTTATTAACATTTAACTATTATGATTTATTAGCAACAATTCTATTTAAGTTTGATGAAGCTTTTCTGATATTATTGATTATGTTTCTTCAATTTTAAATGTGGTATTTAATACGAAAAACCCATACATTCATGTCCAAACAAATGAGACTGACCTTTTTCTGGTGAACTGAGAATGTCTTCACACAAAACCCGTTTCCTGCTATCTTTGGCTGCAATCAAAACCTCGACCTGGCTTCCAGTAATGTTCTCCTCTGAAACTAGCTCGTATAGCTCTCGTTTCCTGCTTCTGTCGTGATGCTGTGTTCTACCTTTTTTTGAAACTGCAATCAGCTACCGGGAGCTCTTGGCTCAAGGAGGTTCTTTTACTCTCAACCTGGCCTACCTCTCGTTCCACGATAGATACTCCACACTCACGGAACTACACCGGCTTTCTCACTCTCCGTACACTACCGTCTACTACTGGACTTCACTTCTCGACAGCTCAAAACATTCTGATCTCTATTTGTCATTCATTCCCCTACTTTCTAAATATCCCTTCCAGATTCACAAATCAAACTTCCACCACCAACTCTCATTCGCAGTATTCCTCAAAACCAATTTTTAATCTTTCTAAATATGCTTAATGGATTTCAAAAGAAAAATAGTTAATTCCCATTCTAAAATTACTTTCTACTAATTACAAAATTTAATGATCTATTATCTACTTCAACTGAGTCTTATTTAGCATAAGCTAATGATCGAACCTTCCGCGAACAACGATAATGACCTATTATCGATTTCACTTGAGTTTTATTTAGCATAGGCTAATGATCGAACCTTCCGCGAACAACGATAATGGTACGCTCCATTCACTTTGTTTGTTCTAAGCGCATTGTCCCGAGTTTCGTTTAATCACTTCTTAAAATTAAATATAACAATTTGTTGTATACAGGTTGTTCTAAATTTATATACCCGTGGTTGAGAAAATTGAAAATATTTTATATTAAATTGAATTTTGTCTATAATTATCAAAATTTAATTTTCATATCAAATAGAAATATAACAGTACATAATTATACATCACGGTGACAAGTGAAATATAAAAATAGATGTTTTATTATTTTACGCCCAAGGAAGACAAATCCAAACACACAAAATCATAATAAAAAACCTTTTAAACCACCTTTTTCAAATTGCGCAAGTTGTATTATTAATATTAATGTTAATAAATGAAATATAAATATTTTCACGTTTCACAATTTGACAATTCACTTTTAACTGCAGTGTCTTAAAAATTTTAAAGCACTAGTGCCTTAAAAAAGCATTTTTAACGCTCCTATGGAGTCCTAAAAATTGCATTATTAACACGTTTGTAGAAAAATATATTTAAAAACACTAATATATTCTTTCCACACCTTTTCTGGACTGATACATACATAAATTAAAATATTTTGAAGTTTAACTTCAAAAATATAATATGAAAACTATTTAAAAAGGCAGTATAACTATTAACTAACCTTTGTTGTTTCTCTTCCCACAAATTTTAAAACGCAACAGCCATACATAACCAAACCGTCAACCGTCCAAACCACAGCTGCGCTACAGCTGCCATATTGGATAATTTTTGACATGTCATTTGAACATCCAATCAGAACAAAGTTATAATGCGCATGCGCCCGGATCGTAGGTTTTAACATATAAAAATTCACCCTCATATCGCGCGTAAAGAAGTATAACTTCAAAAACTCACGTTTTATAACCGTTTTTCATGAATAACTTAAAAAAATTTAATTGAATAGAAAAAATAATTAAGAACAAAATTTTGGCTAATAAAAAACAAAGGGATTCGCGTCGGAAATACCTATCTAAACCCAATAACGACTGAGCTATTACTCTTTAAAGGATGGTTATTTTCGAAGAACCTCGAAATGGAGAATTTCTAAAAAAAAGCAGGAAGCGACTTTATTTTCGTCATAAGTCAGTCAGTTCTTATCAGACTTTTGTTAGAGCTCATTAAAAAGGTTTTTAAATGAACTTGAAAACGTGTTTGTTGTTTTCCCAAAAAATGGCACCACATTCAAGTAATTTGAGATTGAAGATTCTCCATTTCGAGGTTCTTCGAAAATAACCATCCTTTAAACTTTAAAGAGTAATAACTCAGTCTTTATTGGGTTTACATAGGTATTTCCGACGCGAATCTCTTTGTTTTTTTATTAGCTACAATTTTGTCCTTAATGATTTTTTCTATGAAATTAAATTTTTTAAAGTTATTCATGAAAAACTGTTATAAAACGTGAGTTTGTTCAATGAAAATTGCATAGTTTCAATCTTTAGTTGGAAGTTTAGTCATTTAGTTTCAATCTTGGAAAGTATCAACTTTGCAAAAAAAATTATAGAACAAAATTTACTCAGAATTGGCCAACTTCCATAGTTATTTTGATTGAAAAAATTTTCATCCCTAGGTGGAATTGTTTTCACCGCCAGGGAAAAAGCCCGCTTCAGCGTCTGGTAGATTTTGACAAAAGTTATAAATACTACCTAAATCCAAATTTCAAGGAAATCAACCTTGATTCTCAAAATTCCACGAGAAAATGGCTGTTGATTGGACTATTATACTACCTGTTCAAATGTTCGTCTTTTAAGGATTCTGAGTATATGTCTCACATATGCAATGAGGATTCTCTTACTAACTTAATTTTCTTCACTCCATGTGGAGCATAGGGTATCAACTGTCTGCCTCCATTCTGTCGTATCCTTTGCAATGATCTTTATCCAAATTCCGTAATTTTTTGAGCATTATAAAGATAGTACAAAGACATACATAATCTTTTTTTGTAAATACACCTTCAATTTACCGTGTACTTCTCGTAGACTGTGTTACCGACTGTACTGACAGTTGATAAACTGCAGCGTTCCCGAAATTAAGCAGGTATACTCACAGCTGCATTCTGAACAGGACCGTACTAAAAATGTTTCTCTAGCGCAATCGGTTTCCAAAATAACGAACCGTATACCACAGAAAAATTCTGAGCGCACAAGAAGAACGAGCGGCAAATTTCATAGAAGAAAAGTGTAAAAGTTTAACTTTGGTAGTAAAATTTGGGCAAAACATGAATTTTTCAATTTTGAGAAATTTCCAAAAAATTGGTATCTACAAATAGAATTTTTTCTCACGAATCATAAGCCTTATAAAAATTATGAGCGCACTTGTAGAACTAGCGGTAAATTTCATGGAAGAAAAGTGCAACATTTTAACTTTTATACTTGTGCTCAAATTGGACAAAATATGAATTTTTAAATTTATCGAAAATTTCAAAAAATAACTCTAAACGGAACTTTTCTGACGAACCGCAAGCAGGAGAAAAATTCTGAGCACGCGAAAAGAACAAGCAGCAAATTATAAAATTTTATTTAATTTTAATTAATTTTATTTAATTAAATTATAAAAAAATATATTTAATAATTTCAAACATATTAAAAACAAATTTAAGATTGTAACTGATACACTACAAACTTTATTTTGTTTCTTCTAACTAAACTTTATTACTTCAAACATTATGTAATTAATTGAAAATAATAATAAAACCTCATTCATATCGAGCATTTTTTGTTTATTAGTAATGAATTCCTTTGGTTTATTTTAAGTTAATTTTATCCAAAATTTAGCTTTTTTTATCTATTAAGGCAGTACGAAATATGCCGGGTCAGCTAGTTATTTATATTAATAAATGTTATTTACAGTGGATGTGGACGATGATGATGTTATTGAAGTAAGACAAGCAGAATCTTTACTTCCACAAATTCGAGATAGTGTCCATGTTGTTGACTACAGACCTATGGAAATGAGTATTCAAACCTCAGAATATTCTTTCAATCCCGTTGTAAGAACTTCAAACGGAAAATACATTGATCAAATATGGGCTGGACCGAGCCATTGGAAACTAAAGTTTATCAGAAGGTAATTTATTATGTTATACAGTATGTCCCTGTAAGTTGTATCCATATGGAAAACTTTTTTATTATTAATTTTACGAAAAAAAGTTATTCTTCATAAAAAGCTCTGCATGGTCCAAAACCTATGATTTAACCATCAAATATCTAATGTTTTGAATATTATACGAGGTAGGTATGTCAAAAAGTTTGAATTTCACTAAGAGTAAAGTAGCTTTATTTTTCACAATATTGAAAATTGCTATTATTAAAAGTTGTTTGGAATTAAAAACTATATTCTAGTATGCAATTACATTCTTCTAATCGAATTTTTTTTAATTATGGATAACTAACATTATTTTCAGTTATTTCAATTCAGATAACTCTTTTATTATTAATTTTACGAAAAATAGTGATTCTTAATAAAAAGTTCTGCATGGTCTAAAACCTAAAATACAACCATCTTATGTCAAATTTTATCAATTTTATACGAGGTATGTCAAAAAATATGAATTTCGCTCAAGAGTAAAATACGTTTATTTTTCACAATATCGAAAATTGTCATTATAAAAAGTTATTTAGAATTAAAAACTATGTTTCAGTATGTAATTACATCCTGCTAATTGAGATATTCTGAACTATAAAGGTACTTTACTTTTGATCTAAATTTATCTTTTTTGACATACCTCGTATAAAATTTATACAATTTGATATAAGATGGTTGTATTTTAGGTTTTAGACCATCCAGAACTTTTTATCAAGAATAACTTTTTTTCGTAAAATTAATAATAAAAGAGTTATCAGAATTGAAATAACTGAAAATAATGTTAGTTACCCATAATTTTTCAAAAATTTTTTTGTCAATTATAAGGATGTAATTGCATATTATAATGTAGTTTTTAATTCCAAACAACTTTTCATAATAGCAATTTTCAATATTGTGAAAAATAAAGCTACTTTAAAAAAGATAAAGGCAGTTTTTGTTTATATTTGACTGAGAGTTGGACCACCATCTGCATATAGCTATTTCAGCATCCTCATGCATCCTCAGTGAAGCTATGCAGTCACAACTCTGAAAGAAATATCAACAATCTACCTATTTAAGGGAAACCATCGCGATACAATGATTCCACCTTTTGAGACGCAATCTAGCGACATCTCTCGTATTACGAGGAAAACAACGAAAAGCCCTAGATACAAAGTTTACTACGTTTTAAACAATTAGAATAATTGAAATGAAAATATAATAAACAATATTTTAAATCTAAGACTTGTCGTTAATAAACTGCTTTCTGGCTGCATCCTGTATCTCCGGCTTTTACAATATATATATATATATATATATATATATATATATATATATATATATATATATATATATATATATACGACGAAAATAGGAGAAAGCAAATAGAGGACACTTAGGCCACGCATTTACCTTCTCTTCTTCTAGGAAAAGGACCGAAAGACAGTTTCTAAATACTCAAAACTGAGTGAAAATGAAAAAGATAAAGGCAGTTTTTGTTTATATTTTATTCAGAGTTGGACCACCATCTCCATATAGCTATTTCAGCATCCTCAGTGAAGCTATGCAGTCACAACTCTGAAAGAAATATCAACAATCTGCCTATTTAAGGGAAACCTTCGCGATACAATGATTCCACCTTTTGAGACGCAATCTAGCGACATCTCTCGTATTACTAGGGAAACAACGAAAAGCCTTAGATACAAAGTGTACTACTTTTTAAACAATTAGAATAATTGAAATAAAAATATGATAAACAAGATTTTAAATCTAAGACTTTTCGTTAATAAACTGCTTTCTGGCACTACTTTACTCTTGAGTGAAATTCAAACTTTTTGACATACCTCGTATAACATTCATAAAATTTGATATCTGATGGTTGAATCTTGGGTTTTGGACCATGCAGACCTTTTTATAAAGAATAACTTTTTTACGTAAAATTAATAATAAAATAAGTTTTCCATATGGATACAACTTACAGGGACATACTGTATATTAGATAGATATCGCAAATGCATTTTTATCGCACACTAATAGCGGAACACGCTATTTTGGCATGTACGCAAGCGTAGAGTGAATGTTACGCTAATACCGGATAACGTGTCCCGCTATTTAGGCTGAAATAAGGGACTGTAATAACGTTAACGCTAATTTGACATTTGGGATGAAACATAAAAATAATTTATAGAATACAAATTTTATAAACTAAAATCTGTGAATCATCTTGTTTCTTGTGTTGAGAAACACGTTGCGTTCTTATTTTGTCTGCAATAGACTACTTTTTTTGGTTAGGATATTAGTTATTCAGATATTTGATATTATTTTGATACTGATTATTTATATTTATTGTTGGTTAAATCATTAAAATTAAAATGCATGTCAACCTGCTCAATATCCCCATTCATTTTTCAATAAAAAACAATTAGAGTATTCCTCAGCATTAATTTCTAATCCCAAAAGTATGTTGTCATAATAACGTTAAGCCCCGCCCCCAGAACATTTGCGATAACTCTTTTGATGTCTTTGTTGGAATAGACCGTTATCCCTTATTTACGTCTTGACACTCTAATAACGTTTGCCTTTGCGATATTCCTGTATTATTAAAGTTAACTACTGTAAATAGGAATTAATATACTGCTTAAAGGGGGGGGGTTATAGTTTGAAAATTTTTGAAGCTTTCGATTTTTTTTATTATTTTCAATGAAAGTACACAGCTTCAAGAATACTGTTTGATAATCTCAGATTACCGGATATACAGCATGTTGATCCCTACCTTGCGCGCTTGGGCGTAGTGAGAAAAAATCAGCAACAGTTTTCCTTCTCTTTTGTAAATTACTCCGCAATTCAAAAACGTATTCCGGTGTGCATCACAGCTCAACAGGCCTTGTAGGCATAGGGCTAAAATGTTTACATTTCTAATTACATTTTATTTTAATCTTATAAATTTTATTTATTTACACTTCAGTCTTTTTATACACTCCTTTACCACCTTTCTCCATCTCCTGTCCAATGCTAGTTCCTTCCATCTCTAAATGTTACTTTTGTTCAGGTTTTCGTACACACTGCCCTTCAATCTTTTCCTCGGCCTGCCCTTCCTTCTCTTTTGTATTGGTCTTCGAGAGAGTACCTTCTTCATTTTTGACATTCTTTTACTTCCCATTCTCTCGATGTGCCCCAAATATCATATTCTCTGTGCTTTAATCGTCGTTGTTATCGTTGGCTCTTTGTGAGCTGTTTTACTACTTCAGTATTAGCTTTGTATATTAGGGCTTTAGTTTTATCTTCGTTGACGGCTAGACCTATTTCTTTCGCATCTTCTTCAAGCTCCACATAATTTTCTGTAATGTCTCCTGCAGTTCGTCCCATCAAGTTTACATCGTCTGCGTACCATCTGCTTAGACTTATTAAACAAAACATTTTTGGGTTTACGGACGTTTTTCTTATAAAAATATTAGACCTGGATCCCGCGTACCAAAAAAAAGTTGATTAATAGCAATCTGAACATTTTTTAATAGCTTAACGGTCTCTAGTCGGACAAACTTTGTTGTATGGAAACACTGGAATAGGGGAAGTTTTAATTGTAGAACAGGTTAAAAATTTGGAACGTCAGACTACGAAAACGTTCCATGCATTTTGTCGGACAGAACTTCCAATTGATTTGTTACCATTAAATTAAACTCTCGTGCAAAAATCAGACTGGTGTTTATCACCAAATGGGCATTTTAATGAGTGGAACACGAAGAACATGTCAAATGACAGGAATCATGTTGGTTATTAATAGCAGTATGATTTTTGCATGAGAGTTTAATGAAAGGGTAACAAATCAATTGGATGTTCTGTCCGACAAAATACATAGGACGTTTTCGTAATCTGACGTTCCAAATTTTTAAACTGTTCCACAATAATTAAAACTTCCCTTATAGTCCAGGGTAGTAAGTTTTTTCCATGACACTTCAACAGCCAGGGCACTAAAGCGTTTTTTCGACAGGGAATACCTATAAGAACAAATTGTAACTATTTCCTGCGTAGAATCTGGAGGCTATTTTTATTTATAAACAATCTAGTGTCAAAAAACGGCCTTTTTCCGTTTTTTTTTCAAATTAATGGAAAACAGTAAGACTTATGGTTTTCTTAGTACAAATATCTTCGAGAGAATGGAAAAAGCTTTAAAATGGCGTATGACAAAGTTTAATATACTCATTTATTATTAATATAATTGCGAAAAAAGGTCGAAATTAAAAAAAAATAATTTCGCAATAACTATTGTAAAAATAGATGTACAGTTTTGAAATTTTTGTCAAATGAGGGTTCTTCAGTGCTTAGTATGTGACAAAAATTTCAAAGCGATTCATTCAATTATTTAAATTTTATTCAAATTGTTTATCCCGGAGAGCTTTTTTTACAATAGCATAAGTCAGAAAAAAAAAGATTTTAGAACCATTCTACAAGTGTCAAATCAAAGAGCATGAGCTAAATTTTTAAATTGGTTTAAAAAAAGTGAAAAAAAATGCATTTATTAGTAATAAATAATTATGCAAAAGTATGGTCAATTTTTCCTTCAAAAATTTTATTTTTTTTATTTAATAAATTATGTATATATTTATTACAATTTTTCATCAATTATCATATACATAACATTACTTGGTAGTTGTACACCTAAAACACGGTAAAAATAGATTTTTTTGAAAAAAATCATTCAAAAAGTTTATAAGGAAAAATTTAAGATACTTTTGCATAATTATTTATTACTAATAAATGCATTTTTTATTCATTTTTTTAAACCAATTTGAAAGTTTAGCTCATACTCTTTCATTTGACACCTGAATTTGAATAAAATTGAATAAATAGCTTTGAAATTTTTATCACGTATTAAGCACCAAAGAACCCTCAAAAAATTTCAAAGATGTACACTTATTTTTACAATAGTTATTGCGAAATTAATTTTTTTGCAAGTTCGACCTTTTTTGCAATTATATTAACAATAAATGAGTATATCAAACTTTGTAATACGCCATTTTAAAGCTTTTTCCATTCTCTCTAAAGATATTTGTACTAAGAAAACCATAAGTTTTAATGTTTCCCATTGATTTGAAAAAAAAGGGAAAAAGGGCTGTTTTTGACACTAAATTGTTTATAAATAAAAATGGCCGCCAGATCCTACGCAGGAAATAGTTACAATTTGTTCTTATAGGTATTACCTAAATTTGTCCGACTAGACACCGTTAAGGGCACCCGAAGTCCCATTTAACGGCAATGTTAACATTATGTCACATACTCTGTAACCAAAGCACTTAGAGACCTAATTTTATTTTTCTCTTTTATTTCGAAACTAAATGTATTGTTCAGTCCCGTGTAGATTTTTGTAAAGTTAGAGTAAAAGAAACATTTATTTTAAAATTATTTAAAATACTCTGACAAAAAAAATCCAAAAAAGTTTAGATTTTATTTTTTATTTTAGTTGTTTTTGTACATTTTTCAATAAAACTTTACGCGGGACTTGATATTATCTATCTACAACTACTGTAAAAATTTGGACCTTCTATCGTCTAAGGATCCAGAGATATTTGACATCAAAAGTTAAAAACCTAGTATTCGGGAAATCGCAAAAACATAAAACACTCTAATAGGCTATAAAGCTACAGTATTTCTCATGATCATCTTTCAGTGCGTCACAGTTTTTCGATTTCTTTCTAACGCATTAAATTGTATGTGACAGAAAAAAAGGCATGTCGGTGATTACATTTCGTCGGTGACATTTTTATAACATTTCTTCTAGTTATTCTAGTTGTCGATAGATGGCGCCATAATAAAAAAGAATGTGTGTGTACTTTGTACGCACGTAAGAAGTTATACTTCTATTATATGATTATATGATTATAAACGAAATTAATATACTTTTTATTTATATTTTATTTAAATATTAAATTAATTTATACTTACTACTTCTCAAACATTTTTATTAAAACAGTGCCAAAAATTAAAATAATAAAAAAAATAAAACACACACAAACACATTAAAAATGCCACAAATGATTTCTGAACATTAATTGTCGGAAAATTTTTTAACTAAATACGTATTTTCTGAAAATAAAATTATATAATAAATATACTTACAATCATAAAATGTATAAAAAAAATAAAAAAATAAAAGTTTCTATTGGGATTCGAACCAACTTACCACGCGGCTGGTATTTGCGTTGTATTGGGATTCACTCGCATTAAAACTTCGCCACAGAGACAGCTTGTCATTATGTGCGAAGATCGTCTAACTAAACAGATTAACCTTTTGACATTTTTAACTGATGTAAATCAAATTATTTTGATTTTGAATTGAAATGATTTAGAATTGAAAAAATACAACAAAACATAGAGTAAGAAAACAATATATTAGGTGAATATTGATAGAAATTTTGATGGTAATCAAATTATGTAAATAAAAGTATTACATACTACTTAGGTATGTATTTTGGTAGGTTCAAGGTAGGTATTGGAGCCCGTATAACGACTAATAAATTTCGCAATCACTTGAATCGTGCAACGTGGCTATGTTCAAATATCATAACAAAATTTGATCAACTATTTATAAAACACTTACCAGTGAAAGATTCTTTAGCTTTGAATAAGCGAGATCTGCGGCACTCGTACTAGTCACATTTTGATGAGCTTTCACATTGGCATGCAACAATCATCTCTTCTATGTAAATAAGTCTAAAAATATAATATGAAAACTATTTACGGCCGGTTTCACAAGTCGAAGTTAACTTGTGGTTAAGAGATAACCAGAAGTTACCCCGAAATATGTGTTTCACAATATCAGGTCAACGGCGAAGTTGTGGTTAACCGACAGAATTTTTAACCAGAGCTTGGAGTGATGGTTAAGCTCTTAACCAGAGGTTATCCTAACCTAATTTCGTTTTATTGACAGGACAGAATGTAGAGTGATACACGTAAATTATTAATTACAGATATGAATTTATATGATGTACTTAAATGCGTTTAGCATTTCAGCGGCCAATAATTGTTCGATTTTTAAATGATTTGCTTCCTGGGGTAATTATTAATACATACTATAGTCTCTTGCTTGCTACATGTTTTTATATTAACAATTTAATTTTAACAATATTGGCGAAAGACCTCAAAACAAATATTATTCTTAAACAAAACTTAAAATGTATAATGTGCATGTAATATACAGTGTGTGTACTTTAGTTGGCCACGTATGGGAAGCATTTGTAATATTAATTTTACGAAAAATGATACTTCAAAAAAGTTTTGCATAGTAATTTTTATGGTCCAAAATCTAAGATGCAACCATCATGTATCAAATTTTATTAATTCCATAGGAGGTATGTTAAAATATATGAATTTTTAAAGCAAGGTAGCAAGAATCAACATCAAAAATATGATTATGCAAATCAACTACAAGTCTGACTGAATATCCTAACCACACATATACACACATTTATTTTTCCTTAATTTGCAAAATAAACTCCACAACTAAATATAAAATCCTTAAAAAATATATACAACAAATTAATAGTCATAAAGAAATATAACAATTTATTGAATTTATCCTAATAAAAATCAATCGAAACTCATCTGACTGATCAGCTGATTTGATAATTCTTCCATAAAAATGTTATTTCTGGTAATCATTGTCCATAATTTCCTACCAACATAAGAAAAATAAAACAAAACTTACGGTCAACTAACCATGATTGAATCTGTGGTTGTGAAACAGCAACTGTCAGTTAGACTGTGGGTAAAGGTTAGTTGACCGCTAGGGTTAACCACAGATTGTGAAACCGGCCGTTAAAAAGGCAGTATAACCATTAACTAACTTTATGTTTGTTGTTTCTCTTCCTACAAATTTTAAAACGCAACAAGCATACATTATAACCAAACCACAGTCCCACAGCTGTGCCACAGCTGCCATATTGGATAATTTTTGTCATGTCATTTGAACATCCAATCAGAACAAAGTTATAATGCGCATGCGCCCGGTCGCTAGGTTTTACCATATAAAATTTCACCGTCATTACGCCCGTAAAGAAGTATAACTTCAAAAAATATTTTTTTTTTAATTAATCATAATATCGATGGTCTAGCGTACAAAGGTGCTAAGTGCCAATTATGGTCAAAACGTGTTATTTGGCACACCTAAACCGTCTAAGACATTATTATCTTGCAGACACATGTGGTAAGTAAAATATGTCCATATTTTTTTCTAGTGCCATCTTTCAAAAGGAATAAGTACTATGCACCTGCAGGTTTCTACAACTTATGTGTCAAGTGCACTTAGAACATTTGTACTACTCATCGAAATTCGTGAAACCTTCAGAGTTAGTTACTTAACACATTTGTGCTACACCAAACACAATTAAAAGTGAGGTTAGATTACGTCAAATTTGTCGGTAAACGTTAAGAAAAATAGTGGTCTTGATTGTTACCAGTTTAATTAGTGATAATGAGTTCCAGAACCATTCGCATAGTAAAAAATGCTCTTGAAAATCAATGTGGAACCCCAGAAGTAATGCAAGGTAAATAACATGCTTAGTATTTATAGTCGGTTTTAGTGGTAATTCCAGTTGTTTTTTCGTATGTGGCAGGCAGTAGTTGCCTGCCACCTCTTATAACATAATGACCTAGTTACCTTTTGACCCACTTACCACGTGTGGGAGTCATATGTTGCCCTAGGGCCGTATCCTTAATAATTTTATCCATCCTTTGGATTTTTCGATGTGTTCATTTATATAAGACTTTTGTCTGTTTTTTGAAAGGCTTTGACCTTTGTATTTTTTGGTTGGCTCACCATGTTCTTGTAACACTGATGATGCTCTTGTTACAGAGCGAAAACGTTTTGTTTCTATGTTTGTAGCCATATAAGGGCTTTTTTAACTAATATACCTTTTACCAAAAGGAAAATTTTTTATTAAATTTCACTTGTAATTAATGGTATACAGCCAACTACAGGAAGTTCTTTCTTGTGGATTAATATAGATACTGTTTATCTCAAGAAAATTTTGAAGAAATAGAAGTAAATTGTAAGGGAAAGGCTGGAATAAAAAGAACAAGCACAAACCTTGAACTAAACCAAAAGTATTTGACAAGACTACCAGTTTCACATAAAAAGAAAAAAGATTTGGAATATCTTTTAGATTTTATGTTATTCCCGATGAATACTCCCAGTTTATAAAAGACATTCCAGTGTCAACCAACAATATTCCAAGTCGAAATGAAGAGTCTGACATTTCAGATTAGACAATTCTCTATAAATATCCGATAAAAATATTAGTTTAGGATTTCTTACTTTGCCTTTGATAGAGTATTATTTTTTGTATTTGTGTCATTAAAAATAATTATTTTTTTCAATGTGGTATTAACTTCCTTAAAAAATTTTAGGTACTACAAAGGTGTTAAGTAACAGCAACAATTATTATTATTATTATTATTTCGCGACCCGCTAACATTTTAAGGCTCTTTGGAACTTACAAACGGTCTTCAGATGTCACAAAATATGTGAGCAATTATTAATAGGTATATGATAAAAACTATAATTTTAATAAGATTTCAAAGCTTAATTTTCAATTATTGGAAAACCAACAAATTAGCACTTAGCACATTTGCACGCTAGGCCATCGATATTACAAATATAATCTGTATAATTTATAAGACTATACAAATCAAAGAAAATACCATTTTATAAATGCAAGAAACGCATTTGATTTGTTTTTATTCCAAATTGAAAATAAAATGTGACAACTGTCAGATTTAACTAAAATGTCATGTTAGAATAAATGTCATAAATGTGTATTATCACGGACTTACCCTTTTTCCTATCATTTGTTACGCACTGAAAAATGATCATGAAAAGGACAATACCAATCAATACACGGTAAGTTGAGTGCAGACGTTCAAAATACAAATAATTTTGTGTTCATGGATATTTTATACTATAATGTGTTATATATCGTTGGAAAGAGAAGATTTCAGAAAATAATTTTCAATCATAACTAAAAAAATTAAAAAATTCAATTTTCGGGCTTTGGCTGCTCTTAAGCTATTAACAAATTTTCAGCTTGCTATTAATCAACTTTTTTTTGGTACGCGGGATCGAGGCCTATATTGCATACATATATTAAAACAGAGTCGGAACCAGCCCATCTCACTGTTTAAGCCCTTTAGTTATCTGGAAGGGATCTGTCAATTATTGATTTTGAACTCGAAGTTTGCGCAATTTTGCTGTTCTGTGTGAGTCTTCGTAGCTTGAACTAACTTTACCAATTTCCTTGGTATACCAAATTCTTGCATAATTAAATATATTTTATTTCTATTTGTTATCATAGGCTTGTCGAAAATCTACAATGATTTGGTAGATATCTATGTCGTGCTTCCAGGTTTTAGTTAATATTTGTTTTACATTGAATAGCTGGTCAATAGTAGACCGTCTTGATCTGAATCCGGCCAGGTTTTCTCCTATGATTTGTTCTGTGAAGTGACTTTATCTCCGGCTTATGATCAACGTAAACATCTTATAACTCACACAGAGTTAGGATATATCTCTATTCGCGGTGTGCAAGTACTTGGAGGGGATACAAGAAACGATCGTGCGCGAATACTGGAGAAATCTTGCAACTTTCTTAAATAATTCATATTGTCAATTGAAATTGTCAAATTGACGTATATTTCATACCTACTGTCATTAAAGCAGAAAGATTATATGTTGCTCACAATATTGATGTGATATACAATTATTATATAAAAATATATTTAATTAATTGTATTTTGCTTGCAGTACAATTGTTTACCTTTTAATAACATAACCTAAATCTTACTTTTTCTTCTTATATTTTTTTTTGGGCTACGGCCTTGACAATTATCCAGCAACAAGGACCAATATGATTGGCCAATATAATTAAAAGTGCGAAAAAAGTTGCCGAGCTATGAAACCAGGTGTCGCTTTTCCGAACTTGCATGGTCCCAATAGTTTTTGCAGCTGAGTTTGTCTTCCACGCGTCTGTTATAATTTTATGGAATCTCTATCAGTGAGCACAATCTTCTTCTCTGATCCAGTGGTAAAACTTATTGAATAATCCATTTTTTTTTTAATTTTAAGGTCGACACCAAGATTTTCAGGAAGAGCGAATACGACAGAAAAACAACCAACAAAAAGAGGTCGTAAAAAACCTATAGTTGAGAAGATCAATTATGAAGCAGAGCCCCCAGAAATAAATTTTAACAATGAGTTAGTTATTAAAAAGAAGCCTCCAGCAGTTGACATGCATAAGTAAGTTTTAATATATATAATCTTTAGACATTCTACCCTCTAGGGCAGGGGTCACCAATTAGTTTCCCTGGGGGTCCGTTTCGAAAATCTATGACACTTCCGGGGTCCGGAGTTAATGCTGCCGGTGTCTGGTTGTTCTGATTCGGTTTCTTTGCGGATTCTTGTTAAAAAATATCCCCTATAAACAAGTCAGAAGGCTGCCGGGCGAAATTTTTGGGCAGAAATTGTTTCACAATCTTTTTTAACAAATTCAAATAATCACCTTTTTTGCCCCCGAAAATATGTTTTTTTTATGCATTTTTGAGTCATCTTAAATAAAAAAGATCTGTCATTTTATCAAAACTTGAGAGTTTTCAAGCATCGAGAATACGAATTGTCACATTTTTCAGATTTTAAATGGCTTATAACTCGAAAACTATCAACTTTTCATAAATATGACAAGAGACCTTTTTTGTTTAAAATTACCGAAGTAACCTAAAAATACATTTTTCGAGGCAAAAAGGTAATTTTGAATTTGCTTAAAAAAATTTTTTGCCCGGCACTCTTCTGATTTGTTTAAAGAGGACATATTTGAACAGGAATCCGCAAAGAAATCGAGTCAGAAACATTTTTCATACGAATGTGGCCTCACATATGGAATAATATGGAAAGGAAAACTAATAATATCTGATTATTTTTTGGTCAATGTAGACTTAAAGCTTTCCTGGTACAGTAAATAAAATATAAATTCATTGTGTATTGTTCTGATGTTATTATCAGTATATTTTGAACACAGCAGTCAGCAGTATTGTAAATTGTTACGGGAGTATTTTAAAAGTTAGGAATTTATATTTTGAATGCTAATGAAGTTTTTTGACATCTTTAGTTTTGTACATAGTCATTAAGTTTTTTAAATCCAGTAATCCAGTTATTGAAACTGAGGAATTGAAAATAAATAATCATAGTACAAAATGGTAATTAACATGTTATCTTTTCTACATTAGTTTCAATGCAAGCTGTTTGTTGCAAACTTATTAAATCTGAAAATTATTTTAATTAAATGCACAGCTGAAAAGTACTCCCACTTAACATATGAGGGAGGAAATGAATATAATAACACGCACATGACAATTTTATATTACAGTTTACTTAAATTCAAAATTAATGATTATAGTAAGTATAACAATAAGGGAAAAAACTCTTTACAAAATTAAATCATCAGAGAGAAAAATGACATTTTTGTTATGTACAACCTGTCTGAAGTTTGGAGTGAGTTTAGTGCAACTGATTCTCATTAGGGGGTTGAGATAGTCATCTGTTAGCTGAGATCTGTACCGATTTTTAATAAAGTTCATTCTTGATAAAGCGGCTTCGCACACATAATTGAGCCAAACCTAGTACACAATTTCATGGCCAAACATTTTCAAATTAACATAGTTTTTGACCATCATTGTTCACCATTTGAAATTGGTACTCAATAATTATGAAACTGGCTGTATCCCGAGAACCACAGTACCTCCCCTTAAATTGAAGCCTGTGCATTTGCTGATGACATTGTATTAGTTGCAAGAACTGAAAAGGCTCTCGCAGATAACATTAGAATCTGGGCTGAAGAACTAAAAAACTACAACTTAATAATAAATATGGAGAAAACTAAAGTAATGACAATAGCCAACAAAGAAGCAACTGTAAATATTGAAATCGAAGGACAAAAAATCGAGCAAGTAGACCTCTTTAAGTATTTGGGAATAATGTTAAACAACAAAGGTACACAAGAAGATGAAATTGGAAACAGAATAAAATTGGCAACGAGAACTTATTATTCACTGTATAAAAATTTCCTAAACAAAAAAGAAATATCGAGGAAAACCAAAATGACAGTATATAAAACTGTATATATGCCAATTACAATATATGGGGCAGAAAACTGGGTACTTAATGACAGACAAAGAAAAAGATTACAAGCTACAGAAATGAGATACTTAAGAAAAGTGGTGGGAGCAAGAAGGTTAGACAAAAGAAGAAACGAAGATATAAGACATGAATTACAGATAAAATCGCTCAACGAAAAAGTTGAAGAAAAGAAGTTAAAATGGGCTGGACACATGAAAAGAATGAGTGGTGAGAGACAAGTGAAAATGACATGGGAGGCCAAAGCAGTGGGTAAAAGCAGGAGAGGCAGACCAAGGAAAAGCTGGAACACTACTGTAAACGAAATACTCAAGAAAAGAGGAACATCGTGGCAAGAAGCAAAAGTTTTAGCAGCAGATAGGAAGAAGTGGCGTAAATTTGCAGAGAGTATTATATAAAGGAGGAATCCTCGACACCTAATGGTAAAAGAGGCAACCGATTATGTATGTATGTACATTTTCAAAATTGTCAAACACTAGGTATATTCTGAATTTAATGGCGGTCCGCACAAAACTAGCCCACGGTCCGGATGCGGACCACGGTCCGCTAATTGGTGACCCCTGCTCTAGGGTGTAGGTAACGTAAGTTTAAAAAAAATTAAAACTTACTTAAAAAAAGAACGTGTGTGTACTTTGTACGCACGTAAGAAGTTATACTTCTATTATATGATTCCAACGAAATTAATATAAGTATTTTAAACAGTTTATTTATATTTTATTTAAATATTAAACTAATTTTAATACTTACTACATACTTTCCAAACATTTTTATTAAAACAATACCAAAAATTAAAAAAATAAAAGAACATACCACACACAAACACATTGAAAAATGCCACAAAGAAATGATTTCTGAACAATAATTGTTGGCAAAAATTTTAACTAAATAAGCATTTGCTGAAAAAAATTATATAACAAATATAATCACTAAAAAAAATAAAAACTTGCATTGGGATTCGAACCCGCGTGCTTAGATTTAAAATCCACTTACACACACCCGTCACCCAACTTAACCACTTACACGTACTTGTCATGTGGGAAGATAGGCTAACTGAACGTTCTACTGTTTGGCAGTTCTGAATTTAATCAAATTATCATAGTTTGATTTTTGTGTGTGTGTGTTCACAAAGGGAATTAAAATATTAAAATACAACAAAACATAGAGTAAGAAAACAATAGGTATATTAGATGAAGAGTGGTAGATATTTTGTTGGTAATCAAATTATGTAAATCAAAGCATTACCTACTAGATAGGTACCTACATACATTTTCCAAATAGGTAAGTACCTATGTAATTTTTTATTACAATACTGAAACATTTACAATTAAGTACATACCTTTTTTTTTTGAAAAATGGCTTTGGCAGAGCCAATTAGCCAGACTTGTTTGTGATTGATTGCAGATTCATAGTCATAAATTTCTTATTTCATAACATAAATACATACTACAATATTATTTTTAGATACATAGGTACATTGTGTTGCTTTTTTTTATTTTGTTTTTTTTTTAATTATTTTACTGTTTTTTTTTAAATATATATTTTAATTTGTGCACTTTTAAACACTTTTTTTTACTTTCTTTTTTTATTTTTCTTTTCTTTTTTATTTTTGTTTCTTTTTTTTATTATTTTTTTTTGTTATTATTTTACTATGTGTTTTTTATATATTTTTGTTTTCTTTTTTTTTATTTTTTCAAACCACATTAACAAATTATGCTAGTATACATTTACAACTTGTATTTACATAATTTAACATGTTTATAAATGAGATGAAGAATTTCCATATCATTTGTAAATATTAAAGTATTAAGGTTTATTGGGAAAAAACATTTTAAATTTTTTAATTCCTTATAAAGGTCGTTTATATTATTTATTTGTAAATGACATTCTAATATGACATGTGTTAGATCTCCGATTTTGCCACAAGTACAATTAGGAGTATCTGACAAGCCGATTCTATGCATGTAAGATGGCGTAAGAGCATGATTGGCTCTCAGCCGATTAATGGTCTTTATAAAATGTCTATTATATTCTGTGTAAAACCATCTTCCTGAGAATATTCTAGGGTTACAATGAGCAAAATTTGAGCCAGTATTACATTCTGTGTAATACATTTGCCAATTATTTTTAAGTTTTTGTCTGCTAAAAGTATCGATATCTGAAGCTGGAATTAAATTTTTGTTTATTTTTTCTCCGATCATATAAGCTGATTTAGCAAAATTGTCAACTATTTCATTGCCTTTTATTCCAGAATGGCCCTTAATCCAAGCAATTGTTACATTTACTCCCAATTGTATAGTTTCAAACAGAGTTTTAAGAATATTCAATTCAATGTGGTTTATATG
This sequence comes from Diabrotica virgifera virgifera, assembly GCF_917563875.1. Classification (NCBI taxonomy): domain Eukaryota; kingdom Metazoa; phylum Arthropoda; class Insecta; order Coleoptera; family Chrysomelidae; genus Diabrotica; species Diabrotica virgifera. Next base: position 198,554,628 of record NC_065449.1, on the reverse strand, counting down.
TTTGGCTGTTTGAATGTTACACAATCTGTCCACCACGCTTTTACTGTCAGTAAATATAACATAATTACTAGTTGGATTCAGTAGTACATACTGAACAGCAAACATTACTGCTATCATTTCTGCTGTGTATATTGAGCATTCAATAGGTAGGCAAGTACATACCTGTTGCTTTTAAAAACTATTTAAAAAGTTACTACAATTATAAACTTGCTTTTGTATGTGTCCTCACAACAATAAAACTAATATACCTATACAATATTTGTTTATCCATAACCTCCATATTGAACAATTATTGTCATGTCATTTGAACACCCAATCAGAGCAAAGGTATAATGCGTCTGCGTCGGGGACCAAGGTTTTTGATGAATTCGCGCATAAGTGTTTTAAAAAATTAATAAACCTCATTTGTACCATCTTTATACAAGCTTGTGTGCAAGGACCTGACCTACATGCATCGGAGTGATGCATCTTATTCTTTTGAAAATTAGTGCTATGATAGAAGTGACTTATCGCTTTAATACTTTTACTCAAAATGTGATGTGGTTTTCATTTGAAACTAAAAAAAAAGTTTTGAAACTATGTTTACCCGGTCATATTACCCGTATGCATGCCAATGGTGAATATAAAATTCTTAATTGTATGTCAAAAAATGCTCAATAACTACCTCTTAAAACCCACCAAATTTCATTTGCATATCTCAACCGGTTTTAGAGCATTAAATAAATCGTCAGTTTCTAAGAAAAATTTCAACTCATTTCTTTTTCATGTTGAAACCTTCATGATGACCCTTAAACACTAGTTGTTACTCCCTCATACATATCTCTCAAAATCTTTACATATTCACCGGGGACTCCTTACTTATTTAGTTCCCATCACAGAATCTATCGAGGAACTCTATCATATGCTTTCTCAAGATCAATGAAGACCGTATGAGTATTTGTTTCTTTATTCCTTTATTTTTCCATCAACTGCCTTATAATGAAAATTGCATCTGTGGTTGATCTGTCCTGCATAAAGCCAAATTGATTATCGGATATTTCGGTTTCTTCACGTATCCGTCTATATTTCATGGTGTGCTACAAGGTATGTACCACAAGTGCTACAAGGTATGGAGTAAATAACCGTAGAACTTTCCGTAATTTATAGTGGAGTCTTCGTTTACTGTTCAAAGTTTTAACATTCCTAGTAGCAATCTTAATTTCTGTATTTTGTTTAAACAACTTAACCAATTTCTGTATAAAAGTTGGTATATATGGTAGAGAAAAATAAGATAGGTATAGCACTAATTAGGATAGAACACTTCAGGTAGCTATCATTGAACACCGACAAGAAGATATAGAAAGTTTACCTATTTTGTTCCTTTGGTCTGTATGTACACGAATATCGTGGGCGTACTGGGAAAATCCACTAACTCACAAAAGTAAAGTTTTGAGAAAATCGCATTTAAACATTATTATACCTCATGGATTACCTCTAAAAAATCGGGTATACTGGCTGTTCAACTTTTGGTACCTGGATATGAGTTTGAAGGATGTTAACCACAGGTGTTGCGCTATGTATGTACGTAAGAATATTTGGAAAAACATTATTTTGTTCATGAAAACTTAAAGAAGATGGAGTTAGTTGATTTTCTTTGTCATTGAATGTGCCGATTTTAGCACGGTGTATGACGAATTTGGAGATATAGGGTTTTTCCTGTTAACATATTGATGTTTGTGGATTTAATGGTAGTAAAATGTCAAAATTGAAAAAAATGGAGTTAGTGAATTTTCCCAGTACGCCCACGATATATCTTGAATTTATTTTTCTTTGCAGGATAACACTTCCATTAATGGACCAATCTTGTGCAAGGATCATGGAAACGATGAAAGAGCTAATGTTAAAGCCAGGAGTGTGTCCAGTTGAGAAAAGTGCGGTTAAAAAAGACGAAAACCGTGATGAAATTGAAGTTAGCCCGTATAAGTATGAAAACCCTAACGATTCGCTATATTGTTCTCAAAATCAGGTAAGTTGTTAGAGTACGTCGATGGCCCGATGACTACTTAGCCTCTCAGCCCGATGGCGCCTCCATCGCAAGGGAAATCTACTATCGTATATTACATTCTTGTAGACAGCCTATGCCAATCAAAACCTCAGACGCGTAGTTTTGTTTTGACCACGTGTGGAACTTAGAATATAAAATAACCAGGAAGGAGTAGGTACATGCAAAATGACCTTGAGCCGGGAAGGAGGTCGCAAATGGCGACTAGCTGTCATATTTGCTTTCCATCTCCAGTGACGTACCTTTGAAAGAGGAAAGAAAAGCAATTCTTAACGATTTTATTACATCTTTGATATTAAACAAACAGCTGTAGATCAAGAGCAAATACTTATTTATAAAATATTTTGTTGAAAAGTCGGTTAAATAACATTTTTTTATACTAATAACTTCAGTTAATTGATTGCATATACAGGAGCTTTACAAGATGGTACGCCTATGCACACAGCTGATTAAATACACAAACACCTTGGGTCTCGGACGTTTCCCTAACTGTCATCAATACGACTAACTTCACGCGTAACTTTGTCGTGTTGGGGAAACGTCGCGCGCCCAAACACCTTTACATCGTTGACAAAAACTTATGAGTCATCCACAGACGTTCAAGATGGCCGATTCGGTTGAAATTTAAGGTGTTGTTGATATATGACAGACTCCTTCCTGTTTATTTTATATTTTAAGGTGTTGAAGCGAGCGTGTCTGGGGATTTTAGAAAAATTTAAAAAAGAGCTCTATCGGTGGGTGATTCGATTCTTGTTTTTGGAAGGGAAATCGTGCGAAGTGAAATCAAAGAGCGCTTTAATGCTGTGTACGGTGACTCTTCTCCTTCTATGGTGACTGACAAAAATTGTTTTGGGAAGTTTTAACGTGGTCGCACGTCGGTTTTTGATAAGTCATGTCCAGGAGCCCTGAAAACTGCTACCACGGAGGATAACGTTAAAATCCAGAATGGTCTATTGGCAGACCGTTGACTGAAGTTTCGCGAGATAACTGAGACAATAGGCATGTGTAAAGATCTCGTGGGTCATATCCTGCTCTAAAACTCTAAAAAATAATCCCATCTCATCTGCGTTAATAATGTCTCGCGGAGAGTACCACCTACTGTCATTAAAATGAGCAGTTTTTCCTTCCAGTTAAAAACTACTAATAAATCTACAGCAGCTGCTTCGCCACATACAGATTTGAAGGAAATATTGTGTCGTTTACAAAATTTTGTCGAGCCATCCACAAGAAGCTTTCATATCAACGCTTAGTTCCCTTGCAACTTCTAATGCCTTTTCTTGAATAATTTTACCAGAAACAAGAATATTTTTAGACCGCCAATATTTTCACAAAACCAAACGAAAACAATTATTTATATGTTTGTGTAATGCAGTACTATGGGTTTTCAAAAATTTTCTTTTCGCTTCCAGGTTGCCGTTCTCAGAAAACTGATTGATTAAACCACTTTTATGTTTCAAAATTTCACTGGCTTGAGGTTTTCCAATTCCAAATTTTTCAGCTAACTGTCTTAACACTTAACTTATGCTTCTCTCCATAATGAACCACATCGACTTTTTCTTTCAAACTTAAAAAATCTAAAACTAATAGACACAATATTTATTTTGAAATTTAATCCGAAAATAAAATTTTTAAGAAAACACTTATAAAAATACAACGACGTCTATTGGATATGCTTAATCAGACATTCCGGTTAAAATTCTTAAATCCTTGTTCCAGTCAAAACACAATTAACAATTTCCTGGTGACGATTTCTTTCACCGACCAACAAAAACATTAGATTTTTATTACTTCTGTAGTGTTGACAACGTGAACAGTATCAAATATCAGGTCGTGGACATCTGTATTGATTTGAAATAATAAATGTATTATATACACATAGAGTTTTATATTGTAAAATATTTGGAAAAAAATGTTAATTTTTTTCATTTACTGTCCGCATTTACACATCATTTACTGTCCGCGTCCGTTGTTGAGAGTGTCTATCGAAGGGAGTTAAAGGGTACAGGTTCATATAGTGGAGGTGTCCGGCGAAGAGAGGTATCCGTTAAGAGAGAGTTTACTGTATACCATCCACCGTATTCTCCAGATTTGGCCCGGTAAGACTTCTTTTTGTTTCCAAACTTGAAAAGTCACTCGCCGGGCAGAAATTTAAGTCGAATAAGCAGTTCAACGTCTCCATGGATACCGAATTTGCAGATCTGCTGAAATAGTTATTTTCCTAACTAGTGCGGAAAGTGATACTTTCACGCACGAGACTGCCGTTGACCCGAACGACGCGATCGAGTCGAGTGCGGGGAAGACACTTTCCGCATGAGTTGGGAACAATATTTTTCTAGAGCCGTACGTTTGGAAAAAAGGCACAAAAAATAGAGTTATATCAATTTTTATTTATAAGTGAAAATACACAAATTAATTCTTTGACAAGGTTGTCAAAACCAAACTTTCAATATAATGGATTACCACGACGACGATATTGGTTTCCATGACGACGATTCAAAACCCATTGTAATTGTCTACTGATCTGACTTTTAAATAGTATGTCAAAATAATTTTATTTCATCGAATTATCGCGCTAATTTCATTAAAACATGAACACAATAAGATACATTTGAAATAAATTAGTAAATAATATCTAAATATTAGTTTATTGCATGTATTATAATATATTATAATGCCATATTACAAGGTATTTTACTTTCCCGCACGCCGTGCGGGAAAGTGCAACTTTCGGAAACGAAATGCGTGCGTGAAAGTGGCTCTTTTAGCACGGCCGTAGAAAAACGTATTTTTCAGACGGGTTAAAGATGTTGGAGCACCGCTGGGTCGAGTGTATCGAGCTAAAAGGAGACTATGTTCAGAAATAAATCACCACTTTTCCAAAATTTTCGTTTATGTTTGAGAGGCTAAGTACTTATCGAACCTCCCTAGTATATTATTTTTACATGTTTTCTATTAGGACCTTGTCGGCTATTAATTCAAAAATATTGTACTAATCTTAGATTGTTCGCTTTTAGTACTAAGCTTTGTTTTTAAACCTAGAGGAGTAAACTAAAAAGACACATTCACATTCAAGAAAGTCATTAGAAATATCACCAAATACATCTTCTTTTTTGGTTGATCATATCAGCCTTTGACGTTAATCCTCAAATATTATATTATGCTAATACGTCGCTAAAGAATTCTAAAAACAACTGTTTTTATATAAAAACAGACTAAAAATCTAAAAATTAAAGGAATAACGCAGATAATACAAAAAAAAATTCTGATATAACGTAATTAACCTATGAAATGACAATAGTGTCAAAATTTTAAAAATGTAATTAGTGTCAAAATTTGATAACACTAGTGGAAGCACGGAAAATAGAATTCTATTTTAGTGACGTCACGTTGCCTAGCAACCGTCGATTTTCGCATTGTGAAATTCGTTTTGTGACGTTGTGGCACCATTGTGGATAACAAAGGCAAAAAAAATAATATGTAACTCGACAAATTAAACAAACATAAAAATATACTTGGTGCTACGTAACTTTACGGAGTGCCTCGGTAGCTCTAAGTCTTCAGAGATCTAGGGTTGTGGATACTTAATAGATTTTAAATATAATAGAAACTCAATTGCTCGGGGGCGCAATAATTAAAAGAAAATTAAAGACGAAACATACTTAAAACTTCTAAATAAAATAATTAAAGTAACAAGTTAATAAAAATATATAGTTATCATGAGATACAAACACATTTACATAAATATAAATATATCATGACCTACCTCAGTGTTCTCATGTTGATTTTTCACTTATGAACAAGAGAAAAGGGATCAGATAATAATATTATCAATCAAAAAAAATTATTATAAAATGAATCAACTTTTTATTAAAATAAAAAAATGAAATGATGGATCTCTTATAGACAATATAAGAGATTCTGTTTACAAAAACAATAAAGGTTTACAAACAATACCTTGTCATATAGTCCTGTCCTTATTCTTCACGTTGTGAATGTCCAAAGCACGCATTTTTCACTGAGTTTAGATAAAGAATAGTACAAAAATGTTTATTTCCATGTAAAGTTTCAGCAAAAAAAATAAATAAACTTCCAAATCTGCTCATATTGACTTTTGAAAATATTTAAGTAAGTTCTAATTAATTTCTTAAAGTATTTATTATTAATATTGACACCTAATGCATGACTTTATCCATGACTGCTTAAAAAAAAACTTAGTGTATTACACACTAAAACTAACCAGCTTTTTGCCTGAACGCGGCGACGCCATAATTTCTTCATACAACTTCGAAATCGGCTACATTCTCACTTAAGTTGTCAATCAAACTTCCACTTAAAAAACTCAAACTAAAATTTCAACTCAACTCTTCAGAAACCGCTATAAGCGGTCTCTGCCCGAGGCTACAACTAAACCTCTGACTTCAACTTCCAAAACTTGAATTCTTTTTCTCACAACTTGAATGAATCTCCTCCTACCAAAACGCTTCCTTCCAAAAACTCACTCCATTTCTCTCATTCTACCCTACTCATCCAATCAACCAATAAGAAAAAAGTTTAATCCTTCCTTCTTTCATCAATGACTAATAAAAAAAATAACCAAGCTTCCTACATTTACTATCGACCTTGGCGAATGGATTTAGTGTCCGCAGTCATATAAACCCAAACAAACAACAAATACTATCGACCAATAGGGAAAAACAAAATATATTTTAAGTCCAACCTACTTAGTAGGGAACCATCAAAAATCAGTTTGCAAAGTCAGCAAACCTCTCCCAATTCCACAGTTCTCAAGAAAGATATTGCTGAGTCCACAATTAACACCTGTGCTCTCTGATACTCACAGCAGGACGTTTTGTGTATCTAAACTCCAAAAATCATGGAGGCAAAACGATCATTAGCTACATTGTAACTCTTTTTACATCACAAACTGAACGTTAAAAGTTCAATTTTCGAGGGATAATACAAACACAGAAAACCGAAATTAGACATGACTGCAAAATAATATAACGTATTTCTTTAACAAAACTGATAAACTACAATTCCATTCCATATTGAATTATACTCACGTTTCTTTAAGACAGAAATAAATTCCTAGCATTTACTTGGCATATGAAGCGATATTCTTATGTCTACTGGGTGAGACAAAAATATGTTACAATGACATTTACGATTTTTGGTCTCTGGATGAAGCAAAATAATTGAGTTCTTTTGAACCGTTTCAACGTCAGCAAAATAGAATTCGAGCACTACTGGAGTAAACTTGCCTGAGGTTGGACCAATTGCAAACAAGCTTTACGGCGCGGGAAATTTGTATTACTCCTCTTGGTTTAAAAATAGACTATAGTTCTTGATAGCAAATATTCATTAATTCGTTTCCCATTTTTATTTTCAGGATGATAATGATAATGATGCAGACATGGATAACGATAATATAGCAGGCGACGATGAACATTTGGTGCAATTTGGAGGAAATTTGACTGATAATCTGGTGGAAAATCCAGAAATGGTAATATTACACAAATTTTGTTGATATGTTATTAATTATTGTTTTTTGTACAGGTACCTAGCACTTACATACAATACGCCAAGCAAGCCAAACAAATAAATATGAAAAAACTGAAAAGTGCGATATGGTATAAATTAACCAACGTCACGATTGAGGTAAAAAATCTTTTACGTATGTTTTTATTAATTTATTTTAGTTTATATACCATTAAACAGTAAGCGCCATGCTAGTAGATACTCGTGTACCTAAGTTCTAGGCGTGGGCTAATCCGCCTCGTTCTCACCTGTGACTTATGTCTGTCATGCTATGTGACTGTCATGAAACTATTCAAAATAATTGTTTTTCCGTACAAAAAATACAGTAATCTAGAAGCAAATCGATGCATTTAAATTCTGGTGGATGGGTGGTTAAATATACTTCTCATTTTTTCTTAAAATACATTATTCATAATTTTTTTTGCTCCATATTTATGTCGCTTAGTTTAAACGTAATGAGACAATTGCCAGTGCTCGTTTTAAAGGTCTTATACCCCTTTAAAGGTCATTATACCCCTAAAATCGAAAATGAATGTCTCTGTTATTTGAAGTTGAATACACCACACCGATTTGAGCATGTACCAAAAAAATCTCTTTTCTCTTTAATTTTTCATAAGCTACAAAAATGTTTTATATGTATATTTTTTTTGTTAGATGCATAATTTTTAAGGTATTCGCAAAAAACCATCCGAAATGGTGTCATTTTTTATGAAATGGCAAAATTCCTATATGATTTCGGACTTAAAAATGGCTTGATAGCAGCTAATATTCAAGACAATATAGAAGCTTGATTTTTATAATTGTTTAGGCCAGTACTTGGGAGAATAAAGCAAAAATTATGACTATCTGATTATTAAAAATTGTTGCTAGTTGCTTAGCGACTTTTAACCCGTATCAATGCATTCAATCCTTACTATGGGGTATGGTTTGAAATATTGAAATATTTTATAATTTTAAATAAAAGTGCATAACTTTAAGAATATTCTCTGAAAATTTGTGATTGATCGGAGTAAAATTACTAGAGATACAGCGTGTTGCATATTCCTACCTTCGACTCGCTCTGCCGCGGTTTCGCGCCATCACGCCTGAGCGTAGTGAGAAACGTTCAACAACTGTTCGCCTTCTCTTTTGTAAATTACTCCCCGATTCAAAAAACATATTCCGATACTCATCACTTTACGATTTGATAGACAAATAAGAAGATGAAGTTGTCAAAACTTTAAACGCGTTTTTCTCAAAACTGATTTTTCAAAGGCGGTGGACATCGTAACTCAAAAACTACTCGACCGATCCACCTGAAATTTTGCATAGATTTTCTTTAGACATTAGTGAGGTAACAGTGTCGAGATATATTTGTTTTTATGCTTATTTTTTGTTTAGAAATAAAAAATGTTGATTTTGTTAAGAATCAAGATTGTTGCAAGAATTCAAAATAATACCAAAATTTAGACCTTAATAATTATTACAGTTTAATGACATATGTAATCAGTTGTTTGTTGTGTGTTTGTTTATTTTATTATTTGTCTGTCATAATAAATATACTGGCTAATTGGCTCTGCCAAAGACATTTTTCAATAAAAAAAAATAATATAATGTCAAACCAATCAAATACACTGCTCAAAATGATCAAATTAATCTTACTAAGAGTCGTATCAGTTTTTTTAGGAACCAGCTGTACCTAACACGCTTATTTAAAATAATTGTACCATAGTTTCAAAAAAAAATCACAAAAATGTGCTTGAAATATTGATTTCAAACCATACCCTCCTCTTAAGCTATTTTAACAACGTTATGTTTTTTTCAGACACAAGATACAAACGTAAAAATAATACCACAAACCTATTCTGAATTGTACAAAGCATTGCCGGATATAATGCCCTCCAAGGAAAAAGAAAAATTGTCATGTCCACTAGCATTTTTTGCTTTACTACATTTAACAAACGAAAAAAATCTATCTTTAAGTCGAATGCCAGGAAAGAATGATTGTTATATAGAGGGGCCGCAATAAGAAGACCACAATAGGTAAAGCTTTTCTCAAATAATACGAGATAAAGTTGGAACAATTATAAACTGGTACAAATAGAACTGTTAAATATATTTTAATATTATAAGTGTTTTTCCAAGATGTCCATGTCCATATTGTAAAGGCTATAGCGGGATGAGATGGTAAAATCTGCACTCGGCTGGATGCGTATTTGGGATTGGGCACTAGAAAGTACACAATTCAAAACCCCTTTAAGCAAAATGTTTAGCTCCCTATGTGGCCACTATGGTAACAAAAAATAATGTGTTTTTTCGAAAAAAAAAATGTTTCTGAGTGATCCTTTTCTTTAAAAAATCCAAAGGAATTTTTTTTGAATTTTTCAAAAAAAATTTAGGTTATGTAAGTAATTTTTGGCAAACTTCGAAATAATTTTTTTTGTGTATTTGTTTCTGTTCATTTGAATGGCGAAGTTAGATTTGCCATTTTGTCGCCGGGAATTCCTTAAAATTTGAAAACACCCATTTTTGGTGTACCTAGGTTATGTGTTTCAATGGAATGGCAAACCTGATGCAGATATTAGAAATAACGAACACATATATCCAAAATCGTTATTTATTGACATGCAGTTGAATTTATGTACTAGAACATGGGGTAACACAAAAAAATGGGTTTTTTCAAATTTTGAGGAAGTTCAGGAGATAAAATGGCAAATCCAACTCCACCATTCAAAAGAACAGAAAAAAATAGACAAAAAATAATTAATTGATGGATTCGACCGTTACTTGATGGAAGTTCATTTTATCTAACAATAAAACACTGAAAATGTTTGTTTTCTATACTTCCACAAAATTTATTATAAATAAGTGACTACAGCTGTTTCGGCGGAGTGCCTTTCTCAAGTGATATAGTTTACAATGTGTTTGCCTTTTTAAGTCTTCAACTGAAGAGGTTGAGGAGTGGGGAGCTGTTTGTCTCGAGTTGATCATTCAGAATTATATCTGTATTTTTCAGTTTATTAATTTCCATAGATTCTTAAAAAGATAGCTTAAGGCCTTTATTTTGAATATGTAGAAACGAATATCCGAAAACGTACATCGGTCAAACTGGCAGAACTTTTGACAAACGGATAGCAGAACACAAAAGGGCGTTCAACAATAGAAAAACAGACACTTCTACATACGCACTTCACCTTCTAGATCATAATCATTCTTTCAACGAAGAGTTTCAAATTCTACATATTCAAAATAAAGGCCTTAAGCTATCTTTTTTAGAATCTATGGAAATTAATAAACTGAAAAATACAGATATAATTCTGAATGACCAACTCGAGACAAACAGCTCCCCACTCCTCAACCTCTTCAGTTGAAGACTTAAAAAGGCAAACACATTGTAAACTATATCACTTGAGAAAGGCACTCCGCCGAAACAGCTGTAGTCACTTAGTTATAATAAATTTTGTGGAAGTATAGAAAACAAACATTTTCAGTGTTTTATTGTTAGAAAAAATAATAATTTCGAAATTTGCCAAAACGCTTTTTACATAATCAAAAAAATGTTTTTGGACAATTCAAAAATTTTTCCTGGGCTAAATTTTGATCGAAAAAATCTAAAAAAAAAATCAGCGTGTTTTTGGGCCTTTGTACCTATGTACAAATTTTTCAGATTTTTTAAGGAAATGGATCCCTCAGAAACAGTTGTTTTTTGATAAAAAACACATTTTTACAATAGGGGACACCTGGGGAGCTAAAAATTTGGCTTTCGAAAAAAACGGGATTTTGAATTATGTACTTTTCTAGTGCCTAATCCCAAATACAAATCCAGCCGAGTGCAGATTTTACCATCTTATCGCTTAGCGATTTTTTTAATATTCTGACTACAATATGTATCTATTAAAATTTTGAATATTTTTATATAAGTAAAATATCAAATAAGTGTCGTGTTTTTTATTTAACATCTTACCTTTAAGTCCTAGACCAAATGCCCCTGGGTAACGAGAAGAAAATGATCGCAACTAAATAAACTAAGGAAGCACTGCAAAGAATGTGGGTGCAGTAACAAAATGCCTAGACTGTAGGCAAATCTCATTCTCTCTTAACTCTTTCAGCTTTAGGCAATAGGGAACTTGCACATTTTTTTATTACATAATAATGTTCAGTTTTGTATAAAAATGAGATTTCCAAAATTTCACGCTTCAAAATCTCATAATAACTTAGAAGTACAAATTTAAAGTATTCGGTATCTTAAAATAGTTCAAACGACCCGTGACGTCACAGAGTTTAACTATATGGTTTCGTTTATGGTTATATTTAGGAATATTCTTCTTCTTCTTTAGTTTATTGGCCTCCACCTACTTGGGTATTTGGCCAGCTCGTCGTCGGGGAATAAAGGAAAAATATTTATATTCTAATGACATTTATCGTATGTCATTGTAATAAATATATACCAGTTTGTTAAAATTGGAGTTTGATACAGTTTTTGAAGGAAAGGAAGAAAGGTTTACTATTGAAAATAAAACCATTTTGTAAAAGTACAAGTTTTCTATGAATAGTTCAAACGATCAAAAACACTTGTAACGTCAAATAACTGTATTTTCTACTGACGTTTATAATGTCTAATTTAAAATTATATAATTGGTGTAGAATGTAAACATATAACCCCGTGACGTCACGGCGCGTTTTTGGCTGGCTGGTATAAGTTGAATTTTTAGTCGCCTTCAGGGGCCAAACAAAACTTTTTTATCTTTGATACATGTTCTAAATTATGTTCTGTTGTGATTTATACCATTTTTTTCGAATTTAAAATTTTATGCAAGTTCCCTATTGCGACTTTATAACGATCTTTAGATGAATTTTTGATATATTTTACTTTTTTTATAGAATTTTTCTTCATGTTATTGTTTAGTTCGACAATGTAACTCTTATTTATACAGTGATGAGAGCGCTAATAACAGGCAAAATATCGCAAAAGATGGAAAACATATCAAGTTTTAAGATAAAAAATAAAACTAGTGGACGTGGAAAATTTAGCGATAAAAACCTATAAATTTATATTATATTTATTGTTTTAGATCTTTAGGCGTATCAAAGAAGTATGTCATCTAAAACTGTCACAGTGGCAGTTGCCAAACTCGAGACGATACGTCTAAAGATGGGAAACAGTAAATATAATGTAAATTTATAGGTTTTTATCGCTAAATTTCCCACCTCCACTGGTTTCATTTCTTTTCATCTCACAACTTAGGTATTATGTTTTCCATATTTTGCGTTATTCTGCCGGTTATTAGCGCGCTCATCACTGTATATCGATGATTCAATCATGCTTTAGTTGAAACAATAATGATAGTATTTTATATAACCGTAGGCAATTGCGACTTGTTTGTCATTTGTCTTGTTGTCTTTTATAAAAACGTAGGCAATTGTTGTGTGCGCGTATATTCCAGTGCTATGAGTCTTAAATCCGGTCCTGATGCGCTACTCGGGTCACAGCGGCAACGTGGTCAGCCGTTCTCCCGTAAGAAATACATTGCCCTAAGCTACCTGCACTTCATTCAAACTGTGGCTTCTACTTTAGAATTGATATCAGGAATCCGTTTCTGAAGACAAATTTTCCCTTTTATTTTCGATTCATCAGAAAATCTAAATAATATCAAATTACTAAATTTAAAGTAAAGTTTGTTATTTATTATCTTTATATTTTGCAGAAATTTAAATATATTTGATCCTACAGCTTAAATTCTAAAGTTATTGACTTAAACTTGTACTTGTTCTGGATGTTGATGGTTTTCTACAATTTAATTTAGATTGTAAATATTCTAGTTTCTGCTGTAACTGGAAATTTTCGTATGTTAAAATATTAGTCTTGCGAACCTAAAACATGTATATGTTACGGTTGATGTGATAAATCCGGTCTGTATTAATAATAACCGGTAAATATTAATAGTAACCGTAGAAGCTGGTCAATGTGATTAATAATGCCTTTATTATTAGATTTGTCGGTTATTATTAATACTTTCCTAACAATTCTGGTTAATGTAATAAAAACGCATTTTGGGCTTCACTATTGTTTATTTTTGAAATTTAATAATAAAGTTAAACACTTAAACAGAATTTATCAATAAAAACCTCAACTAGACACCTTATAAGTAAAAACAAACTCATACACACCCATTAGGTTTTAAGTTACTAGACTATAATCACTTGTTTTTATAGGAAAGGCTCTTGTGGCACTTTAGAAGAATTACAAAGAACGCTTCATTTTTTACGTTTGCAGCATTTCTAATTGCATTGGCCACTAAAATTGCAGTGGCGGAATCCTTTACGAACGCATTCACTGAGACTTATCTCAGTACGAGGTGCTTCATTAACTGAAGTAAGTGTTTCTTTGCAGGTGGTAAATTCGTTTCTTGCATGAAGTTGGTTTAGAATACCATGCTTATTTCCTAGCTTGTACAGCTTTTCATCTATAACAGAAATAATAATGGCAATATTGTTTCGGCTATCGGCCTTAGCTCTATCAACTTCTGGAATTCGCGCTGTAACATTTTGACCTACTTTTTCAACAGGGAATCTATCATTAGAATGCATTAACATTCTTTCAGATTCTTTTACAAGTGAATGTTTAGCAAGATCCCGAGTCTCCTGAATTTTCTTTTGAAGTTTTGTCAATTGTACTACCATCTTCTTCGTCTCTTTCATTTTCTTTAACGCCAATACTGGCATTGTCTTCCTCATTGACAACAATTATCGCACACGCATTATGTTCGATTGGGCTGTGAGTGTTACCTGTATCTTCAATATTCGCTAACTATCAATCCTCGGTTGTACTGTTGAGTTCAATATCACCAGGTGCTTTGCTCCATTATCAGCGTCATCAGAATGATCTGCTATTATCACTTCTAAATCTTCTTCTGATTTCGTATACAGTACCAGGAAGTATACTATACAAAATATACCAGTACATGTAGAACGAATGGAACATGGGACATGTAGAAAGAATGGAAGAAGGCGAAATACCAAACAAAATATTCAAACAGATGCCAGTAGAAAAAAGAACAAGAGGAAGACCGAAGCTGAGATATTTAGAACAAATAGAAAATGATATAATAACCTTAAAAATAAAAAACTGGAGAGAAAAAAAGCACGAAACAGATCAGAATGGAGAAGAATCCTGGAACAGGCCAAGACCCAGAAAGGGCTGTCGAGCCAGTGATGATGATGACCAGGAAGTAAGGATGTTTTTAATCCTACTTTAGTTTTATGTATTTAATACATTAAAAATAGTGTATTACCGTTGATTGAAATATTAATAAGGGTATTACATCAATTCCCCAATACATCAATCAACGGTATTACACAGTGGCCACTTCTGATCACAGATTGACTAACACTGTGGTATGCGCTATGCGCCGTATTTAGTTCTGGTATGTCGCAGTGACTAATAAACCTCCCTACACTCCGCAAGCTTCTACGCACTTAAGGTATTGAAATTTATCACATTTACCGTTCTAATCCGGATTAATAATTACCGGTCTATGTGATTAATTCTGCCATATTTATTACTTTTACCTAGCCATTCGGTTTGTATTCATATAGTAACCGGTAATTATTAATAATTTCCAATTAATCATACTTAGCGTAACATATATATAAATACTAAAAACATTAGTTAAATTCCATTCTACCAGCTTTACCGTAAAGTTAGAATGTTATATGTTTACTTTTGTGATACTGTGGAACAGTTTGGTTTAATAATAAACATAAAAAATAAAAACCATGGTTACCAGTGAGAGGGGTAAAGTCATAACAAGGATCCAGATACAAAATGAAGATATTGAGCAATTGGACCAAATGAAATACTGGAGTGTGGGTTACGGAAGATCTAAATCAGAAATTCTGAGAATAGAGCAATCAAGAGCAGTCTTTTTGAAATTTCTTAGTAGGTAACCAAAGACTTCAATCTACAAATCCGATAGCAGATGGTAAAATATACCCACTCAATTCTTCTTTATGGTGCAGAAGTTTGAATGTCTTCGTTTTTCGGTGAACAAAATGTTGACTTAATGAGAAAGCTGGAAGCTTTTGAGATGTGGATTTTTAGGAGAATTTTGAAAATACCGTGGGCCGATCATATTACGACGAAATGGTGTTGCACAGAATAGGCAGATATAGAGAACTTTTGACCATCATTAAAAGAACAAGAACAGCATATTTGGGGCACATACTTACCAATGATGGTTCGACAAAGACTGCAAAAAAATAACAGATGAGAAGAACGAGGCATTTAGGACCATGCAACAACGGAAAACTAGGACAACAATAGATAGATACAAAAACTTAAGGAGAGAGGAAAAACGCATACACCGAAAAAAGAAACGAGACTCGGAAAATGACATATTAGAACGGCTCTAAAGCCATATGAGTGACAGAGAAACAAGAAAGTTCTATCATCAAATAAATATTATTAGAAAAGAATTCAAACCGAGAATCAACTATTGTAATGATAAGGAAGGTAACTTACTTACCAACAAAGAGGATATTCTGTTACCCTACGATGGATAGAGCACTTTCGAGAGTTACTGGAAGGGGAACCTACTAACAATATAGAGCTGGAATATCGAAATGAGGAACTCCTGGAACCCCCCTCGGTAGAAGAAGTGAAAATATCTATAGAAAACCTAAGAAACCACAAATCCCCAGGCAGCGATGGCATCCCAGCAGAGTTACTTAAGCACGATGGAGAGCAGCTCACCAAGGTGATGCGAGAAATTGTTTGTAAAATTTGGTCTGAGGAGCAAATGCCTGAAGAATGGAGCTTAGGCTTAATATGCCCGTTACACAAAAAGGGAAACCAACTGGAATGCAATAATTACCGCGGAATAACTCTCCTAAATACAGCATACAAGATATTGTCAAACATTTTGCACGAGAGATTGAAGCCACGAAACGTTTCTAGGAGAATATCAGGCAGGATTCAGGCGTAGACCATTAACGAGATCTTTACACTACGACAGATCCTGGAAAAAGCGCAAGAGTTTAACATAGATATGTACCATATTTTTGTCGATTTTAAAGCTCCATATGACAGTGTCTTAAGACCAAGTCTCTACAACGCTATGAATGAGTTGGGAATTCCAAAAAAACTCATATGTATGATAAAAGTGACAATGGCGAAGATGATATCAGCAGTAAAAATTCAAAACGACTCGTCAACCCCATTTGAAATACATAGGGGGTTAAGGCAGGGAGATGCGCTGGCGTGTCAACTTTTTAATGTAGCGTTAGAAAAAGTCGTACGAGACGCTAATATAGATAACAGGGGAACAATATTCAATAGATCTGTCCAAATTATAGCATATGCAGATGACGTGGACATTATAACAAGAACCAGAGCGAGAACTGCGGAAATCCTAACCGAGCTAGTAGCAGCAGCAGAACGAATGGTTTTACATATAAATCGAAATGAAACCAAATTCATGGCGACTAACACAAGAGCTGGAAATGTTGACGCAGATCTAATCATCAATGACCAAAACTTCGAAGCGGTCAAAGAGTTCATATATCTAGGGACATCGGTTAACCCCAATAATAACACATCCCCACATCAGGGGAAATAAAAAGACGAATAATAATTGCAAACAGGTGTTATCATAGTCTATCAAAGTACTTATAGTTAACAAACGTCTGTCTCAAAAAACTCGTATAAGGCTGTATAGAACATTGATAGTCCCCGTTCTCACATATGGATCAGAGGCATGGACTCTAACTAAAACAGATGAATCCGCTCTATCGATTTTTAAAAGAAAGGTGCTACGTAAGATATTCGGAGCGGTCTGTGAGAACGGAATATGGAGGCGTAGATATAACTTTGAACTGCAGAATATCTACAAGCATACGTTTGGTGGAAAAGATATCACTATAATTAAGCGAAACCGCCTGCAGTGGGCAGGACATGTAGCCCGGGCCCCTGAATCGAACATGATAAAAAAGATTCTAACAGCGCAACCCGTGGGAATGAGAAGACGGGGTAGAACAAAGCTGAGGTGGATGGACGGTGTAACACAAGATGCCGAGAAGATCGGAGTCGGCAACTGGAAAATGCAAGCAAGGGACAGAACAGAATGGCGTAGAAAGCTTGAGAAGATCGAGGCCCTCTAAGGGCTGTAGCACCAAGATGATGATGATGACTGACAAATAATAAGTACGAGTTATTACAACTGATTATGAAGGGTCAAATCGAAGGAAAAAGGGATCCTGGTAGACGACAAATATCCTGGCTGAAAAACATTATCGACTGGATCGGATTAAATCAGAAAATAGAGACGAATTTGCAATGGTTATAGCTAACCTTTATTAATAGAGTGGACGCTAGAACAAGAAGAATATCTACAATAAAAATGGTGTACTAAAAAACTGTTTCTTCTACTGTGCGAAAAATAGAAGAAGGATTTAGACTACGATTTTATTTAAATCTTACCTCCTGAATTAGCAAAGCCTTTTCTGAGCTTGATGCGTTCTGTAACTGTTCAGTCAATACATTATCTTTTTCAATTGATTGCTCTGTTAATAGATTTACAAATCTATTATGCACGACACGCAAAGTATCACGTTCAGTTTTAAGTTTGTGAATCTAAAAATAATATAAAAATAAGAGTAGTCTTGTTTCTCGCACTAGTCTGCGAAAAGTAATACAACACATCTACCCGAAATACATAGAAAAGCCTTTCTATGATCAATAATTAGGAGACAGACTAAGTGATATTACTTCAGAGGAGAAAATTATAATAAAAGGATATTGTAGTGCACATGTGAGAAAATCCAAGACATGATATGAAGCAGGAAGCAATACCTATCCATAGAACTAGGCTTTGGAACTAGAAATAAAGCTGGAGATAATGTTGTTGAATTAGTAACAGTATTAGATATGGCGATTGTTAACTAAACAGATTATGTATTTCATGACAAAAAGAGAAGATATGCATGCATGTAAAAACTGCAAGGTAATACTTGGTGCTGGTAAGCCAGCAACATAAACAACATCAATTGCTTGTACTGGACATCGAAGTACAAAAGCAAAACTAAACTTAAATATGAGAGGAGAACCAAAAATCAATTGGCGGGTGTTAAAAATGAGAAAGAAGGACTATTCAGGGTAAGAATAGTAGAACAAATGTGTTTGAACAGAAAGAAAGTCCTAATACAACTTGGAAAAGAATTGCTAGTATTATACGAGATACTGCTGTTGACATTCTTGTAAAGTCGTTAGAAAAGCCATTTTAGAACATAAAGAGACCTGGTGGTGGTCAAATAAAGTTCAAGAAAGATTAAAAGAGAGGAAAAAATTGTATAGCAAGAAACTTGGTCGGAGACAGACAGATCGTTAAAACTATAAGGTCTCCAAAAAAGAATCGAAAATGGCAGTAGCAAAAGCGTAGGTATACTAATCCATACGATCAACTTGATACCAGGGAAGGAGAAACAAAGATATAATAAAACAGTCAAACATGGAGCAAAGGAAGCAAATTTATTTTAATCAGATCAGATGTATCTTTTCGCCAATGGACTGGCTTACAGCAGATGATTTATTACATGCCGCACAAGATCGAGAACGATATCGGCAAATTATCAAAAGAGCTATCCACGCCTACAATTTGGGCACGGTACTTAATGAAGAAGAAAATGTATCCTAGATGAAAATAATCTTTTTCTGTGTGTAGACATGACTGTCTGTTTTTCCAGTCAGAAAGTTGTCGTTTCTGTTTAGCCGTTTCTGTCGTTTCTGTGGATACAGAAAATGTAGGTTTAAATATAAACATCTCGAAAACACAAATAATGACAAATTTGGTACCCAACCAGAACATCAGTATTGGTGGGTAGGAAGGAAATAGAACTCGTAGATAGATATAAATATCTGGGACATGAAATTACGATTGGCAGGGATAACCATACTCATGAACTGAAGAGAAGAATAGGTCTTGGGTGGGCAGCATTTGAAAAACTGAGAGAAACTTTTAAAAGTGAGTTGCCCACATGCCTAAAGAGAAAGGTATTTGATCAGTGCGTCCTCCCAGTCTTGACGTACGGATCAGAAACACTTACCTTAACTAAAACCTCGGCTACCAAACTAAGAGTCACGCAGAGAAGAATGGAGCGGTGAGCGGTCAATGTTAGGAATAACTCTGCGAGACAAAATCAGAAACGAAGAAATGAGGAGAAGAACAAAGGTGACTGACGTCATCGAGAGGATAGCCAGGTTGAAGTGAAGATGGGCAGGACACATAGCCAGAATGACAGATGAGCGATGGACGAAGAGATTATTGGAATGGAGGCCAAGAGAATACAAGAGAAGCGTCGGTCGACCGCCTAAAAGATGGACTGACGACTTAAGAAAGGTAAATAAAAACTGGATGAGAGCGAGGCAGGATAGATGGGGTTGGAAACGAGGAGAGGAGGCCTATGTTCAGCAGTGGACTTTTGAGACTAAATGATGAAGTTGTCGTTTCATCTTTTTCGTGGTCTTCCCACAAACCGCCTTCCCATTAGGGAACCGTCTTTACCAGGTACTCTATTTGTTCTCATTCGACTTATATAATCGTTCAATTCTACTCTTGTATGTCTAATTCAGTCCTCGCTGTTCTTTACCTTGCATCTCCGTCGTATATTTCTACTTTAAGCTCTGTCCCATAGTGTCTTACCAATAATTTTTCTAAAGATTTTCATCTCTGTTGTTTCTAGCATAGATGAAAATATTAAAATACTAATTCACGAAAAAGATGTCAAAAAAAGATGGAAAAAGTTTTTTGACACTCTATTAAATGAAGAATTTGACAGACAACCATTTCCAGTTAATGGAGACAGTAACAGCAATGGTGACCAAAATAACAAAGCGGAAGTTTTTTTTTGTTTTCTGGCCTTGGTTTTGAACCTTTAGCCACGTATACATATACCTATAGTTATCACTAGCTCAGGGGGTAGTGTATGTGTGTTGAGTGTATATGTGTCTTGTTACTTAGTAAAGTCAACTACATTTTCTTTACAAAGAGACGCTTATTGCATCCGAACGTTTGCGGTCACTCAGGTGAGGAAGTAATTCAAGCATTTCAAAAAATAAAGGAAAAGCAGTTAGAGCAGATGACATTCCTGGAGAAGTGTGGAGAGCATTAGGTGAAACAGGAGCAAGATGGTTAACAGGTTTGCTTAATAAAATTATGGAAGTTTGGTAAAAAATTCCAATGAAGCTGAAGGGAACATTTTATAAATCTGCCATAAGACCAGCTTTAATATACAGAACTGAATGTTGGGCAGTGAAAAAGAAAGAAGAACAAGAAATCTATATGGCAGAAATGAGAATGCTTAGATGGATCAGGAGTGCAAAAAATGATAAAATTAAGAATGAGTATATTAGGGAAAGTCTAGGAGTGGCACCAAGTTTGGCCCAAATGGGAAAGCATAGGATAAGGTGGTTTAATCATGTTCATAAGATATTAATGACCCAATACGAAAACTTTGTTTTTGAGATATTTTAGATATGCGTAACTGTATTTTCGAAATTACCTTTTTGTTTTTCCTATTTTTAGTCCTTTTAGCCTGATCTATTAGTTTAGTAAATTCTATTTCATACTTCTGTATTATAAATTTAAAATGTTCAATTTCTTCTTTTAAACGTGCATTCTCTGATTGGTATTTACGGACTTCGTTGTGACGAATATCCAATATTTTCAACAGACCATTTTGATTTTTGACTAATTCTTCATACCTAAATTAAAAAGTACTATTATAGGTATATATACTTATGCTGAAGTTGAACATACTTGTATTGTAAATGTACCAAACTTACAGTACCACAGGAAGTGTTAGAGTCTGCTCTTGAAAGGTCTTTGTCAGCGCGATCCTCTAATTGTAACATATCTAAAAAGTATTATACATTCATTAGTATTGTTCGAAAACTAGTTCGTATATTATACGAACGTTAAAAATATGAAAGATATTCCCATTTATTTATTTTATCTGATCTAAAGACGATCTTAAAAGAGTCCATCAGACAGTGTTCAATGTTCTTCTTTATGTGCCTCATCGTTTAAGGACATTGGCTATAATCATGGCACATTTAACTCATCTGTCTGCAGCGGTTCTGAATAGTTCTATAGTTGTTTTTCCACTCCACTGCTTTAAAATTTTCAACCAGGATGTGCGTCGTCCCCCCGGTCCTTCCACTTTCCCTTGTGTAACTCCTCGCATCAACTCATATTTTTCAGTTCTTTGTATGTGATCAAAGTAGCTCATTTTTCTTTCCTTCATAGTGTTCAGTGTTTCTTTTTCTTTTTTCTTACTACTTATTTAATACAGAACTCGTCTACCTTTCGGTGTGAGTTATTACGGAGTTAGGCTCTCCGTCGTTTTCTTCCACATTTCCTTCCATTTCCTTCTATCCATGGCCAATGCTTTTGTTTCCTCCCATTTTATTCCTCTTTTGTCGGCCGCTTCCCTCACTTCTTCTGTCCACGTCTTTCTTGGTCTTCCTCTCTTCTTTCTTCCCATATCTCTCGCTTCATGTATTTGTCTTACTATTTTCTCTTCTCCTCTTCTCAGTACATGTCCGAGCCATCTAAGTTGTCCTTGTTCGATTGTTGTTGTAACTGGGTGTATTTTCAGATTTTCTCTAAAGGTTTTATTTCTAATTTTATCTTTCCTTGTTTTCCTCTCTATTGTTCTCAAAAATCTCATTTCTGTGCTTATTAGTCTATTCTTTTGCCTTTTTGTTAATGCCCAAGAGTCACAGGCATAGGTTAGAGTGGGTTTCACAATCTTTTTTACTATTTCCGTTTTTATATTCTTAGGTATTTCTTTCTTTTTTAAAAAGTTACGCTTAATAATATTGTATAGCTTACCAGTCTTTGCAATTCTTTCATTTATCTCATCTTCTAATTTTCCATCCCGGCTTATGATTACCCCTAAATACTTGTACCTCTAGATGTTCAAGTTGCTTGCCATCTACTTCTATTTCATGTTTTCTTTTATGTCTTCCAATTATCATTGTTTTTGATTTCTCTTTGTTTATTTTCATGTTTCTGATTTTTAGCTCTTCATACAATATATTTATATTTTCTTGTAATTGTTTTTCTGACTCTCCAATGATCACCAGGTCGTCTGCGTAGCATAATTCTGTTATTTGTATCATTCTCAACTTCCAATGTCCTACATTATATTTACTCCATTTGTGTTTGCATTCTTTTATTACGTCATCTAGTACTAGGTTAAAGAGTAGTGGGCCCTGTTTTAATCCAACGTTGCTGTCGAATACTTTTGATTTTTCATTTCTTGTCCTTGCATAGCTTTTCGTTTTTTCGTATAAACTCTGGATGCATCCTATTAGATCTTGTTCAATTTTTCTCTTCTCTAGTATTTTCTAAATATCTTCTCTTTTAATTCTGTCTGTTTGAGCATTCTTTGCTATCTCCTTTTTTATACAATGGTGTTATAATGCCTATCTGCCAGTCTAGTGGTACTTTCTTTTCATTTTTAGCTTGGTTCATGATATTTAGTAATTCTTGTTGTCTTTTATTCATTCATGTATTTGACCATTTCTGCAGTTATATCGTCATATCCCGGTGCTTTTCCCATCTTGATTTTGTTGATTGCGTTTGTTAATTCTTTTAATGTTATATTTCCTATCTGTTCCTGTTGCTCTTGTGGAGTGTGTTGATTTTTGTTTTGTTCTATCTTATCTCCTTCTACTTGTTCCGCTTCCAAGAGTTCTTTAAAGTATTCTCTCCACCTCTCCATAATCTCATTCTCGTCTGTAAGTATGGTTCCATTCTTATCCCTCACGTTTTTCAATGTATTTGGTTTTGGTTTTCTTTTGCTCTTAAGTGTGTTATAGAACAATTTATGGTTTTCACCGAATGTTTCTGTTAATTTATTTCCAAATTCTACCCACGTTATTTTACCACGTTATATTATTTTTAACCATCTGTTTAACTTCTGTTCTTTTTTCTTTGTACTTGCCTAGCTTTCTTGCTTTCTGTCTGTTAGGTATTTTTTCCACAGTTGTTTCTTTTCTTGTACTATTTTTTCTAAGTCTTTTGTCCACCATGCCGTGCGTTTTTTGGGTTTATTACTTATTTTTGTTACTTCACAACTCTCTTTTGCAGCTACTAATAGACTATGTTTATAATCTTTTCATCTTTCTTCTATATTTTTTCTTTTTTCATCTTTCTTAATATTTTCGTGTTTGTTACGCGTTGTGTCCATGGTATTTTCCACATTCTTCGATAACACCACATCTCAGAGTTGGTAAGTCTTTTTTCAGTTGCGTCCGTAATTGTCCAGGCTTCAGCTCCATATAAAAGGATAGAGAATACATAGCATCTTAATAGTCTAGTTCTAATTTCGATTCCCAGTTTTCCATTCCATAGGTAATAGGTACTGTTTTCATCTTATTGAAAGCGCTTCTGGCAATCTCTATGCGTCGTTTTATTTTGAGGCTGTGGTCCCATTGTTCATTTAGTTCACATCCCAAATAATTGTATCTAGTACTTTCTCTAAAGCTTTTTCTTTAATTTTCCATTTCTTTTAGATTTTTGTTTTTTTTTTGTGTTCAAAGCCATTCCATACATCTCGCAGTACTGCGTAGTGCGATCAACCAAAATTTGCAGCCCTTCTTTGCTGTCCGCAAGGAGTATTGTGTCGTCTGCATATCTGAGATTATTCACTAATGTTCCGTTAATGATAGCTTTCATTGATGTCTTCTAGTGCTTCTTTAAACATTTCTTCTGAACACATATTAAATAGTAGAGGGGATAATATACATCCTTGTCGTACTCCTCTTCGTATTGGAATCTCTTTGGATTTTTGTTGGTCTACTCGAATTATAGCTTTCTGATATCGGTATAAATTTTTGTAATTATTCTCACATCCTGGTCATCTATTTCTGTGTTCCTTAATATGTTTGCAAGCCTTATGTGTTGTATTTTGTTGTAATTTGTAAATGCACCTGACTAAATTTTTATTCTGGAAATACATATATCGCAATAGTTCAGGTGTATATATTATTCTATATTCGCTTAGTCGTTCACCAACATTGAAGAACATTGTATAATAAATAGTTATACATTGAGTTCATTTCTTCTCAAGAATACCTATAGTTCAGAGAAATAAGGAAAAAAAATATCATGTTGGTGACACAACCCCCTCCAGGCCGAAACCAAATTTTTTGAGTAGTATGGACATCTATATTAATAACCTATATGTTTCCTGCAGCCGATTTTGATGATATACATAGTTATAAACAAATGAAGATCAAAAAACGGTAAATTTTAGCTTTTTTCGTCTATAACCAAAAAGTTAAGCATTTTAAACAAATTTGAGAGTGAGAAACTCATAAATCGTATAAAAAACTTCAATATGGCGTCCGCTGAATATGTCTATCCTTATTGGTTGCTTAGAAAATTGCAAAATAATTCAAATTTTTTGAGTTTTTATAAATATTCATAAGTTATGTAAAAATTAACTTAGAACCTTCTTATTATATGGAATGCTGGGACTTCTGGTGCTTAAATTATACACTATATTTCATAATAATTGGTCAAATAGTTTAAAAGTTATTTAATTTCTTTATCCCAAATTAATGTTTTTTGCGACACTATAAGTCAGAAAACGATGAGGTTATAGTAATACTTCTGACAGTTTATGAAAGAAGAAGATTTATGCTAATAATTGAATTTAAAAAAAATGACAAAAAATAATTCTAAGTATCGCAAAATTATTTTGCAAGAACATGTCGATTTTTTGCTTATAAACGATTAGAATAACTTTTTAACCATTACCCGTAGAAAAATTATTTTTTCATATTTGGAATGACTGAATTTTTGTACAAATTTAATAAAAGAAAAAATTGTCCTAGGACAATTAGGGATGAAGTTGCCCCCTCCCCTTTTTTAGGTCACAGCAGCTTTCTTTATAACAATTACGAAATCAGATCAGTCACATTTGAAAGAACATACTTCAGAGCTTTAATGTACCAAATATAAAAAATATATACTTACAAACAAATCTTACACAAAGCTTCAAAATGTGAGCCTTAAAATCGGCCGGTTTTGAAACTTGGGAGATCGATGAGAAGGGGGAAGGAAATATTAGCTGTATCTCTTGTTCTCGCCTATGGATTTCGACGTTTCTTTTTTTAATTTGTATGTACTTTTTGCGTACAGTACGAGCATGCATTATTTAAATAAATTAATTGTTATATACACCATCAAATTTGTTTAAACAATTTTTTTTTCAATTTTTTTTATAATATTTTAAGTAGTTTTAATCACAAAACATGAATATTTATGAATAATATAATAATACATAGTTTTTTATTAAACTTAGTAATAATTTAAAGTATGAAAAAACAAATTATCCCATTCAATTGTTTCTAAAAATAGTATTGGTCTATGGAAATCAGAAAATCTCAAATGAGATTTTGGTACACTATTTTTTGGTAAACATGCTATTAGATGAATGAAAAACTGAAGTTACAGAACCACCAAACAAGAGATAAACGTAATTGATTGGGGTTGGAAATTAAGCTAAGAACCGTTAGTATCAATCCGATCAACAGATCTTCTTTATACACGGGCGCCCATATAAAAATTTTCAGGGGGGGCAGACGTGAAGATGTTGCACATTATATTTTGTATACTTTGGATAACCATATATAGTTAATAACACCCGAAAAGCTAGGGGGGCCACGCCCCCCCTGCCCATGGCATATCTTTATACCAGATATTTTATTAAAATAAACTATCTTCTCTTGCAAAACTGGTTGCACCGAGTACTTGTTAGTACAGAGATATAAATAGTTTATGGACTGCGATAACCAAAACCTCTATCTTTCTCTATTATCTATTTTGGAGTTTCTTTTTTTAATCTGTATGTACTCTTTGCGTACGTTACGGATATGTTTTTTGTTAATAAAGTGGTTATTTAAATAACTATGTAAATTGTGTAAACAATTTTTGGAAATTCTTTTACGATATTTTTAGGATGACTTTGTTGGCAATCATATAGGATTGGATCATATGCACTTGACTTTACAATAACTTATAATAAATAGGTAACTGATAATTGTTACGTTTTTCATAAAAATACAAGTATTCCTAAATAAATCTCCTTTAATTTTATTTTAATAGTCTTGTTATAATACCAAAATGTATGAAACATCTTAATTTTTGCTTTTTTGCAATCTTAAAATTATAACTTTCAATCTTGTAAGATACAATTATTACAATGTTGTAGAAAATTTCTGAAAATAATTTTGTTCTCTTTATCCTCTCTCTAATTTTGTTACATTTCATTTTTCGTTTTCTAGTAGCATGTTTTTCAAGAAATAAAACTTAGTTTATTTGAGATTTTTTATTTTCAATTCAATATTATAAGCCAATGTTAGATTTAGGAATAATTGAATAGGATTAGTATATAATAATTACGGGGCGTAACAAAAATACAGGTCATAAATTTAATCGCATATTCTGGGACCAAAAATACTTCGATTGAACCTAACTTACCTTAGTATAAATATGCACATAAAAAAAGTTACAGCCCTTTGAAGTTACAAAATGAAAATCGATTTTGTCCAATATATCGAAAATTCCGCGAGATTTTTTATTGAAAATAGACATGTGGTATTTTTATGGCAGGAGCATCTTACAAAAAAATTATAGTAAAATTTTGACACCCCATAAAAATTTTATGGGGTGTCTTTTTGTGTACGATCAAACTTTTGTGTACGTTCCAATTAAATTATTTTTGTGGTACCATTAGTTAAACACAATGTTTTTAAAACTTTTTTGCCTCTCAGTACTTTTTCGAAAAGCCAGTTTTTATTGAGATATTTTGAATATTAGTCAAATCCACCACATATTTGTAAATATGGTTAAGTACGATTATGGAGACTTGGTAATCGTATGAAAATTTATTTATAATTTACATTTTTAGGCATATTTTGAACCATATTAAAAAAGAAGCCACATCTTGATAAAAGGTGCCTTATCGAAAAAATACTAAGAGACAAAAAGTTTTAGAAACATTGTGTTTAACTAATGGCACCGCAATAATAGTTTAATTGGAACGTACACAAACATTTGGGGGGTGTAAAGAATAAAACCCCCATAAAATTTTTATGTAAACATATTAAAAAAGAAGCCGCAACTCGATAAAAACTGCCTTATCGAAAAAATACTAAGAAGCAAAAAAGTTTTAAAAAGTGAGTTTAAGCAATGGTACCACAATAATAATTTAATTGGAACGTACACAAAAGTTTGGGGGGTTTAAGGGAACAAAACCCCCATAAAATTTTTATGGGATGCACAAATTTCACTATAGTTTTTCTTTAAGATCTTCCTGTCATAAGAATGATACATGTCCATTTTCAATAAAAAATCTCTAATAGTTTTCGATATATTGAAAAAAATCGATTTTCATTTTGTAACTTCAAAGGGCTATAACTTTTTTTATGTGCACATTTGTATTAAGGTAAGTTAGGTCCAATCGATCTATTTTTGGTCCCAGAATATGTGATTTAATTTATGGCCTGTATTTTTGTTACGCCCTGTATAACTAATATGTACATTTTACAATAAAGTTACATCAAATATTATTTAAAAAATTGAAAAAAAATTGTTTAAACAAATTTGATGGTGTATATAACAATTAGTTTATTTAAATAATGCCTATTCGTAATGTACGTAAAAAGTACATACAAATTAAAAAAAGAAACAACGAAATAAATAATCGAGAACCAGAGATACAGTTAACAGCTCCTTCCCCCCTCTCATCGCTATCCCAAGTTTCAATGCCGGCCGATTTTAAGGGCCACATTTTTAAACTTTGTGGACGATTTCCTTGAAAGGAAATCTTTTGTATACTTGGTAAGTTAAAACTTTGAAGTATGATCTTTCAAATTCGGCTAATTTTATTTCTTAGTTGTTATAAACAAATCTGCTGTGAATTAAAAAAAGAAGGGTGCTAACTTCGTCCCTAATTATGCTAGGACAATTGTTTTTCTTTATAAATGTGTATAAAAATTCAGTCTTCCTAAATATGGAAAAATAATTTTTCTACAGGTAACGGTTAAAAAGTTATTCTAATTGTTTATAAGCAAAAAATCGAGATGTTCTTGCAAAATAATTTTACACTATTTAAAATTATTTTTTGTCATTTTTTTTTAATTAAGTTAATAGCATAAATCTTCTTCTTTCATAAACTCTCAGAAGTATTACTATGACCTCATCGTTTTCTGACTTATAGTGTCGCAAAAAACATTAATTTGGGATAAACAAATTAAATAACTTTTAAACTATTTGACCAATTGCTTTGAAATTTAGAATATAATTTAAGCACCAGAAGTCTCAGCATTCTGTGAAATAAGAAAGTTCTAACTTAATTTTTACATAAGTTATGAACATTTATAAAATCTCAAAATTTATGACTTATTTTGCAATTTTCTAAGCAACAAATAAAGATATAGATATGCAGTGAACGCATATTGAAGTTTTTTATATGATTTATTAGTTTCTTACTCTCAAATTCGTTTAAAGTGCTTCACTTTTTAGCAATAGACGAAAAAAGCGAAAATTTAGCGTTTTTTGATCTTCATTTGTTTATAACTATGTATATCATCAAAATCGGCTGCAGGAAACATATAGGTTATTAATAATGATGTCCATACTACTCAAAAAATTTGGTTTCGGCCTGGAGGGGGATGTGTCACGAGAAAAATCTTATTTCTCTGGACTACTACCTACATAATCTGAAATACGATTCACTTGCATACAGTTGATTTCTGCATTGCTATGTATGGTCAATCCTATTGTATGGAACGGAGGCCTGGACGCTCAACATAACGTTGATGAACAAGTTAGAAGCCTTTGAACTCTGGCTTTATAGAAAAATCTTGAAAATATCTTGGACAACCCACACCACCAACGAAAATGTCCTGAAAAGAATGGGTACAGATATGGAGTTGCTAAAGATCATCAAAGTTAGCTACCTGGGACACATAATGAGAAACGAAAAGTACCGCCTCGAGCAACTGATCATCCAGGGGAAGATTAAATAAAAATGGGGTCCCGGTAGGCGCCAGATTTCTTACCTTAAAATATCAGAGACTCGATTCATCATCTTTATTTAGAACCGCACTGGACAGAGGCAGATTTGCCGTGTAGTCACTAACCTCTACTAAAGGAGACAGCTTCACATTTTATGCATTACTGGGTAAATACTATTGTATGTAACGGAGGCTTGGACGCTCAACATCACGCTGATGAACAAGTTAGAAGCCTTTGAACTCTGGTTTTATAGAAGGATCTTGAAAATACCTTGGACAACTCACACCACCAACGGCAATGTGTCTGAGGAGAATATGTATAGATGAAGATCATGAAAATTAGAAAGGTTAGATACCTAGGGAACATAATGAGAAACGAAAAATATCACGTTACGCAATTGATCATCCAGGGGAAGATTGAAAGAAAACGGGATCCCGGTAGGCGCCAGGTTTCATGGCTTAAAAATATCAGAGATTGAACCGGCCTTGATTCAACATCTTTTATAGAGCTGCATTCTTCTTCTTTAAGTGCCATCTCTGCGACGGAGGTCGGCAATCATCATAGCTATTCGGATATTTGAGGCGGCTGCTCTGAAACGGTTATTTGATATACATCCCTACCATTCTCTCAGGTTGCGCAGCCACGATATTCTGCGTCTCCTATGCTTCTTTTTTCTTGCAATATTTTTCTGCATAATCAATTGGAGCAAGTTGTCGTGTAATATGTCTGATATATTCCAATTTTCTTGTTTTGATGGTATTCAAGATTTCCATTTCTTTATTCATCTTTCTCAGAACCTCTTTGTTTGTGACGTGTTCTGTCCACGAGTTTTCAGAATTCTTCTGTACACACAGCTCGAATGATTCTAGTTTTTTCATTGATGCAGCATTTAAGGTCCAAGCTTCCATTCCATAAAACAAAGTCGAGAAAACGTAGCACCTAGCCAACCTATAACTCTTAGCACTAACTTCACATCTCTTGTGCAGAACACTTTTCTCATTTTGTTAAAATTTGCTTTCCTTTTCTATTCTGATTTTGATTTCCTGTAGGTAATCTCCTGTGGAGTTGATCATTGTTCCAAGGTATGCATAATGGTCGACTCGTTCGATATTGGATCCGTTTATTATGTTCGTTATTTCTTTGAGTTTTCGATATTCTCATAACCTTTTTCTTCTTGATGTTCGATGTTCATAGTCCGTATTCTTGTCCAAACTCCGCTATTCTGGTCACCAGCATCTAAAGATCCCCAATATTTTCAGCTAAATAAGATGACAGTGTCATCCGCATATCTAATGTTGTTAATGGGAACTCCATTTACCTTTATTCCAGCTGTTTTTCAGAGCTGCATTGGACAGACAATTTGCTAGTGTAGTCGCTAACCTACACTAAAGGAGACAGCATCACTGGAAGAAGATTCTGGCACAACCAATGCCGCGGCTGCCTCCATATGAGGGTGGCACGCTAGCCATAGTGTGGGGCTCTATACCCCCCATGGTACCTGTGGTGCTAGACTTACCCGTATTAAAACATTAAACATTATCGTTTCATACTGTCAATCGAAGCATCCAACGAAAACAACGCATTCTAAGCCCTCCAATTTTCTACAAATAGTGGGCAATCCAAAAATTTTTGTAAAATTTAAAGTGTACTGATCATAAGCAGTTTCTGGTTATTAGTAAACAGGCAACCGTAAATAATAATAACTATAACGTAACAATAAGTAATGACTCAATTGAACGAGTAAGTAATCTTGTATATCTGGGTACTCATATTAATGAAAGCTGGAACCTTAGTACAGAAATAAAAAGTCGAATCGCCAAAGCAAGAACAAGTTTTATGAAATTTAGGAAAATCCTGTGCAGTCATGATCTAAATTTGGAACTTCGCATAAGAATGGTTCGATGTTATATATTTCCAGTACTACTTTACGGGGTGGAAGCATGGACCCTGACAGAATCGCTTTTAAAAAACCTAGAAGCATTTGAGATGTGGGTCTACCGCCGTATTCTGAAGATCAGTTGGGTAGAAAGAGTCACAAATGAAAGGATTTTGCAACGTTTGAATAAAAGTTGTGAAGTAGGGAACACGGTTAAAAGGCGCAAATTGGAATACTTTGGTCATATAATGCGTCACCCAGAAAAATATGACATACTTCACCTTGTCATGCAAGGTAAAATAATGGGAAAAAGAAGTGTGGGCCGCCGTACAACTTCTTGGCTTAAAAACCTACGCCAATGGTTTGGGAAAACTAGTACTGAACTATTTCGTGCGGCTGTAAATAAGGCAATGATTGTTAATATACTGGGCAACTTGAGAGCCCAGATAATGCCATAGAAAGAGCAGCACAAAACAGTGGCCTAAATATTAATGAAATAAAAACCAAATACATAAGGGCCAGCAAATCGACAGGCCAAAGAAACCTACAGAATCTGACAATAGGAGACTATAACATCGAAAGCGTAAAAAATTTTACATATCTAGGTTCACTAGTCACCGCAGATAACAATGTCAGCGAAGAAGTCAAGAGAAGAATACATATTGCTAATAAAACATATAATGGACTAATTAAACATCTAAGATCTAACAACATCACGAGAAAAACCATATCCAAAATATACAAATCCCTGATAAAACCGGTCCTTAGATATATATGGATCAGAGATATGGACACTGTCGAAAAGCGATGAGAACTTATTAGGTACGTTTGAACGAAAAATCCTCAGACACATATATAAGGGGGTCTAGGACGTTTCATCGCCGCCGTTTCGATGCCGCCAGTTCGATGCCAATGCCGGCCGATTCATCGCCAGTCAATTAATCGCTATCTGATATATTTCCGAATTTTCGACAGTTACAATTATTAGTTATTTTTAGTATTAATTAGGAATTCTAGGAAATGCGAGATATGACGGCGATGAAATGGACTGGCGATGAACCGGCGGCATCGAAACTGCCGGCGATGAACCGGCGGCATCGAAACGTCCCATTCCGTATATAAGGGGGTGAAAGAAAATGACGTATGGCGCAGAAGGTATAATTTTGAACTATACCCAGCATACAACGAACCCGACGTCATAACATCCATAAAAATCGGACGTCTGCGCTGGATGGGCCATGTTGAACGGATGTTGGAGACCGAAACACCAAAACATATAATGAGGCAAGCACCAGTAGGGAGAAGGTCAAAGGGAAGACCCAAACTTAGATACATGGAACAAGTGGAAGAAGATCTGAAAACACTTGAGATTACCTACTGGAAGAACAAAGCAAGGAACAGAACAGAATGGAGGAAAATCCTAGAACAAGCCAGGACCCAAAAAGGGTTGTCGAGCTACTGATGATGATGATGATGATGAACATGAGAGCCAACGATCGACAAGCGGTCTCCGCACCTTAAGAAGAAGAAGAAGATCATAAGCATAGCTTTACCGGTCAAGTACTACATGAGTCGTTCGTAAGGGCTCAAAATCTACAAACTTCGGGCATCTATTACCTAAAGATATTCTTCTTCTTCTTGACTAGCGTTACAACTCGGGGTGAGTCTTCGCCGCATCCACTACAACAGCCCTCCAGCTTCTACGATCTTGCGCTTTGTTTTCCCATTGTTGTACCCCAATCCTAGATAAATCGGTTTCAAGATAATCCTTCCATCTTTTTCTGGGATAGACTACTGATCTTCTACCGTCTAGTCCCTCAAAAAATACTGCCTTCTGAGAACCTTCTTTTCAAATACCAACAATAATTTTGGTCCTCGATTCGCAAATCCCCCTGTCAGCTTAGACGATATTTTACTTATAAGGGGTCTCCTTGACTAAATCCTGATGTTATAAGTACCTACTAAAAATGGCATCGATGTTCTGTTTCCTTTTTTATCTGTACATATGAGTCTGTCACTCACATTCGAGATAACTCCATTTTCTTGATAGATATTTCCATTTCTAGCATTCCTAGCCATAGTATGCTTGTTTTTATCGAATCATATGCTTGTTGGAAATTTACGAAAATTTGGTACCTAAAGATATTGAACCATAAAAACATAAGATAATCCAGTATAAAAGATAAAAAGAGAAATAAATTAATTAGGTACCTATCAGTTGTTTATTTTCTCTTTTCGTTTCATTCAATTGCATTTCCATATTTTGGTTTTTAAGTTTATCAGCGTTTAATGCCATAAAAATCAATCGATCTAAATTAGCAGATTTGACGATACTTACTCCTAATTCATCAATGAGTGCGTAAATATTTCTAATTCCTTTTAAAAACTTCTTTTCACAAACACGTTTTGTTTCCTAAAAAGAATCTTAATAAAAGATATACTTAGATAAAATACTATTAACTTTATGAGCGTTTTTAAATACATACTTTACCGAAATCAATCATTAGTGTTAATTAAAAAAAGATAATTACAGAAAAAATGTTTTCGTTTCTACAAAATTAAGGTTAACAATGACATTGTCATATTTAACTACATAGGTAAATCTAGATAGCAGCCGATTTTAAAAAATAGGAAAATACAACTACACATTTTAATGGCACGAACTAAAAATGTATCTATTGAACCTGTATTTAACCATATTTTATAATAGATAAGATTTACATATGTGTTATTTATGGTTAAATACAATAATACAGTTTTCAACAAAAATAGTTTAAAACTATTAAAAATAGTTTTAAAACGATTTTAAATGATGGTTCAGCGAGGAGAACAAAGTTGGTGATTCCAAAGAGCAGAGTAGCCGAAGTACTTCGTCATGTTACACGACAGTCCATCAGGAGGGCATTTTGGTGTAAAGAAAACCCTTCAGAGAATTCGGGAACGATTCTATTAGATGAATAGTTCCGACGATGTGAAGGACTGGTGTAAGAAATGTACTACCTGTGCTACAAGTAACGGACTCTACCGGAAAAGAAAGGCTCCTATAAGACAGTACGATGTTGGAAGTCCGTTTAAAAGAATAGCTTTGGATATTGCCGGGCCATTTCCAGAAAGTGAAAATGGATGCAAATACGTGTTGGTCGTAATGGATTACTTCACGAAATGGGTCGACCAGAAGGTCGCCAATATTGCAGATGTGCTAATCAAAGACTGTATCAGCCGATTTGGAGAGCCTCTGGAGATCCATAGTGATCAAGGAAGGAACTTTAAGAGCGATCTATTTCAGGGAATCTGTGATAGACTAGGCATGAAGAAGACAAGAACCACGGCCTATCACCCGCAATCGGATGGAATGGTGGAGCGTATGAATAAGACAGTCGGCAAGTATTTGACAAAGATGGTATCCAATCATCATCAACCAGGAGGAACCATCTTTTAAGGAGGAAGCAATGTGACGCTGCAGGCTGCTCACGACCTGGCCTATTTATTATAATTTTAATGTAAACAAGACGCTTTTATCTTTTATCATAAACAAACTATTGATTTATGATGTACTAGTAAATTCTTTTATTGTTATGTAAATATTCTTTTCGGCAAACGACCCGACCTTTTTATGATTTATGATGTTCTATTTCTTCTCGACTGTTGGAGTCAATTCTTTAAACTTGTTATTTATTTCTAGAACATTGAATGTTGTATAAATAGTAGGTTTTTGGAATTAGCAGGCAGTTGTGAATTTGAGAACGTCGGTGTACTTTAATATGTAACGGGCGCGGTATATTTTTGAATTTGTAATTAGATAAATTAATAGATTTAGTGTAATAAATAAATTTTGATTAGTAGTTTGTAAAATAAAGGATAAAAATTCAGTGTTTTTAATTTTTTTAGATGTAAGTTATTAAAAATAAATAAAGTCAACTAAAACTAAACATTAGTAGCTAAAATATCATAGAAAAGTCAATTTTGTAACAATATTCGTCCTCATAAGTTGACCAAACAGGGAAGTGATATATAGGATGAGGCAGATAAACGGCCTATTACAAATATCTCGAGAACTAAAGGCAACTGAATTATGAAAATTGGAATGAAGGGGGTTTGAAGAGTGATCTATTTAATGAAAATATTTTCACCTATTTGCTACTTGTTACTCAGCAGACTTCAATAACATTATTCAACCGTTCTTCAATTTTTCTACAAAACTTCTCGCGCGTTTTATGATATTCGTCCCCATGCCATCATAAGCTGACCAAACAGGGAAGTGATATATAGGATGAGGCAGATAAAAACGGCCTATTAGAAATATGTCGAGAACTAAAGGCAACTGAATTATGAAAATTGGAATGAAGGGGATTTGATTCATCTATTTGCTACTTCCGGTTATACCGGAAGTTGCTTATAATTCGGTTTTTTAAATGGGACACCCTGTATATTTTTACATTTTTGGATTCTCCTCGATGTATTCTATCTTAAAATATGAGGTTTTGTAATGTTATACGGGGTAGTTTAAAAGAAAATTACGTTTTTTTTTTATTAATTTAGTCTACTATTGTTAAAAATTATTATGGTTTGTTTTTAAACCAAGAGGAGTAAACTAAAAAGACAGATTCACACCCAAGAAAGTCACTAGAAAAATCACCAAATACATCTTCTTTTTTGGTTGATCATATCCATACATATTATATTATACTAATACGTCGCTAAAGAGTTTTAAAAACAATTATTTTTTATATAAAAGTAGACTAAAAATCTAAAAATAAAAGGAATAACGCAGAAAACACAAAACATCGCCGATATAATTTAATTAACATGAAATGCCAGTAGTGTCAAAATTTCATAAATGTCATTAGTGTCAAAAGTTAGTAACAGTAGGTGTGTGTGTGTGTGTTCACAAAGAGGGGATGGAATTAGATATGTAACAGTAGGTGCGTTCGCGGGTACCTGTCGGCGACAAATTGTCAGCAAATCGCATGCGCACTTTAAAATAATATAAATATTACCATTAATACCTAGATAAATATACAAGGTATATTTACCTATTACTTAATATAATTTAATAATTAGTTATTAACATTAATTAAAAGTAATTATACCTTGTATATTTATCTATTAACGGTATTATTTATATTAGGTGAGGTTATAGGAATTATCGACGACAAATTGTCCAGGGTACCCGCGAACGCAACTAATGTATATAGTAAACTTGTCTCGAGGTTGGACCAATTACAAACAAGCATTACGGCGCGGTAAATTTGAATTACTCCTCTTGGTTTAAAAACAGACATAGTATATCTAAATATTTAATTTTAGTATACAGGGTTGGTCGAAACCCGGAATTAGTGTTTTCTGAGTTTTCTTAAATAGAACACCCTGTATTTTAGTATTGTAATGAAATGATATTTTGTGGCACTTTTTTATTTCTTAAGCATTCCCTATACTTAAATGTTTTAATTTGTGCATAATTGTTAATCGCACCAACAATTTTAACTAGGTAAGTATTTTGATATCTCAACCATTATTGGTAACTTTAAGGATCAATCTAGATCAGTGGTTCCCAACCTTTTATGTTTGGCGACCCACCTTCTGATGTTTTTTCATATTCGCGACCCATCCCTCACCCATGATGATAGAAAAAATAAGGAACACAGCTACTGTAAGAGCCACGCCGTGACCCACCTGAAATCCGCCCGCGACCCACTAGTGGGTCGCGACCCACCGGTTCGGAAACGCTGGTCTAGATTAATACGTATTTATTTCAGAAAAATTATTTGTGATTGAATATTTTCACGACCAACCTAATAAAATTTGGTTTGGCTAAAATGTTTGGCTTTAATCACAATAACTCACAGATTAAAGCAGTTAGGTATAGGGAATGCTTAAGAAATAAAAAAAGTACCACAAAATATAATTTCATTACAATACTAACATACCCGTTCCAATTAATAAAACTCAGAAAATACTCATTCCGAGTTTGGACCAACCCTGTATACTAAAATTAAAAATTGAGCTATACTAATAATTTTTAACAATAGTAGACTCTATTAAAAATCATTTGAACATAGAGTTTATGATCTCAAACTACTTCAATTCCACAGGGTGTGAATTTTGCTAAGAAATTAATAAAAAAAACGTAAATCTTTTAAACGACCCTATATAATATTAAAAAAAACCTCATATTTTAAGATAGAAGACATCGAGAGTAAAAATATACAGGGTGTCACATTAAAAGAATGAATTTATAAATAGGTAAAAATATTTTCATTAAATAGATCACTCTTCAAAATCCTTTCATTGCAATTTGCATGCCTCGCCCTGTATTGCTATGACAAGCGCAATCCCCTTGTTCTCAATAAAATCGAGCATGACTTTATATATAACTTGTAATACCAATTATTCCACATAATATTGTAAAGATTTTGTATATTTTAATTATTCTTGCTTTACTTATTAATTTGGCAGATAGAGGAAGTTTTCATACATTTTTCTCACATGGTTTTATCGTTTTCTTCCATTGATACTCCACTATGTCTAGTATCCCATATTCCCTAAATTCCGTGTTTCTTATTAATTCTTTTCTAGTTTTGTCAATTAAGGTATTAATATTCACTTGCCTCCATACCGTAAATCATACATGCCTTAAACAGTTTCAAATTTAAAGAACTTGATAGATCAAAATAGTCAAATAACACTATAACAGTAATACCAGGATTTGTTTAAAAATTTTATTTTAACAAATAACATGCAAATAAAACAACTGCATAAAATAGTAACAAATATTCTAATAAATAAAAAAATCTAAAATATTATGTCTTTGTGTAAATATAGGTAACTGTAAAGTAACTGATAATAAGTAGTCTAATTTTGCTGCGTTTCTGGATTCGTTACATAAGCAAAAAGCCTTTTCCCCCACCACGATTCCAAATCAAAGGGTCTAAAGTTTTCGAGGGACAGGCAAGGTTCTTCCTCATAGTAACATATCGTCGACGACTCTCCTTAAAAAAAAAGAAAAACCTGTTCACTAACATGTAAATGTATACTATAATTTTGGAAATATGTCAACAACGTTAAAAACCCATCAATTTCCTTAACAGAATCTACCTTAAAAACAACTAATTGAACTTCGTAAGTCCTAGGTTTTCACCCAACGTGACCGAAAATGGAACCGGAAGTCGATAGTTGAACTCTTCTTTTAACTTTGCGTTTTTTATTGTTTTAAATGTGTTCTTCCGGTTCGAACTTTGGAACCGGAAATCCGAGGTGAAATTTAATACCATTTTTACTTTATCGTACTACATACGTAGTATAGTATAATAGATAAAGTTATAGGATCGTGCAAAAAATTTTTTTCAGATTTTACTTTTTTTCGACGTTTTGAGACCCCCTGAGTCTAAAAAGCAAATAAAAAAAAACATGTCGGAAGTATGTACAGCTGGTTCCAAAAAAAACTGATACGACTCTTGAAGCGTATTTTGTAGAAAATTGAGCAATGTATTTTGAAGAATAAATACTTTTTCCACCTACCTCTACCGAAAGTATACTTTTCCGGACCTGATTGTAGGGAGCAAAGTTGTACTTTTCCTCCCTAGGGAGGAAAATATTTTTCCTCCCTAGGGAGCAAAGTTGTACTTTTCCTCTCTAGGGAGGAAAAGTAAAAGTGACGTCATGGTATTTCATTCATGAAATATAACTTATTGACGCCCCGTACAATATCTATTTTCTATTACGTAAGTATCTATTCATTTTAACGTTTATTTATAAACTCCCTGTATTTTGCAGAATGGTAAAAACAGTAAATTGTTATTTTGATTTAACAATGTTTACATTAATAATTTGACTTATATTTGACAGTTGACAGTTATATTGTACCTACTTGTTAGTTTTAGTTTTAATAAATTTTGTTGGTTAGTTACATAAATAAATTAAGTAAAAATGAAAAATGACTTGTTATTAATTTGAGGAAGGTGGAAAAACCATATGTATAACATGGGAGTAAAGTGCCTTTTCCTCCCTTGAATGATTACTGCCCTCCGCTACGCCTCGGGTAGTAAACTTCATTCTCGGGAGGAAAAGTAGCACTTTCCTCCCTTGTTATACAAATAGCTATTATTTATATTCTGTCACTGTCACTGCCAAATCTTGTCAAAAAATTAAAATTTGTCAGATAACTTATTCTGTTCAACCTCAAAAAATGGCTCCACATGCTAGCAAAGAACTAAAAATCAAGCAAGAATTGTAACGAAATTAGAAGATGGTTGGTCACTATCTGCCGTAGCGAACCATTTTAACGTAAGAAGAACAACAGTTTTTAATATTAATAAAAGATGGAAAGAACAAGAAACTCTCGAAAGAAGGCAAGGTTCTAGAAGACCAAAAATATCTACCGCTCATGAAGATCGTACGCTTTTGGAGAGATTAGAAGAGAATCCTTTTGAAGATGAGAAAACTGCAAGAATTATGTCACAGTTTCCAGGAAGAAAGCCAACAACTTGGCACAGAATTAAAGCATCGCGTCTTAGGTACCGAACTGCAGCAAAAAAACAAGCTTTTACACCAGAACAAAAGCAATCAAGACTTATATTTGCTTTAAACCATCAGCTACAAAATCAAGATTCTTGGGACAGGGTAATATTTACAGATGAGAAAATTTTTCAATCTTTTTTTCCGGGAATAAAGCCAACAACTTGGCACATAATTAAAGTATCGCGTCTTAGGTACCGAACTGCAGCAAAAAAAACAAGCTTTTACACCAGAACAAAAGCAATCAAGACTTATATTTGCTTTAAACCATCAGCTACAAAATCAAGATTCTTGGGACAGGGTAATATTTACAGATGAGAAAATTTTTCAATCTTCTAAAAAGGGCAAAATGGGGGTGTAAAAACCAGATAATAATAGATTTAATCCTCTATATTTATGTTGATAGATATCGAGCAGCTGGTCATTTTAGCGTCAATGTATGGGGATGGATTTCATCTAGAGGAATGGGAATTGTATGGCGTATTGATGGCAGGTTTGTTGGGTAGACTTATCTGAATATTCTAGAAAACACCATGTTTCCCAGTGTAGAACAGTTGTATCCAGAAAATAATTTTATCCTCCAACAAGATAATTGTCCTTCACACTGCAAATATTATAAACCAGTGGCTCCAGAATAACAACATCGAAACCCCTCCATGGCCCAGCTACAGTCAAGATTTAAACCCAATCGAGAATATCTGGGGCGTTCTTGTAAAACGGTTGTATCGGCGTAATTTTTTACCTCAAAATGCTGAAGAGCTGTGGCACGGTATACAACAGGTTTGGGAAGAGCTCGCTGAAGACGACAATTTCATAGTTCCTTTCACGCAGATGGACCGAAGACTACAAGCTGTTATCAATGCTGATGGAGATATTACAAAATATTAATTTTATTTTTACATACCTAAATTTAGTATAATTTTGGTCTTCCAAACTGTGACATAATTCTTGCAGTTTTCGCATCTTCAAAAGAATTCTCTTCTAATCTCTCCAAAAGCGTACGATCTTCATGAGCGGTAGATATTTTTGGTCTTCCAGACCCTCGCTTTCTTTCGAAAGTTTCTTGTTCCCTCCATTTTTTATTAATAGAAAAACTGTGGTTCTGCTTATGTTAAAATGTTTTGCTGCCTATGATAGTGCCCAGTTATCTTTTAATTTGGTTACAATTCTTGCTTTAATATATTGTTGAGTTAAGTCGTTTGTTTTATTCCAATAATAATAAAAATAATAACAACAACCCAATAGGAAGGTTCATTACTGGTCATTCAGGATCAGGTTATACCAACTAGAAATTACCTGAAATATATCGTCAAAGACCCTCAGGTTCAAAACGACAAATGTCAATATGGATGTCAAGCCCAAGAAACCATCCAACATATTACCGGGGGCTGCCAGGCATTTGCTGCAACCGAATACAAGGAACGGCATGACTCAGTAGGAAAGATCCTTCATCAAGAGATAGCTATAAAACTGGGACTTCTCCAAACGGACCATCTCCCATATTATCAATACGTTCCTGAGAGTATGCTTGAGAATTACAACTATAAGCTATACTGGGACCGCACTGTGCTCACAGACCAAACAGTGGCACATAATAGACCAGATCTCGTATTACCTAGTCAATAAATTAACGAGACAAACAACACTCATTGATGTGGCGATTCCTAACAACAATAATCTACGTACTAAATTTACTGAAAAGATCGCCAAGTACAGAGATCTGGAAATTCAAATACGGAGACAATGGAGGATCCAAAGTACCCAGACAACACCGATTATTATGTCTACTACTGGAGTCATTCCGAAGACCCTCCTCGAAAGCATAAAAAAGCTGGGTCTAAATGAACATCTTTATAAGACCATACAGAAAGCTCTACTACTCGCGACGGCCAGAAGTGTACGAAAATTTTTGGGACATACACCTGCATTCCAAGTAACCTAGGGCTCGATAACATGGAAAGAGTCCCACCAGAGCTCAATCCTTTTGATACCGTAGGTTTCTGGGATGAGTCAATTATCCCCTTAGAGAGAGTGTGAAGCGTATGGCTAAACAACAACCCTATTTTATGTAAAAACTATCATTTGAGGTATCAAGGTGACATGAAGTTAAATAATAAAATAATTAAAAGGTAAAGTTTTCAATCCTAATAGCAACATTAATAATACTGAAAAATAGAATTCAAATCTTCTAAAAATGAAAATACAAAGTTTATTAATTTTACAATATTTACAAACTTAAAATTATACTACCTGAAAATACAAAGAAACAACAATTTAAGCTAATTATTCTACGTTAAAAAATTCTTAATCATTTATGACATTAAGTAATTTTAAGAAAGTTTATTCATGACATTTTGTCACTGTCACTTCACTTTATCTTGCTACTTGGCTAGTGTCTCAGCTACTTTCTTCAAACTTAAATTGAAGAAAATCTCGACAGCAGATATTGTATGTCGGGATTTCTCTTTACATATTACTAAAAGATTTTTAAATTGAAAACTTATTGGGCCATTTCCCTGGTAACACCTCCAAGGCTTCTAAAATTTGCAAGCCAGATGGATGCTGCAGTGAAGACAAAGGGAAGGAATTCTAAAAAGTTGCAATTCACAACCCCCGTCTGCAGCTTGGTAAAGTTTCAACGGAAAATGGAACTAGTTACTCTATAAGAGTAATACTAATATAAAATAAAAATGTATACCATTTTTATTCAGTCGCAATGCGAAGGCAAAACAATCTTATTTTTCACTTAGAACAGGGAGCGCAGTCCAGCACTCTGAATCGACGATTTTCGACTCTTATTCGAGTCATCATCGGAGAGGCGTAGGCCTGCTGCTAATAAAATAATTATATACAGGGTTAGGATAAGTATAGAACCAAGTAAATATATTTGAATCGAAGAAGACGATATTCACAAAACTTTGCATGTGAGTACAATGACACATAACGCGTCCGACGCTATATTTTTGGTACTACTCTACTTCCGGTTTCACAGGAAATGCCCTCAACTTATTTAACTGAAATAGGACACCATGTATATTTTGCAGATTTTAAAAGAACCTTTTTCTTTTCTTCTTCTTTTTGTGTGGACATGACTCTGGCTATTTTTTTCATTCACGGTAAAACTGGATGTCAAAGTGTGCTTTGTATAAGTCAAATTTGACTTTCAAGAACTTGGTCAATTTCTTCATGAATTTATCGTTGTTGTAAAGCGGGTATAACGGATTAATAGGAGAGATAGAATATCGGAATATAATTACTTAATTACTTTTCATTCAAGGAAAATGTTTTTTTTTTAATTTTCACGATAGTTTTAATTATTTCTTGCAAAAAGTATGTTCTCAGATAACTTTGATAGTGTGTAAAATTATTTAGTAAAATCAGCTAAATACTTTCAGCATGTCACATGCCATCTTCAGAGCTTCGTTTTCAGCTCTGTGCATTTAAATGTGAATTTTGTCGTTTTAAAGGGGTTTTCACCCTAATAACAGAGGCTTTAGACCTCTAATTATTTTTAATACGTTGTATATCGACAATTACTCTTCTATGAGACAACATATAAGACGAAGCTCTGAAGAGGCATGTGACATGCCGAAAGTACTTAGCTGATTTTAATAAATAATTTTACACACTATCAAAGTTATTTGAGAACATACATCTGTTGCCAGTTTGACCTATATTAACTATTAGGCTATGCAGCCTTTTTACTAATTTCAAGATTCCGTAAAATATAATTAGTTACTTCCACTTATCCGTCTAGCTATTCTCAAATGATATGACGCATGCACTATTGGGACCGTGCAAGTTCGGAAAAGCGTCACCTGGTTTCATAACTCAGCAACTTTTTTTGCACTTTTAATTGTATTGGCCAATTGCATTAGTCCTGGTTGCTGGATAATGTTGCCTCAAGGCCACAGCCGAAAAAAGTTATAAGAAGAAAAATTAAGACTGAGGTTATGTTATTAAAAGGTAAACAATTGTATGTAGTAAATAAAAGTAATTATTAATGCAGTACTGCAAGCAAAATACAATTAATTAAATTTCATTTTATATTTATAATATTTGCATATCATATCAATATTGTGGAGCAACATATAATTTTTCTTCTTCAATGACAGTAGGTATGAAATATACGTCAATTTGACAATTTCAATTGACAATATGAATTATTTCAGAAAGTTTCAAGATTTTTCCGATATTTGCGCACGATCGTTTCTCGTATCCCCTCCAAGTACTTGCACACCGCGAATATGATTTGTTTAGTTGTCAGTACGACGCTGAAGTAATAGGTGTTGAATTGTAAGTATTCCGTTTCGTAGCGCGCCCGACGGTGTGAGTAAAATTAGCCTAGAATTTTATTTGTTTTATTTTTTATTTAATACAACTGTTTTTTTTTGTAATAAAAAGTAACCTAAGGTGTCTTAGAGGTAGTTATAATAAAGAAATAATTTAGTAAGACACTATTGTATTAGTTATATACACATAGAACCAGTTTCTCATTTGAGGAATAAAAATTCTATAAAATATTTGACGGCCACAGAGTTAAAACAATTTTCTGATAATTTGGCAGATATCGAGGATATAGTGAACTTTGGCGATGAAAAAGAAATTGATGTTAAAGAAATTAATTTACAAAACAACAGCGATTTCCAAAATCCGTATTATATGGAAATACAGGACTCTGATTATTCATTCGGCATTGCCAAAGATAACGAAAATGTTTGGAAGACTACTCCAGTAACAGCAGGTGAAATGAATGCAAACAAATAAAAGTTCGTCCTAGATGCAAAGGATCGGCAAAAAAACCCGACTAAATTCGAAATAGAAAAATGA
Organism: Diabrotica virgifera virgifera; assembly: GCF_917563875.1. Taxonomy (NCBI): domain Eukaryota; kingdom Metazoa; phylum Arthropoda; class Insecta; order Coleoptera; family Chrysomelidae; genus Diabrotica; species Diabrotica virgifera. The sequence continues at coordinate 198,509,759 of NC_065449.1, read as the reverse complement.
TTATTATGTAAAATATTAATTTATTTTTAAAAATGAATAACCATTTTCAATTTCGTTGCAAAACGAAAATACAGCCGAACCATATTCTAGTCCAATCAGAGAGTGCTGCAAGCACCTCTACCGGTTTCGAAACTTATTAGTCTCTCATCAGGAGGCACATATGCTGCTCTCCCTGATCCAACGAAAAAAAAAAAAACCCCAGCGTGCAGTCCCGGATTGCAACGAACGAAATGGCATAGATGCCCTAGCGGCAACTGCTACAAAAAGACTAAGTTTTCACTCTAATGGCATATAAAACAACATAATGCTATTCTACATCCCACCAGAATGAAAACAATGGGAACCTTCTCTGGTTACACCTCCGAGGCTTCTACAATTTGCAAGCCATACGGATGCTGAGACTAAGGAAGATGAGGGAATTCTACAATTTGCAATTCACGTCCCATCTGCTCAGCGCGGTAAAGTTCCAACGAGAATGGTTCCCTTCATACTCCACACAGAGTAAATGTAAATCAAAAATGAATAACCATTTTCAATTTCGTTGCAAAACGAAAATACAGCCGAACCATATTCTAGTCCAATCAGAGAGTGCTGCAAGCACCTCTACCGGTTTCGAAACTTATTAGTCTCTCATCAGGAGGCACATATGCTGCTCTCCCTGATCCAACCAAAAAAAAAACCCAGCGTGCAGTCCCGGATTGCAACGAACGAAATGGCATAGATGCCCTAGCGGCAACTGCTACAAAAAGACTAAGTTTTCACTCTAATGGCATATAAAACAACATAATGCTATTCTACATCCCACCAGAATGAAAACAATGGGAACCTTCTCTGGTTACACCTCCGAGGCTTCTACAATTTGCAAGCCATACGGATGCTGAGACTAAGGAAGATGAGGGAATTGCAAATTGTAGAATTCCCTCATCTTCCTTAGTCTCAGCATCCGTATGGCTTGCAAATTGTAGAAGCCTCGGAGGTGTAACCAGAGAAGGTTCCCATTGTTTTCATTCTGGTGGGATGTAGAATAGCATTATGTTGTTTTATATGCCATTAGAGTGAAAACTTAGTCTTTTTGTAGCAGTTGCCGCTAGGGCATCTATGCCATTTCGTTCTTTGCAATCCGGGACTGCACGCTGGGGTTTTTTTTTTTTTTTTTTGGATGGATCAGGGAGAGCAGCATATGTGCTTCCTGATGAGAGACTAATAAGTTTCGAAACCGGTAGAGGTGCTTGCAGCACTCTCTGATTGGACTAGAATATGGTTCGGCTGTATTTTCGTTTTGCAACGAAATTGAAAATGGTTATTCATTTTTGATTTACATTTACTCTGTATGGAGTATGAAGGGAACCATTCTCGTTGGAACTTTACCGCGCTGAGCAGATGGGACGTGAATTGCAAATTGTAGAATTCCCTCATCTTCCTTAGTCTCAGCATCGTATGGCTTGCAAATTGTAGAAGCCTCGGAGGTGTAACCAGAGAAGATTCCCATTGTTTTCATTCTGGTGGGATGTAGAATAGCATTATGTTGTTTTATATGCCATTAGAGTGAAAACTTAGTCTTTTTGTAGCAGTTGCCGCTAGGGCATCTATGCCATTTCGTTCGTTTCAATCCGGGACTGCACGCTGGGGTTTTTTTTTTTGGTTGGATCAGGGAGAGCAGCATATGTGCCTCCTGATGAGAGACTAATAAGTTTCGAAACCGGTAGAGGTGCTTGCAGCACTCTCTGATTGGACTAGAATATGGTTCGGCTGTATTTTCGTTTTGCAACGAAATTGAAAAGGGTTATTCATTTTTGATTTACATTTACTCTGTGTGGAGTATGAAGGGAACCATTCTCGTTGGAACTTTACCGCGCTGAGCAGATGGGACGTGAATTGCAAATTGTAGAATTCCCTCATCTTCCTTAGTCTCAGCATCCGTATGGCTTGCAAATTGTAGAAGCCTCGGAGGTGTAACCAGAGAAGGTTCCCATTGTTTTCATTCTGGTGGGATGTAGAATAGCATTATGTTGTTTTATATGCCATTAGAGTGAAAACTTAGTCTTTTTAATTTATTTTTGTATTTTTTGAAATAAAAAATTTCTTGTAAGTATCAAATATTTACATTATTTATATCAAGGATAAGTATGTATCTTTTGAATTTAATTTATATGATTTTCTGCTTGCAGTTAGTGTTGTCCAAAATCGGTCTTGGTCTTGTTCTTGCGTTTTCGCAAGACCAAGACCAAGACCGTCTAATTTTAGCAAGACCAAGACCAAGACTTACCGTGCAAGACTTGAGCAAGAACAAGACTTGAGCAAGAACAAGGCTAAGCCTGCGAGACTCTTGCGTCTTGCAGTTAGAACTGAGGGTCGTTTTAGGGAGTATATTAGTTCGACTATATTCTTAGATACTCTATGAGAAACAAAAAATTTGTAACAAAAATTTTAGCGAATCAACATATCCATTTAAAAACCACTTGACTCATTTGACACGTAATCAGAGGTCATTATTACAATGTAAAAATAAAATATTTTGTACATTCCTTCCCAGCAGACGACTTCTCTGAAATTAATTGTCCGGGTTATGAGAATAGTTGCCTTCTAATCATAACATAACATTCTTGTTTTGCGACGCCGATAGTAATATCGAATATCGTATCCAAACTTTTTAAAAGTATGTCACCTTAGCTGATAAAAAATATACCTAATAAGTAATTAATTTTTTTCATTATTAGTTTTCTAAAAATTTAAACACCACAAATATTATCGGTACATATATAGAATAGTAAGACTATTATGCTATTGTTTTTGCTGAATGCGTTATGAGGTCACTCGGTTAAACAAAATTTGCCAAAACAGCGCGTATATTTAAAAGTATGATACCGAGACAAAAGAACAGCTAATGCCGGATACCCTAACAAATACCGAAATATTATTTAATAGCGATATACACTTCTCCAAAAAATTTACGCACTACCTTATAAACGGGTCATTGTTAATGTCTCGAATTTCCTAAACCTGTTGTCCGATTTAAGTGAAATTTTTAATATATTGTCTTATTTTTATAAATATCGCTGTAATAATATTGTTGCTAGAAAAATAAATTATTGTCATTGTACACCGGGTGTAGGTACCAATCAAACTGTGTTTTTTCTCAGTGGAATATCATCACTCTGTGGAATATTCTAGCATTTATAAAATACTGAAATTAAAACGATAGCCTCATATTTTCTTAACATTATGTTTTTTTATTCATTCGCTCTTATTGGATAATAAAATACATAAGTTTATAATAAACTTTAGATAGTTAGAACATAGGCACGGATCACTTAGATCGTGGGTTCAAACCCCACCCGGTGTTAATTGTCTAGATCAGTAATTCTCAATATTTTTGAGTCATGTACCACAAAATACTTTTTATTATTTTTGTTACCACCTAACTGAAATAGCTAGGTAATCTAATTAACTATAATGATTATGGTCCTGATTTTGGCTGTTTTTGCGTTTTGTGTACCACCGCAAATAATGATATGTATCACCAGTGGTACATGCACCACAGATTAAGTACCGCTGGTCTAGATATTTATTAATTTGGCTGGTCTTTACTATGTAGTCCTGTCGCCAGGGGGGGTACAACGGCCTCCTGTATTCAGATGGACTTACCCAAGTTTTTTTTATGTATTTTGACCCGTAGAACACGAATTTTTTGGGTAACAGTTGATCCGGATGTCGATAAGATTGTTATAAACAAAGAAGTTGAGGAATTACATAACAGCGATTTCTCGCAAAACAAAACATGTTTTTGTATTTTTTGGGCCATTCTAACCAAAAAGTGTTCCTACAAATTTTTTCGTAGGATGCACAGTTTTCGAGATAAACACGGTGGAACTTTCAAAAGATCGAAAAATTGCAATTTTTGTACCCGAATAACTTTTGATTAAAAAATAAAATAGCAATTCTGCTTACCGCATTTGAAAGATCAAGTCAAAGTATATCGGTTTTAGTTATTTGCATTGCTAAAAATTTATTATTTTATTGTTAAACAAAAGTATAAACACCTAGTGCTGGAGTGATGTTTTCAATGATTTCTCATTTAAAATCGAACGAGTAGGTAGAGTAGGTACAAGTGCAAGCGAGGCTATTTCTACGTAGCATGCATGTAAACGCATGTATTAGGCACGGGAAACACTATGTGTTTATAGCTTTTTTTAGCAATAAACACATAACTTTTTAGCAATGTATATATTCGAAACCGATAGAATTTGACTTGAACTTTCAAATGCGGTAAGCAGAATTGCTATTTTATTTTTTAATCAAAAGTTATTTGGGTTCAAAAATTGCAATTTTTCGATTTTTTGAAAGTTCAACCGCGTTTATCTCGAAAACTATGCATCCTACGAAAAAACTTGTAGGAACATTTTTTGGTTAGAATGGCCCAAAAAATACAAAAACATGTTTTGTTTTGCGAGAACTCGCTGTTATGTAATTCCTCAACTTCTTTGTTTATAACAATCTTAGCGACATCCGGATCAACTGTTACCCAAAAAATTCGTGTTCTACGGGCCAAAATACATAATAAAAACTTGGGTAAGTCCATCTGAATACAGAAGGCCGTTGTACCCCCCCTGGCGACAGGACTAATGGCTATGATATTCCAGCTTAAAATGTACCTCTGTGTTACGTTGTTCAAAGATATGCAATAGGCTAATAGGCAACTGCGAGACTTGCAAGACTCTTGCTGCAAGACCAAGACCAAGACCGGGAGCGCAATACCAAGACTAGGTGTACTGGCGCAAGACCAAGAACTTTCGTAAGTCTCGTTTTGGTCTTGCATTTGGGCAAGACTACTTGCAGTATTAAGTGCCGCCACACGCCCGCTCTTGTGATTTTTAAAAGCGCGCCCGCCCGAGGTTAATTATTTCTCCCAACTTAATCAAAATATTTTTGATTCAATGACAAAAGATGTCAAGAACTTATTTAGACATCACTTAAAAATGTTTTCCCAATATTTACGTACCTTCATTTAATTCTGAGTTTTCCTGGTCAAATTCTGCACACACTGAATTCCATGCTAAAATTAAAGAATAATTACTTATATTGTATTATGATATAAATCTTACACTTACACTCATGGATAAAATTTATAATCTCCTCATGCTGGGGTGTAAGATTCTTGTGTTTTGGGCTTGAGGTGGCTGACTTTTTGTGAAATACTGGTTTTGGGCCACTACAAATAACAATAAGTTTTAACATTAACTACTAATAAGGTAAATTTAAAGTAGTGCTGTAAACTGATACAGCTGTTCCAACAGATCTTTGCACAAACGTAATAATTGATTTGCAAAAAAGTTAAATCAAAACATTAAGTGAAACGTAGGACGGCATTTACTGGAAATGTAATTATTAGATACTACATATTGAAGTGTTTTATCTTTTTTCACTATTAGTAGAGGATCCGATATAAGGTTGATCTGCACCAATCTGTTTAATGGATCAAAATTATATGTAATTTAGTATGATAACAATTATAAAAAAACAAAGGGTGCCGATCTAATTTTGATTTCACTATAATTATAAATTATAGTTTTATAAATAAAATAAAATTCGACCCGGGCAGATATTATTTCAGATTTTGTGGATCTGTAAATAAAGAAGGTATTTTGTAATTTTTCTCGAAAGTTGATCGTTTTCGAGTTATAAACAATTTAAAACTGAAAAAAGAATGAAAGATGATGATTTTAAAGGCTCAAAATAAAATATTATTTTTGTAATCATCAAGTACCTAAATTCAAGTTCAAACCTTCCTCTATCAGGTCCCGATAAGAATTTTTGCCATGGTTTATTCTAAAATATATTTTTTTAATTGTTAATTAGGAAGGTTCCTTATAGGAAGACGGGCGATCGGGCTGCATTATCAACAAAAAAACAATATTTTAAAATAAAATGAGTCCAAAATACTTATCAAGGGCTGATAAATAAGGTTTGAAGTTAAATTTAGGTAATTCGTTATTTTAAAAATGATATTTTTTACTTATGTTTTTGGGCCTTGAAAATCGTCATTTTTCGTTTTTTTATTCAGTTTTAGATTGTTTATAACCCGAAAACGATCAAATTAAGATAAAATTTACAAAAGACCTTTTTGTTTAAAATGATCCAAAAAATCTGAAATAATTTTTTTTATTAATTAAATATAGTCAGAACAAAATTAGATCGGGTACCCCTTGTTTTTTATAAGTTTTAACATACTAAATTACATAAATATCCAGAAAACTTTATCCATTAAACAGATTAGTGCAGATCGACCTTTTATTGTATCTTAGACTATATTGAGGAGATTGATTGACTCAACATTAAGCAGCTTGAACATCATACCGACTATTACTAATATAAAGATGAATATAGAACAGTAATAAATAAATTAAAAAAAAAAATAAAAAGTTAAACAGTAATCTCGAAAATAAACAAATAAGTTTCCATTCGACAAAACTATAACCATATTAATGTAGTATAATGACAATTTGTAGGTTAATAGTTATTTATGTACCAAGTCAGTAAAGTTACTCTTTATCGAACGAGTCTGATATTATGAGCAGAGCCAGCGTTAGCGAGCGAGGCGAATAACAGACGAGTTCGATAAAAAGTCTTTACTGACGTGGTGCATACAAAATTTTATCGCCAACATAATTTGATTGGAAATCAACTTGAAATTTGAATTCCGATGATTCGCACCTTAAAGTTGACTACGTAAGAGTTTGAGCTAGGTAAGTATTTAAAAATAATATATAATTTATAAAATAAATTGAATAAAAGTTTGTCGTTTATTTAACTTCTTTAAAATCTCATTATAACACTACACATTTTTAATTTGATTATCTTCATTATTTCATAAAACTAATCATCTTTAATTTTAATAATCCCTGAATGAAAAACTGGAAAATGAAGTACTGAAGTACAGTTTGAATAATGCCAAAATATATTTTATCTACAATTTCACTTTCTACAATAATTTGATATTGGTTTTAACACTTACTTGCAATTTACAATTTAAGAACTTTTTAAATTTTAGATGTCATAATAATTTCATGACAGTGCTGACAGATAACTTTTGCAAGATGGCCGCTTTCGATTTTTAATAGATAGTTATCAATATTGAATAATTACTAAATCTGTAAATTTTTAATCTTAATTTTTTTATATGAATATATTTACAAATACTACAGAATTTCACTTTTTGACATAAATTTAATTGATAATAACGCAAATTGTGTACAATATTTTTGATAATTCAAGTAAATAAATTTTAAGTTCTCTCAAATTTTCGCCATTCCATTACTGCCATCGACCACTTACATTCAATCTGGATTAATTTGATTAATCGCGGCAGGTAAAGTAAAATTCTTCTTTCAGTACAATAAAGTGTTACTTTACTGCCGAAAATGTGGGCAAATGAGTACAATAATGAATTACTTTAGTGACAGTTGGCGATAAAAAATATTACTTGTCTCATTAGCTTAAAATAAATAATTACCAGAAGTAATAAAATAAGAGAGCAACAGTTGGTCATTCTAACAATTAGGTATGTTTGGAAATAAAAATTACAATGAAATTTACAAACAAATAATAACAGTTTAAACAAAATGCAAAACTATTTTTAAACAACAAATGCGCCACTGTCACTGAAAATGATCAACATTAAAATTCTTAGTAAATAATGTATCAAATGCTGTCATCTGATACAATCATGTTGTATAGCTTATCCTTGTTTAACTTATTGTGGTTTCTATGGACAATTGGCTTAATTTTGCGATACTAGTTTCTGTGAGTAAAGAAGAGACCTAGTATAAAAAGTATTTCGTGAATAATTTCATGCATGTGCAAAGATCTGTTGGAACAATAATTGTTATGTGTAAATCATTATGATACTCTACAACAATGAAATATCGCTGGATTTTTGCCAAAACAAATAGCTCCACTTTTTAAATTTCTGAGAAATCTATGTTTTAAATTTTAACAATAGACTGACACCTAGCTTGAATGTTGCTTTACTGGAGCGTTGGTGGGAGCACAATGTATATAAACCATAGGTTCAACAATAAAGATACATTGTGTTGCTGTTGCCTAGCTTTGAAGGGACAAGGGCCTAAGCAGGGCCGGCAATAACAGGCCTACAATGGATGCACTGTAGGCATGTGCCCGTGTTTGGGAGGCACAAAAATTTATCTGTTGGTGTTTATCTGTTGGTGTTATAAAAAATACTAATGGTGCTGAGAAAGTCTAAAGGCGCCTATGCTAGTTTTGCAGATGGGTACCTTATACCCTAGCGTGAAGACTGGGCCTAGGGGAAACGATTATTTTCATAAGAGCAATATTATTTCAATAATAGCAATATAACTAAATAGAAAAAGAAGAATAGAACGGCAAAACGGAAAGACATAATTAACTTTAAACCTTTGTGAAGAAAATGCAATATCGTCGGTCTAATAAGCAAATTGCCTAAGTCTATTTTTTGCGAAAATTGTTTTTTGGTGTCATCTAGTAGTAGACAGTAAAAGCTACCGCCTGACAATTCCCACAAGCGCCATTATTATTTTATTTAGCGCCAATTTCGCTAAACGAATTTTGCTGAAGTCCAAACGTTCTCTCTCATTCATAGGAATATTGCCAGTGTTTCTAAAGTTGTTTTGATTGAAAACGTTAGAAACTAAGTAAATAAATATATTTTGATTATTATTATTAATATGGATATAGTATAGTAAGTACAGTAGACTCTCGTAAGTTCGGCCACCTCGGGACCGGACCCTAGGCCGAACTTAAAAGTGGCCGAACTAACCGATGCCTACCTAAAAAATGCCCATTTATTGTTTGTAAGAATCTAGCAAACACAAAACACTTGCACACTATGTAAAATACAACACAGACACTACTCTGACATAATATATTAACACATTATGAAAAGACAGAAGGTTACAAAACGCTACAAAATAATACTCACAGAACTGTAAGTAGGCATAATAAAATTTAAAAATATTACTATACATTGGTGGTTTGGATTCGGAAACACTTAAAAAAATCTGCTATTTTTTTCTTTTTTAATGATTTTTTATGTGCAAAGTTATTTTTTAATAAACATTGCATCGATGGCAGTTGCCTATTTTTGCTGTTCGATATAGGTAGCTGCCAGTTGCAAAGCTGCTTTGCCTTCAGCGTGGCTTATTTTATTTTCTTCATCTTCCTCTTCTATCTAAGCAGCCTCTGCGTCGTTTCCTTCTCATTTTCCTGGCGAATGACACACTCGGCGATTTTGTCGTCGTTCAGAACCTCGTTGTGTAGCTGCTTTTCAAAGATGATCCACTCCAAAACATCTTCTTTAACAATGGGACAACAGCTCGGTAGTTGCTGAAAGTCGTGAGATAGAGCTGCATTGTCATCAGGTTCGTTAACAAGAATGTTGTTTGGCTCATCTGCTGTTGTGTTTGCTTGGTCAATCTTATCTTCTATATTTGGCCAAACTTCCTATTGGGATACTTCCTCTTGAAGCACTCAAGGGCCACTTGGTCCATCGGCTGTTGAAGACTGGGAACAGCAGTTTAATTTATTTTTCATCGTCACACTGAATATCTTCCTGGTGAGTAAGCGCGTTGTCAGGAAGTAGAAGTGCTTTGATGGGCAGTTTTAATTTTGTCAAATGTTTTTTCACTTTGGGAACAAATTCGTAAACGATCTATTGTCTGAACAAATATGTGTTCATCCACGCTTATTTCTGCGATCGATAATACACTGGGAGAGTTTCCACGTTTATGTTCATAAACGCTTTCAGTTTTGGTGCTGTGCCAATAACAAATAGGTGTCATTGTGGATCCACGAATCATTTCAACACAAGGCCGTTATCATTTCTTTGCTGACTTTAAACCCCGCAGCAGATGTTTCTTAAGGGGTGGCAAAGGGTTTTCTGGACAGAAGTTTAAAATGTAACCCAGTTCCGTCGACGTTGTCTATTTGCTCTAGGCTCAAATTTACGTCAATGATGATTTTTTTAAATCTTGCAGAAAAATTGGTGGCCGCTACAGGCAGAGAGCCGACCGGACTAAGCGGAGACCGAACTAACCGAGGCCGAACTTACGGGAGTCTACTGTAGAAAGTTTGTGTAAATATTTTGTTTAACTAATTTTGGTCAATTATATATTGCATGGAATTAGGAAATTTTCTCTTTCTTACTTTTGTTCCAGAGTTTTTTGTCTCTCCTGTAAAATTTTCAATTTGTGACTTAGGCATTTTGCTTATTAGACCAAGGATATGCATTTGTATTAACTTTTAAAGTTCAAAGTTTAACACTTTATATTTACAATTTATAAAAAATGTCAAGGCTTAAAAAATTGTTGCTTTTAATTTTTACATCAAACTCACTTTGTATAGTCATTTTCTTCACTTTCTGGGACTCTTTTATTGAATTCTCTTAAATTGTCTATAGTTTGTGGGATACCTGAAATTGTAAGTGTTGATTTTAAATGGCTTTTAAAGAATTATTTTTCAAAAATTTTATACATACCTCTTCTAGTTGTCTTTGCTACGAATTTACTGGGTCCTTTAACATTATACATTTTTAAAATAAAAATATTTAAAAATGGTTAACCTAAAAAGAATCATAAAAGTCAGAACGTCAGAGGGTTACTCTAAGTATTAGAGAGGGGAATTCATCACGTGATTTTTAAATCACGCTGATATCCGTTCCAATGATTTTACTTCCAACGATTTTCAATGTTTGAATTTGAATACAAATTGTGAGTTTTATGTATTTGGAAAGGATTTGTCTTGTTATTAATTCTTGGAAAATGTAGTAGTTTTGTCTCTTAAGAGTGTTAATAAATTTAATGTTTACTAATTTATAAACATTTTCAATTTCTTTGCAACCTGAAAATGCAGCAGCATTATACTCTATTTAGTCTCTAGTTAAATCGGAGAGTGCAGGACGGTTTCGGGGATTTTTGGGAAGGCACATATCGAGGTACCTGATTGAATTTGAGAGAAGAGGATATGGGACTACTGATGAGGGAAAAATCCCCGAAACCGGTATAGACTCTTCCTTCACTCTTAGATTTAACTATAGTTTATTTTTTAACCAGGAGGAGTAAACTAAAAAGACAGATTCACACCCAAGAAAGTCACTAGAATAATAACCAAATTCATCTTCTTTTTTGGTTGATCTAGTCGGCCCTCAACGGTAATCCATAAATATTATATTAAATTGATATGTCGCTAAAGAGTTCCAAAAACAACTGCTTTTTATGTAAAAGCAGACTAACAATCTAAAAATTAAAGGAATAACACAGAAAACACAAAAATCGTCGATATAACTTAATTAACCTAAGAAATGTCACTAGTGTCAAAATTTGATAAATGTCATTAGTGTCAAAATTTTATAACACTGGAGTAAACTTGCCTGCAGTTGGACCAATTACAAACAAGCAATACAGTGCGGTAAATTTGAATCACTCCTCTTGGTTAAAAAACAAACCATAGAGTATAATGCTGCTGCATTTTCAGGTTGCAAATAAATTGAAAATGTTTATACATTTTTAATTCATTTACTCTTTTGTGGAGTACTTAGGAAACCTCGTTGGAACTTTACCCCGCTGAGCAGATGGGACGAGAATTATTTAAAATTCGCTCATCTTAATGTTCGTCTCGGCACCCGTATTCGCAAAATTAAATTCCAACAGAGGGCGCTCAAAATTTCAAAGATGGACGACAACTCTAGGAAAACAATTCATTTTGTCATTTGAATTCACAAAAAATCATTTACAGGAGTGTTTTGCCAACCAAAGTAACCACTAAGTTTTGCAACTAAGACATCTTATAAGTTAAAGACGACTCAAAATTATGTTTAATCTGTATGCATTCATTAAAATTTGATGCTAACTACTGATTTGTGTTTACCTTTTTTTCATAAAAAAATCTGGCCCCCCGATAATCACACAGCGTTCTAAAAATTATTAATCTATCTTAGGATTTCTAATTTTGTTTTTAATTTAATTAATAGGTGCACTACAGTTTATTTTACACCAACAGATAACAATTTTTAATTAAATAAAAACTGGAAACTTGGAAACTAAGTAGGTGAATTTATTTTATAATAATTGTGTTCTGGAAATTACCGAGTTGGTCGGGATATTTTGCATAACAATGTACATTCTATGTACAGAATATATACTACATTTTATTTATTTATTTAATTTTGCAGTCGCTTAAACATTAAAAAATACTACGTTTAATACAAACGTTAAATTAACAAAATGTGTGATTTGGCATTGGTTAATTTAGGTCATTACGACGTAGAGTATAATAGGAATGAATACTGAGGAACACTGCAATAGTTTTTTTAAGTCGAAATTATTGTTAATTACAACATAAGCTGACCGCAAATATGTACACAAATTAATGGCAAAGTCAATGTTTTCCTTGAGTTGATTCTTTTCAAATTCGCCACCAGGCGTCGCCCACTTTGCAGTTCCTCCCCAATGGCTTAAAATTTTTTGAAAGTCGCGGGGGTAGTAACCAGTGAGTTTCCATCTGTTGTCAATCTCAATCTAGTGGTGTGAGAACGATATTTATTGTCGTTTTCTGTACTACTGGATTGATAGTTTGTTAATGTTTATTGATTGATCGTTTTTGTAACCATGCCCCGCGAACTCTAATAAAAAACATGTAATCGTATTTATTTTCCTTCCATTTTGTCAGAGGCGCTGATGTCGGCATTGTGATTGGTGGAACATGACTTTTTACAAATCCTGCGCTATCTGTGAATCTGTGTTCAGTGTTCGTGTTCGTTCGTTCGTTGTCGTTCAGTTATTTTATATGGTCGGTTATGTGATGTGTTTGTGTCACCATAATAAAAAGCTAATATTCAGTCGTGTTTTTTGATATTTTGTAATCGAGTACCTTTTTAAAGGTAAGTTTTTCTGATTGTAAGATAGAGATTTTCTGATTGTAGGTACTGTTTATCCAACAGTTTTAAAATACACACTTTATTTCGCGTTTTGTTGTTAGGTCTAATGGCTCCGTTCAGCTGTTGTGTGCAGACGGTGGAAAAGTTCAACAAGTAAACATTTATTTAATCCGGATTAAATACTCATATTTCTATGTAAAATGTCACATTATTTTATAAATAAATAAGTAAGAAACAAAAGTTGTTTGTGTTTTACCTTTATTGTCCACTTGAATAAAATATTAAATATTGGAAGTACCGTATGGAGGCTATGTACATGCCCCGGAATCTTAAGGCCCCGTCTCACCATCAAATAATTGACAGTTATTTGATCAAACTTGACAGTCAAACTTGACTAGTGACACCTTAGACAAGGAAAGAGAGAGGACGAGTAATCCTTGACCAAAAGTGAAGCCAAACTGACACCAGAGATTTTGATCATCGACGTATCTTTGGGGTATTGTTATGCATTGAGTATTTAAAATAAAAACATGAAATGTATTTAAAATGAAGAATTTGTGTACGGTAAATGTTTTATTAAGTTGCTCATATGTTTCAATATAAACATATGCTTTTATTACGAATTTTAGATGATGATTTACTTTATTTTTTATGAAATTTTAACCTTCAACGAACACCCACCACTGGCAACCCATTGTTATTTTTGACGTGACCGCCATGTTTCTGGTGACAAACAAACCAAAAACTGGCTTCACTTTTGGAACGTGTGTTTTAAATGAGTGTTACCCGTCCTCTCTTTTTTCCTTGTCTAAGAGTGACACAAACTATACATACTAACTGTCACTTTGTGTCACTAACTGTCAAGTTTGATCAAATAACTGTCAATTATTTGATGGTGAGACGGGGCCTTTATATGAACAAACTGGGGAATTTCCCCCATCACTTTCACTACCGTCAGCTAATAAAGAGAAATGACAGCCTATCTCGCTCACGAAGACTTTAACCAATCATTTATGTTAACGCCATATCTGAATGTCATAAATAAAATAATCAAACGAGGCTTAACTCGGCAATGTCAATTCTGTCAAAAGTAATGACAGTTAGTGGAAAAATTTTTCCATTAGTTTACAGTTTTTATTTTTTATTGTATTACCTTTAACGATTTGTTCTTAGTAATTTCAATTTAAGTTGGTTCCTTATCCTTCGTTTTGATAAAGTGTAGTTTTGTTTTAGTTACGAAACGAAAGAACTTTTGTGTTGTGTTAATAAAAAAACTGAACATGGTTTATTATTGTTGTGTACCGTTGTGTACAAATCATAGAAAAGTTAGAAAAATGCATAGATAGGTAAATAGTAATTAGTTTATAACTGTTTTATCTGAAACAACAAATAAATACACGTACCTATATTTAGAAAAACATTGTCATAACTTTTTTTATATCCCTTTTCCTTACTAAATTTTACAGCAAAAATAACATATTTTTGTAACTTGGGAATTCCGAATAATTTATGAGTATTACTTAGATATTATTTAAATAAAATACTTTAACAAGCTTAGTAAGTTCTGGTATTTTATTTTAATAATATAGGTGAGATTATAAGAAGATATTTTAATTAGTAACGAAAGGGCCCGCAAGAGGCGCTGAACGGATGAAATTAACGCTGTGTCTAGGTACACGCTAACGTGTACGCAAATAAAAAAGTTAGGTACACGCGAATTAAAATTCATCAAGCCAGTGACATCATTATTTAGCGTGCCCAATGACTTTATATTTTGGTACACGCTATTTTGATATGTTTAGTGTTTGTTGTTTGTTTGATAGAAAATATTTTTATTAAGGGAAGTGGAAGGGAAGCAAAACTATTCAGATATTTTAAACTTAAGTGTAATAAAACAATATGTATATATGTATATAAAAGTATATATTCAGGTTAGCAAAATAAATATTAGTTAACATGATATATAAAAAAAATGCTAAAATAATTTTTATACTTTTAACTATTTAATGGGAAATAAGCCACAATATTATTAAAAAATGATTTTTATTAACGTTTCGACGCCCAAATCGGGTGCCGTTGTCAAAATACAAAATACTACTAACATAAACAAAAATGTTGTTGCTTAGTAAAAAAATTCGGTGCCACTTCGGTATGCGGTCTACCGTCTAATATGTGGTCTACGGCAATTTAGCTGATTCGGCATGCGGTCTACGTACAAAAACAAATTAGAGAAACTATTACAAACATTACTATTTTATTATATTACTTAAAAGTTAAATAATCTTTGAAATAAAGTCATTACTACTTAATTAGGAATGCAAAAACAAATTAGGGAAATTATGACAAACTCATTACTATTTCATTATATTACTTAAAAAGTAAATAATCTTTGAAATAAACTCATTACTGCTCAATTAGGAATGCAAAAACAAATTAGGGAAATTATGACGAACTCATTATTGGTCAATTACGTAATGCTTATACTAAAACCTTTAATGACCTATTTTGGTATAAAATGAGCCCCAAAATGAAGATTGGTTTAGTTGCAAACAAAATGTTGCTAAAAGAGTTTTATCAAACTGTCATTTCGAGCGAAGCAGAGGCAGTAGCATTTCTACGAGCGAACGGTTTATTACAAAATGTTGAAGATGCTGAGCCGTGCCACCGATGTGGGGCAGAAATGGAAGAAAAGCGGAAACGAGATCGGGGTGGTGAATATAGACCAGTTCTTCGCTGTCCAAGGAGAGGATGCCAGACCACAAGATCAGTTAGGCATGGCAACCGTTTTTTCCATTTCACCGACTTAAATGGAAAAATTAACTGCAAGTTAACTTTATGTCAAATTTTGGAATTGATGTTCATGTTCATTTTGGAACTCGATTTTGACACAGTAATGAAAGTAACGGGGAGAGGAAGTGAAGCTATAGGGGACTGGTACAGCATGTGTCGAGAAGTCTGTTCCTCTGTGATGTCAGTGAATCGCCGTGGGCAGCTTCGAGGTACGGAAGAAGACCCAATCCAAATTGACGAAGCCAGATTTGCGGGCAGAAGGAAATACAACAGAGGACGAATATTAAATGGAGACCATCCAGCAGAATCAGAAGACAGCGATGCTGAAGCGGAAAATAATCGGAATCATGGACGCCGAATTGACGGTCCGTGGGTCTTCGGATTAAAGAGTAAAGAGGAGGTCCGATATTTTTATGTTGAGCGAAGAGACAGAGCGACCCTAGTTCCCATCATACAAAGGGAAGTTGAAGCTGGGTCAGTAATTCACTCGGACGAATGGCCAGTATACGGCAATTTGCGCCAATTAGGCTACGTGCACTCAACCGTTAACCACCAGGAAAATTATGTCGACCCACAAACAGGAGCACATACGCAAGGGATAGAAAGATCCTGGTTGGCGGGTAAAATTACGATTTTGAAAAAATGAGAGGTGTTCCTGTCAGTACTTTGCAGTCCCATTTGGATTATGTTGCGTGGAAGTTTCTACGAAGGAATGTAGAAGATAAGTTTATCGCTTTTCTGCACGATGTTAGAGATGTATATGTATAAACCATTTAAAATGTTTATGTATTGTCAGTTGACCATACAAATAAGTTTTTCAAAGATTATTTAACTTTTAAGTAATATAATAAATTTGTTTGTAATAGTTTGTAATAAATAAAATAATATATAAATAATAAATAAAAAGTTTGTAATAGTTTCTCTAATTTGTTTTTGTACGTAGACCGCATGCCGAATCAGCTAAACTGCCGTAGATCGCATATCAGACGGTAGACCGCATACCAAACTAGAAACTCTGCCGTATACCGCATACCGAAGTAACACCAAAAATTCTTCTAATAATTTATTTAATTTGACTCATTTATATCGGCAATTCAGATACATATGATACATTTTAAAGTAGAAGACTTTAAAATGATGTTGCCAATATTTATGATTAATAATATTAACAATATGTTAGTAGTATTTTGTATTTTGACAACGGCACCCGATTTGGGCGTCGAAACGTTAATAAAAATCATTTTTTAATAATATTGTGGCTTATTTCCCATTAAATAGTTAAAATTGTAAAAATGCCACAAGAAAATAGCTTCAGAATAATTTTTATACGTAAGTTAATTATACCAGTTTATATTGGTGTTTATTTTTCCTGTGGTGTTTATTTTTATTTATACAGAGAGTTGAACTTGTTACGATTTTAATAGAAAATTGGTTATAACTTTGTAAATACCCTGTATAACATAATAAACCTTTATATTTTGGTGATATGGATGAAAGTTAAGAAGATTTCGAACATAGAATAAAATATAGGGTGTTCCATTTAAAAAACATAAGTTTGGTCTGTCACTATATTATCGAACGCCCTGTAACATTCTAACTCATTTTAGTAATTTTGTAATATGAAGCTTAAAGTTTGCTAAAATTTTTGTTACTAACTTTTATTGCTATCTATTACTCTAGCGGATCTACTGAGTTTTATCACACTAATCAATCGCCCCGTATATTTTATCTTATTACTTCTGCTACCGTTAATCACGCATTTTTGTCTTTTATCTTTTTCATACTGTTTTGTAATGTTGTTAAACTCTTTAAAAGAACTAAATAATTGTCCACACTCCATAGTTAATTAAAAAACACTAAACAAGTAAAAAATAAGGAAACTCTTTATAAATCAATATTAAAGTGTTAAACATAAACGCGATTAGACAAATTCTAACCACACTCTGAGACTCGCGATACTTACAGATACTTAATACCACAGCATACACGCGGCTCAAATTAGCGTGTACCAAAAAGCGCAGTCATAGTACACGCTAAATAATGACGCCACTGACTTAATGACGTTTAAGCGTGTACCTAACTTTTTTTTATTTGCGTACACGTTAGCGTGTACCTAGACACAGCGTGAAATTAATGCTTGTCCATTTAAATTTCCCGCCAAATGGTGATTAGTTAACACTACGGTCGCAAGTGGCGAAAGGAACCAAATTTTTACAGTGAGTTGCCTATCTATCCGGTAATACTATATTATTAATCTATGGGCTATGTACCTAGCATGGAGGCTAGATTATGGCACCCTTCCTATCCAATCAACAACGAGAACGTTTAAAATTTCACACCTATCATGTCGAAGCTACAGACCAGTTATGTGGAGGCCAGATTTGTAGTATCCTTCCATTTAACCAGGTGCTGAGATGGCGCTGAAATACGTGACATGTTTTTTAAAGAGTAAGATCGCATTCTACCAAATCACACAACACTTTTTTCTATGTTTGTAACTACGAAATCATTAAAAAAAATAATACACGTTGTAAAATACCGCACATCTTGAGAAATGCAATGAAATGATCTTTTTATTTCGAATTTGTTTATCACAATGTTCTTGGTGATAAAACCTAAAACAGATTTGAAATACCTATCATAGTTTATCTAAAATAATATTTAAATAATAATATTTTATCTAAAATAATATTATTTGATATAATTATCAAATAATATTTTATTCTTTATTAGACTTCTGAGCGTAGATGTAGTACCTATAGAACTCTTTGCCACTAAAAAATACACAAAAAGAAGAAGTGCTAGGAATACCTAACGATCTAACCAAAAAATTTAATCAGAAAATGAAAGTATGAAAGTTTCTTTAATCTTTAATATACTCTAATTAAATAGATAAATGATTTTATGATGAGTGCTGCGCTAGTTCGAAAAAGTTTACAAATTGTAGACCCACAATATGCTAGTAAAATTGGTAGGTTTTCAATTTTATCTACATCTCCTTACTTAATAAATTCTATTTAATTATAATTCCATTGTAGGTAAAAGAAAAAGCAAATCTGATGTCTTTGCACTAGCTCACCAGAGCCAAAAACTTATAGGTAAAGCACAAAGGAAAGGAAAAACAGGTTCGTATTTTCTTAAAAGGGTAGATAGGAACTAGGGTAAACTTTGGAACTTGTCTCTTTGCCCTTGCTTATCTATAATAATAATAACCTTTTCAGTGCGAATGATGTCATTCACTTCTTAACCTTTTCACTGCTGCTAGAGTTATTTATTTTATTTATTTATTTATTTAACCTCCTTTAAGGAGGGGGGGTATGGTTTGAAATCAACATATCAAGCACATTTTTGTGAATTTTTTTCGAAGCTATGGTACAATGATTTTATTTTTAAATTAAATAAACATATTAAGTACAATTCAAAGAATATTTAGAAAAAAATTCAATCCAAGATATTGAAAAGTAAGCCATTGGTGACAAATTTTGACAGGCAGCTCACAAAAAAATAGATTTTGCGGTGGACATCAGAACTCGTCACTAGATCATACGAAACAAAAAATTCAAAAAGATTTAATTAGCTTATGAGTTTTACGAGGTCACAACGTCGAGTTTTTTTTATTTTTAATGATTTTTGGATTTTTGGCATCGGAAACCAAAAAATTGAAATTTTTGGTAAAAATTTTGTGAAAATCAACAGATTTATTATTGTTGAACAAAAAATAAGCAAAAAAAGAAGAATGTCTCGACGTTGTTACTTCATGAAATGTCTCAAGAAAATATGTACAAAATATCAGGTAGATCGGCTGAGTAGTTTTTTAGTTACAATGTCCACCGCATTTGAAGAAGTAGTTTTGAGAAAAATGCGTTTAAAGTTTTGAAAACTGCATCTTCATCTTCTTATTTGTCTGCCAAATAGTAAAGTGATGCACATTGAAATATGTTTTTTGAATCGAGGGGTAATCTACAAAAGAGAAGGCGAACAGTTGTTTAACATTTCTCACTACACTCAAGCGTGCTGGCGCGAAGTCGCGGCAAAGCGAGTCGAAGGTAGGGGATATTCAACACGCTGTATCTCTGGTAATTTTACTCCGATTATTTTGAAATTTTCAGAGAGTATTCTTGAAAGTATGCACTTCTATTTGAAATAATAAAAAAAATTTAATATTTCAAACCATACCCCCCCCCCCCCCCCCTTAATACACAAAATAATTGTTATTAGGGTCAGTCAGGGTAATTGGAAACAGGGGTGACTGGAAACAGTACACAGTACTCCCTACAGCTAGAAATGAAATATTACAACAATAGAATTACAATTCCATCTTTGCTTATTGTGTGGTATGTTATTAATTTGTTTACATATTAAGTGAATGTCCATTCTGTGCAATTTAAATTTGATTGTTTTTAAACACATAAATCGATTTAGAACAGTGCCAATATTTTACAAATTTTATCTCTCTGTATTAAGTAGGTATACTGATTATATATAATTTATAGCTACTACAAGAATATTTATATTGCCTACAATGTTAATTTGAATGTTATTTACTACAAGAAGTCAGTACAGTAAGTGTTCACAATTACCCCCTTAAATCTTGAGCATGGGGTAAATGAAAACACCTGTTAGGGGTAAATGGAAACAATGTGAGGTAAATGGAAATCAATGTTTTATGTTAAGGTTACAGGTCTTGCCGTTTTTAAAATGTTGAGGAAGTACATACAGAAGAGAGAACCAATGAAATACCCTTTGAATAATTTAAAAATGAGGTGACAGATGTTAAAACAAAATACAGTAACATATAGGGAGGCTGCTGCTTACTACATCATTCCACATTGCGTTATTTACAACTGCATAAAGTGTAGAAACATACCAACTGATAAGATGGAACTAGTGTACCTACTGCATGGTTAGCCAAAATTGAAGACTATATTGTTACGTGTTTAAAAGCCCGAGATTGTTGTTTACTTTTACCCCATTTTTTAGTTTTTTTTTTTCAAATTTCTGGGGTAAATGGAAACTTTGAATATCTTATTTTTTTGTAACATTTTCTTACTAGTTTTTAAGACATTCTATTGTAGACTTATCGTATAATAGCTAAAAACTTTTATTTTATTATAATATAAAACAGTATATTTTTAAATAAATTTCAAATGCTTAGATGTCATGATATTTCAAATAGTGTTTCCAATTACCCTGACTGACCCTACATTAAAAGAGTGCTTACTACTGCTAAAAACTAATTCCTATATTAAGTACTAAACCTAAACAGAATAGAACAAGTAAAAATAAGTAAAAAAACACTACAAATAGTCTATATCACAGTTAATTATCATATGGTTACATTCTTCTAACATCTTATTTATGGGTGAACAATCAGTCTTATTAGTTGAGAACAGTCGTTTGTTATTAATTCTTAAATGTGTTTTTGGAACATGAAATTTAATATTATTTATAAAAAAGCAATCTCTATATTTAATGTGATTTACAACATAGTATATAAAAAGAGCTGAATGAAAATGTCTTCTATTATCCAGTCGCTGAACTTTAAAACAAGTTAGCATAGCATTATAGGAAATCATGTAGGGATAGATACCAAACTTTCTGACATAAAGAAACCTCAAGAATCGTTTTTGAACCTTTTCAATCAGATCAACATTGAATTCGGCTTGTGGTGCCCATATAATAGAGGCATACTCCAAGTGAAATCTTACCAGTGTATTGTATAATGATATTAGAGTTTCAGTTCTTTTAAAAAATTTTGAATTACGAATTATGAAGCCAACAGTTCTGTATGCCTTTCCAGTGATGATCCAATAATGTTCACTAAATCTCAGATTTTGCTGACACATTACTCCAAGATCTTTGCAAGTGTGTGTTCTTTCTTCCAAGTACAGTGTTAGAAATTTTGTATTGGTTCTCCACGTATTGCGTTTTTCGAGTGATAGTAAAAACATGACATTTAGAAGTGTTTAGAAACATTTTGTTGTCATCGAACCATTGACTTACTGAGTTCAGATCACATTGCAGCATCTCACGAGTCCTGTAGAGTTGAAATTTCTCGAAAAATTTTAAAATCATCTGCAAATAGGAGGCTTGTCGAAAACTTCACACAGTGAGGCAAATCGTTAATAAATATAGGGAACAGAAGAGGACCCAAGTTACCTTGTGGTACCCCTGATGTCGACATAAATGGCTTAGATAAACTGTTCAATACTTTGACTTGATTTAACCTATCAGAAAGGTATGACCTCAGAAACATACATGCTTCTGAATGAAAATCAAATTTGCTTAGCTTTTCAATAAGTATAGAGTGATCAATCTTATCAAAAGCTTTGGTGCAGTCGGTAAAAATGACATCCAGCTGAGTTTTATTATTTATGGCCTCTGCTGCAAAACTTGTAAAAACACACAAATTTGACACAGTGGACTTCCCTGGTAAGAAACCATGTTGTTCTGGACAGAACCTATCTCCAAAGTAATTCAAAATATTGTTATAAAGCACGTTCTCGAATATCTTAGCAATTGAATTGATGACAGATATAGGCCTATAGTTCTCAATGTTACCAGCATTACCTGATTTAAATATAGGTGTTATAACTGCATGCTTTAAGCTATCTGGAAATTTACTTTGCTTAAGGGACAAATTAAAAATTAGTGTAAGAGGGACAGAAAGAGCCTCTGCACAACCTTTAAAAATGTATACTGGTTATAAAAGTAGTATGGTCTCTGGTACGGCTGTTTCATGCCTGTGCTGATCAACCCGGTTTTGACTGTTAATTTGTTGGTGTTAGATTCTTGAAATACATATATGAATTTTTAAATGTATTGTGAATTTTGATATAACATGCCTAACTCTCTTCTATGGGCAACATACAATACCCAAACAATATCTGATTCATACTGTTGCCGCAGCGAATGCTGAATAAGGTTACCTGTATTTAGCCAGTTCCCGTTGTAGGGGCCCGAAATTATTTTACGTATATGTCCGGTTCCTGCAGTGAAAAGGTTAAATCACAGCAGGTGCATGACGTCTTTCGACACCATTGGCAGGGGTACATAAATTACTTTAGTATATTATCAGCCTTAAGCGAATGACGTCTTTTGAGTCATTAGCAAGGAAAGGGTTAAATTGATGAAATTCATGAATTGGCTCTCAACTATTATTGTCTGTTTCTAACTTGAAAAAGTAGACAGAGCATTTTGTATAACATCTTAAGCGCCAGACAAAATATTGAAAAAATGCCCCCCGGGCCAAGGCATTTCTTCAATACACAGAGGTCCCTATGGACTTCTATGGCATATGGGGACCTTCCTACATCGGTCCCTATAGGGACGGCCATGGCGCTTAACTTGTTAATTCCAACATAATAGCTGACAAAACAGATGACTATTTACACTCCAATAACAAGACCACACGATGGTGGTCTATTGGGACCAAAAAAATGATATATTTTTATTGAAGATATTCTTCTTTAGCGGCGAATCGATTGAGGGTAAAATTTGATTGAACCGCGCGCATGCGCACACCGACAGTATGGTATTAGTCGTTATACGGGCTCTGATTGGGTGTTGAAATTTTGAAATGATCTGTCAATAATTGTTCAATATGGAGGTTATCGGTAAACAAAAATATTGTATAATATTAGTTTTTATTGATGTGTGGACAGAAATAAAATCGAATTTATAATTATAGTGACTTTTTAAATAGTTTTGAAAAGCCGCAGGTACGTAATTCTAAATGTTTCAGTTGGAAATACCTAATAGTTTCAATACCTATTTATTTGGAAAATGTAAACAAAATAATGTAGTTACCTATTAGTAGGCAATGCTTTAATTTACATAATCTGATTACGAACAAACTTTCTACAAATCTTCATCTCATATATCGTTTTCTTACTCTATATATTTTGTTGTATTTTATTTCGACAAAAATCAAACTAATAATTTTATTAAATTCATATAAATTTATGGTGTAAACGTTTAGTTTGTGTATATTCCCACATGACGTATACGCGAATGTGGTGCAGTTTGAAATGCCGTCAACTTTCGTACGGCGCGGTAGACGTGAAGTGGGTTCAAGCCCCAAGCAAGTTATTATTTTTTTATTTTTTTTTATAGATTTTATGATTGTAAGTATATTATTATATAATTTTTGAAGATATTCTTCTTTTTTGAAAGTGGTAGATAAGAAAGTTAGTTTGATTTTTAAATAAAATAAGTACAAATAACCTTTTAAGTATATTTACTTCGTTTAAATTACCTATTATATAATAGAAGAATATCTTCTTACGTGCGTACAAAGTACACACACATTCTTTTTTGTTTTAATTAGTATTTTTGAAACACAATTTTTATTTGTATTTATAGGATATTTTCTTCCCCTTGGTGGAAATATCTTGCTTGTATTAAATTAAAATAAGTAAATCAAAAATAAGTGATATATTTGACATAATAATTTTGTTAGCTTACTACACTTACAAAAAATTAAATTATTCTTATATCTATTTTACAAAAACTGGTCAAAACAATAATCAAACTCTACTAAAAAACTCGAGTTCAGCAAAATTCTATTACACTGAAAATACAGAAGAAATAATCATGTTTCTTAGTTTTTTTGCTGAATACGCTCCTCAAAGCAGGCTACGATATATGATGCATGCATAACCAATATTTTGCAAAATGTCCAAAAATATAGAATTTTTCTTTTCTTACAGTATTTTTAATGCCTTCTTTTACCAGGTGGTGTATTAGGTTGGTTTTATGTAAGCATTCCAGAGTACTTCATAACAGCTTGTAGAATATGCGAATTTAATCCTGATGGTGCAGCCCTAGATTGCAAATACATTTTACTAGGTCTACTCCTAATTTACTACAAGGAACTACCTAGCAATTTACAGCTCCTAAAGGAAGCTGTAAGATCCTGTATATGAAAAAACTTACATATATGAACGATGGCGGTCTATCAGGTCAAAATAATTTGTTTTTGAAAAACAGAACGATTTTTTTGGTAAAATATAATGTAAAATGTAGGTGTTTATTTTTATGAAAGGTACTGAAAATCCCCACAATATAGATGACTTATTAAAAAAAAACTAACGTTGTACATTGTAGTCTTGGCCTGACAGACCACGGTCGTTGAACGGAATGTTAACAGATAATATGTTTACTGTTGAAAATTCTTTACTTTTTCTGTGTTAGGTCCAGTAGTTATTAAATAATTTTTATACACATCTCTCTATTTAATCAGCCTTAAACGCCCATTCCTGGGCATAGGCCTCCCCTGTTAATCTCCATTGGTCTCTACTCTTGGCGATCTGCATCCAGTCCTTTCCTGCCATTCTCGTTCTCTTAAACTCATCCATCCATGTCATCTGTGGTCTTCTTTTTTTTCTTTTCTGTTCTTACATCATCACTACTTCACTTTGTTGTGACCTATTATCATTTTTAGGTTTAACTCCATCAATAAATTGTGGTTTTTATTGCTTTTTTTTTAATTACACATTTTTTCTTTTAGAAAAAGTCAATCTTCTATCGACAGAAAAGAAACTGACAGTAACAGAAGCAAGAAAATATAATAAATCAAAGGAACAGATCCTTAAAGACAATCTAAAGAAACTAGAATTGATTAAAAGAGCTAGCAAAGTAGAATTGGACGAAAAACTGGTAAAACAGGTAAAATATATGAAAATTATTATCACCATCCAAGGTTTCAGGGTTAAGGTTTAAATAAAGTATGTATGTTTGTTCAACTTCAATGCAATATTTTTACAATTCAATTGAGGTGTGCACCGGAACAATGATTTATGTTACATATTGGCAACATGTAACATAAATCGTTGTTCCGGTGCACGCCTCAATTATTAATTCAGTAATCAATTCATCTTAAATTAGCAATAATGCATTTTGCTACTGACGAAAAGGTAGATATGATCTGCATCTTGGAGGAATGCAATAAAAATATAATATTATCAGCTAAAATTTAAAGAATGGCTTTCTGATAGGCAGCAACTTAGACAAGATACCTTTAAAAATTGAAAGATAAAGATTCAGTGACTATGAAAAACATGAAGGAACAGGAACTAGTCTGACAGAAGAAAACGAAATGAATGTGATGGTAGTTAATGAAAACCCCCCCCCCCCCCACACACACACATATCCATAGAGAGATTTTTTTGATTATGTCCTATTTGGAGATGAAACTACATTCCATTGAAATGGTTCTATTAACACTTTCAGCTCAGGGCCAATATCAGATATTTGTCTCATGCGCCACTTTTATCCAACCATTGGAAGGTTGTTGAAACGTGAACACGGCAGTCGTGTCGGCGGCACCTGATTGAAAACAGTGTGAACACGCGAGTTGTGTCGCCGGACTTGAAAGTGTTAATAGGCACAACTTTCATTACTATTCAGCAAGTAATCCATACCATACACATAGTTAAACAAAATATCTTAAACGATGAGACATGCTTGGATTTTATTACGAATCATGCACCACAGTGAATTATTACACTATAGCAAATTAGTACATGGTGAACTGAATGATCAGTTTAGTGAAAGATGGAACGGAAGTGATGGACCAGTAAGGTGATCACCCAGGTCACTAGATTTCGACAAAATGACTCATTTCTTTTGTTAGATCAGAATTTGTAGGAATTGGTATTTTGTAACTCATCTCAACCTCTACTATCCGAACGTTGAGTAGAAATTTATTTCGACTACACAAGCTCTCTTGAGATCACATTTCGACATTGTAATTGGTCTTGACGCCTGCGCATTGGCATTATTATTATTATTGTTTTGGCATCTATTTGTTAAATTAGCGAATATAGTATGTTTTGGTATTAGATAATTTGGATAATTGTATATTTAATTTTATATACCAATAATTACAGAGCATCAAGATTAATAGAAATCATTAAACATGTTAAGAATTGCTACACTAATTGATTTACTGGTAGAATATGTAGATTTGAAGGTATCTAGGTGTTGTAAACGAAAAAAAAAATGTTCTTAGGGAAAAACTTACTTTTACCGTGCAATAGTATTTTATGTTCAGAGATAAATTCTACTAAGTAATTTAAATGCTCAGCAGATGTGTTTTCTTTGGTGTTGGTGTTCCCAATCAGTGTTCCACTTGCCATTTTTATTCTTGTTGTGTTGAATTTGTCAAAGTTAACCAACACTATTCAAAACAAACCGAAATATCTTCTTTTTTTGATGAATTCTTCGCACAGAACACTCGATTTATTTCACAATGATTTCACATTGCAGTGTGATACTCCTGATCGCGTCAAATAGAAGCTGGCGTTTTCGATTTACACTGCTAAAATGTTAATTACGAAATGCCAAACCTAACACGAAAACGACGCGATAGATATCCAACATTCCGATTTTGGGTAATTACGATTCCACTTGGTCATTTCTATTCGATTTGTTAAAAGTTACAGAATAGGGCTGATTGTGACAACTTTCTTCATATTGTGTCCAAATATCTTTCTTCTGCTCTATTTACAATACTAAGTTTTTTATGCTTCTATAAACATGCAGCTTTCTTAACCCGTTTATGAAGGTATGAATCATACTTTTGTGGTAGCTATTCTACATATCTCTGTACTATTGTTGTTTTGGTTATTCTGATAGCTTTTTTTTATTTCATTATTTGTTCGTTTTATTTTTATTCATTCCTTGTTCTATACGATTTCTTCTTAGCCCTCTATCGTTCACGTTTGGACATAGGCCTCTCCCAACTCCTTCCATCGGTCTCTATCCTGAGCAACATATTTCCGATTTGTTCCGGCTACTCTTTTAATATCATCAACCCACCTCATCTGTAGTCTTCCTCTCGGTCGTTTACTTTGGTAAGGTCTCCGATGTTGTATTGATGCATTCCAACGTTGGTCTTTTTGTCTTAGCAGTGTGGCATACGAAGCTCCATAAGACGTTGGTCTTTTTGTCTTAGCAGTGTGGCATACGAAGCTCCATAAGTTTGGCAACTTTTTTTGTTATGTCCTCCACTTTTGTTTTTGATCTTACCTAGTCGTTCCTCTTTATATCTGACAGTCATTTACAGTCGGAAAAATGAAAGAATACCCATTCTTCTTCTTCAAGTGCCGTGCTCGATTATCGAACGTTGGCTATCAAATTGGCTATAGCAATTTTGTTAACGGCAGCTCGGAAAAGGGATGCAGAGGATCTGTTATACCATTCTCTCAGGTTTTTAAGCCATGACGTTCTTCTTCGACCTGGCCCTCTTCTTCCGTCTACCTTGCCTTGTATTATTAAATGGAGTATATTATATCTCTCTGGGTGTCGCATAACATGGCCAAAATACTCAAGTTTTCGATTTTTAACTGTTCTGACGACTTCCGTGACTTTTCCCATCCGGTGCAAAACAACTTCGTTACAAACTCTATCCACCCAACTTATTCGTAGGATTCTTCAAGAATACCCATGAACGATCATATCAAGCACATATTTTGGATTTGCTACCTTTTTCTACAAATAACAAACGATAGAGATAGATTATTAAGTGTTGTCTACAAAGCCAAACGTTATCCAAGACATACGCATTTACATATGTATTTATAATTGACAGAGTGAGACGGCGATACAATTGTTCAACGTAGTTATATTAATTTAGTAGAAAATTTAAACTCACACTTGACTATTTCTGTACTTCTAATGTCATTCTTAGAAAAACATTCAACATGAGTAGAGATAATGATTGTATAAACTACTATTCGAGTAATCGTGCTGGTCAACTATAATCTGACCGATTCGATTTCTGTCACTTTGACAGTGAAACTGGGTTA
Source organism: Diabrotica virgifera virgifera (assembly GCF_917563875.1). Taxonomy (NCBI): domain Eukaryota; kingdom Metazoa; phylum Arthropoda; class Insecta; order Coleoptera; family Chrysomelidae; genus Diabrotica; species Diabrotica virgifera. The sequence continues at coordinate 198,481,232 of NC_065449.1, read as the reverse complement.
GGTTCGGTAGAGTTTATAAATTTTAATAATCAGTTCACCAAACGTGTACATATTACTCTGACTTTTCAATCATAGTGTATGAAATTAGAGATTAGTATATTTTTACGAATGTACATTTATTTGCAGATGATGTCTGGAAAATGATGCAGCTGACATAAACGACATTTTTTAAATTCCTGTTACTATTTACGTCCACTGGCAACTTTAACATGGAGAAATTCATAATACTATCTTTGCTTACTCATTATTTTTGTATTATTAATCTATATCAAATAATTAATTACGGTAGTAATAGTAACATTTATCACCAATAAATATATAGGTATTATCAGAAAAAGAATAACATCACAAAATTTTTTTGACACATTCTTATGTAGCGAACAATCGTACGGTGGGGTAGTAGTCACATCCGTTTATTTTCAGTATTAACTTAGTTTAGAATTTGTTTTGACTAGAAATTTTTCGCGTCATCATCGATGACGCATGGGTATTCTTTCATTTTTCCGACTGTACCTAACATTGCTCTTTCTGTTGTGGCTAGTTTATTCATATTTTCCTTGGTTAGGGTCCAGGTTTGACATCCATCCATATGCCATGATACGAAGGATGCACTGGTTGAACACTTTGCTCCTCAAGTATTGGGGTATTTTGCGGTTCTTAAGTATCCAAGTCTATACTATTTAATGACATATTTCTATGATATTTCTTAGTGTAATTTGAGGTTTTTTTCTAATTTTATTTCTGTGTTATCTGTTTCTGCGTAGACCCGCGTCTTTGTACTTTTTATTTTATTGCTAGGACTTTTAGCTGATTAATGTCATATTTCTTAGTTTTTCGACAACAAATTCATTTTACGTTGAGTTTCATTTTGCAAGTGCATTGTGGTCTAATTCTATGTCAAATATAGGATAACTTTAACAGGGTTATCGAGTTTTTAAAGCAGAGAACACATCTAAGCGACCGCGATCGCGTTCACGATGACGATCTGGGTTTCTGCAGAAAGCGAACACATCGGAGCGATAGCGACCTGAGATTTCATTAGTGTAAATAATACAGTTGGAAATATTGTTTATAAAATGTGCGATTCACAAGAAGAAGAATCACTGTTTGTTGAAGTATTGTTGGATGAAAAAAGGCAATTCAATCTAATTTGAATTCATGTAACCTTCATTATTCGAAATTAATGCGGATAAAGAAAGAAATTTAATAAAAGGTATGCGTGGGCGTTCTATTTTTCTATTTACAAATGAAAACATTATGCAGTTTATTTTGCAGAAAAAGAAGGTATGTTTGGGTAGGTACATGACAATAACCTGAGATACAAGCAATAAGGAGAATTTCATAAATTGTTTCCAGAACTTCGCAGAGATGTATAGACCGTTTCTATACATATTTTAGAAGGTACCCCGTCAAAATAGCCCCGACAAAATATCCCGCACACAAAATAGCTCCGACAAAATAGCCTGCAGACAAAATAGCCGCGGAATAATAGTCCGCCGACAAAATAGCCCCGACAAAATAGCCCCGCCAAAATAGCCCCGACAAAAAAGCTGCCTTCAGAATTCATCATGAAATAATCCCTTAAAAATACATTTTTTTCGGAAATTGTAATTATCCTCTATTCAGATATTTATCTTAACCACATTAAATAAAAATGGTCTTCTCAGAGAACTCGCCTCCTGTCTTCTCTGCCTCTTGGAAGTTTGAACATTTAATTTAAGCGAAAATCAATGTTTATTTGTGACATTTTTTTTTCTGTTTTCGGTCAACATTTTTTTTCTGTTTTCGGGTAACAGTAAAATGCATTTTAAATTAAATAAATTACATACATTCTTCTTTTTTTGTCAAATAATTTAAATTAAAAAAAAGTTTTTGGACACCTTGTATAAATAATTATGTAATTGTTTATATTAATAAATAAAGAATTAAATAACCAAACTGGAACATGAAGTAAAAACCACTTCTATGTAAAAGGTATATTTACTAAAAATTTTTAGAATCCCAATGGATTCAATAAAATGAGTTCATCAGAACGTTTTCAAACCTATCGGTCCATCATCAGTGATTTGAATACTTGCAAAATAGCCCCAGAACCAAACAATGGTTGTGATTATAAATAAATCTACATTATGTTGAAATAAATTTAAAATGGCTAAACGCCGATGTTCAAGGATTAAACCTCTGGGAACATGGTGAAACTCTACCCGAGGACCCAATCAACCATCTTCGGTCAACGATGACTTAGTAGTAGCGCAGTAGTAGTAACGCGCAGGTCACAAACTTTCGGCTTATACTGTGAAGACATGGTCACACACTTTATTTATTACGAGTTGATGTTTATTTATTTAAACTATTCCACTTCGACACCATTTGTACTGATTTACGCGGTTGACTTTACTATTTTATTATTTATGTGTTTAAGCACTAAGTTTAATTTAAATAAAGGAAGACTTCCTTTATATTATTTTATTTTTACAGCACTTACTTAATTTATTTAATACTTCTAACACATCTAATTTATTTACAATCTCAAATGTACGATTTTACTAACTAAAACGTAATAATTCCAATAACTAATACATTTCAAAATACACGGCGAACAACTCGATTCTAAATACAATAATTATTACGCGTCGATAACTGACTGCCCTGCTAAAATGAATTTCTCATCCTTATATACTTCGGTAGCGCTCGTTCCGAATGCCATGGAAAGGAATCGTATTCTCTGGTAACGCCGAGAAGCTTCGGAAAGAAATAGGCCAGGTTGGGAGCGGCCTATTATAAATAGTGTCACAATATAATCGTCTTAGAGGAAGATCAAAAAGGTATTTGTCGCTACAAGCTGTTCTTAATTTGCCAATTCAATGATCACGTTCGGCGCCCATCTTGAACAAACAGCACATAGCTGGTATGGTTCTTTTCATGAGCATTTTTCAGTGCGTCACAAATGATAGAAAAAAAGGTTAGTCCGTGATAAATACACATTTATGACATTTATTCTAACATGACATTTTAGTTAAATCTGACAGTTGTCACATTTTATTTGCAATTTGGTATAAAAACAAATCAATTGCGTTTATTGCATTTATAAAATGGTATTTTCTTTGATTTGTATAGTCTTATAAATTGTACAGATTAAATTTTTTTATATAGAATAATATAATATATTATTAGCGCCATCTATTGACAACTAGATTAAATGTTATAAATGTCACCGACGAAATGTAATCAGCGACGTGCGTTTTTTTCTGTCACATACAATTTAATGCGTTAGAGAGAAATCGAAAAGCTGTGACGCACTGAAAAATGCTCATGAAAAGAACCATACTACATACTTAAATAGTTCATTTAGCAACGAAATACCACCGCTGACACTCGTGCGTCGTCGGCACCCTTGATGAAACCGTGCCGACACACTGTCGGCTTGGCACTGAACCAGTTAACCAGTCTCCTCTTGATGCCATCTAAACTTTTAATTTTACAATTTTTAACTGTTAACAATTATTCTCAATGTATAACTATTTTTTTTAGATTATTAATCGAGCTGTATCTAGAAGACCAATTAAGAAAATCAAACCCAAACAACAAAAGAAAACGGCATTTACAGAAGAAGATTTCAAGAAGTTTGAAGAGGAATATTTTGATGAATAATGGCACTCTCAGACAGTGCGTGGGGATATATTCAACTTACATTAGGTTCAGCAATGTTGCTCTGTATGTTTTTTCAGTTAATTATATGGCCAATACTACCAGTTGATCACAATCCTCTGGACGAGTATATACCTACGACAGTAATACTTTCAATTTGTGGGATTTTCGGTTTACTTTTTATTGGTTCTTTATCAATATTTACACTTATAGTAATGCACAAATCTGTTACAAAATAAACTAAAAATATCTTAATAAGGTCCTCTTCCTATACCAGCTCCCCACCATGGCCTAAAAAATAATTCAATAGATTAGACATATTAATTTTATAATACATTTTAAGTACAATATATTTTTTATTTATCAAATATAATAGTTTTCTTAACATTACTGAATAACTTCACTTAAGGTACTAGTACACTTTAAAAAACCAAAAATAAGCATATATTCAAGTATTTTTCTCAGAACTTTTATTAAAAATGAACGTAAATCTTTTTACATATTAATATCTAACTCTTAGAGAATACAAAAAATATATCTTTTTTCATTTATGAACGTACATACACTATTATTGTACAGGGCGCCAAAGTCGAGGCCTCAAAAAAAAGTAGTTCCAATGGCGGACAGTTAATCTCAGGATTGGGATCTCTGAAATAAAAAAATCGTACGGCATTTGAAAAGGGAAGGTTTCTTACGTGACAATTTACCACCGTTAGTGAAAAATTCCGCAAAAAAAAGATACGGAAAATTGAAAAATTTTTGTGAAAAAATCGCCCGTTTTCTTCAGTTTTTCATGGTTAAAAAATATTCATTTTTTATTTTTTGGTCAAATTGTGGTAAATTGTCACGTAAGAAACCCACCTTTTTCAAATGCAGTACGATTTTTTTGTTTCAGATATCCCAATCCTGAGATTAACTGTCCGCCATCATTTTTCGAGGCCTCGACTTTTGCGCCCTCTACAAAATTAGTGTACGTGCATAAATGAAAAAAGATATATTTTTTGTATTCTCTAAGAGTTAGATATTAATATGTAAAAAGTGTTATGTTCATTTTTAATAAAGGTTCCGAGAAAAAAATTCTTAAAAAAATAATTATTTTTGGTCTTCTAAAGTGTACTAGTACCTTAAGAACCATCCCATAGATGCCGTAAATCCGATGGATGCTAGGCTAGGCTATCTTGAGAAACAAATTGAGGCTACTCTGCACCTCATCAAAAAGCTTTAACTCTATTTAAAAAATAATAGAAAGAAGAAAATGTAACGCGCCAATACATCTTACAGCCAATCTGAACATCATTTAAAGTACAAAAATGTTTAGATTGGAAGTAAATGAAGGAAAGGAAGAAAAATAAAGAAAAAATAAATTTTAATTTTAAAATAACAGCCAGCAAGCTTTCATCAGTGTTCCTTTGTAGTTAAACGAAGAAAGGGTATGAAAATCCATATCTTAGTTACAAAACTTTTTGTAACAAGTTTTGACAAAGGTGTCGATGCCAAATCCCAAAATTGGGTAAAGAAAATCAAACGGAGGAAATAAAAAGAAAAGTATGACTCTTTTATGTGCTAAAGTAAAGGATAAAATATACTCCTCTTTCTTAAAATGAGGGTGTTAAATCATTCTGTATTATCTATTCCCACATACAACTCTCAAACATAGATTGCCAATGACAGCATAGAAAAGACATCAAAAACACAACGATTTATAGACAGATAAATGCTGAATTACCAACTGACAAGTGTATGAATTAGTAAAGAAATACAAGTTAAATTGAAAAAAAAAAAAAATAAAAATACACAAAATAATGTATTAAGTAAAGGAAGAAATTTTAACATCAGATAATATCGACAAAAAATGCTATTACACAGAACTACTACTAAAAACACACAGAACTACTCTCTAAAAAGAACTACACAGAAAAGTAAGAATTAAGATGAAGGAGTCTGAAGAAAAATGGTTAACGGGTCAATGCATTGAAATAGAACAATATGCAAAAAATAAAAGAACAGAATTAGAACAAGCAATTTGGAAATCGAGGAACAGGAGAGAAGTAGACTCCGATGGATACCCGCTGAATTAATCAAATGCATTGATGAAACCCCGCACATACTTCTAAATTTATTCAAGATAATTGAGGACGTTAGAAGTAAAAGGGCTTAAGTGCACTTTTTTTTTAAATTTTACTCTAAGTACAGATTCGCATATTTAAATGGTATTAGAACTTGGTGGTAAAACGATTTAAGCATATTTCGCCCTACAGTCGCCATTTATTGCCATTACATTTTGTTAGATTTTCTAACATAAAGCTAATTATCATTTCTACTTATATAAGAATCTTAATAAAATTCGTCGAATCATTGATAATTTCAAACGAACACATCTGCCCTTTGTAGCTTCCAAAATTAACCAATTCCGAGAAAACATTTGCTTGTCCCGTGGCCTCCCATTTCAGTCGGCGATACAAGGACCCGTGCACTACGAAAACATTCTAGGTTAAGATATATCCGGTTCCCAGGGTTTGGATCGAAATTAAGAACAATTCTTTCAACTTGACAATATGTGAAGCTGTCTTGCTGTCGGATTTATGTATCCTTAAACCAATAAAGGCCTTTGTCGTTACTGGACTAAATTAAACCTTCTGTTTATTTCTGAACGTAAATTAGACACGCATAGGACATTGATGAATGAGTTCCACTTCTTTTTGGGGACCCAAAGGAAAAAGGAATCCTTATGCCTAAGTCGTTTTTAGTCTCTCGTCTCTCAATCACTTATTCGTCAACTACCGAGCTAATCGGTCGCGTCTCTCGCTCAACTCTGAAAGTATTCACGTCTCGTATTTTCCTATCGCATTACACGGTTTTTCACGCGAATCTTCTCTCACTTGTTACTAATCACATGTTTCACTCTTAAATCGCGGTTCACTTTACTGTCAATTGCACATAGCAAATTTATGTATGTTTTTTTGTTGTAGTAAAAACAATAATAATTATTTTGTACGATACTTGTAAATATTAGTGTTTGTGTTAAATAAACTAATTATCTCACACGTATTTTAATCATTTCAACACCGATTTACACCTTGCTTCGACTCGACAAAGAATATCAGAGTCTAATTATATCAACCACTATAGAAGCTGGTTCCCCTCTTGTGTGAAGGACAGGAGATATTCACCAGGTCCTTTTACCACAGGTGAAGCGTCCTACACATAATTTGGTACCCCTGGTGGGACGATTCAAAGAATCGTCTGCATACCCAGAAGCAAGGCTCGCGGTGTTGAAATTGAATCGAATCGTTATCGGCTGTTCCGGTGATCCTATTACCTCTACTTGGACCGTTGCTGTCCCGCTGACCGCCTCTACCTTGGACCGTTGCTGTCCCGCTGATCGACTCCACCTTGGACCGTTGTTGTCCCGCTGATCGCCACCACTTTGGACCATTGCTGTCCCGCTGACCGTCTCCACCTTGGACCGTTGCTGTCCCGCGGATCGACTCCACCTTGGACCGTTGCTGTCCCGCTGACCGTCTCCACCTTGGACCGTTGCTGTCCCGCTGATCGACTCCACCTTGGACCATTGCTGTCCCGCTGACCGTCTCCACCTTGGACCGTTGCTGTCCCGCTGACCGCCTCTACCTTGGACCGTTGCTGTCCCGCTGATCGACTCCACCTTGGACCATTGCTGTCCCGCTGAACGTTTCCACCTTGGACCGTTGCTGTCCTGCTGATCGCCTCCAGCTTGGACCGTCGCTGTCCCGCTGACCGCCTCCACCTTGGACCGTTGCTGTCCCGCTGATCGCCTCCACCTTGGACCATTGCTGTCCCGCTGAACGTTTCCACCTTGGACCGTTGCTGTCCTGCTGATCGCCTCCAGCTTGGACCGTCGCTGTCCCGCTGACCGCCTCCACCTTGGACCGTTGCTGTCCCGCTGATCGCCTCCACCTTGGACCGTCGCTGTCCCACTGACTGCCTCCACCTTGGACCGTTGCTGTCCCGCTGATCGCCTCCACCTTGGACCGTTGCTGTCCCGTTGACCGCCTCCACCTAGGACCGTTGCTGTTCCGCTGATCGACCCCACCTTGCACCGTTGCTCTCACGCTGATTGCCATCCAACTTGGACCGTCGCTGTCCCGCTGACCGCCTCCACCTTGGACCGTTTGCTGTCCCGCTGACCGCCTTCAACTTGGACCGTTGCTGTCCCGCTGATCGCCTCCACCTCGGCCTGGTTCTGCTCCCGCTGCCCGCCGCCACGCTGACACAGTCCCATTCTTCAAGAACAACGCTTTCTTGACGCATACTAAGGTAACATCGCAATAATAAAAAAAACTTTATGAACTTTTATTTTATTTCCTTAAATATTACTCCACATATTATCTTTCACTCAATAAGTTTGTGTACGCATGTGCTTTAAAGGACAATTTATTTGTTTACTCTTTATTTTTTATATATATCTGCTCATCTCTTTTTTAAATATTTTGCATAATTTTTATTTCTTTTTACACTACATACTCACTTTACTCACTCTATTTTCAACCACGATCTCTCTTTGTGTAATACCGTTAAAATCACAATATTTACAGATTGTCACTGGACAATCAATATTTTAATTTTTTTTAAATTTTGGTATATTTTAATTATGGACGCACTGAAGAGGGAGATTGGTACATGCAAATCATCACTTGAACGAAATTTGAATTGGATAAGCAATTTTCTCGATAGTCAAACTGAAACATTTGAACTAAGTCATAGAAGAATTCACTTAATTAATGCATTTAATAATTATAATGATATTTGTAATAAGATAGACACTCACAAAAATGCTGATTTGCACACAGAAAATAGAGAAGAAGTTGAAAATAAATACTTCTCTGCTATGTCTCGAATTGACGGTAAATTGGCGCAATTTTCGAAAGTTAATTCTTCTTCTTCGGTACCTTCTCAGTATCAACACGGTAATCATGCTAACTCCAACGTACGCTTACCACCTGTTTCTGTTCCTATATATCATGGCGAGCCCAGTAAATGGGTCTCATTTTACCAATTGTTTTCCTCAATTATAAAGGATAATCACACACTCACCAAAGCTCAAAAGCTAATTTATTTGAAATCTTCCCTCCGCGGAGAACCCTTAAATTTAATTGATTCGCTTGACGTAACTAACGAAAACTTTGATCTCGCTATTGACATACTCGAAAAGAAGTACGACAACAGTCTTGCTATTATCAATTCTCACATCAATCTTATCATAGATTTCCCTACACTCACAAGGAGCAACTATCGGTCACTAAGTGATTTTACAAACGATTTAAAAAGAAATATTGACTCCTTAAAGGCTCTACAAGCTCCCGTCGAATCGTGGGATTATCTCTTAATTAATTTAATAACAAGAAAGCTCGATTTTGCCACCAAACGATATTATGGGGAAAGAAGAGATAGAAATTACACTCCCACAATTGTCGAACTTTTTGAGATCCTCAATGAACGCTGCAACATTCTCGCAGACCTCACAAATATCCCAGAATCAAAAAGGGACAAATCACACGCTAAATCTAACTCCACTTCTCTTCTCTCAAATACATCTCCACCTCTCTCCTCTAGTAATCATATCAAATGCAATTACTGTAATAATTCAGCGCACAAAATATATTCCTGTAGGCAATTCGCTGCCCTCTCTCACTCAGAAAAATATAATTTTTTAAAATCGCGAGACATGTGCTCTAACTGTCTTGGTACAAAACACACTCATGCTCAGTGTACTTCTCGCGGTTGTTTTATTTGTTCTAAAAACCATCACACCCTTCTGCACCAAAACTCGTATGCAGAAAACATTAAACGTACTCGTTCTTCTCACGCTTCTCACCACGAAGATAATCGCAATGCAAGCACACATGTAAATTCTGCTAGATTTACACCCTATGCAGAAACCGCTCAACAGAATAGTAACAGAAATACACGTTATAATGCTTCTCGTTTTAATAATGATGCAAATTCGCAAGCACAAGTTGCTGATGCTCGCAGTCTCTCACCCCGCACCACAAATGCCATAAATTCCACTAACTCACTCCACGCAAATATTGCTCAGCCATCTTATTTTAATGACTCTCAAGAAGATGAATGTAACCCTAACGTAGCTCTAACCGTTACAAATAAACCTTTTACACACTCTTCGACTCTTTTACCCACCGCTCAAGTAATTTTAATTGACAAATCTGGAAATGCCATATTTGCTAAGGCAATCCTTGACTCTGGTAGTCAAAATTCTTTTATAACGGAAAATCTCGCTAATAAAATTAATCCCGAAATTTCTGGCAATGAACTAAAAGTTTGTGGCATTGCCCAAAGTTCTCACACTTCGAAATCAATGGCAAAAATCATGCTTTACACACCTGGTTTCGAACGTAATGTCAATTTAAACTGTGCAATAATTCCAAAGATTTCTTGCCAGCTACCGCAATTAGATATCAACCCTGATTTTCTTAAAATTCCAAAAGATCTCAGCCTGGCTGATAAATATTTTTATATGGAATCAAATATTGAAATTCTGATAGGAGCAGATGCTTACTACGAAATCCTCTTACCGGGTATCGTAAAATTAGGAAAAAATCTACCCACACTCTTCAATACAATATTTGGATGGGTAATCGCCGGTAATATTCCAAACGCAGCCCATTCTAAACAACAAAACATTTCTTTATTTTCTCACTCTACAAATGTGTATTTTGACAAAATCAATTTAACCCATAAAACACCATCCGAGAATTTGAATATTGACGAATCATTTCCTATCCCAAGAAAACGTCTAAAATCTCATTTTAAAAGGCATTAACAAAAATGAAAATATTTCTTCCCTTTTTAGGAAACACAGTTCAATAACCGACCTTACCCTCAAAATATTACCGCTAGCATTGTATAACTAGACAATGCCTCTATCTACTCAAGTACCCAAGTCACCCGCACTTTCACTTGTTGACAATAAATTTGAAAAATAAAAACACCACAACAGTTCACTCAGGGCAAAACGCCTATAATTTATGACACATTTACAGTTACCCGCGACAACTGATTTGTAAATTTAGGTCAAAACCCTTTTGTACAAAATAGTATATACACTAAGAAAAATGAAAAAAAAAACAAGTTTTGTTTATTATTGTAAAGAATTATCTCTTGATTTTTCGCAATTTATTTGTAAATATAATTTTTAAATAACTCACAACTGAAGATAAAGTTTCCCATAATCTCTTCTTCTCTCAAGCAAATTTACTAAAAACCGCACTCTCTCTCTCCCTCTCTCGCTCTCTCTCTCTCTTTCGATCTCTCTCTCCCAATCGCTATCTCTCTCCATCGCTCTCTCTTTCTCTATCTTGCTCTTAACATTTATTTTTCCTCCTCTGGCGCGGGGGGCAATTTATGTTAGATTTTCTAACATAAAGCTAATTATCATTTCTACTTATATAAGAATCTTAATAAAATTCGTCGAATCATTGATAATTTCAAACGAACACATCTGCCCTTTGTAGCTTCCAAAATTAACCAATTCCGAGAAAACATTTGCTTGTCCCGTGGCCTCCCATTTCAGTCGGCGATACAAGGACCCGTGCACTACGAAAACATTCTAGGTTAAGATATATCCGGTTCCCAGGGTTTGGATCGAAATTAAGAACAATTCTTTCAACTTGACAATGTGTGAAGCTGTCTTGCTGTCGGATTTATGTATCCTTAAACCAATAAAGGCCTTTGTCGTTACTGGACTAAATTAAACCTTCTGTTTATTTCTGAACGTAAATTAGACACGCATAGGACATTGATGAATGAGTTCCACTTCTTTTTGGGGACCCAAAGGAAAAAGGAATCCTTATGCCTAAGTCGTTTTTAGTCTCTCGTCTCTCAATCACTTATTCGTCAACTACCGAGCTAATCGGTCGCGTCTCTCGCTCAACTCTGAAAGTATTCACGTCTCGTATTTTCCTATCGCATTACACGGTTTTTCACGCGAATCTTCTCTCACTTGTTACTAATCACATGTTTCACTCTTAAATCGCGGTTCACTTTACTGTCAATTGCACATAGCAAATTTATGTATGTTTTTTTGTTGTAGTAAAAACAATAATAATTATTTTGTACGATACTTGTAAATATTAGTGTTTGTGTTAAATAAACTAATTATCTCACACGTATTTTAATCATTTCAACACCGATTTACACCTTGCTTCGACTCGACAAAGAATATCAGAGTCTAATTATATCAACCACTATAGAAGCTGGTTCCCCTCTTGTGTGAAGGACAGGAGATATTCACCAGGTCCTTTTACCACAGGTGAAGCGTCCTACACACATTTAGTTCACTGAAAACAATTGCAGTTTGCTTTGGTAGTAAAAAGGTTTAACCGTGCGCTTGAACCGTTTTACCACAAAACTATTTTTAGTATTCTGTAAAAACAGATAGTAATAAACGGGTTTAAGTGCGCTTGAACCATTTTACCACAAAACTATTTTTATTATTATGTAACGTGTAAACACATGTTAATACAGGATTAATTTCAAGTAAATAAATATTAGATTTGTGACCAATTTTGAAGACTAATTAAGTATTATGCAACGTGCCAGTTGTAGTTACACTGTGGATAACAGCTGGGACAAAAATGATTAGTAATATGTAGTTAACATCTGCACTTGAACCGTTTTACCAGTAACATTTATCAACACCACGTACCGATTCAACGTACATTTTTTTAATAATTGAAAAAAAGGAATGATATAGTAAGAGTAATAATATACCCTTATATTTTTATCATTTTATAGTACACTGTACACTAGATATATTTTAGTTTAATGAATCCTAGAATTTATAAAACTTAAACAACTTTGAAGCTGATTATCTCAAATCTATCAAAACTGCACTTAAACCCTTTTACGTCTGGCCCCCTCAATTTACATAACAGGAGAGAAGTAGTTGGTAGTTTAATAAAGGTGGACAATAATAATCTCTCAAAATTGTTATTGTCCACCTTTATTAAACTACCAAAGGCAGTACACGCCACAGGATATTTACAATACAGAACATTTACGCTTAAAATCACCCTGAAAAAATTACATGGAAAACTACAAAGAACTGGGAAAGGATACAGATGATACCCCTTCATATTCAGGAAAGGAATGAGAACGAGATAAGCTCTTTTCGCTTTTAATGTGGTGACGCAAAGATATGTAGATACGAATCATTGATTTTCAGAAAGCATTTTTGATAAAGTAGGACGTCAGAAACTTGTAGAACTGCAAAGAAAAAATAATGGAGACATACATATTATAATTAATAAATAGAAACTTTTTAATTCCTGGGTTTTTCGGTCTTATAAATAAAACACTTTGTTATGGCTTAAACGTTTCGGCTAGTTGCCATTTTCAATAAGCACTTTAATTAATAATAATAAACATTACATAATTATAGCACTAAAATTTACATTGCACTTGTTGGCTTGGCGTTTTGTTGTGGAATGCGAGCTTGACTCTTGAAAACACATGGTAGAATTCAAATTGCCGTCCGTTAAGGACCGTATTTAAAATTTTTTGCCAATGGTACATTTATAAAAATAAAATCAATTTATTAAAATTAGTGGATTTTCCGAACAAATGTCGAGCATGTTTGCAAAATATATCAATGTTGGGCATAAAGCGTCTAAAACATCGGGGCAATGTTTTTCAAAATTTAAACCCATTGTTACTAAGGATCAGCAGTCAGATGTTGTTTATAAAGTAAATTGTAAAGACTGCAATTCGACATACATTGGGCAAACATATCAATATATACATAGAAGGGTTGTTGCACACAAACATAGTGTACAAACCAACAAGGTAAACACTACAGTATTAGCCAAACATTCCATAGAAAATAACCATGCTTTTGATTTTGAAAATGTACAGATTTTAGAAAAAGAACAAAACTATAACAAAAGATGTATATTGGAGATGATTCATATAAAGAAAGATCAACGTTGTATAAACAACAAAACTGACACCAAGGATCTCTCCAATATATATCATAATTTAATAAATTGATTTTATTTTTATAAGTGTACCATTGGCAAAATTTTTTAAATACGGTCCTTAACGGACGGCAATTTGAAATTCTACCATGTGTTTTCAAGAGTCAAGCTCGCATTCCACAACAAAACGCCAAGCCAACAAGTGCAATGTAAATTTTAGTGCTCTATTTTGTAATGTTTATTATTATTAATTAAAGTGCTTATTGAAAATGGCAACTAGCCGAAACGTTTAAGCCATAACAAAGTGTTTTATTTTTAAGACCGAAAAACCCAGGAATTAAAAAGTTTCTATTTAAAAATTCACGGCCAGGAAATAACAAAATTATAATTAATATGTATTGGAAGCGAAGAACGACCGTCAAAATTAACAATTATGAAACAGAAAACATAGACATCAAAAGAAACGTTCGACAGGGATATGTGTGTTGTCTCCAATGTTATTCAACCTTTATAGCGAATCTATCGAAGGAAGAGTATGATATAGCAATAAATGGAAAATCTTGAACAACATAAAATTTGCAGATGACACTGTTATTTTTGAGAAAAGTCTAGATGCACTTCAATATTTAGTAAATATACATAAAGATGACAGATGTAACTAAATAGTTATATTAGAGACTATGGAATTACAAACCACAACTTAGTCAGATGACATAAAACAACATGAAATACAGAGATGAAGCCTTTGTTCTAGATATGGAAGTTCTTGGTTGATTAAATGGATAGACAATTCAAATTGTTTCAGAATAGATTCAATGCTAAAACTTTAAATAACTTACATCTGTCTATATTGCATTGATCTCTCAGACGTCACAAAAGCTCTCCCCCTTGTTCCTCTAGATATTCTCGTTGATGCTAATACTTCTCTGCTAATTTTGTTGTATCCTGTAGGCCCCGTTGGTTGTGCTCCACAAGTTTCCAGAGCAACGAAGTCGTCCACGTGTAAGGAAGGTGGTCTAGACGTGTTTGGGGGTCGAGATCGGAAGAGGTCCGGTCGCTGTGGTACGCTCCTTGCAAAACCCCTTGCTCTCATAGGTGTGACTAAAAATTAAATATTTAAATTTGGTATATTAATCCGATTCACTAAGAAGATATAGTAATTTTTAAGTATAACAGTTAATTTTTTATAAAAAAAAATAGTTAAAAAATAAAGTGTTACTTCCTTCGAAGTATGCAAGAAATTTTTTTAATGAAAATTTCTATAGGCTATACTATTTTAGATAATATACTATTTTAGATGGCGGAAAAATATCAACTTAGCGTCAGCATGAGATAAGTTAATGTAATATAAGTTTGACATTTGGCGCAAATCGGTGATAATTTAATAATAAAACCGATTTGCCTATTTATTATTTGACTTCTTTCAATTTTTATAAATTATTAAGTTGTCAGCATTGGTTCCTATTGGTGTAATAAAGAACCCTATTGAATTTCGATCAATAGCACCATTGGCGTGCATAGGGGTAATATGACCAGTATGCGCGCCAATGGAGAATATAAAATTCTTAATTGTATATCAAACAATGCGCAATAACTACCTCTTAAAACCTACCTAATTTCAATTGCATATCTCAACTGGTTTTAGAGCAATAAATAAATCGTCAATTTGTAAGAAACATTTCAACATCCCGTATCTCGGAAACGAAGCATTTGCGAACATATGTTTATAAAGCAAACTGTCATTATTTTTTCATGCAGAATTACCCCTTAAAGTTTGCCTCCTTATTTAGAAACACCCTGTATTGATGAAGAACATGGCTATAGTATTTTTACTACAAAAGCAAGATTACGTAGGTCAAAATTTCTGACGTAAAAGCACTGTAAAAACATTAGAATGTGACTTTTCATCATGGCCACGTTTATGTCATTACTTGTCAGATATTTTTCTTTGTTTTTGTTTACTATAAAAATTTATCTAATTATTTATTCTAATTAATGATGTCAATCGGATTTCATCAATTACCGAAATATATTAATCATATGCCAAAATATTTGTTAATGTTAACGAAAATAATGATATTCCATAACATCAACTCTAGAATTTAAATTTGTGTAGCACAGCTAAAATACTACACCAACACGGAACTTCTTGATCTTGAATAAGCGTCCACATGGTATAATATTTTAATAAGAAAAACGTAATGGCGATTACATTGAGAATTTTAGAATTATATCAATTAAATAAATAAAAACATTTATTATTATCAATAATATAAATTTTCTAAAACAATTATTTAAGTTCAATATTCCAAAAAATAATAATTTTAGTTAAATATTTTAGACATTCGTACGCTACTCATACATTCAAACACAAATGACAGTTCAGTGTTGCTGGTTGCGGTCAGCCTGGTCAATGAAACACATGCTGTGAGCTGTGAAATAATCTATTTTAATGATTATACCTATTACACTATGATAATATTCTAATTAATATATTTCGGAAAGTAATGAAAAGCAATTGACATCATTAATTAAAATAAATAATTATAGATATGTATTATTTTTATAGTAAACAAAAACAAAAAAAAAAACAAAAAAATATCTCTGACAAGTAATGACATAAACGTGGCCATGATGAAAAGTCACATTCTAATGTTTTGACAGTGCTCATACGTCAAAAATGTTGACCTACGTAATCTTGCTTTTGTAGTAAAAATACTATAGTTGTTAAAGTACCTAACTTTTTTATTATTCAACATAAGCGAATTAATCAAAAAAAAAACAGAATGTAAAGAAAACCTGAGGCTACAGTTGGGTTTTAGCTTCAGTATTTTATAAATGCTAGAATATTCCACAGAGTGTGGTGAACTTTCAGAAAAAAATCAGTTTGATTGGTACACCCGGTATACAGTGACAATTTACCTGTCTAGCAACAATTTTATTACAGCGATATTGTTAAAGAATAAGGTTATAACATGTTAAAAAATCACTTAAATCGAACAACAGGTTTAGGAAATTCGAGACATCAAAAATGACCCATTTTTAAGGTGGTGCGTTAATTTCTTGGAGTAGTGCAGTTAGTTTATATTATGTAATCATTATTATTCTATGAAAGGTGATAGATTCAATTCTCGGATCACATTCTGGGTCTTAAGAGATCCCGGTAGTAATTATGAGGACCGGATCTTACGGGAAATTTTAAAGATCTGTGTTCCGCATTCAGAACAATAAGACACTTATATTATATACCTTCATAGCACTTTTAAATATTAAATTATAAAAGATATATTTGATTTTTAGAGAACGTTTTGATATTACAAATATTAAAAATACACTTACTAAACGGTTTCTTCATTTTCATGCCTTCATCTTCCATTCGTTTTTTGTCATCGATATTTTCAATTCTCGATATTCGACACAACTTTTCGATTTCCTTGACAATGTTAAAATCTGATCTTAAATTCTGTCGACAGACCTCTATTAAATCACAGGATACCTAAAAAAGAAATAACAAAATTGAAAGCAGTTGACTTGTTTTTGACGTGAACATTTCTTATCGCTCGGTATGATGATGTTGCGCAGGCCCAAAATCCTCTTTAGCGTCATTCGAAAAATCGAGACGCGTGCAGTAACCTTGCGGTATACAGTAATATACATAATAATAATTATACATGCATACAGTCGGAAAAATAAAATAATACCCATGAACGATCATATTAATCACATATTATTAAGATAATTAATAATCTATCTCTCTCGTCTGTTATTTATAGAAACAAAACAGCAAATACAAAATATGTGATTGTGTGTGATTGATATGATCGTTCATGGGTATTCTTTCATTTTTCCGACTGTATACACTTATTATAATTTAATATACAGTAGACTCCCTCTATAGCGAGAACTGAAATGGCGCACTAATTACCTCGCTATAAGCGAATCTCGTTATATCAGACTACAATAATATTGAAATTTTTTGATGCCTCTTACGTAGTTTATTAGGTATCGATGGTCGACCTGAACAGTGAACAATGAGACTTCGCCATCGAAAATTGTAAATTTCCTACAATATTCAATATCGGTCGATAGATAAACAGGAAGCAGTTTATTACAGGCGGTGGAGTTTAATACAGATATCAGAATATCGATAATAACACAGATGTTGGACATTTCTATATACAAGCAGTTGGGGTATTTATTTATAGCCATTACTGCGCTAAAAATAGGTAAAGAAACATATTCTTCGATTTCATTTTTCCTCGTTATAACCAAATATGCCTCGTTATAGAGGTGTTATAGTTCAATAGGAATTTCATGGGACATTTAGTGTACCTCGTTATAAGCGAAACCTCGTAATATCCGTATTCGTTATAGAGAGAGTCCAATGTAATATATTTTTTTATAACAACTTTAGAACGACTGGACTGATTTTATAGGAATCATGTACGAACTACAGAAGAAATTCACGAATCAATGATATCTTCGGTATTACTAAAAAAATTACAACCATACGCCGAAGAAATAGTTGGTGACTACCAGTGTGTTTCAGGAGTGTAAGATCGACTATCGATCAAATTTAGACAAATGCTTGAATATTCGTCAAATCGAATATTTCAACGTGAAATAACCAAAAAATGAAGGATTTTTCGGGAAAAACTCATTAAAACTTTTTTAAAGAGTTTAAAAAAGCTTTATTTTAACTTTTGATAAAAGTTTCTAAAATCAAAACTAAGCGAGTTACGCTCAAAATAAAGCTGGCCCCCTCTTTTGGTAAAAAAAAATCGTGAATATCTCCCTCTATTTAGGACCTATAAATGAAATTAATCGTTACCGCTTTACCATTTACTTTCTATATGTATCGTTTATACGATCTGTAAGTTTGACCAATTCAAAGTGTTTATTTTTGAAAAAAATTAGTTTTATTACTTTTTTTTTAATTTTGGAAAAATTCCCTTTTTTCGAAATAACTTAAAAAGTATTAGTGATACAAAACATCTCAAATACAGTGGAACCTGCTTAATTCGAACTTCCATAATTCGAAATCTTCTTTAATTCGAATTTTTATTCTGGTCCCTAGCATTTCCTATATAAGTAATGGTAAAAAGTCGTGAATAATTCGAATTATATTTTGGATAATTCGAACTTTTCTACTATCTTTTCTGAATATCTTAGAATCTTTTGTCATTACTGAGAAGCTAGATTCTAAAAAGCAGCTAAAAATTTCGGATCTCTTTGGAAAAAAATAAAGTCTGTCTTTTTGATAACTGGCAAATGTTTTAATTGGTATTTTTGGCCGAATTTTGTGGGCCCATTTTTTTAGGTTGACAAAACTCGGGCAAGACTAGTTACAAAAACATCTCCAAGCGATAAAAATGATCAACTACTGTTTTTTTGCTGATCAACTACTGATATTTATCATTTGCAGATGTTTTTGTAGGCAATCCTTGTTTTTGTAGATTTATTTTTTAATTAGAATTTTTGGATAATTCGAATTTTTTTAACGGTCCCCTGAGATTCGAATTATCCAAGTTTCACTGTATATACAATAGAAAGCTATCTAGCCGCTGTGGTCATTACATGCAAAATTTTCTTATGTTTTAGGCGCTTCAGCATTGTTGGGGTGTACTACACCCCACCTATCGGATGCCGGGTTAAGCGGATAATTACTTAAAGTTTCTCTAAAGTTTGTCTTTAGGCGCGGTATTTTTTGAGCAATCCTTCCATTGTGATATTCTTTTGTGTATGAATATGTTAAAATAAAAATAATGTAGTTTTTGCTTTTATAAATATTTTAGTTTTATTCTGTTTTTCTGTAAGACAAACATTAGTTAAGATATGGCTGTTCAAATTTTGCATACACTCGTGATTAGTGACTCGTTCAAGCCCTTTCAAAAATAAGCACTTTGAACCGGTGAAACTTACAGATCATATTAAAAATAGGTACATAAGTAAAGTAAATTGTTTGTAGAGTGGTAACGATTAAGTCGCGTAAGTCGCTTTGTTTTGGTGCTAGAAACTTTTATAAAAAAATAAAAATAAAGCCTTATTTTATTACACGCTTTTTTTACGCTTTAAAAAAGTTTTAACGAGTTTTCCCAAAAATTACTTTATTTTTTGGTAATTTCACGTTGAAATAGATTTGGAATTTGATGAATAAGAACGTATTTTTCATGAACTACAACTTTGCTTTTGCTGGTTCTATAGACTTCACGAATATGTACATATTTTTTTTGTTTTTCTATAATATGCTACATTTTTGCTAAGAATATTTTTTCGATAATATACTTAATTTTTGAGATATTTGCGGAAAACCGCCGGAAAACGTGTTTTTCTTTTGTTGAAAAATAAACATTTTCAAGCGCAAATAACTCGAAAAGTATTGACTTTGTTAAAAAACCCTATAAACAGGCCCGATTCTATAAATGGGCACGCTGGGCACGTGCCCAGGGGCGCACGAGCCTGGGGGCGCCAAGAGGGCGCAAGAAAAAAAATAATAAAAAAAATAAAAATTTTAATAATAGTTTAAAATAAACAAATATTTTCTGGAGATCGCGGCAAATTGTAAACAAAAACTACGAATAGCGATTTAATCATTGGGAGGGTATCAGCGTAAAATACACCACCACAACCCGACCTCAACGCCGCGCCCGCGCCGGTCCTAGACGACGGAACAAAGCGGAAGCGCGCCGCTCTACATGTGTCTATTTTTAGCCCGCCCGCCTCCCCCCACCGTCCTCACCACAACATCCCTTTTGTCTCTTGACTCCACAGTCAGGTATTAGACACTGGACAGTCTATTGTGGCGTGGTCTTTCCACGGTTGCGCTGTTTGTTTACGTGCATCGTGCATCAGTTCTTTCAGTCGAGCGCTTCGCTGCTTCTTTTTTGATGTGATTGGTGACTAGTGAGTGTAGTAGGCTACTATGAGTGAGAAAAAGAAACCTAGTGGCGCTGAATTCCGTAAACGTGCAAATCAGAGAATAGCGCAAGAGGCGATCTTCCTAAAAAAGGTTCCTAGAATAAGTAATTTCTTTAACGTTGTATCTGATGTTCATACGAGTCAACATAATTCTAATGACAAAAATGTTGACACTCAAAAAAGCTTGCCTCAAAATGAAGCTTCTGCCTCATCATGTTCAGATAACATAAATCCAGCTTCAAATGATCAGAATTTTTGTTCAGCTTCTGAACTATCCTTACCATCCACCACATCTCGTACACATCATTCGCCTAGTAGGCCTAAGCAGGTTACCGTAGAACCACTAAACCCATATTCTAGAAATAGTTTTGATTTTACACTAGATGATCCGGCCACTTGGGACACAAAAAACGATGAACAAGTTCTTCAAATAATCAATTCAAATGTCAAGCAAGATTTGCAAGCAGATTTTTCAAAGTCAGAACGGTACTATAAAAATGATGTTAAAAAAAACCGTAAGCTTTCAGTAAATTTGTTTTCAGGCGAAATCCCGAACGGAGAACGTTTTAGAAGAGATTGGCTTTTGTATTCAAAATCCACTGGTTGTGTATTTTGCATTCCATGTCTTCTCTTTCAACCAGAAAATAAAAGAACTTCTTTTTGTGAAGGTTTCTGTGACTGGAAACATTCATTAACTTTAGCCAAGTCACACGAACAATCAAATGACCACAGGATTAATGTCCTTAAATTAATTTCAAGAAAAAAGTCTCTTTCCGTAGAGTCCTTGGTCTCTTCACAGCATCAACAAGAGGTGAAGTATTGGAGAGACGTTCTAACTAGAATAGTGACAGTTGTAAAATTTTTGGCATCTAGAGGACTTCCGTTTCGAGGTGACAATCAAGAATTAGGTTCAACTTCCAATGGCCTTTATTTAGGATGCCTTGAGCTAATTAGTGAGTTTGATCCATTCTTAGCACAACATTTCACTAAATACGGCAATAAGGGTAAAGGAAATGTATCATACTTGTCATCAGACGTATGCAATGAATTTATTACCGTCATGAGCAACGAGGTGCTTCGTACAATAATTGATGAGATTAATCAAGCACGATATTTTGCCCTGGTTGTTGATTCGACACCTGATGCGTCACATAGTGACCAGCTGGCGGTAGTTTTACGGTATGTGTCCCTAAAAGATGCTTGTGCCACAGAGCGGCTTGTAAAACTCTTGCCACGTATATCGCACAAGTCTGAAGGTCTTGAAGAGGCAATCCTTTTGTCTCTTCAAGATCTGAAACTGGACATTCGAAATTGTCGTGGCCAAAGTTATGACAATGCATCAAACATGTCGGGCCCTTACAGTGGATTACAGTCAAGGATTAAACGAATAAACCACCTTGCAGATTATGTTCCGTGCGTCGCACATTCCCTTAATCTTGTAGGCAGCTATGCGGCCGAAAAGGCTTGTGTGGAGGTTGTAATCTTTTTCAACTTTGTTCAAAACCTCTTCAATTTTTTTTCAGCATCTACGCATAGATGGAATGTCCTAAAAGCATTAATAGGGAAGAGCAATGATGGAAAACCACAAAAAGAAAAGAAAACTCTGATGTTAAAATCCATGAGTGACACTAGGTGGTCAGCCAGGTCCGACGCACTACTTGCTTTGGTTACCAGCCATAAAGAAATCAAAGCTGCCCTTGAAGATTTGATTAAGGATAAAACACAAACACCAGACACACGGCTGACAGCAGAAGGGTTTGTTAAAACCTTGGAGAATTTCCAAACAGTTCTTTTAATTGTAATTTGGAATGATATCTTGCAAAGAGTGGACAAAGTTAGCAAAACGTTGCAAACAGAAGAATTAGACCTACTTGGTGCTACAAAAGAGCTTGAGTCTTTATCGTTGTTCTTAAACGAGAAAAGTGAAAAATTTGATGACTTTGAAGCTGAAGCTTTGAAAATGGCTAATTTAAGTACCCCTTCTTATGACAGAGCAAGAAAACGTACCATGTTTTTTGATGAACAAAGGGATGAACAGTTTGAGAAAATGGATCCTAGAACAAGATATAGAACTGGAGTTTTCAAACCCATTTTCGACCATCTAGTAGTGCAGCTCAGTAGCCGGAAAAATAGTTACGAAAATCTAAGTAAAAGATTTGAAATATTCAGTCAACTTCACGAGAAGAAGTATGAAGATCTAGTGGAACAAGCTAAAAAGGTTGCTCAGTACTACTCCAATGACATTTGCGAAAATGACTTCGTACAAGAGTGTCATCACTTTCAAATGTACATGAAGGCTGAGAAACTGAAGAGAATAAGAGACTGCTACTCATACATCAAAGAAAATAGTTTAACAAGCACATTTCCGAATTTGGAAGTAGCCATTAGGGTGTATTTGACTCTGCCAGTTACAAACTGTTCGGCAGAGAGGAGTTTTTCGGCCTTGAAGAAAATCAAGTCAGAAAATAGAAGTACAATTGCAGATGAAAAGCTAAACAGCTTGATGTTACTGTGCACTCAAAGTGACATAACCTTGAAACTTGACTGTGATAAACTGATTTCCACATTTTCAAACTTGAAAATGCGGAAGAAACCAATGTAAATAGAAACCGATGAACTGATGAACTTACAACAAAGATAATATAACATGAAAGTGTGATGTTATTATTAATATTGAACTAGTATATCAAGATGTAATGTTATAAAGGCAGAGTACAGTGTATATAGTAGAATAATAATTACAATTATAATAATAAGGGTGGGAGGGTGGTCCGTGATACCGTAGTAACAAAACCTATTGATTATTATGCTAATCTGTTATTGTTTAAGCGTCAATAACGGTTTTGTTTTGTTTTACGGTTGCCGGTTGCCAGTCCGGGACACGGCGGGTCCATAGGTGGTGGATAATGGAATATTCTCTATTTGTAAAGAGAATAGGGGTTAGATCCCCCCCGAACCAAAACTGGCAAATAAGAAAAAAAGTACAAGAAAAAGCGGAAATCTATTTCGAAATATGGCGCTAGTGGCCGGGTTGTGTTGGCGTATATTTGGTGGTTGGGAGGGGGGGGGGGCGCTTGTCAAAATGGTGCCCATAGCGCCAAAGACCCTAAAAACGGGCCTGCCTATAAAACGAAAGTTGCTGCGAATTTGCCATTTTATCCATTTCTGTACTTATTTAAACGAACATTTTTTCACCCCCGAGAAGGGGTGACTGTCACCCCCCAAGTAAAAGTAATCAACGGCACAAGTTCAACTTTAAAGAGGGGGTAAGTAGAACCTAAATCCGAATTTTCAAGCAATTCGGAGTTGACCCTGAACATTACACGGTACCGCCGGATTTCACGTTCATTTACTGGGTTAGAAGGTCTGTAGGACGGCCTAGATAAAGGTGGAAAGATGCAGTCAAAGGTGGAAAGATCTGAAGTAAATGGGAGTGAGACAATGGGAAATAGTGGCACAAGACCGACAAACATGAAAGGCAATAGTAAACGCGGCAAAGACTCACGAATAGTTGTAACGCCATATTTGATTTTTGAATTTTGATTTTTAAAATATTTGTATAAAATAAATTAAATAAAATCGAAACGAATCAAATCGAGTCCGATCGAATCAATGGAATTGAATCAAAACGAGTCGGATCGAATCGAATCATTCGAATCGGATCCAAAGAGTCCTCTCTGCACTCCTTAGTGCCTCCCTCTTTTTATTTTTATATCCACGGCCACGGCACCGTCACTAGAGCCATAACTTTTAAACGTCAAAGCAAACATAGAGGTTATAAGAATAAAACATTTTTGAATAAAGGTGAAATCGGGGTTACCGATAAAGAACTAAAATTGTTGCCTAAAAATAATGGAACTGGTCTGCGAAGTGCAAAAATATGACTGGGGCAAGCGAGGTCAAGAAAGTAAGGTAGCACAATTAATTAGATCAGCAAATGAACACTTTCAAATTGAAGAATCATCACCATATGCAGAATTATGGATGGGGACCCATGTAAATGGACCTTCTCTAGTAAAAGAAACGGGCCAGCTTCTATCCAAATACATAAGTGAACATCCCAGTGTTTTAGGAGAAAAGGTAGCAGCAAAATTTAATAAGCAGTTACCATTTTTATTCAAAGTTTTGTCAATTAACAATGCTCTGTCTATACAAGCACATCCTACAAAAGAATTTGCAGAAGCATTACATCGAAAGTATCCTGACATTTATAAAGATCCAAATCATAAGCCTGAAATGGCTATAGCTCTCACTCCGTTTGAAGCTTTGTGTGGATTTAGGCCTCCGCAAGAGGTGAGGCACTTTATCGAACAACTACCTGAATTGGAAAATATCACAAAGTCAAAGAATGAGATGGATGATAAGAAGTTTCTTGAAAAATCATTTAGGTAAGGTACAAAAAATAAAGTAAGGTATGTATTACGAGCCCTAACAACTGTTTGGACAAACGAAAATTTATTGAAAATGTTGTTCTTCACAACCGTTATTGATATAAGAACGAGATCAACAATGCATTAAAGTCTATCATTAATAATAAAATATTGAAATGGCGTGGTTTCTCTATAAACTTTGAATTGCAGTGTTGGCAGAAAAAATTGCATAATATCATGGCAACTAAATGTTCAGAATTATCTAGTTACCATGTATAAAATAAATAATTTTGACATTAACTCATTGAGTCATAAGTTTCTTGACTGTTACTTGCAACAATCCCCTAAACCACATTCAAATAGCAAATTCCCAACTATAAACAAATGCACGTGTTACTATTCGCCCGCTCATTCGTCAAGAGGCTATTAAATCTAATTTATTGCCCTAAACGAGGCGGATTCTCATTTTACAGGTCCAAATTGGTCAGTCTGTAAATTCAAATTGTAGGTAGCCTGTTGGTTTTTAAGATACACTTCAGGACGACCCTGTTTAGCTTCCTGCACATTTGTTTACAGTTGGGAATCTGTAAAATGAATGGACTTTAGTAACAAGTTCTGATAAATTATTTATTCAAAGATGGCCAGAGGAAATGCTACACATACTAAATTTCATCAAGTGACAATAAACATTGTCAGTGTAAAAAAATACAAGAAATTGCTAAAGAATTAGATCTATTGACAACATACTTAAGCATTATCCTGAGAGTGGAAGTATCCAAACTAAAGGCAAAAGTTCCAGTAGGCCTGGAATTGTGTCTGATATGGATGGACAACTACTAGTGAAAATTTGCAGACTGGGCCGTGGCAACACTTTAAGGCAGTGATTCCCAACTGGTGGGTCGTGACCCACTACTGGGTCGTGGCGTGGCTCTTACAGTAGCTGAGTAACGTATTATGGTAGCCATCATGAGTGAGGGATGGGTCGCAAATATGAAAACACATCAGAAGGTGGGTCGCCAGACATAAAAGGTTGGAAACCACTGCTTTAAGGGAACGCTGTGGGAAATGGATACAGAAATCAGGACTCAGTTTTTATAAGGCTGAATCGTAATATTTTATTGAATACATAATTTTTTCATTATTCATAATGTTATACTCGAAATAAAAACCTTTGCTATCAGAGAAGCAAAAAATCAATCACTTCAATTGGACAAAAATGATTGAAGATTTCATGGACTGTTAATAACTGGTCCAGAGTCATATTCAGTGAAAAAAATCAAAATTTGATGTTTACACAATTAATGTAGCAAAGTATCAAGAAATTTAAAAAATAGTCTTGTACCAAGTGCTCGTGATCTCTACCTAGCATGGCATACAGCTAAAAAACTAGTAAATGGTTTGGAGATAACAATAAGTCCTCTCATGGCCTTCGAACAGATCAGACCTTAATGTTATTGAGACATTGTGGTAAGATATGAAACAGAAATTGCGTAATGATCCCCAAAGAACCCTCGCCAACACTTCAATATTTTATTATTAATGATAGACTTTAATGTATTGTTGATCTCATTCTTTTTTAGATACCAGAAGTTATTAATTTAAAATTAATAGAAATTTTTATTTTACCAAATACTTGGTTTATGAACATGTACAAGTTTTTTGGCAATACAGTGGAACCCCGATAAGTCGGCCCCCGATAACCCGGAACTCCGGCTAACCCGGACCGATTTTTATCAGACAAAAATTTCAACAATAAAGATGTATTGCTGTTACAAAATCTCGTGAACCTAATTCATTCATTTGGTGACGTTAATATACGAACGAAACTAAGGTGGCCCCCGATAACCCGGAACTCCGGCTAACCCGGACCGATTTTTATCAGACAAAAATTTCAACAATAAAGATGTATTGCAGTTACAAAATCTTGTGAACCTAATTCATTCATTTGGTGACGTCAATATACGAACGAAACGATTGAATCCGACATTACTGAAAATATCAGGGTGCAGATGGGACCCTGTCGCGCAATTCGCAGCAAATAAAATAGTCGTATGTTTTTTGCTTCATTTTATTTCGGTTATACATACGCATTTTCAAGGTTCACGAGGTTTTGTACCAACTCTATGTAATATAATATTTGAGAGATAATGGGTACTTGTGTAATTTGAACTACATATACCATTACAAAGACCATTAATATTCTTTTTTTAACAATGGTCTTAGTCATCACTGTTATTAAATAACATAACATCAGAGACGGTATTGTGTGTAGTAAAGTCGTATTGTTCGCTTCCAATCGTTCGTAAATCTATTCAGATTTTGTGTGCGTATTTTTGTCTATAAGGGCAACAAAACGTAAAAATGTTGTAGTGACAATGGAAAAGAAACTAGAAGCATTAAGTAGAATTGATAAAGGTGAATCTTGCAGCATTATATGGTGTCGGTACATCTACAGTATCGGATTGGAAGAAAAATAGAACTAAAATCGAAGATTTTTTTTTTCAAAATTTTAACAAAAGACAGTTTGGACAATCGGTGCAAAGCTAATAAAGCTAAGAATGAGACTCTTGACGACGCTTTGTATGTGTCGTTTTGTGTGGAATGCGAACGTGGTTTACCAGTGTCTGTGTGACAATTATAACGGAGTTTATCTGTAAGCATACCATATTTTATTAATTTTTACCATTTTCTCCGGCTAACCCGGATTTTCGATAACCCGGATAGGCCGCGGTCCCGATTAATCCGAGTTAACGGGGTTCCACTGTACTAATAAATTTGTGAAAGCAAATTATATTCTAAATAAAAATTAAAAAGCATAATATTGAATTAAAGTTATTTTTTTATTTATTTATTGCTAATTGACAATCTACTTCAGTTACGTAATAAGAAAATATGATGTACTTATGTTCTGAATTAAAGTGGCATATTGTATTAAGTCACTATTACAGGACTTTACCCATTGTTCTTCTTATTATAGTCGATTCGCTACTCTGAGACACAACTGTCTACATTACAATCACAATAAAAAAGCACCATATAGAAATAAACAAACCAAAACACATTGAATGTTCGAGGAGCACTACCAAATCATGATTTGGGAGTGCTCCTCAGAGTTGTGTCTCAGATTAGCGAGTCAACTATAACTACTATTTTACTTATTTCAGGTCAATATTAACATGTGATAAACAATTAATCTCATCTACTATAAAATCATTACAAACCAAATTTAAGGAGCTAAGCTCATGTGATCAAACGAAGTATCATGTATCACTGTTTGATCGCCTTAATTGTCAATTTCCCAATGATAATGGAGTGCTGATGGTCTATTTCTTAAATTACATAAAGCTAAAACCATCTGAAGCCATTTTTTTAGCAGCCAATGAGCCACATGCATACATTTATGGTGACTGTATTGAAGTCATGGCTTCCTCAGATAATGTAGTGAGAGCTGGATTGACACCAAAGTTTGTTGATGTCGAAACTCTACTGAGCATGTTGGAATACAAGGGAGGTAAGAACAGGCAATTATTGAGTTTGTTACATTTTTCTTGTGTTTAGTGTTATGTTTATAATTAACTTTTTATATTGTCATCAGAAACTATTAATTATAGGAAAAAATAAGAAGAAGACTCATAAGGGTTGTCTTCTTCTTCTTAAGGTGCCGAGCCCGCTTGTCGATCAATAATTCTCTTATTTACAGCCGCACAAAAAAGTTCAGTGCTAATTTTCCCAAACCATTGGCGTAGCTTTTTAAGCCAAGAAATTGTACGGCGGCCTACACTTCTTTTTCCCATTATTTTACCTTGCATGACAAGGTGAAGTATGTCATATTTTTCTGGGTGACGCATTATGTGACCAAAGTATTGCAATTTGTGCCTTTTAACCGTGTTCACTACTTCGCAACTTTTATTCAAACGTTGCAAAACCCTTTCGTTTGTGACTCTTTCTACCCAACTTATCTTCAGAATACGGCGGTAGACCCACATCTCAAATGCTTCTAGGTTTCTTAAAAGCGATTCTGTCAGGGTACATGTTTCAACCCCGTAAAGTAGTACTGGGAATATATAACATCGAACCATTCTTATGCGAAGTTCCAAATTTAGATCATGACTGCACAGGATTTTCTTAAATTTCATAAAACTTGTTTTTGCTTTGGCAATTTTACTTTTTATTTCTGTACTAGAGTTCCAGCTTTCATTAATATGAGTACCCAGATATACAAGATTACTTACTCATTCAATTGAATCATTACCGATTGTTATGTTATAGTTATTATTATTTACAGCTGCCTGTTTACTAATGACCATAAACTTTTGTTTTTATTGCGTTGAGTTTGAGTCCATATATCGGGCAGAACGCCACCATTCGGTTCAATAACGCTTGCAGATGTTCAATTGATCCTGTCACTAACAAGGTGTCATCAACGGTTGTATTTGGGTATAATCCTCCAACATTCAAAAAGGTTTAGCTCATGATATTCATTTTTGGATGTAGGCCAGTCAATTGTCAAGCAACCTGTCATTAATTTTACGAAAAAAGTTTTTCTTTTTCATTTTTACGAATAAAGCTCTGCGTGGTCTAAAATAAAACCTAAGTTGCAACCATCAATTTATCAATTATTGTTATCAATATTTTACAAGGTTTATCAAAAATACATGAAATTTTGCTCAAGAGTAAAATATCTTTTATATTTCACAATATCGAAATTGTTATTATGAAAAGTTGTTTTAAATTAAAAAAATGGAAATTTTTCACAAGTACTGATACCCAACATCATTTTTATTTATTACAAATATGATAACTCTTCAGTTATGATAAAAATAATAAGCAAATTTTCACAGAACAAAATACATTAAAAATCTAATGAACTTAAAGAGTAATATATTAGGTCAATTATTGACCCTTTTTTCTATCGGAACGGAAGAGTTATCGTATTTGTAATATTGAGCGAAATTCATATTTTTTACATACCTCATATCTTGATATTTGATGGCTACTTCTTAGGGTTTTCAATAAATATGCAGGGCTTTTTTTATGAAGAATAAACTTTTTCATAGAATTTATAATAAGAGTTATCATATTTGTAATAATATGGGCATAGGTAATTTGAGAAAAAATTATAATTTTTTTTCACTTAGAAGAGTGTAATTGCAATACAGTTTTTATTTCCAAACAACTTTTGTTAATAACAATTTTCGATGTTGTGAAATATAAAGGTACTTTGAGCAAAATTCATATTTTTTACATACAGTCGGAAAAATGAAAGAATACGCATGAACGATCACATCAATCACTTATTTTGTATTTGCTGTCTTTTTCTATAACAAACATTTGTTATTTATAGAAAAAGGAAGGAAATACAAAATAAGTGATTGATGTGATCGTTCATGGGTATTATTTCATTTTTCCGACTGTATCTAGTATAAAATTAATAAAATGTGATGTATGGTGGTTGCATTTTAGGTTTTTGATTTTATACCATGCAGAGAATTTTAAGAAAAATAACTTTTATTTATAAAATTAATAATAAAAGAATTATCATATTTTTAATAAATAAAAATGATGTTGGGTATAGATAGGTCATTTTAGAAAAAATTGCTTATTGTTTTTTCAAGTAGAAGGAATTGCATATTAAAACAGTTTTTAATTCCAAACAACTTTTCTTACTTACCATTTTTGACATTGAAATACAAAGCTGAAATGCGCGAAATAGTTTCTATTTTTTAAGAATACATTTTTTCATAAAATTAATAATATGAATGTTATACGTATCAGGTAAACATATAAAATATAACACATTTTTAGATATTGCTGAGGAAAAACTCTTCAAACCAGTAAATGAAGATGAATATACAAGACTGTTCAGACCTCCAGTGCCAGATTTTGCAGTAGTAGAAATTCGAATTCCAAACTCTGTCAAACTGTACAGAACAATAAAAAGGGACAGTGCTAGCATAATAATTATTATGGAAGGTACTGGAAAAAGTAAAAATAGAGAAATAAAGCCGGGTCTAGTATTATTCTTAGCAGCTGATGAAACATTTGAGATTTCTGAAATATCCTCATACACAGAATATTTGTTAATGTACCAAGCATTTGCCAATTTGTGATAAATAAAGTATCAATATTATTTTTAAATGACTAATTAGTATTTTATTAGCCATGCCAAGATATTTTTAAATTGAGATTTGAATAGTATTGTCAATGAAAAGTATTTGTATTAAAATGTTAAAAATAAGCTTTTTATATGGAAATAAAGTAAAATGGAAATAAAAAAACCTCGATTTGATAAGATAATGTTATAAATACACTCGCGATCATAAAAAGCGGGTCACTCGATGTGTTATGCAAGTTAGATGTCTCGAATTTTCTAAACCAGTTGCCCGATTTGAGTGATTTTTTTAGTATGTTATAGCCTTATTCTTTAGCAATATCGCTATAATAATATTGTTGCTAGACCGGTAAATTGTCATTGTATACCGGGTGTAACAATCATACTTTGTTTATTCCTAAAAGTTCGGAACACCCTGTGGAATGTTTTAGCCTAGATAAAATATTGAAATTAAAACTCAATTGTAGCCTTAGGCTCTCTTAACATTTTCTTTTTTGATTTATTTGTTTATGTAGGATAATAAAAAAGTTGAACACTTTAATAACTAGCCATGTTCTTTATCAATACAGGGTGTTTCTAAATAAGTGCGACAAACTTTAAGGGGTAATTCTGGATGAAAAAATAATGACAGTTTGCTTTATAAACATATGTCCGCAAATGCTTCGTTTCCGAGATACGGGATGTTGAAATTTTTCTTACAAACTGACGATTTATTTATTGCTCTAAAACCAATAGAGATATGCAAATAAAATTTGGTAGGTTTTAAGAGGCAGTTATTGTGCATTTTTGGCATACAATTAATAATTCTATATTCACCATTGGCGTGCATACGGGTATAAACATTTTAGATACATCCCGTATGCACGCCAATGGTGAATATAAAATTCTTAATTGTATGTCAAAAAATGCGCCATAACTACCTCTTAACATCTACCAAATTTCATTTGCATATCTCAACCGGTTTTAGAGCAATAAATAAATCGTCAGTTTGTAAGAAAAAATTGTACATCCCATATCTCTAAACCGAAGAATTTGCGGTCATACGTTTATAAAGCAAACGGTCATTATTTTTTCATGCAGAATTGACCCTTAAAGTTTGTCGCACTTATTTAGAAACACCCTGTATTGATGAAGAACATGGTTAGTTGTTAAGGTGCCTAACTTTTTTATTATCCAATATAAACAAATAAATCAAAAAAGAAAATGTTATGAAAGCCTAAGGCTTAAATCGTTTTAATTTCAATATTTTATCTATGCTAAAACATTCTACGGGGTGTTTCGAACTTTGAGGAATAAACAAAGTATGATTGTTACACCCGGTATACAATGACAATTTACCTGTCTAGGAACAGTATTATTATGGCGATATTGTTAAAGAATAAGGCTATAACATACTAAAAAAATCACTTAAATCGGACAACAGGTTTAGAAAATTCGAGACATCTAACTTGAATCGAGTGACCCGCTTTTTATGATCGCAAGTGTAGTTGTTTTGTATTTAAGCTTGATAGCCATAGGCTTGTTGATTGTTTAAATTATTTAATGCAAATTTTTTCCACTATCAAAGTAGGAATAATCTTTACATACATTTTATGTTATTATGTACAAGTAAAAATAGTACACACAAAAAGCAGGAAAACCATTAATGCTTTCGCTTTAATATACAAATACTATACCTATAATAATTTATAGTAGATTCCATATATGTATAGAGACAGGCGCGGATCTAGAAATTATAAGGTTTGTTCCAACTAGCGGTCAAACCAGTCAGAAACTATCAGCGAATAGTCGACCAGCGCGAGTACAGGGGATAGCACTGATGACTGTATTATGTTCTCGTTCTGGCCAACTGTTTACTGACGATTTCTGACTAGTTTGACTGTTGGTTGGAACCACAGTATAAAGAGGGGTAGCACCACTCTCCGAAAAATTGGAAGTAAAATCTGTAGTCGCGCATGGCGACCGCGCAATGTTCTTAGTCGCTTTTGCCCCATTCTCGCATTGCTAGTCGCATAGAAACGTACGGGTTTTAACAGGGAAAATCCGCATCCACCACTGGTGAATTATCAATTGCGTACTGCCGGTATTACTTCTTGAGATCAAAGTGCCTACAGAGAAGTGGTTTTACTGCCCCTCTTTATACTGTGGTTGGAATAGACCTATTTTTATCCAGATTTAGCCATACGGCGCATGCTCCCTCTAAAGGCTCCGAGCACAGTGCGGCCCTAGTATAGCTTGTAGTTGTCGTTGTCAAGCATTCTATTAGAGACGTATTGATAACAACGGAAATGGTCGGTTTGAAGTCCCACTTTATTGCTTAATTCCTGGTGAATAATTTTTGCTACTGAGTCATGGCGATCTTTATAATCAGGATCAGCTAACGCCTGGGAGCCCGCGGTAAGATGTTGGATATTTTCTTTTTGCTTGGCATCCATATCGGCATTTGTCATTTTGGACTTGAGGAGTTTCAGGTAATTTTTAGTTGGAACCTGAACTTGAATAGCCAGTAGGAAACCCTCTGTTCCTCATGTACTAAATGTAAACCGTCCTTCCTTACATCAACCAATAGTTCGAAGCTATATTGGCGACATGTTCTTGGCTGATCTCATGATCACCATGATGACCAGATCATATCTAATGATCTGGTAATGCTATATCATATCAACCAGCTTTTTATTAATTACCTTTTGATAACTGTATAAAATGGGTTTCAATAGATTTAAAGCATATCAACTAGCTCTTTATTAACTGCCTTAATAAATTTAGGAATATGTCTTTCGATAGATTATCTTTAATGTAATATACTTAATATAGTGTATACATATTTTATTGTTAGTTGTTATGATATTAGATTAGATAATAAATATAAACTCGGCTTCCTTGGAGTCTTTCAAATTACTAATTGGAAACAGCACTGAATTTAAAATAAAATAATTCAAACTTACATGCTCTAAGTCATTTTCTCCCTCATCGGATGGCAAACCCAGCCAATAGGTTGACGTCAATCTTTCGTCACAAGCATCTGCAGAACTAAACACCAGTCGTCTAGAAAATTGAGTCAGAAGAGTTTCTGGAGCTGGTAATATTATTTCCCCGCACATGACAGGCTCTTTGTTGGCGTCTGGAGTGTCTTCTTGTAATATTTTGAGTAAGGCAGTCAGTCCTTCCAAAAAGCTTTCGAAAGGGTTGTTTTCATCTACTGTTTCCTGCAAAATAATTAAATGGGTATAACATTTGGAAACGTTGTTAAAAAGAACTTAAATAATGAAGCTCTAGGCAGCTGCATGCGTAACGTTTTTTAACCGAACGGACGGGAAATTGTCCAAACAAAAAAAAACATGCTCAAAGTGCCTTGCAACTACAGAGTGAGTTTTATGTATGGAACGCCTCAATTATCTCGGAAATGGCTTGCACTATTTTTATAGATTTTGGTGGGTAAGGGTCTTCCAGTGCGGCCGATATTATAGTGGTATTTACATTATTGTCAGATCTTCCCCTTTTCTGGAAACCTAATGAAATTTTTTACTTCAAATAGAACACACTGTATATTTTTTGCGTTTTGAAGTCCTTAAGAAATACTGATTATTTTTCATGTAATATTCCCTATACCTAAATGCCATAATTTCGGATTTATTGCTACATTTATTTAAAAAAAATTAAAAAATTGAAGAAAAAAAATCTTGTGTGTAAAAGGTATATTTATTTGAAAACCCCAATAAAGGGCTACATTAAAAAATTAGGGTTTTCAAATAAATATACCTTTTACACAGAAGATTTTTTTCTTCAATTTTTGTAATGAATGGTATACAGCCAGCTACAGGAAATTTTTCCTTATGGAAAAAAAATTAAACAAGGTATAAAATAGTATATTACTTTATGAGGAGGAGAAGCATGACTTTTCTTGACGCGCCCGATATTACGCACCGAACGAAGTGAGGCGTGTAATAGAGGGCAAGTCAAGAAAAGTCGCTTCTTTGCCGAATAAAGTATACTATTTTTTCTTCAAACGTAGCAATTTTCAACCATAAATAGTACAATTCATACGCTATTTTTACTCGAAATTAACTGTGACAACTATCAAAGTCGTCTAGATGTTAGAAATTAAAATAATTACCGAAGCGTCATGGGAATACATTCGATCAGCGCAGTAGCCCAAAAAGTAGCTAGTTATTTAAATTTAAACGATGCAAGCGCATACACGGGTCACTCTTTACGACGAACTTCAGCAACACTTTTAATTGATGGAGGCGGAAATCTAGAATGCCTCAAACGACATGGGGGCTGGAAATCAAGCACGGTTGCCGAAGGATATATAGAGGATTCAATAAGAAATAAGAACGATAATGCTCAAAAAATTTTAAACCCTCACGATTCGCCAACATCGGGAATGATTGCTGAAAGTTGTGCTCGACCATCAGTATCAACAATTACCAATGCGTATCAAGAGTCGGGAACATTTTTGCACGGTTTCAATTTTGAAAATGCCTCATTAACTAATTGTACTTTTAATATTACTATAAATAAAAATGATGTTTAATTGTTGTTAATGACATTTGTATTGTTGCTTTGTGACATGTTTCATATTGTTGCCATGACAACATTTTTCCCTCCGCCGTAAAGAAATGGGAAAAAAAACTGCTGCCGGCGGAGACATCAAACTTTGACAGGATCAAGTTAGATAAGTAATGTCATCACTATTTGACGTTTGAAGAAAAACAAATTTTTCGGACCAGGCAGGAAATACTTTAGGTTCTTCGGATCATTGGGAACAATTTAAAAAAGTCTTTCGTAATTTTTGTCTAAAGTTGATCGTTTTCGAGTTATAAACAATTTAAACTTAAAAAAAAAGAAAAATTACGATTTTTAAGGCTCAAACACAAGTAAAAAATTTTATTTTTGAAATTACGATGTGCTTAAATTTAAGATCAAATCTTATTTTATCAGTTCGCAATAAGTAATTTGGGCTTATTTAATTTTAAATCATTGTTTTTTAGTTGTTAATGCAGCCAGATCGCCCGTTCTCTCATAAGCGCTTCGTTAACAATTAAAAAAAGGTATTAGAATACAACATGCCAAAAATTCTTAGAGAGAGCTGATAGAAGAAGGTTCGAAATTAAATTTAGGTACTTCGCAATTTTAAAAATTATATCTTTTGCTTGTGTTTTCGAGCCTTGAAAATCGTCACTTTTCATTAAATGATCCAAAGAACCTAAAGTAATGTTTGCCTGCGTAAAAAAAAATGATTTTTATAATTTGTTTTATTTTTTTTTTAAATAAATGTAGCTCAGAGTATTGTAACTGTAATAACTCCGAAATTACCGCATTTAGGTATAGGGAATATTACATGAAAACTAATCAATATTTCTTAAGGACTTCAAAACGCAAAAAATATACAAATTGTTTAATTTGAAATAAGACAGTTCATTAGGTTTCCTGAAAAACGGAAGATCTGACAACAATGCAAACACCACCATAATATCGGCCGCATCACACGACTATGATTCACTAAAATCTATAAAAATCGTACCAGCCGTTTCTGAGATAATTGAGGCGTTCCATACATAAAACTCACTATGTATATAGCACAAATACTCATCAGATTTCCCAAACTTTACGTTTCATTTCTTTCCCCAACTTCGCTGAATATTGTTAGCATCGAACATTCTGATTCAATGATTCTGAACAAGATGTAACTACAAGAATTGCGCAAATGAAATGGAGCTGGTTAGGACACTTGGCACGACCAGGCTACGAAAGATGGATAAGAAACTGACTGTACCGGGTGTCCCAATAAGAATGGCTCTCGGCCATATCTCAGGAACCGTTTATAGTAGAGCTTTGAAATAAAAAATTTTATAACAAAAGTTGCCTCAGGAAAAGCCTGGAAATTATTTTCATAATTGTGGGTCCACCGCTAGAGGGCGTAATTGAATATCAAAAATAAAAAAATCTAAATTTTACAAAATTTTCCACTGGAAATCCGATTATTGTATTCTTCATCAAATTCTGCGCATATTTGATTTAACAAGTTTAACTCTACTTTGCAAATAAGAGGTGGGGGTGAGTGAGAACCTTGTTATGAAAAAATGGCTGTAAGTCCGGTTCTGCTAAATCAAATTTTGAAAACTGGGTCTTGTTGAAGACAGATCTTTTTCTTCAATGTAAGCGTGATAATTTTGAACCATCCTAATAAGTAATAAGCCAGCTGGGAGGCCTTATTTAATTTTTTCAGAAATCTAGTTTTCTTTGGAAAATATTAAATACAAGTATGCATTTTTAATCATACTTTATAAAATTAGATTAAATTAGCAATAGAATAGCGAAAACCGCATGTCGATACCTTTTTTCTATCTCAAGATATCCCGAGAAACGTGTAAATTTTATACATAACTGTTACTGTCACCGGTAAACTAAGTTAATGAAAAGTAGTGTGCTGTGGAAAAAAACAAAATAACATTTTCCAGATGTCAACGTATAAAAATATAATTAATTAAAAGAACAATATACAGAGAAACAATACTATTAAAACTAAATATAACACAGAACAAAAAGAACTACTTAGTGACGACCTAAGTATTCAAATTGTTGCCCATCATACACTACTCTAGAATACATTATCCAGAGAATACTAAACGCCATTCAAAGCATATCGAGAGCAGAAATTGAGACTGCTGTTCAATCTAATCTTGAAAGAGTAAATGTTTGCAACGAAAATGATGGGCAAAAATTTGAACGTTTATGTCATCACTAAATAGTTGTTATTATTTCTTTGTAATAGGGCTTTTCAACGCTTCTCATTTGTTTCGAGCCTCTGTCATATGCCGTATAATCCGTGTATAATATTAATATACGAGATATGAACGAGGCTCGAAACAAATGAGAAGCGTTGAAAAGACCTAATATACGTTGACAGCTGGAAAATGTTTCTTTGTTGTTTAAAGAGCACACTACTTTTAATGAATTTCGTTTACCGGTGACAGTAACAGTTATGTTTTTAAATTTACACGTTTTGTAAGATATCTCGAGATAGAAAAAAGGTATTAACATGTGGTTTTCGCTATTCTGTTGCTAATTTTGTCTAATTTTGTAATATGGTATTAAAAATGCATGTTTGTATTTAATATTTTCCAAGGAACACTAGATTTCTGAAAAAAATTAAATAACGCCTTCTAGCTGGCATATTACTCAGTAAGTTGGTTCGAAATCATAACTTTTACATTGACGAAAAAGATCTGTCTTCAACAAGACCAAGTTTGCAAAATTTGATTAAGCAGAACCGGACTCACAGCCAGTTTTTCATAACAAGGTTCCCACTCACCCCCACCTCTTATTTCCAAAGGTAGACCTAAACTTGTCAAATCAAATATGCGTAGAATTTTATGAAGAATACTACGATCGGATTTCCAGTGCCCCTTCATTAGGAAAATTTTGTAAAATTTAGATTTTTTAATTTTTGATATTCAATAGGGATGTTCACAAAAAATTAAAAAGTCATTTCAAACATGTAAAACGATTAAGAAACACCCTAGGAATAATTGTCCAAAATTTCAACAAAATTGAAAAAGCCTTTCTATAAAAAATCTTTATTAGAAATCTAGCATTATTTTAAATTTCAAGAACGCTTCTCTATTGGCCTGACGTCACTAGTTGCATACCCTAAGCGCGCGCCATTCTCATAGTGTTACTGTTTACCTGTTTGACGTCTCAGGTCATTTTATTTTGTTCTCTTCTTGTTTTATCAGGGTTAAAGTGGAGTTTTATGGTGAATTTGTTTAGTTTAAAGTGGATAGACTGTTTGTAAGGACATATTTTGAGTTTTACAAAAATAAACAAATAAAACGGAAGAAGGTTTTCAGAAAGCCGATTCGTATAAACTACCGACTGTAGTGTAGATGTAACAATGGTGTATGATTTATTGGCATCTTATAAAAAAATAAATCTACCACAGCTTTACTGAGTGTATATTCCATATAATTTTCCATGTCTTCTTTAAGCTAAAAAAAGAAATGCTTAATACTCCACAAAAAAAATAGAGAAAGTTGTATGCATGCATTGTACGCATGCATATTGTATACATACATTGGCTGGTTATTACTTTACCTTGGTTAGGTGTATTAAAAATATTTTTATTCTTCTTCATGTGCCTTGTCCGTTGTGGACGTTGGCTATCATCATG
The DNA here is from genome assembly GCF_917563875.1 of Diabrotica virgifera virgifera. Classification (NCBI taxonomy): domain Eukaryota; kingdom Metazoa; phylum Arthropoda; class Insecta; order Coleoptera; family Chrysomelidae; genus Diabrotica; species Diabrotica virgifera. The sequence continues at coordinate 198,442,034 of NC_065449.1, read as the reverse complement.
GCAATTTTAATTTCATTTGAGGCGTTTCTGAATAACTCGATCGATTTTTGTCCAAATCATTGGCGTAAGTTTTTAAGTCATGAGTGTCTTTTCTTCCGGGTCCGCGTTTGCTCTCTATTTTACCTTGCGTTATCAGTTGGAGTATACGATATTTATCATGCCTCATGATATGACCGAAATATTTAAGATTTCGTTTCTTAATTGTAAAAGAGATTTCTTTTTGTTTTCCCATTCGACGCAATACCTGTACGTTGGTGTGGGTCACCCAGGATATTTCGAAGATACGTGGGTACACCCACATCTCGAATGCCTCTAGCTTTTTTATTAATGTTTCCAATATTGTCCAGGCCTCTGCGCCATATAGCAAGACCGGAAATAATAACATTTTAGCAGCCGCATTTTTAGTGGGAGAGATATTATGTCGCAATGGGTGAAAATATTTCTCATGCATGTTGTTAAATGTTGCTATGTCCTTTTCAACTCTAGATCTTATTTCGGTTGTTTCGTATTTCGAGTTGACAACTGTTCCAAGGTAAAAAATATTTTTGAACTTGGGTATTATACATTTTCATTTCAACCAATCTTTTCACTAAATTATTAATGATTTTAATATAATATAAAGTCATACCTACATCCACATGTAGTTATTTCAAGGTTTACTTTTACTGCATGTATTATTAGAATCCCGTTTTTAGGAATATCCCGGTTTAAGGAATACAAATTTGAGGTCCCGAAACTTTTTCATTTACTCTTTAAGGGGGTAGGTGCAAAATCTTGGTCCAATGCTATTTAAATTCATTCATTTTTTTCGAATCCTGAGAAAACTAATAAGTATTTCTGAAAAATGTAAATGCAGAAAGAACAATTACATTATTACCAAAGGCCGAAAGTCTCTGGAAAACTTCTATAATGTTTATTTTATTAAGTTAGTTCTTTAAGTTAGTTATTTTAAGTTCTAGCTGCAACAAACCATTTCTTTTTCTGTTTTAAATTGGCTGGAACGGTAATAAAAATCTTGTCAGAACTGTTTTTTGATTATTTACACACCCAGGAACAAAACACCACTTATTTGGCTTTATTTTTAATAATTAAATACGTAAAAAACTGCGCACATTCAAATACACTGAGTAAATAAGTATACAAAACTAGTCGTCGATCAAAGAGTTACGACTGCTGACGTCACAGACCGTAGCCTCGCTGCAGGGTACCGTTTTTCTAGCCTCCAAGAAAATCAACATTATGAACTCATTTATCTTAAAAAATATACATTTTTAAACAGTTTTATGATTGTTACATTTTTATATACCTTGTAATCTATTGAATTTAACTATATTTAAAAATTAGTGAACATCCCTATTACGCCCTCTAGCGGTGGTCCCACAATTATGAAAATAATTTCCAGGCTTTTCCTGAGGCAACTTTTGTTATAAAATTTTTTATTTCAAAGCTCTACTATAAACGGTTCCTGAGATATGGCCGAGAGCCATTCTTATTGGGACACCCGGTACATTGGAGACCACGCGAACACAGTCATAATGGATGAAGACTACAAAAAGGTGGCTAGACGACATCAAACAGCTCAAAACAGAGAAGAGTGGAGAGGATTTTGTCCAGGAGTGGATGCAAACGGGAGGAAGAAGAAAATAAGTATCTCCCCAAATTTCAGCTCCAATTTCTAACGAGAGAAAAAGAACAATTCATGTAATAATGTATACAAATTTTATAAAAATTTAGAAAACGGTAATAATTACTTACTTTCAAAACTGTTTCCAATTTTTTCAATGGGTGTTCATCAACGGCTTCTCCTGTCCATCCTACAATGTTTCTTAATTCTTCTAACGTCAATTTTATCGTTCTTGGAGTATACGGTAAGTTTGGTTCGGTTTCCTCCTCTGTAGTAACACACACTCTTAAGAATTCAACCAAAGTGTTCAAAGTCGACAAACATTCTCCATTGTCTTTAGAAAAATTCTCGACCAATTTATTCAACACCAACAAGAAGAGATCATTTTTCTTTAGTAAGAGCTCTTTAAGATGGAAAAATCCGTAATCATGTTCGGTTAATAATATCAGCGCCCTCACTATTGGTAAATATGTCAAAAATGAGTTATCAGTAGTCAGATGTTCTCCCATCATATTGATATAAGACAAGAGATGTTCCTTCATAGGCAAAGCATTTGCTAAATATTCATCCGATGATATTTCTTTACCGTCAGCTCCAGTCTGCGTCAAAGTAATTTCAATGTCACAAAAACTTTGTATTATACTTAAGATACACTCTTGTGACTGTATGTGGCTATTACTAGTCGAACTCGTTTTCAAAATTTGCCCGAACGCTGAAATCAGATTCACGTATCGTTCTTCCGTTTTATGAGTTACCAGACTGTTCGAGTGCATTAAATGTAGAAAAGCACATTTAATAGTATTTTGTGTAACGAGACACGCCAAGAAATTGAGTAATCTAGCAATGTAAGGGCTACAAGGAGCAATTTTTGTATTTTCTTTAGGTACCACAGCATCATAAACGTTATCTAATACTCCTCTAGTTATCATAACAGCCGAATTAGCCGCCAGATCTGAAATCTGCACACAAATACGCCTCAACAGATTCAACAATTGCGGCTGCGTCGATATACACAACTTATTAACCATATCTTGTATGACGGTACTATGAGGGTGCAAGTGAGCAGACCAAAGCTTCCTCAAACTAATTATCCACGAGATTTCATTCTCAGAAAGGTCATCTCTAGTCTGCAAAGGAAGAGGCAAAGGTAGCAGCTCGGAAAAAATCAGAAGACCTGAGACAAATGTATGTGGCAACAGCGTAACGTATTTTATGACTTCTCCACACATTTGAGTCCATAAAGTTTTAGTTAAAGAATCTTTCTCGTTCACTTGTTCAGATACAGGTTGCGTGTACACCAATAAAGTATCTATGATATTGGCTTTTACTTCCTGTACCACCAAATGGATTGCTGAAGAGATAGGAAAATTATTTAATAAGTTGTAAGTTTTTAGAAGTATAGGTATAACTGAAAGATCCTTAAAGTTTGTATTTTGGCACTGAATCACGTAGGATAACATTTGTTTTAATAATACGATGGAGGGTTTAACTGTATTGATTATCATCCACCCTTGATTGGCGGCTATTACAGAACAATGTAGACTCGGTTGCTCATAATACTCACATATTTTTTGCAACAATTTTGTAAGTAAAGAAGTTCCATCCAAAGAAAAAAGTTGCAGTATAACATGCTTGTACTTCAGCTCTACATAGTGGCATAAAGGATGTTCTGCAACTCCCTGAGAACTGGCATAGGGACAAATTCCCAAGTGTTCTATAATCCTTAAAGAAGTAATTATAGGCCCAAGATTATGAGGGAAATTTTCCATCTGTTTCATTATGACATCGACAAAGGTAGAAATATTGTCATAAGATAAAGTTGTTACATTTTCAAATGGCAAAAGGTAGTACTTCAACTCGTTGAGTTTATTGCATTCATTTTCTTCAAACATATCGTGATGGTTACTTAAATGCAACAATAACTTGGAATGTTTTTCCATTAAAGATACGTTGGAAACTACAGTAACTGCCATAAAAGCCAAATCAATTATATAACCGATGGACGGAGAACTTTTAACACGAGCCAGAATTATATCTGGTTTGTCTTTCGAAAAAATAAAATCTACGAACTGAAGTAAAGCGTTTACATTATTATCCAATCCTAAAACTTCAGCACAGCAAACTTTCCCTATCGGTGAAAACGTTAGGCAAAACAGTGAGTGTAAGTTGTCGGTAATTTCTGGATTTTCCCAGTCATAATTCAATATTTTCGCCTTGGATAAAAGCAGTTCTATATGATACAAAGCTTGAAGTTTGTAAGCTACTTTTAGCCCTAAATTGTGCGACTTCATGTCAACACTATCATACTGGATCTCTTCTTCGTTCCTCAAGAGACACTTCAATAACAAATTCATGGTAATAACATTTTCAGATAAAAATTGCAGACCCTCATTATCTGTTAACATTTTAGAAATAACCTCGTATATAGGAGTTTTTATTAATGGTAGGTTCATAGTACTAGGATGGGTGAGCAACAAAACGAAGCACTGCAGCAAATTAAACATCTTGAAATAATCCATCAAGATACTATCCTTATGGTCTCTCATGACTTCAAACTGTGAAGCTACTGGCAAAAATCTCTTCGGTTGTGATAACACAAAAGGTCCTTTTCGAACGTAGGTAAAAATTTCGCTCAAAGATTTGGTCATTAAGTTTACTTCCTCTGGAGAAATGTCGTAAGAAGTACCACGAAGTTTTATTAGAATAGAATGCAGTTTGTGAAGCACTTCAAAAAGGTGAAGCTTCTTGATAATTGACGTTAAGGCAAATTTAATGCGTACTAACGGATTATCTCGAACGTAACAAATGAGTTTCGTGTACTCGACTGATTCATTTATAGTTTCATTGGGTGCTCTGGAGCCCCAAAGAAATTTCTCAACTGCAAATTTATGGTGCAAGTATGTGTCTAGAGCTTTAAGTATCATGAGCTTGATAGACAAAGCCATGAACTCTTGTTCATAGAGATTTAGTAGTTCTTTATGAAGATTGACATCGTTTTGCCACAAAAGGGTTACGAACTCTGCACTTGTACAGCAATAATCAGCCAATCTAACGCCACTCTTCAGGTGTCTTATTTTATAAGCAGGCTGAGTTTGAAGATTGGCTAAATCGTAATTGATCGCAACTTTTAACCAATCCAGCAAATTGGATACTATGAAACGTGCTTGTTCTGTTAATTCTTTGTCTTCTTGCGACAATGATTCGACGTTTAAGGATTTAGTATTCACGTACAATTTAACAATATCACAAAATAGTTGCGAAGGACCAATAATATTCATGACTTTCTCAGATAAATGCACAAATTCTTCTTTGATCTCCGTATTTAGATTATTGAATATATTCATATCGTATTTCGTAATACTCGATTTGAAGTAGTCATCTGCTATACCTATCGATACTTTTAAACTATCATCAATCTCTATGACATTGTCGTTTATGTTAAACCTCTGCTTTTTGGGGTATTTTTTAAGTTCCGTAATACCTGGAGTGAATAATTTAATGATATCATCATTATTAGTATATGCCGTGTAATCAAACTCTAAGTCTTGGTAGTGATCTGTGTCATCAAGTATATCTTCATCGCTAAGTATGGGCTCAAACTCCTCGACATCCAATTGTGGTGGCTCTTCCACACACATTTCTTTCGGGGGACTCGCCTTAACTTCTTCACTTTCGTCTTCTCTCTTTTCAGTCTGTTCTGACGCAACAATAAGATTGTCTTCCATGACAACCTCGGTAAGTTCTTGAATTTGAGGTGTATGGGGTCGCTTTGGAGAATGTAAAGGTGGCGTTCTCGGTCGCTTTCTATCCTCCCTCTCTTCGTTTCTGTTATACGATCTCCTATAGTTGTCATCGTGTTTGCTATATTGTCTATCTCTATCGTGGCCTCGCTCTCGATCTCTCTCGCTCCAATCGTGGTCGGTTCTTTCGAGTCGGTAGTCGGCATGATCGTGTTCGGGCCAATTAATATCCGATGGATCTCTTTCAAGTTCTCTATAGTCTCGAGATTGCCTGTCTCTGTCTTTGCTTCCTGAACGGGAATATCGTTTTTCGCGATCTCGACGGTCTACTTCGGTTCGGTTATGGTCACGTTCTTGTTTCTGAAAAACACAAAGAATTACAATGGTCAATTTAAACCGAACAATTAAAAATATTATATGTTAAAAAAATATAAAACAGATAATGGAAAAATGTTGAGAGTTTGATCTTGAGCTTCATCATATGTTCATAGATTTGTAACAGGCATTTGATAGAGCATGCAGGGTTAGACTATGGACAGCGATGCAGGAATTTGGCTTTCCAAAAAAATAGTCAATTTGATACGGATGTGTATGGAAATGTTCTGATATACGGTGAGAGTTGGATAACAATGCTCGGAGACGTTTGAAGTAAACAATGAACTTGTACCCTCTTTAAGAACAAGTGGAGGGCTACACATGGAACGGCACTGGGCTCGGGTTCTCTAGGGCTCAAATATAAGAGATAAGAAGGTGAGATACGAAAGAGAAAGAGAAGAGGAGAGAAGAGAATTCTGGGCGCCACCTATCGTTGGATAGGAAATTATAAGGAATAGAGAAAGTTAAACGATATTAAAACGACAAGAAAAGACAATAAATGCGAGGCGAAAGAAATAAAATATGAATATTACACGATACCAAAATAAATTTACAGAGAAGAGCGGGTAATTATGTCGCGCGGTAATCACTAGATATTAAGACACATGTACATGCAAAAAAAAAATAAAAAACAATACAATACCTGAAAGAGAAGAAACACATATACATGCAACAAAATAAATAATCAGATAGATGTGAGGAAATAAAAATAAGTAAATATTTGAGTTAAAAAATTATATTGTGATCTTCAAAGTATATATAAAAACAAGTAAAAAACACAATGATTAATGATTCTGTCGTAATTTCTATTGAATAATTCTCTTTCCGCAACGTAATGATATTCAAATTGGTATTCTCAAGAAAGGTGAGAAAATTAAAAAAATTATTAGGTATATGGCAATATTTAATTCAAATGAAAATAAGAGAAATGAGTGATTATTGAGTCTTGAGAATATGTACGTTAAAAAAAGTTTGACAAAAAGTTTGATAGTGATCACTATACGTATAGTATTTTTACTACAAAAACGTTATAGGGCTTTTCATTCACAGTCATTTGTTTCGAGCTTCTTTCATATGTCGTATAATCCGTGTATATTAATATTATACACAGATTATACAAAATATGACAGAAGCTCGAAACAAATGACAATCGATGAAAAGCCCTATTACGTAGGTCAAAATTTTTGACGTAAGAGAACTGTCAAAACATTAGAATGTGACTTTTCATTATTGCCGTGTTTATAATAAACATAGCAATAATGAAAAGTCACATTCTAATGTTTTGACAGTTCTCTTACGTCAAAAATTTTGACCTACGTAATAACGTTTTTGTAGTAAAAATACTATATATACATAACATATATATAAAGAAAAAAGTCTACCTGTGATAAATCGCTAGGTATTATATCGTATGTATATAACTATTCCGTACAAATAATAGGTTTGTTCGTAGTACGATCCAAACGATCAGCAACCGTTGCCAACCATCAGACGCATGCGCAGTTAACAGTTGGCGCTGCGCAGTTAACAGTTTGAGTTCGTAAACTACGAACGCGCATGCGTCTGATGGTTGGCAACGGTTGCTGATCGTTCTACGAACAAACCTAATATTCTTAATTGTCTGTTTGGTTTAAGCCACAAAAACAAGTTATAAATAAACCAACGGCACTGAAGTTTCAAGTCAATAACCCTCTTTTAATAGGGGTCTTAAGTAAATCACACAATAAACAAATAGTCGGTAAACCATAAATCTCTGCTGGTGTATTGTATAAGGTATGGTACTTACAATATCGGCGCGTGTCAAACCAGGTAGATCTGATTTATTGCCAAACAATCGCAGGTCAGGCACTTGTCGGTATAACAAGTGGATTAGAATGGTTGAAGTGATGATTGTGGTACATACCAGGTAAAGAGATGAAATAATCATACAGCACTTAGCAGCGAACGGTACAGCAACAGTTACACACGGTCAGCAAGGAAGTAGGTACAGGCGTCAGTCTAACAACGAATCAGAAAACATTAGGACGAAACCAGGATTAAGTAGAAAACAAAATTGATAGGGTCTGTAACGACAGAAGAGAATTTCTTATAGAATATACCATAAGTAGATACCGGAGAGGAATCAAAAATGCAATAAATTAATTGTACTCACCGCTACTTCCTGGACGCACTTCTCTCACAAGACGACACAAGGAAAATGAATTTGTAATTGACTTCTGAGAGCTAGATCCAATTTTTAGGGATGAACGCGATAGAGGGGGTATGAGGCAAATATAGTCCTTATTGGCATCTGGAAGATGGGGCATTTAGAAATCTAACAACTTTCTCTTGCTACGCGGATATCCTTGCAACAGCTAACGGGATCCTTAATGGTTCGTCGAAATTTAGTTTTGAGAGGACAAAAGAAGAAAAATTCATTGTTAGGAGGAAAGTACTACGCGACTACAAAGCTATGAAGTTGCCCCCTGGGGATTTTATGAAAGTATTTCTGCTGAAGGGACATGACGAATGGAGATTTCGAAATCAGAGCATACGAACAATGTTGATTCTTTACCATAGGCGTAGCTAGAGAAATTTTGAGGGGATTTATTAAGGGGGATTTCATACATGCTACAAACTAAAACAGGGAGATGCACTTTCACCACGAAAGAAGAATCAAAAAACCAACTACAGTATTTCATAAAGAAGGAGAAAACACTGTTGGCATTTGCAGATGATATTGATCAAATAGGAAACACCAGATTAAGGATGCGAGATGCTTTCGTCAGGTTCGAGATGGAAGCAGTGAAGATGGGGCTCCTAATCAATGAAAACAAAACTAAATATATGTATGAATTTAAGCCGCAATAACCGAAACAGAAATATAATTGGACAAATAATCACCATCAATGACTTTAAGTTTGAGCGCGTCAGAGAATTTAAGTCATACAAAAAAAAAACATACGGCCCGTAGTGATGTGTGGTACCGAAAAGTGGACGACAACAAATACAAACAAAAAGCAACTGCACGTTTTGGGAAAAATTCTAAGGAATTGGGCGTGTGCTTGATGAAGCAGAGGTCCATATAGGATAAGAATTAACAAAGACCTTGATGAACTATATCCAGACACTAACATAATAAAAGTAATAAAAAGGTAAGGTAAAGTTTTCAATCCTAATAGCAACATTAATAATATTAAAATATTAAAAATATTAAAAAATATAAATAAATAAAATTTAATAAATAAAAATTGAAAAATATTAAAAATACTACTAAAAGATTTTTAGATTGAAAACTTATTGGTGGTGACACCTCCAAGGCTTCTACAATATGCAAGCCAGATGGATGCTGCAGTGAAGACAAAAGGGAAGGAATTCTACACTATGCAATTCACAACCCCCGTCTGCAGCGTGGTAAAGTTCCAACGGAAAATGGACCTAGTTACTCTATAGAAGTAATACTAATATAAAATAAAAATAAAAATGTATTGGCGGTGTGCAAGTACTTAGAGGGGATATGAGAAACGATTGTGCGTAAATATCGGAGAAATCTTGAAACTTTCTGAAATAATTCATATTGTCAATTGGAATTGTCAAATTGACGTATATTTAATTTTCTTCTTCTTCTTGTAGTTTCATGGCCTCCACCTCTTAGGTACTTGGCCAGTCCTCGTATTTAGACTAACTGGAAGAGAATCCTCTTTTCAAAGGGTCTGGATTTTTCCACATTCCCTTCTTTAAATTCATTATGATATGATTTTCAAATAACTATTTTTATTTTATATTTTCATTTGAAATATTGTTAAAAATTGATTGATATTTCTTAAGGTTTGGTCATTAATATTATGTAGGAGATTTTGTATATTTACTACATACAATTGTTTACTTTGTAATAACATAACCTCAGTCTTAGTTTTTCTTCTTATAACTTTTTTGGGCTCTGGCCTTGACAATTATCCTGCAACCAGGACTAACGTAATTGGCCAATACAATTAAAAGTGCGAATAAAGTTGCTGAGCGTAGAAACCAGGTGTCGCTTTTCCGAACTTACACAGTCCCAATACTATTTTTATTCAGTTGCAATGTGAAGGCAAAACAATCTTATTTTTCACTTAGAATAGGGAGTGCAGTCCAGCACTCTGAATCGACGATTTTCGACTCTTATTAGAGTCATCATCGGAGAGGCAATGAAGGCATGTTGTCAACTCGGCTAAAGCCAAGTTATAGAGGGTTTGAAATTCTGGAGATTGTCAGAATCGATAATATGGTTTATAAAATACGTCAAGACCAATCTAAATTACATCAATATCAGTACAAATTAGCAGAGGAAGAACTTAATAAAAAATTAGAGCATTATAATGTTAATAGTTATACCATTAGATATATTGATGGATGTCCCAAAATTGTCAACACACTGCTATAAAAATATAAAGTGACCCCATTACAATTATATTATCAGAATGGTGGTGGTTAGGTTGCGAACTAAACTGAATGAAAATAATGGGATAATAAACTCCTGGACAAAATTAACGCACCACTTTAATTAATCTAAATATTTGCAATATGAACACAATAAAACTAAGTTACATTGAAATAATAATAAACACCTACAAATAAGTCCAACATGACTTTATCATGACCTTAATTTGCCTTATTGTTTCTTTAAAAATTTGTTTTTGCCGGAAATGCGTAAAGAAGCTAGCATATCTCCAAATTGCAAAAAGAAAAAAATCAGGAAAGTAACACAATAAAATGCATCTGGGTCAACACTAATACACTGTAGGCCCTCCTCTACTTCTTATGAACGCATTTATGCGTCGAGGCAAGCTTGATACCAAATGTTCAACAAAAGCTTGCGGAATATTCTCCCATTCTTCAATAACTGCCTCAATGAGTTGGTTGTGATTGGCAATAGGGATCCTACGACTTCGAATCTTTTTCTGAGATAGTCCCATAGATGCTCTATAGGATTCATGTCCGGACTGTTAGGTGGCCACTCTAATAATGGAATGTCAACATCATTTAGGTAGCCAATAACCTGTCGAGCCACATGAGGACGAGCGTTCTCTTGCATGAATAAAAAATTAGGTCCAAGAAACGGAGGAAAAGGCATTACATGTTCGACAATAATGTTGCCTAAGTAATAATGGGCGTTCATAGACCTCGTACGTATGGGGACCAACTCCGTACGAGCTTCACAACAAATTCCTCCCCAAAACATTTTAGAGCCACCACCAAAAGGTACTTTAGGAGAGAAATTGGAGCTGCCAAACCTTTCTCCATGCCTTCACCAGACACGCTCACGACCATCTGGAGCTTTTAGGCTTACTCTAGTCTCATCGGAGAAAAGAACTCGTTTCCAATCATCGATGGTCCAATTTTGATGCAATCTTGCAAAATTCAATCTCTGAAACCTGTGTTCTCTGGTAAGCAAGGGTTTTTTGGCCGGTTTCCTGTTGGTCAATTCTGCTTCATGTAAACGTCTTCTAACTGTTCGAGACGATCTCGCGACATCTCAAACATCTGCTAGTTCATTTTTTAGCAAATTGCTGGTGACTCTCCTATCTCTGAGAGCACGTTGTCTCAAAAAACGATCATCAATTTGATTAGTGCAACGTTTTCGCCCTTGCTCTTGTCTTCGATGGTACGACCCTGATTCATTATATCGCCTCACCTTGCGACTGATGCTGGAATGATGTCTTCCTAACAAACCTGCAACGTATCGCATTGAATACCCTTCATCTAGGAGTAGGACAGTCGATGCTCGCACTGCCTCCTCCATTGACAAATTTCTTTGGCGGTTCATTTTTTTATTTGATTTTTGTGCAAATGAAGTTCCAAACATGCATGTGATCAAAAAATATCACAATAAAAAGCTTGCTTCTCACAAGCACTTTGCTTTAATCGGCACTTTTTATGAAAAGTTTAACTCACTTTTAGTCTAAAACGAAGTTTAATACAAATTATTGTTAAAACAAGACTATTATTAGCTTACATAACAACTGTCACTATCAAACAAGATCCATAGGCAACTTGTCATACAGTAAATTATCAATAAAAAAAGATTATTGAGAAAAATATGAGTGGTGCGTTAATTTTGTCCAGGAGTTTAGTAATAATATCGTACAGCACTTTTGCCGAGGAGATCCTTTCGGATTGTTCCGGCGCCACTACATCTTTAACCCTGTTTTAAGTAGCTATGCACAACTAACCCACGGGGGAAGACGGATTAAAGTTAAAGGTGAACGACCGGTATCATTTTTAGAAATGAAAATGTCGATTTTGGTGCCGAGAATCGAACTAATGCTCTCTAGCTTATGAAGCCAGTACCTTGCCGCTGAGCTACGGCCGTTCACGAATAATGGGATTTCTCGTTGTTTATGATATAGTTGTTCTTACTGAAAGCTGGCTCACATCTGATATAAATATGTATTTACTGTTTTTAGAGCAGATATAAACTTATTAACCAGTACTAAAACTATAGGTGAAGGTGTTTTAATGTTGTATAATATTGTGTTTAATGGCTCACTTTTTTAATTAAAATTATATGTTACATAAAATAATATTTTGTGTATAATATATTAACTTACTGGATATGATACATCCCTACTGTGTTCTCTTCCATCATCTCTTCGTCCCTTATCCCAATCAGTTTCAGGTGTATGATGATAACTTCTAGGATCTTTGGGAACTTCTGTATAATAATCAAATTCTTGAACATGTGCAAAAGGTACATGTTCTGGCTGTGCAAATTGCTAAAATTATTAAACAGTAAATTAAAAATTCTTAAAAAAAATTCAAGTAAAATTTTGCACCTGATAGGGATCAGCCTGTTGAGCAGTATAATCAATAGGTACAGGTGTAATATTATCTTGAGACCATTCCGCATCTAGTGGAGATCCGGCACATATTTGTTGTGCATCTTGGATTGTATTTGGTTGATTATTTAAAGAAGGATTGACAGGTGGCTGAATTATTGGCTCTGCTATATTGTTGGTAAGAGTACCATAAACAGCAAGAGTTATTGTGGTGTACCAACCTAAAATTAACTCAATTAGTATCTAATCTGAAAGTAATAAAGGTTCTTTTTTATTTGATACAATATGCTGTCCCTTTTATCTTCTGCTAAATCTCGATATCAGTATCCTTGAAACTTATAATTGACAGTTCAAGATAAGTGAAGTTTAACTGAAAGAAACTTATGTTTCATTTCGGCACAGAGATGATCAGTCAACCCATTACATATGTTTCAATCTCCCCAGACCATGTCAGGGAGGCTACATGATCAGCTCTGAATCGAAATGAATCCAAAATGGTTATTTAAGCAGACTTATAAAAATAATAATATAGGGGTGTAAAGTTGTGTTATAGAGGTAGCACCTTTTATCGGAACGACCACATCGAGCGTCATAGACGGGAGATGGTTCTTGATAACTGGTCCTCATAAGACAACTAACTCTCACTTATGGCTCCACGTGCCACACCCCGGGAAACTGCATTGGTCTGCAGGCTAAACTAAGTGAGGGTAGTCAGATATGGCGAAAACTCCACCGAGCGATTGCCGGTATAAGCAATCACACACTTACTGACCAACGGCTTCGGGCGGATGAGTTGGTAAGTGGAAGGGCACTCTTTTGTCCTGGCGCTAAGAAATTGGCACCAAAGGCGAATGAATCAAGTAAATGATCAACGGCATAAGGATACAGAAGGCAAGGAGAAACCACTGTATTAAAGATCCAATTGGATATCTCTAGTACAATCATCATGGCTGTACAACGTACAATAAATTCTGGTACTGATCATGGACATCGGAAAACAAGATCCGGCAGGAGAGGTAATTCTCATGACAACAGGGCCTCTCAGGTCGTAACCCGGCGAAATCCCTGTTTTAAAGATGCAATAAATATTGGTACGTGGAACGTCAGAAGTATGTATGAACCTGGAAAAATGAACAATATTATACAAGAGATGCAAAGGTTAAATATCGATATTTTAGGTATCAGCGATACAAGGTGGTCGAGTTCAGGCAGCTTCGCGACAAACAACGGAATGATATATTTTTCAGGAAATAATGACCCACACCACAGATATGGAGTAGCATTTGTTGTATCAAAAAAAATGATGCAGTCTGTTATTAACTTTACACCAGTGTCTGATAGAGTAATATTCCTTCAACTCATACAAAAACTGTAAATCTTAATATCATACAGGTCTATGCTCATACTGCAGAAAAATCAGATGAAGAGGTTGAGGAATTCTATGAACAAATTAACCATGTTCTAAAATCTATAAAACCAAGAGACGTCACAATTATCCTTGGTGATTTTAATTCCAAAATTGGGGAAGGAAAAAGCGGCAAATATGTAGGAAATTATGGTCTCGGGTTAAGGAACGAGAGAGGAGACCGAATGTTACAGTTCTGCTAAGAAAACGATATGATTATTTCAAACACATTTTTTAAACTCCCCAAAAGAAGGCTTTATACGTGGACATCACCTCAACATAACGCACAGAAAATAGTTAGGAATCAAATAGACTTTGTGTTGATAAATGAAAGATACAAAAACGGCATAAAATCGGTTAAGGCGTACCCAGGCGCAGATGTTTCCTCGGACCACAATCCCTTGATAGCGCGTGTAAGCATTAAACTTAAGAAACCTTCACAAAGGGTAAAACCAGATTACATAGATACCAGCCGCTTACAGAACTCAAAAATCAAAGAAGAATTAAAGCAACAGATAAATGGTAACCTAAGAATGTTGTCTACAAAGGAACCAAACACGCACGTGGAAAACAAGTGGCAAGACTTAAAAGAAGCCCTAATAAAACCCGCTCAGAATATCCTTAGCAGAGGAAATACGACAAAAAGACAAGAATGGATGACAGAGAAAATTTTAAGTCTCATGGAGGAACGAAGACAGTTTAAGGGAAAATGCAAACAAAAATACAACGAGATACACAAGCAAATTAGAGATGAAATAAGGTCAGCGAAAGAAAACTTTTACAAAAGAAAATGTGAAGAAATTGAAGAACTGCAATTAAAACATGATACGTTTAACCTACATAAAAAGGTAAAAGAATTGGCAGGTATACAAAAAAGGAAGCATCCCAATGTGCTATACAACGCAAATGGACAAATAATAACTGACCTACAAGAAAAGCTTACGACCTGGAAGAATTATATAGAAGAACTCTTTGCCGATGAAAGAGAGGATCATGATATTGGTAACATACAAGGTGAGGAAGGACCAAAAATCTCTAAAGAAGAAATACTATATGCTATAAAAACAATGAAAAATGGCAAATCACCGGGTCCAGATGGACTTCCATCGGAACTTCTTAAGCTTATGGAAGATGAAACAGTAAATGTTTTGGTTGACCTCTTTAACTGCATTTATAAAACGGGAGAAATACCTAAGGAATGGCTTCTGTCAACTTTTGTGACTATTCCAAAGAAAACAAACGCAAAACTGTGCACCGACCATCGCACAATAAGCTTAATGGGACACACACTAAAAGTATTTCTTAAAGTTATACATACAACAATTCACAAAAAACTAGACGCTGACATCAGTGATACTCAGTTCGGGTTTCGAAACGGGCTTGGAACAAGGGAAGCACTATTTGCACTTAATATCATGTGCCAAAGATGCCTGGATGTTAACCAGGATATAGATATATATATATATATATATATATATATATATATATGTGCTTTATTGACTACAACAAGGCGTTCGATAAAGTTCGCCACGAACACCTGATGAGACTGTTGGTAGAGAAAAACTTGGATAAAAGGGACCTCAGAATTATTTTCAATATTTACTATAACCAGAAGGCGAATATTAGAGTAGAACGGGAAACAAACGAGGAACTCCAGATCAAAAAAGGCGTAAGGCAGGGATGCATACTTTCACCAACCTTGTTTAACTTATATTCAGAAGATATTATAAACAGAGCCCTTACTGACCAAGATATAGGAGTTAAAATAAATGGCACTTTAATAAACAATTTGAGATACGCTGATGACACAGTATTAATAGCAGAAACCCCGGAAGATCTCCAAACACTGATAAACAGAATAGTAGAGTGCAGCGAAAAGTTCGGTTTATCACTTAACATCAAAAAAACAAAAATAATGATGGTGTCGAAATCTCGCACAAAATTTTTCTGACATAACCGTACATGATCAAAGAATTAAGCGTGTTAGAAAATTACCTGGTTAGAAAATTAAATAGTTAATTACCTGGGAACTGTGATTAATGAAAACAACGACAACTCTGAAGAAATCAAGATCAGAATAGAAAAAGCTAGAGCTACTTTTACCAAAATGAAAACAGTTTTATGCGGAAGAGAGCTAAGTTTAAATCTTAAAATTCGCCTGATGAGATGTTACGTGCTGTCAGTTATTTTCTATGGAATGGAAGCTTGGACACTGAAAAAGATCGATACAAGGAAAATAGAAGCATTCGAGATGTGGATGTACCGCAGGATACTGAGAATATCGTGGACAGAGAGAGTGACAAACATGGAAGTTTTGCGAAGGATGCAGAAAGAAAAAGAACTTGCGCTTACTATTAAAAAGCGCAAACTGCAATACTTGGGACATATAATGAGGGGACAAAAGTACCAGCTACTACAATTAATTATTCAGGGAAAAATAATAGGTAAAAGATCCATTGGCAGAAGAAAACATTCATGGTTGAAGAATTTAAGAGATTGGTACAAGTGCAGCAGCTGCCAATTCGGCAAAACTTCGCCATGATAGCCAAACTTCGGAACGAGGACGGCACCTGAAGAAGAAGAAGAAAATAAAAATAATTCGCGGATTGGACAATGCAGTGACATCTATCAACACGTTGAAGGACATTGCGTCAAATGTATAAGCAAGTGGTGTGACACTATATGTATTTTGCACAGCAGAATAGGGAAAAATGTAACGTCTATAGGCGTTGTGTCACATTCCATCAATGGAAATAGGCGTCTATAGATGTTCTGTCCGTCAACGTGTTAATGAAATGAGAAGTACCAGATCCATAAATTTGAAAACTTCTCATGGAACCAATTTTTGGGTACATCCTAAGCCTTTTACAATTTATAAGGCAATGAGATGGCGAACAAAAAAGACCAAAGGGACTCTACAATATGCAGTCACATTCCGTCTATACGTCTAGGAAAAAATTCCATCGAAAGTTACAACATACTCCCAATATGAGTAAACTAAGAAATAAAAGACAGTTCATTAGGGAACTGGGTATTTGAATGGAATTAGGGTATTAAATAGGGATTCACCAAGTATGAACATGAACAATATGAAAATTTAAAACAACAAGATATAGGAAAAAGTGAAACAATAAGAAATGCACGTAATTTTCCCCTTGTTGCCATATTCTAAATTTGAAAAAATATATAGGGAATAATCAGATTTCTTTGACATGCCATTCCTATTACTGCTTTAATATAATAAATTCTATTAAAGCAGTTAACAATAAAAAAGGACATATCTTAAATTTTGTAATAAATAAATGTAGAAACAGGTTACAGAAAATTAAAAAACTTACCCCTAAGGACTAGTCCATCTGTAGGGATTTTCCTTATATTTTCATTTGCAGCACATTCCAAATTAATACAACCATTTTGATCATATTTAAAACCACCTAAAGTTTCAAAAGTACTAGCTCCTGGTTTCCCTAAATCATTAACAAAAAACTCTATGTCAAATTGACTAGGGTTGGTTGCACCAAGTCTAACTCCTCCAGGAAAATCTGCTTGAACTCTGGCTCCTAAAGGAATTATTCTTACTTCAACTACATAAACAGGTTTCGGAAACTGCACCAAATCTAGGTTTATTTCCTAAAACAAAAAGTATTATTGGACTAGTTATTTTATTTCAATCTATTTAAAATATACAGGGTGTCCCGAAAAGATTGGTCATAAATTATACCACAAATTCTGGGGTCAAAAATGGGTTGATCGAACCCCACTTACCTATATACAATAGTGCACACAAAAAAAGTTACAGTCCTTTGAAGTTACAAAATGAAAATCGATTTTTTTTCATATATCGAAAACTCTTAGAGATTTTTAAAATCTCTAAGTATCTTTAAAAAAATTAAAGTGAAATTTGAGCACCCCATAAAAATCTTATGGGGGTTTTGTTCACTTAAACCCCCTCAAATTTTTGTGTACGTTCCAATTAAATTATTATTGTTGCACCATTAATTTTTTTGCCTCTCAGTACTTTTTCGAAAAGCCAGTGTTTATCGAGATATTTTGAATATTTGTCGAATTCACCACATATTTGTATATGGTTAGGTACGATTATAGAGACCTGTTGATAATCTGAAAATTTATTTTTTCTACGGCCATGCTAAAAGAGCCACTTTCACGCACGCATTTCGTTTCCGAAACTTGCACTTTCCCGTACGGCGTGCGACAAAGTAAAACACCTTGTAATATGGCACTATACTATATTATAATACATGCAATAAACTAATATTTAGATATTATTTACTAATTTATTTCAAATTTATCTTATTGTAAAAGACTAAGTTTTCACTCTAATGGCATATAACATATCCCACCAGAATGAAAACAATGGGAACCTTCTCTGGTTACACCTCCGAGGCTTCTACAATTTGCAAGCCATACGGATGCTGAGACTAAGGAAGATGAGGGAATTCTACAATTTACAATTCACGTCACATCTGCTCAGCGCGGTAAAGTTCCAACGAGATTGGTTCCCTTCATACTCCACACAGAGTAAATGTAAATAAAAAAAAAAAATGAATAACCATTTTCAATTTCGTTGCAAAACGAAAATACAGCCGAACCATATTCCAGTCCAATCAGAGAGTGCTGCAAGCACCTCTACCGGTTTCGAAACTTATTAGTCTCTCATCAGGAGGCACATATGCTGCTCTCCCTGATCCAACCAAAACAAACCCCAGCGTGCAGTCCCGAATTGCAACGAACGAAATGGCATAGATGCCCTAGCGGCAACTGCTAGCAAAAGACTAAGTTTTCACTCTAATGGCATATAACATATCCCACCAGAATGATGCCAGTTATATGCCATTAGAGTGAAAACTTAGTCTTTTGCTAGCAGTTGCCGCTAGGGCATCTATGCCATTTCGTTCGTTGCAATTCGGGACTGCACGCTGGGGTTTGTTTTGGTTGGATCAGGGAGAGCAGCATATGTGCCTCCTGATGAGAGACTAATAAGTTTCGAAACCGGTAGAGGTGCTTGCAGCACTCTCTGATTGGACTGGAATATGGTTCGGCTGTATTTTCGTTTTGCAACGAAATTGAAAATGGTTATTCATTTTTTTTATTTACATTTACTCTGTGTGGAGTATGAAGGGAACCAATCTCGTTGGAACTTTACCGCGCTGAGCAGATGTGACGTGAATTGTAAATTGTAGAATTCCCTCATCTTCCTTAGTCTCAGCATCCGTATGGCTTGCAAATTGTAGAAGCCTCGGAGGTGTAACCAGAGAAGGTTCCCATTGTTTTCATTCTGGCGGGATATGTTATATGCCATTAGAGTGAAAACTTAGTCTTTTGCTAGCAGTTGCCGCTAGGGCATCTATGCCATTTCGTTCGTTGCAATTCGGGACTGCACGCTGGGGTTTGTTTTGGTTGGATCAGGGAGAGCAGCATATGTGCCTCCTGATGAGAGACTAATAAGTTTCGAAACCGGTAGAGGTGCTTGCAGCACTCTCTGATTGGACTGGAATATGGTTCGGCTGTATTTTCGTTTTGCAACGAAATTGAAAATGGTTATTCATTTTTTTTTTTTTTTTTTTTTTTTTTTTTTTTTTTTTTTTTTTTTATCTTATTGTGTTCATGTTTTAATGAAATTAGCGCGATTATTTCATTCATAGGAGATTCTGACCAATAGAAAGCTACAGAAATAAAAATTAAACTGATTATTTTTTGATGATTTTAACTTCCAATCGTATAGTAAGATATTTGATCACGTGTTTAATTCTGTCCAATCAGATTAAAATTATACTGAGAATTATCTACTGTAGAAAATTACTGATAGATTTTTTTAAGTAGATTGTTTCTGTTTAATGGCAACCAGTTTCCTAGTTTTGACAACTGTCACATTTAAGAAAATATCCATAATATATGTATTAAAAAATAATCTTACGAATATCACATGACAGTAAGAATAAATAAGAAAATAATGCTTCGTTTTTACTCAAATTTGTTGTCACTGGGCAATAGCCACTCGAGCCCTGCGGGCTCTCATGTCTATTGCCAGACAACAAATTTTCGAAAAACTGTCGCATTATTTTCAATTTATTCTCACTCTCTTCAGATACCCTTCGTTGCTACGAAAAAAATACATTCAGTGACATTAATGACAATTAATGTTTTAAAAATTATAAAAGTGATGACTTTCAACCGTCAAATAGTTATAACGACTGTGTATTTAATTGTACTAATTTGTACTTACATCAATAAATTACAATAAAATTTTGGTTTTGAACAGTTTTATTCATGAAATAATCGCAACAAATTGCACTCGATCTCTAAAATTATTATCGAATTTTTGCCCTCGTGGCACTTTGACATAATTTCACTCCCCTTCGGGTCGTGAAATTAAACTGTCAAAGTGTCACTCGGGAAAAATTCGATAATTTTAGAGCTCTTGTGCAATTACTACTGATAATCCGATGAAATAAAATTATTTTGACATAATATTTAAAAGTCAGATCAGTAGAAAATTACAATGATTTTGAATCATCGTCATGGAAACCAATATGGTCGTCGTGGTAACCCATTATATTGAAAGTTTAGTTTTGACAACCTTGCCAAAGAATTCATTTGTGTATTTTCACTTCTAAATAAAAATTGATATAACTCTATTTTTTGTGGTTTTTTTCCAAACGTACGGCCCTAGAAAAATATTGTTCCTAACTCATGCAGAAAGTGTCTTCCCCGCAGTCGACTGCTTGTCCGAACTCCGCTATCGCGTCGTTTGGGTCAACGGCAGTCTCGTGCGTGAAAGTATCACTTACCGTACTAGTTAGGAAAATAACTATATAATTTACATTTTTAGGTATATTTTGAAAAAGAACACATCTCGATAAAAGGTGACTTATCAAAAAAAGACTAAGAGGCAAAAAAGTTTTAAAAACGCTGTGTTTAACTAATGGTACCAGAACAATAGTTTAATTGGAACGTACACAAACATTTGGGGGGTTTATAGGAAGAAAACCCCCATACAATTTTTATGTAAATATATTATAAAAGAAGACGCATCTCGATAACAACTTGCTTATCGAAAAAATACTAAGAGGCAAAACAGTTTTAAAAATGTTGTGTTTAACTAATGGTACCACAATAATGAATTACTTGGAACGTAGACAAAAGTTTGGGGGGTATAAGGGAATAAAACCCCCATAAAAAATTTTTATGGTGTGGACAAATCTCACTATAATTTTGTTTTAAGATGTTCTTGCCATAAGAATGATACATGCCCATTTTCAATAACAAATCTGTAATAGTTTTCGATATATTGAAAAAAAAATTGAATTTCATTTTGTAACTTCAAAGGGTTGTAACTTTTGTTATAAGCATATTTGTACTAAGGTAAGTTAGGTTCAACCGAACTCTATTTGACTCCAAAATGTGTGGTATAATTTATGACCAACCTTTTCGGGACATCCTATATAATATGTATATACCTAGTCGCAGTGCTGTTTTTGTGACGGTACGGGCCGGTACGCTGTACCGGCACCTCTTTAGACAAAAAATTAAAAAATCAACAAAATTATAGACAAATTCCTGAATTCTTCCCTTGCTCCCAAATAGCTTTAAAACGCCCTTAATTTAGGATAAATTTAAAAAGTTTTCCCGGGGGTGGACCCCCCTATGAACACTCCCCAGACCCCCAGGAACATTGCGTACCGGAACCTAAACGTACCGGAAGCTTATATTGTTACAAAAACAGCACTGCCTAGTCGTATATAGGGTGATATATCCATAAGAAAATAGACTACAATGAATACAAGTTATTTAATGATAGGCATGTATTAAAATTTCTCCTTAAGACATGAGATATTCTTTTTCTTCTTGTAGTGCCTGTCTATTTCGGATGTTGGCAACCATCATGGCAATCTGTACTTTGCACACTTCTACCTTGAAAACAATTTTCTTTCTACTTTTTCTCAGTCCATATCTCTCACTGTTCCTCATGATGTGACCAAGGTATTCGATTTTATTATGGGTAACAGCTCTTTTTACATTATCAACAACATACCCTGATTACTAACATGGTCAGTATAAGATATCTTCACGATTCAAAGGCTTCAATTTTCTTGCAGGTGGCTTCTGTGAGAGTCCCTAACTTAACTCTGTACAACAGTATAGGAAAGATATAACATCGGAGTAACCTGATACTTATGGGCATTGATAAATCATGACATATGAATGGCTTAGCAATTTTTTGAAACTAATTTCATTAAATTCAGAACTGTCAAAAGTCTAAAACGTTCAGTTCCTCTATCTTCCCACATAACAAGTGTGTCGAGGTGGATAAAATCTAAGATGCTTGGATTTTAAATCCAACCACCCTAACATATGCAGGTTCGACCTCCAATGCAAATTTTATTTTTTTTTATACATTTTATGATTGTAAGTAGGTATATTTATTATATAATTTTTTTTTCAAAAAATACGTATTTAGTTAAAATTTTTGCCAACAATTATTGTTCAGAAATCATTTGTGGTATTTTTCAATGTGTTTGTGTGTGTTTTATTCTTTTATTTTTGGTTTTGTTTTATTAAAAATTTTTGGAAAGTATTAAGTAAGTATTAAAATTAGTTTAATATTGAAATAAAATATAAATAAACTGTTTAAAGTATATTAATTTCGTTGAAATCATATAATAGAGGTATAACTTCTTATGTGCGTACAAAGTACAGCACATTCTTTTTTTTAATTTCTAGGGAATGGTCCCCTTTTTTTGATACATTCATACTAAGGTAGGTGTATGTTTTCACTCTTTCTATTTGTTGACTGTTCACACTTCTTCTTCTTCTTCTTCTTCTTCTACAGCACTAGAGAACAAGTTGAGCCTTGGCCTCCTTTATTTATTTGACTGTTCACACTAATTCTTCCAAATTGCTGTTCCTTCTTAGAGATCATCATACATTTTGTTTTCTTAGTGTTTAGTAAAATTCCATATCTCTGACTTACTTCTGTGATTCTATTCATTAACCCCTGAGGGCTTCAGAACTGTCAATGAATACCACCGTGTAGTCTGCCTATCTATCTAATCAGCCCTAAACATCCATCCTTGGATATAGGCCTCCTCTTCCTTCTTCCATGCCTCTCTATCTTGGGCAATTTGCATCCATTTTGACCCAGTGTGTTTCTTCAGGTCATCTGACCATCGCATCTGTGGCCTTCCCCTTTTTCGTTTGTGGTTCCATGGTCTCGAATGTATTACCATCTTAGTCCATCTTTCATCCTTCTGCCGTAGGGTGTGTCTGGCGAACTTCCATTTAAGCTTTGCTACTTGGGTAGAGACGTCTTTCACTTTTGTTTTGTTACGGATCCATTCGTTTCTTTTCGACTGATAATTTAATGTTCAGCATTTGTCTTTCCATGGCTCTTTCTGTCTTTGCTATTTTTTCCATATTCTCTTTTGTAAACGTCCATGTCTGAGAGCCATATATTAAAACAGGGAGTATACATTGATTGAAGACTTTTGTTTTTAGGTATTGCGGGTATTTTCTGTTCTTTAGAATATAAGACAGTTTTCCGAATGATGCCCAGGCCAACCTTATTCTTCTCTTTATTTCTTCGGTCTGATTTTCTCTATTTAATCTAGTGATTTGTCCTAGATATATATATATATATATATATATATATATATATATATATATATATATATATATATATATATATTTACAAACATAAGATGTAGATCTTTGAAACACACTCAGTGAACCAAAGATCCAAGGTTATTGGTTTAACGACCACTCGTACGAAATCAAATAGATGAAATAGAGAATGTGGAAAAATCCCCTTACGAACAAGTGAAATGGTGGATGTGTGAAATGTTCGTAAGGGGATTTTTCCACATTCTCTATTTCATCTATTTTATATATATATATATATATATATATATATATATATATATATATATATATATATATATATATATATATATATATATATATATATATATATATATATATATATTCTTTTACTTGTTCTATTCTTGTTTGTGCCACTGTAATTACTAGTTCTTCTTGTTGATTGGTCATGGTTTTTGTTTTACTGTAATTCATCTTCAGTCCTATCTTTGTCGATTCTCATCTAGTTCTTCCATCATTCTTTGTAATTCTTCACTTCTTTCTGCTATTAATACAATATCATCAGCATATCGTAAGTGATTCAGATATTGCCCATTTATGTTTATACCCAAACCATCCCAAGTTGTTTGAACACATCTTCTAGCGCTTGGTTGAATAGCTTGGGCGAGATGGTATCTCCTTGTCTTACTCCTCGGTTTATTTTAATAGGCTCCGTTTGTTTCATTAGCTTGATAGTTGTTGTTGCCTTATCATATATATTTGTAATTAAGTCGGTATATCTGTAGTCTATTCTGCTGTTTTGTAGGGAATTCTTTACTGCCCAGTGTTCCACACTATCAAATGCTTTTTCGAAGTCAATAAATGCCATATATAGCGGAATATGATATTCGTTAGCTTTTTCGATTAATATCTTCATCGTTAAAAGGTGGTCACTTGTACTGAAGCTTTTTCTAAATCCGGCTTGTTCTCTTGCCTGGTATCCATCTAATTTAGTTGTTAATCTGCTTGTTAATATCTTGGTTAATAGTTTGTACATCACATTTAGTAAAGTTATGGGTCTGTAATTCTTTAGATCCTTTTTATCTCCTTTCTTAAATAGTAACAATGTTACTGCTTCGTTCCAAGTGTTGGGTATTTGTTTTGTCATTAATATTTTATTAATAAGTGTGTACAAAACTTCTCTAGTTGTTTTCCCACCATTTTTTAGCATTTCTACAGTTATCCCGTCTTTTCCTGGCGATTTATTATTCTTCATCTCCTTGAGTGCTCTTTTTATCTCATTCTTACTGATTTCTGGTTGTAAGTCGGAATTGACATTTTTTATTTTTATTTGTAATTGCTTAAGGATTTCTTGTGTTGGTTTCTGTTTTGTATTGTAGAGGTTTTTATAATATTCTTGTGTTATTTGTATAATTTCTTCTATATTATTGGTCTCTATGCCTTCTTTGTTCTTTATACTATTAATCTGTATGCTTCCAAGCTGTGGTTTTAAGCACTTCATATTTTTATTTTGTTCAATGGTTTTTTCTATTTTTTCTTCCTGTACTCTCCTTTGACTTTCCTTGATGTTCCTTCTGATAGCTTTGTTTACCTCTTTGTAATCTACCGTGTTTCTCTTATCTTGTTCTATTAATGTTTTTCTTTTGCTCATGAGGTTTTTTGTTTCCTGGGATATATAGTCTGCCTATCTTATGTTATTGATACATTCTCCATTAATTTGAATTCAGGCTTCAACATCACCCACTGCTTCTTGAAAGATTTCCTCACTAGTATAATATGCTGAACAGCACTGGTGATGGTATACATCCCTGACGGACCCAACGTGTGATTTTGATATCATCGGATTCTCCTGCCTCTGTCTGGATAGACAATGTTTGATGAGATATTGAGGTTCGATAACTGGAGGAGAGCTGCCAGTTACAGAGATACTAGAAGGCGGATGCTGAGTGAGGCCAGGGCCTAACTTGGACTGTGCTTTGTGCTATAGGAGAGAGAGAATAATTCTCAATGTTGCTGAAAACATTCCTAACCTGGACCAGATACCAGAAGACCACGAAACTCTAGGAGAAATACAAACTCAAATGTATTAACAAATTAACCCAAGAGAAATTACATTTAAAAGTACAAATTATTTTAGTGCAGAAAAAATTGCATTTTGTAAAACATTAATAGAGGAGACACCATAACATTCAGTTGAATGGTAGCTTTACTTACCTCAGTGTTATCGTGGGCAAATGTGTCAAAAAACAGTAATTCTACTTGTTCAGACATTTTTCTATTTATTACTGTTGAATGTTCATATTTGAATCACTTTTTAAATTATTTATTATTCGACACAGACCCTTGTTGATATGTTGTCAAAAGCTTAAATTCTTCTTCTCTTTGATTACAATTCAAATCTGTTTTAGAGCACAAAACACTAATAACAATTCTACCTATACCTTAAGCAAGGCACACACGGTACGGTTTTTTGTGAGGAATCTCTATATGTAATTAAATTAAATTATTAAATTAACACAAGTCGACACAGAAAAAAAGTTATTAAAAAGGTATTTTCGATACGGAACTGTTGTAATAAGTTTAAGTTGAGTTGTTGATATTTTATAAATATTCATTTTTTAAATTGATATCAGTCAGTCCTGTCCTGTCCGTAGACATGTTGAACAATGATAACATGTTCTATGATAACAAAAATTTGATTCTGGCTAATATTCCATTCTAAGTACGCACTTAACGAGTTGAGGCGTGAAAATAATTTCTTTGTATTTAATATTACATTTGTTTTGTTCAATTTCAGTATTTCAGACATGTAAAATAGTAGAATGAAAATAAAGTTTATTATTTAGACATAAAAAAAGATTTTGCCAACATGTTAATAAAGTCCTATGAGAAGTTAGCTACAAAACATTTTAATTAAAAGAAAAGATGATTCTGTTTTCAATGTAATGAAATTGTCAAATAAAATAAAATTGTCAAAAATTGTTTTTGTATCGTAGTACCGGTGCATAATTTTAATTATGCAATATTTCTATAAGTAAATAATTTTGGCAAAATGTCAGCTACTGGCAATATTCTAGTTGGTAAATTTGAATTTTATTATGTTTATTCAGTATAACTATCTTTGATCTTTTAGGTGGAGGAACGGGGTTCATAGGCAAATCCCTTTGTAATCTACTAAAACAAAAAGGGTATGGGGTAACTGTGATATCTCGAATG
Organism: Diabrotica virgifera virgifera; assembly: GCF_917563875.1. Classification (NCBI taxonomy): domain Eukaryota; kingdom Metazoa; phylum Arthropoda; class Insecta; order Coleoptera; family Chrysomelidae; genus Diabrotica; species Diabrotica virgifera. The sequence continues at coordinate 198,415,259 of NC_065449.1, read as the reverse complement.
CCAGGCATTCACAGGATATCATGGAACGAATTACAAGAATCTGGTCTTCCAAAAGATACCAAAGCAGTTGTGAATCTAGCTGGTCAAAATGTTATGGACATATCAAGAAGATGGACTGCAGGTTTCAAACAGAATGTATTTCATTCAAGAGTAAATACTACAAAAACATTAGCCTCTTTAATCGATAAGACACATGAAAAGCCTAATGTTTTTGTTACCATATCAGGAGTTGGGGCCTACAAGCCAAGCACGACATCAGAATATACTGAAGATAGTGTCGTACAACCATTTGACTTTTTTTCTGGATTATGTCGAGACTGGGAGAATGCTGCACAATTAAATGATAATAAAACAAAATGTAGATTAGCTACTATTCGAAGTGGTGTCGTTTTAGGTAATTATTATTTCTATACCAATATAACCTGCCCGTAGGCTGGTAGCACAAATTCAGAAAACTTCTTAAGGGTAAATCAATGAACTTTAATTCAATTAGTACTTCAGTAACTGTAATAATAACAGCCCTATCTGCTACACCAAGAGTTCATATTGGAGTTTGATAGGGAACAAATACTGATTTTTTAATCTCATGGTGTGTTAAAGATCATAGAAGTTGTCTTGCTTGTGGGAGTGTTTTGAAAGTGGATGGTGAAGGACGATTTAGGTGCTATAAACATATTAGCAAAAATCAAGGGGGGGGGGGAAATGACCCCAGGTCAAAAATGACAACACAAAAATTAAGTTTTTTTTATGGCATGGACTTTGTGTGTATGTTGAGTAAGTGTCTTGTTACTTTACAAAGTCGACGTCATTAGTGTAAAACTACTTGGAATTACACATAATAGACGGTATTTTACTAAACATCAACTTCAGAATATATTTTTTATTTGTAAAATAATATAGGGAATTTTTTTTATTTCAAAATATGAAGATATCTAGAATGATATTTAAAGTCAAATAAAAAAATAATGAGTTAAAAATTGAAAATACTTTTGAATTTATTAACCTTTCGTTACTCGCGCCAACTTTTTGTGATCGGATACTCGCGCACGGTGCAGGAGACCGGGTCCAAAAATATGGGTCAGCAGTGTTTTAAAATTATTTTTTTTTGCAAAATTGTGTACGATTAAATTATTTAATGAATATATGATCATATAATTTTGTAGATATGCGTTTGTGTTCACATTATATTACTTTAATCAAAAATTTAATAATTTTCATTGTTATCCATTTATATGTATATACAAAAACTTTGGAAGTGAAAAAAAAATTGAATATGGTTAAATTTGTTTACTAAGAACTTTAGATCTTAATTCAATACACAAAAAAATTAAAAATAAAGAGTAATTGTAGTAACAAAAAAAGTTATAAAAATTAATTAACGTTTTTAAAACATGAAATACACAATGGTGTCACATTCATTGGAACAATGGTGTTCCAAACACAGATATTTTGAGCATATTTGGCAGTAAAACTTTGTTTTTCTATTTTTCTTCCAATCACAAACAGCACAGCGATCTGAAGTTCCTGGTGTTACGACTGGTACTTGTTCTGTTGGTAAACCACATATCTCCCTAAACCTCATTCTGATGGTTCTGGGTAAGTTATATATTTATATTTATATATATATATATATATATATATATATAAATATAAATAAACTAATCTATAAACATTGAAAATAAGGAAAAGATCTTAAATTACCTTACTAATTAAAAATATCGATGTGTGATCCAAACACAAAAATTGGTGCACAAATACTCGCACACGGTGTACGGGACCGTGTTGCGTAATAACAAAAGGACAGTACTATTTTTTACACTGCGAACTGACTTTACCCACAGTTGATTGACCACTGAAGAGGTATACGAAGTAGCCATTCAAAATCCCCACTACAAGCAGAGTTACAGGAATTTATTTACAGGCCCGGTCTCCCACACCGTGTGCGAGTAACGGAGGGTTAAAGAAAAACATACGCTGGGGTAAAAATTTCCCCTGCTTGGTCATCCAAAGGTTAATTGCCGATAGAGAAAATATTTATTTTTGTTTCTATTTTGTTACATCTACCCCCTCCCAGATACATTTTTTTTTGAAGTGAGTTGAAAATTGTATCTCATAGTATTGCAGATTGGTATTCCTTCCCTCGCGAGGTCGTTATAAGTTTTGCTTTGAATAATTCAAAGAAATTGGGAGGGAAGGATGTCATAGTTGAAAGAGATGGAGCAATGATGAATGAAATAGGGGTTGTACACAGGACTCCAAGAAATTTTTTTAATACTGGTTGAAAAAAGTGACTCCAACACTTTGCTTAGACTGATTAAAAAATGGATTCTTCCTGGAACAACAATTTATAGCGATTGTCGGGAATCCTATATAATATGCTTGACCCATGAAGGATTTATTCATAAAATTCCAATTATTATGCAGATATGTGAGAGTTGTGTTTACAATTATTACTGGAATAAATTATGGCTCTGTAGTTTTTTTTCATGGTTTACACTTTTTGTTGTAATTTTCTATTTTTTCATGTTTTTTTTTTCTTTTTTAAAGGTTTTTTGGAGTAAGTTTCTTTCCAAATCAAAAATTCCAAAAGCCTTTTTTATAAGTAAAAGAAATTGCAAAAAGTAGCCTTTTCTGATTTCCTATATTTTTACCACATTTCATTCCTTCTGCTGGCTACAATTACAAGCAGTTCAGTAAATAGACTTCCATTTTTTATGTGTGTATGTCCTATATTTTATTGTTTTAATCAGTTTAAACATGAATCAAATTAATAGGTTTGTTCTAGCATCAGTTTCAAATGGTTTGAAACCATCAGCGAATAGCGGACCAGCGCGAGTCGAGGGGATAGCACTGTTGACTGTATTATGTTCTCTCACTGACCAACTGTTTGCTGACGGTTTCTGACTAGTTTGACTGTTTGCTAGAACAAACCTATTATTTTGAATTTTGTGCGTGATTATAAGTTAATCAATTTTTTAGGTAGAGATGGTGGAATGATAAAACAATTGTATCTCCCATTCTTTTTGGGATTGGGGGGTCCAGTTGGCAGTGGTTCTCAGTTTATGCCATGGATTCATATTGATGACCTAACACATTTGATCCTGTTTGCTATTGAAAATCCCAAAGTGGATGGCATATTAAATGGTGTTGCTGCTAAACCATGTACCAACCTGGAATTTTCTAAGGTAGGTTTATGAATTGCGATTTTTGGTATGACTCTGTTTTTATTCTTATTGTTTTCTTATATAAAAGGAAATGAGATTGTGTTGATCTATCTAATTGGAAGGAAGTAATTAAAATACCAATATGCCTTAAAAGAAAAACCTTTAATCAGTGTGTTTTGCCAGTGTTGACTTAAGGAGCGGAAACATTGACCATGACAAGGAGAACAGTGCAAAAGGTCTGTGTATCTCAAAAGGTGATGGAGCATGCTATATTGGGCATTTCACTACGAGACAAGATCCCAAACTGCCAGCTTTAGCAAAGATCAGGATTGGCTGATGCAGTAAAGACAATAGCAACACTGAAATGGAACTGGGCAGGTCATGTGGCTCGAATGACAGCTAACAGATGGACAAAGCAGATACTGGAATGGAGACCAAGAGATGATGCCTACTGAAGCAGAGGTCGTCCACCAACATGGACTGATGATCTAAAACGTTGTCATAGGAATTGAATGCAAGAGGCACACAATCAAAATAGATGGAAAAATATGAGGGAGATCTATGATCAGCAGTGGACAAGCGAAGTGAATGATAAATTGAAATAAATCAAAAATAATCTAAACAGAGCTCAAGGAATTCGTAGGAGGAGCCTTAAAGTACCCCCTTGTTCTACATCATTTTGGGGAAAAAATTTTCATTTATACATTATTTAGATTATTATATGTTTTATATCTTATGTGGTACTACACCTGTTTTTGTTTTGACCAATCGGCTTCATATGCTGTGATAAAAAGCATGTTTTATGTGTTTTATAAAGATAATTTTTTATTTCATTTTTTAGGCATTTGCCAAGGCGTTGAAAAGACCTGCTATATTTCCTGTACCAACTTTTGTTTTTAATGCTTTGTTGAGCAAAGAGAGAGCCAGTATGATAACAGAAGGTCAAAAAGTAATTCCTAAAAAGACTATTGCCCTAGGATTTAAACACAAATATCCAGATATAGAAACTGCCTGCAAAGATCTTGTTACCAAGAAATAATCTACATTAAGATTCATCATGGATCCTTTTGTATGAGGATGTAAAATTATCTAAATGCCAGTGTGATAATACGAGAGTTTAGTTAATATTAATATGATTTATTTTTTAAATTGTTTTTATTTTGAAGACTGTCAATAAAATTAGTTAAGTTACCTATTAAAGCAGTTTCTTTCATTTTTGCATAGTTGGTACTTTTCTTTTTTAGTTCTAAGTGGCCTTAGGACAAACAAAACTATTCTAAAAAGTACATCAAAGAGGTGCTCGAAGTCAAAAAAGAAAACCTGGAAAAGAGATAGGTGTAGAATCTACAAAGGGGCAAATACTACATTCACCAGACAACACAAAATGCAGAAAGTCCTTGCCTAGACGAACTACCTATTGACATTCTCAAAATAATATTCTTCTCATAGGCATCTTTCAGTGCGTCACAGTTTTTCGATTTCTTTCTAACGCATTAAATTGTATGTGACAGAAAAAAGGCATGTCTGTAATTACAGACATTTATAACATTTATTCTAGTTGTCGATAGATGGCGTTATAATCGAAAAAAAAAATTATTTACGAATTATATAATATATGTACGAATATAATCTGTACAATTTATAAGACTATACAAATCAAAGAAAATACCATTTTATAAATGCAATAAACACAATTGATTTGTTTTTATGCCAAATTGCAAATAAAATGTGACAACTGTCAGATTTAACTAAAACGTCATGTTAGAATAAATGTTATAAATGTATATTATCACGGACTTACCTTTTTTTCTATCATTTGTGACACACTGAAAAATGCTCATGAAAAGAAGCATAGAAAATAAACATGTCCTTGTAAAGTCCTTTAATGGAATCTATTATTTGAGTACCTACTCTACCAGAGTGTAGAGACGAAGGCCATAAAGGAGAAGAATACTCCATATAGTTCAGATTCCTAGAGACAGGAACAAGTTGGCTAACCAGTTTATTTAATAGTATTATGGGAAGTGGAACAAATGCCACATTAATTGAGAAGCAGTATATTAGTAACTGTTTAGATATAGCGAGATATACAACAATGTACAAACTACAGGGCTATAAAACTAATTAGTCACACCATAAAAATATAGAAGACAGCATCCGATAGTCAGCTTGGCTTTATGCAAGGTAGATCATCAACAGATGCAATTTTCATTATAGTTGATAAAAAATACAGGAATAAAGAAAAACGCTCATATGGCATTCATTGATTTTGAAAAATCATGAATAAGAGCTTCTCAAGAGATTCTGTGGTGAGCGCTCAATAAGATTCTCAATAAGTTCTTGGTGAAGATTGTGAGAGACATATGAGGGAGTTTTATAACAACTAGTGTTAGGACAGCTGTGGGAGAGATTAATGAATCTCACGTGAAAGTAGGATTGCACGCAGACTCGGTGCTTAGTTCTTCTTTATTTTCATTAGTGTTGGATCAGGTAACACCGAAACTACTGGTAAAAAAACGGTAGGTACACGATAAAAAACGGTAGGTTCCTAGGACGAGTAGAACAGAAAAACCTGGACTAGACAGTTACGCAGGAAATGTTGATAAATTGGATTAACATGAGCCACGATAGAAACTTATGGAGAAACGTAATTAGGGAAGCTGATCCCACAGAAATGAGGGAAAAGATAATGGTGGTGATAGGAGTATAATAGCTTGACGGAAGATTAATTCATTTTCTATTGATATCCGAGAAAATATCTCACAGTGTTCATGTATTAAAATACGTTAGGGGCTTTCAGACCTAGTTCACTACCTAGTCAATTGTATTGTAGCATTTTTTCCACTCTGGTGTATCATAAAAATTTACTAAAAGGATTGAATTTACGTCCTACAAAGCTTCAAATAAAATACTTTTTTATTAAGTCTAAAAATCTTCGACGAGAATAAAGAAAATCCAATTGTTTATTTACATTGACAAATGCCGCTATAAGTGAATGCGAAAAGTATCGCATAATTCTTGAAACAGAAAAAAATTCAAAAAAATGGTTTTTAGCAGAATGTTATAATACCCGTCTATCGTCTTCTTTAGATGTCTACAAACCCATAACATTTCAAGTTGAAGCGTGTTTTTGCCGAAAAAAAAAAAACAAGAAACAAAACGTTGTTAAAGCAGAATATTTATTTTGGATATTTGTGTACGAGATTTTGATCTGTGCACTATGTCTGCTTGAGTTTTCAATGAGGAGGTACGTTCTTACAAAAAATGAGTAATATAACGTCAGAACAAGCAGTCCAAATTGTAGGTTTAATTGGCGATGGCCGATCGCAGCAAAGTTATGGGAATCCACCAATCCAGCGTTTCAAGAGCTTTAAGAAAGTATAGAGAATGTGGAGGATACTCAAGAAGACAAGTTCCAGGACTTCCCAGGTGCACGAACCCAGCAGATGAATGTTATTTACATCTGCAGACTTTGCGTACAGATCATGTTACAGCTAGACAACTGCGAAATGATCTTTCCATAGCCCGTGGCCCGTAATGTTCAGTTCGTATAGTGCCAATTCGGTTAGAAACAGATTAAGGGAATTTGGAATCAGAGTCAGATAATGTCTGCTACTGCTCCACTGTTAACGAAGGCACACCGTATGGCACGTTTAAATTTTGCACCAGAATATGTCGATTGGGATATTAGCGGCTGGACTAATATCTATTCTTTTTACTGAGGGGTCAAAATGTGCACTTTGTGGATCCAACAGTGCAAAGTGTCTATAGAATCAAAAAAGTGCAAAAGAATATTAGTCCAATCGTTAATATCCCAATCGACATGTTTTGGTTCAAAACTTAAACATAACATGCCCTCGTTAACAGTGGAGCAGTAGCAGTCATTCTGACTCTGATTGCAAATTCCCTTAATCTGTATCTAACTTGGCACTTTACGAACCGAGCATTATGGGCCACGGGCTGTGGAAAGATCATTTTGCAGTTGTCTAGCTGTAACATGATGTGTACGCAAAGTCTGCAGATGTAAATAGCGTTCATCTGCTGGGTTCGTGCACCTGGAAAGTCCTGGAACTGGTCTTTTTGTGTATCCTCCACTTTCTCCATAGCTTCTTAAAGCTCTTGAAACGCTCAATTGGTGGATTCCCTTAACTTCAGCAATGTATTGCTGCGATCGGCCATCTCCAATTAAACCTACAATTTGGGCTGCTTGTTCTGACGTTATATTACTCATTTTTTGTAGAACGCAGCTCCTCATTGAAAACTCAAGCAGACATAGTGCACAGATCAAAATCTCTAACACAAATGTCCAAAATAAATATTCTGCTTTAACAACATTTTGTTTCTTGTTTTTTTCACAACTTGCTTCAACTTGAAATGTTATGGGTTTGTAGACAGACACCTAAAGAAGACGATAGACGGGTATTATAACATTCTGCTAAAAATTAAAAATTATTTTTAAACTTTTTTTCTGTTTCAAAAATTATGCGATAGGTGCCTACTTTTTGCGTTTAGTGTTTTAAAAGTATCATTTTGTAAATAACATTTCTGATTATGTAGTTTAATATGTCTAGTTAGTTAGGTACATTAAGAGTTTTTAATCCAACAATAAACATAGATAGTAGGTAACCACTTTGTATTATTTTTATCTGCCTACTCACCTTCAAATAAATTAGTTGGCAGTAGATAAATAATTCTAATAATTTTTAATAAAACCAAATAAAATGAGACTTAGGTACCTACCAAGACAACTTGGAGAATGATTTAAAATCTATTGGAATTAGAGCATGGAGAAGAGTTACCAGAGACAAGGGCGAATGGAGGATTGTTCTGAAGAAGGCTTTGGCTCATAAAGAGCTGTGACGCCACTGATGATGAAATAAGTGATTGTTCCTTTTTGCTTTGGATATTTTAGGAAAAGATTAAACCTATTTGTTCCATTTTTATATTTTTCCGTGTCACTCAGAGAAAAGATCAGGTAACGCTCTTTTTTCTTTTCATTTATTTTAATTTTTTTTATCAACTTTTCTTTAAGTTGGATCAATTAACTTTTTCACTTTCTGTCTGAATTCAGTATCACCCGTCTAGATCTATCAACCCACTTCCCAACGCCCGCCGTTATGGCCTTCAAGGGCCCCATTTCTACCCTTCAGGGTTAAAATACGTTTCAGTATTGTCAATGATCACGATAAACATATGTGTCCTAAGCGCTTAAGAGGTTATGGAAAAGGTATGAATGCACATCAAACGAACTTTTCAGTAGCTGTATAATGTCCAAATAAACATGGTCATTGGCAATCGAATGGCATATACCGAAGAGGATAAAATAAAGTAATGTTAATTGGATATAGATATTTTATTTATAAAAATATTATAAAGATAGAACAGTAACGCCTTTTTCACATAATAAAAATAAACATTTATTTGATCCGTAAATACCTAATATTTCATCATTTGATAAATTAACCACTTGCTGCTGAGCTATACTCTGTACCCTTCTTCCAGTGCTTCTGTTTCGAAGTTCGGTACTAGATATTTTTTTGTTCTGCCTGTATATGAACAAATGTCCAGAAGTTTCACAAATGGCGGCGTAGCTCATATCTGGCGGACAGACTGTGAATTTTTTGTTTTGTTTTGAAGCCTAAAATAAATTTATAATATAGTTTTCTAAGATAATTTACTAATGTAATAATATACGAGGTTTGAAATAGGATGAAGAATGGTAAGGCAGTAGGACATGATGGAATACATGTGGAGGATTCGAATGCTCTAGGAGAGGAAGGGATTGATGTTTTGTGGCAAATTATGAGTAGGATATATATGAGGAAGAAATTATGCCCAAGGATAAAGGTAACATTTAGGCAGTGGCGGCCCGTGAGGTAGTGCCATAGAGCCATGGCACTACCTTGCTAACTATCCATAAACATATTTTTTATCTTCAAAACTTTTTAATTCCTATTAACTTTTTTGTGTGCATTTCTTTTGCTCTTCATAAATTATATAAAATATGGCAACTATGGGCGCAATACAATCCCTGCCGACAGCGGAGAGTATTCGACAGGAGAATCTCCTTCGCGCCGAAGTCAGTACTGGCACGAGTAAAGAGAGAAAGATTTTACGAGCATTATATGTAAGTGACAGAGAAAGAGCTATATTGGACTATTAGTATACCTTAACATTAGAATCTCTGTGCCAGGCACGAGGGTATGAAGCCAGGTCTATTTATTTTGAGTTTATTTACGTGCTGGTTTGTCGCTTTTATTATGTATATTTTCTGTTAAAAAGTTTTTGTATTTATAATTAAACTTTTAGTGCATCATGATCGTGGGTATTTTGATAATATTTTGATTATTTATTAAGTTTAATTTATTAATTGACAATAAAGATTAGTATTTTAAAAATTTTTTTGGTGGTTTTTCGCTAGAAAAAAAAACTACAAATGTTATAAGGTGTTGTGGAGCTTTCGAGTTAGCTTTAAGAGGTCACGATGAAAAAGAAAATTCAGAAAATAGAGGCATATTTAAGGAGCTGGTCAATTTTAGCGCCGAATTAGACAACGACTTAAAGCTTCATATTATTCAAAGTACCAGATCTTTCAAAGGTCTACCTTCTCTGGACATTTAGTTGCTTCTAATTTATTTATGTCAGAGAAGTTTTCTGCTTATAAGCATCAGTTCTCCGAATCATTTCTTAATGAACCATGGAGACAATTTTAATTTTTAAGCAAAACTCGGTTTAAAACTGAATTAGAAGTAGGTACTGTATTAGCGAGACGAATTAAGTACTACCTCTGGGGCTGTTTCGCTATCGGTTTTATTGTAGAGGGAAGGTCTAAAAAGCACATTTGAAGAAACTATTAAACTTTTAAGTATTTTAGTTACCATTCCTATATCAACATCTGAAGCAGAACGCTGTTTTTCGATGTTTACATCGAAACCTAGTGCTTTAGGTATGCTATCTGCAGAAAAGCATTTTGTAAATTGTATTGATAATTTTAATTATAAAGTCATTGAAAACTTTGCAACCAAAAAATAGAAGAATGAACTTCATATATCGTAAACTTTAAAAGTGACATTACAAAAATTTGTGCATGTGTGTGAATAATGAAATAGTATTATTTTTATAAATTGGTAAATAGAGACTAAATCGTAATAACAATTTTCAAGCACTATCAGCAGTAAATGCTGGTGGTAGGTTAAGAGGTTTTTATTATTAATTAATTTACGGAACTGTTTTGATCAATGTTGGACAATTGCTTGGCACCTCAGATCAATAAACTTAAGATATGTACATAAGATAAAAGTATCCGCGCATATTTTTTTTTAGTTTTTGTTGTCAATATACCTTTTTTTGACAATATCGTGAATCCGTCACTAAAAATTTTGGCGGCTGCCCGAGTTGTGACACTACCTTCTTAAAGTGGTATGAGCCGCCACTGCATTTAGGAGCATAAGAACTACTATAAAGTTAATGTTATAAACAATGAAAATTTGGGAGGGTGGGAGCGATTTGTTTATTGAATCGAAATCTACTTACTTGAACATATCCCAAAGCTAAAAGAGTCCCTTCATGTTTGATAGAAAAATTTTCATTAATTTTCTGTGGTTGCCACAAACATATGTCAACATCATGACGAATTCCCATAGCAGGTACATCATTATGGTTTAACTGAGCTGTTAATAGAATTTGGTGGGAGCCTAGATTTACTTTGTGAGTTGTACTATTTGTTTGACCACATAATCTTTGGAAAACACATGCTTTATCATTTTCAAAGTCACATTCCTCCACTTGTTGGCTATTAAATGTTGTACCGGATTGGGGATTGTCCTAAAAAAAGCAAATAAAGATGAGAAGTAATAAAGAAAAAACCAAAAAATTGGCATCATCACTCAACTACAGAGCCAGAAACATTGATACCTAAGTCACTGTTAATAACTCTACCTTTGAAGTGGTGGACAAATTCACATACTCGAGCTCCCTGATGAACAATGACAACTCTAATGGAAAAAATCAAACAGAGAATAATTCTGTGCTAAGCAAGTGCTATTTTGGGCTGAGTAAATACATGAAAAGTAGAAACTTAAACCAGAAAACAAAATTAATAACATGCAAAACCCTTAATCTACTAAAGCTGACATATGGATCAGAAACATGGACCATCTTCAACGCAGATGAAAACCTCTTGCTCATATATACACGAAGCCCCCTGAGAGGAATATTCGGTGATATCTGTGAAAATTACAGAGATACAACTATAAGATATACCACAAATACTGTAACGATTCAAAAAAAAATTAATTTTGTTTTGAGGGGATAAATCAATCAGCTTAACTATGACACCAAATATGCTAGTCTGAGGAAATTCCATAATTTCTACTTCCTAAATGAAATCCCCTTGTCATGGCGCTAGGAGATCTTCTTGTCTCTGGATATCGCACCTCTGCTCAAAGAGTGTCATAACTCAAAAAATTTTAAAATCGGTTTTATTGCACCAACAGTTTAATAAAACTATAAACTCCTATTTTTATAATATAGCTATAGCTATAGAGCTATATTTATCACTTATTTATCTTTCTTTTTGCAGTATTTTGTGTTTAATGTTATTACTTGTATTTAAAGTTACATCATTAAAACGTATGAGTCTGTTAACCAGATAATAATAATGATATTATATTCTGTACTGCAAGTGTCACAACTTAAAAAAATTTAAATATTTTTAATATACCTACTTAATACGCTATTTTATAGAGTATAGAGCTTTAAAAACCATTGTAACTGAATAAAATAGTTATTATTCTAATTTTAATAGTTTTTGAATTAAACCCAAAAATGTTGTAGGACAAACTTTAAAAGTTGTTTTCTCGAAGCTTTGCTTTTTTTGACTTATGACACTCTTTGAGCGGAGGTGCGATATGTCCCAGCCATGGTAGTCTTTGACTTTCCACAAATATTAGGTACAATATCATTTATTCATCATACATTCATCATTACATCATACCCTTCACTTAATCCATTAATTTAGTTGTTTCTCCTGATTCTCTATTTCTGATACTTTATTTGCAGTCTTGTAACAGGCTGTATATCTTTCTCTCGAATGTCTTGAGTTGGACTTAATTTTTGTCATACTTTTATTAAACTAAGACACACATTTGACCTTCTCATGATCATAATTATTTCGATTTGTGAAAAAAATTTACTCTTTGTATTTCACTACTGTAATAGTTAACATGGAGCATATCTTATGAAAGCATGGCATAAGTTCGTGATTGACTGTCAATGAATGTCGATATTTCAAACTTCATTTTAGTAAAAATATATCTACCTCTTAGTTCTACAATACAATTGAATTAACTTTTTGAAAGAGAAAAGATATGCAATTATTATTTATAATATAAATCAAAGACAGTGAAAGTATATCTTAACCCATTCGCTGCCGATCGAAAGAGGATGGAACTCAGCTAGGAGCCGTTTTGTTAAATGGCACGTAACTGAAGTAACCATATAACTAGCTGGTGCGTGAACAGCACCTGATTGAAGTAACAACATCATGTACTGGTGTGTTATCGGCAGCGAATGGGTTAAAAGACCAAAATATATTATTATAGAATAGAAATATACTTTATTGTCACTGAAAATTATACAATTTTATGGACAAAGCTTAACATAGATTCACGAAAAAGATATACATAACAATAACAATAACAAATACAATTTTATAAAATTAGATAAATCGTCAATAAAAAAAATATATAAACAAGTTAAAAAAAAAGTGAAGTAAAAAAACAAAAACCAATATATTGTAAAATTACTATAAATTGCAAAATTGAACCTACAACATAATATAATAAAACACAAACAAAGGAACTAATAAGTTTAAGCTGCTGTATGTGACACCCAAATATAGATAAATACACTTTAGTTACTTGTACATTACTGTGATTTCTTAGTTAGTCATTAAGAAACTCTTCTACTGAATAATATGGTCTTTTAGATAAATGAGCTTTTGTCATTTTACGGAACTTGAGAAAGGATGTTGCAGATTTAAGTTGTAAAGGGAGATGGTTGTATAGTTTTTTTGCGGAATATAGTATAGATTTCTTTACTAACTCAGAAGACGGGATCGGTAAATAGACATCAAAAGTTGAATTTCTGGTGGAGTAGTCATGATGAGGCCTTGCTGGAAAGACATGCATGTGTTTACGAATTAAGCAAACAGTTTCTAAAATATACAAAGATGGAAGGGTTAAAATTTCGTGATCTTTAAAGTAACTTCTGCAATGGGTTGTTCTTCTGAGGCCAAACAGATATCTTATTGCTCTTTTTTGTAATTTGAAAATAACATCAAATTGGGCAGCTGTACTAGACCCCCAAAAAGGAAGACCATATCGAAGATGAGACTCGAATAAAGAAAAATATGTTATTTTAGAAGATGCTAAATTGAGTTCCTTCGAAACAGATCTTATGGCATAGCAGGCCGAGGCGAGTTTCTTACTTAACAAATCGATATGAAGGGACCATTTGAGGTTGCTGTCTAAAAGAATACCAAGAAATTTTACAGAATCAACGGTAGAGATCTGGCTGCTATTCACAAGCAGGGGTTGAAGAGCACCTTTATATGATAATGCTACCGTTTTATCCACGTTAAAGGAGAGTAAATTAGAGTCAGACCAGGTTTTTATCGTAAGAAGATCAGAAGTTATAGTTGCATGAAGAGTTGCAATAGTTGAGTTGCTCCAAGTGATACTGGCATCATCAGCAAAAAGAAAAAATTTTCCATCGATTTTTAAATTAGTGATGTCATTTATAAAGATCAGGAAAAGTAGAGGACCCAATACTGAACCTTGTGGTACTCCACATATAATGTTTTTGAGACTAGAGTCAGTATCATTTGCTCTAACCAATTGTTTCCTATTATCTAAGTAAGATTTAAACCAATTCAAAGAAATACCTCGAATTCCATAGTAATTAAGTTTTTTAATCAAAATGTTGTGATTTACACAATCAAAAGCTTTGGAATAGTCACAGAAAACAGTGGCAGTATAAAGATTATTGTTTAGTGCTTGGTAAACCTCGTGAAGTACAGAAAACATGGCATCAGTTGTACATTTATTAGTTAAGAAGCCGAACTGATTTTGTGATAAAATATTGTTATCAAAGAGAAAGGACATAAGTCGGGTTTTTATGAGCCTCTCAATAATTTTGGAGAGTACCGGTAGTAGGGCAATAGGTCTATAGTTGCAGGCATTAGATTTTTCGCCACCTTTATGAAGAGGAATAATAATGGCTGTCTTTAGGCACTCTGGAAATTTACCGTTTTCAAAGGAATCATTAATTAGTGACACGAGGAGTTCTAACACATTATCTGTGAGATTTGAGAAGATTTTTATGGATAGTCCATCACTACTTTCATTCACTACTATTCGCAAAATTAAATTCCGACAGAGGGCGCTCAAAATTTCAAAAATGGACGATAACTCTAGGAAAACAATTCATTTTGTCATTTGACCCCACAGTTCTAAAACGTTAAATCAAAATCATTTACACGAGTGTTTTGCCAAAGTAACCACTAAGTTTTGCCATTAAGACATCTTATAGGCTAAAGACGACTCAAAATTATGTTTCGTCTGTATGCATTCATTAAAATTTGATGCTGACTACTGATTTGTTTTTATCTTTTTTTCATAAAAAAAATCTGACCCCCGATAATCACACACCGTTTTAAAAATTATTAATCTCTTAAAATTTCTAATTTTGTTTTAATTTAGTTAATAGGTACAGTACCTACAATTTATTTTACACTAACAGATGACAATTTTTAATTAAATAAAAACTGCAAACTAAGTAGTAGGTGAATTTATTTTATAATATTTGTGTTTTGGAAATTATTAGGTGGTCGGAATATTTTGCATAAGAATGTACATTCCATGTACAGAATATATACTACATTTTATTTATTTAATTTTGCTGTTGCTTAAACATTTAAAACTACTATGTTTAATACAAACGTTAAACTAACAAAATGTGTGATTTGGCATTGGTTAGTTTACATCATTACGTAGAGCAGGGGTCACCAATTAGTTTCCCTGAGGGTCCGTTTCGAAAACCTATGACACTCCCGGGGTCCGGATTTATGCTGCCTGTGTCTGACTGTTATGATTCGGTTTCTTTGTGGATTCTTGTTAAAAAATATCCCCTATAAACAAATCAGAAACGGTGTTCTATTGGAACAGCAGTTTGGTTTCAGGCGCCATAAGTCAACTGAACTCAATTTGCTGACATATACTAACTTCTTACTGAACGCCTTGGACGAAGGACTACAGGTGGACACCCTGTACACCGACTTCTCTAAGGCTTTCAACAGAGTTAATCACAATATTCTATTAGAAAAATTGCAGCGATTAGGGATACATGGTTCACTTCTGCTGTGGCTTAGGGAATATCTTCTGGACAGAAAACAAATCGTCAAGCTCTACAGCTATTTTTCCTACGAAATAGTTGTCCCTTCGGGCGTACCGCAGGGATCTCATCTTGGACCTTTGTTGTTTAATGTTTTTATTAACGATATAAAAGACTGTTTCCAATATGTGAAATTTCTTTTATTTGCTGACGATGTTAGGTTTTACTGCCACATTAGGAATCCACTCGACTGTTTAAGGCTTCAGTCCGATTTGAATCGGTTGAATGAATGGTGCAGCAACAATGACATGGTTCTCAACTCCTGCAAATGTTTTCACATTTCATTCACGCGTTCGAAAAGTCCTATCTCTTTCACTTACAAAATAGGTGATACAAATATCACAACAGTCACATCCATAAAAGATCTTGGAGTTACACTTGACTCTGGACTATCTTTCAATATTCATATAAGCAATATCATCTCAAAATCGCTTCAACTGTTAGGTTTTATTAAAAGATGCTCCCAAGACTTTAAGCAGTCGAGATCGTTTAAACTGTTGTACTGTGCAATGGTGAGGCCAATCGTGGAATATGCATCTTGCGTCTGGTCACCCGCCTATGAGACATACAACTGTAAGATTGAAAGGATCCAGCACCTATTCCTTAGGTTCGTCGCATTCAAAACAAACCGTAGAGACTGGAATTATATGGATCTTGAACTAGAACTTAACACTGACACCTTATCTTGCAGACGGAAAAAGAAGGACATGTACATGTTGTATAATATTATAAATTCAATTCACGACTGCCCTGAGCTCCTTGAGGAAGTAGGTTTACATATTCCCTCCAGAATCACACGTTCAAGATCTACGTTTCATACTCCCATCAGCAGAACTAACTTCACTGCAAAGTCTTTCATCTCGAGGGTTTCTAGACAGGCAAATGCTTGCTCCAATTGTGTGGATTTCTTTGCGGATAGTTCGCGATTTTTAAAAACGCTAAAGGATTGCACCCTCTAGTTTTATATTCTTGAATATTTTAAACTTGTGATTATATATCTTTACCTGTTACTTTTACTTTTTGACTTGCTTTATTGTCGTAGTGTTTATTGTATCTTATTGTATTTTACGTATATTTGTAATATTTTGTTAGTTCTTCATATCTTCTGTAATGTTTTATTGTAATGAGCTTTGCTCGTAAATATATATAAATAAATAAATAAATAAATAAAGTAGGGTGCCGGGCGAAATTTTTGGGCAGAAATTGTTTAATATTTTTTTTAACAAATTCAAAACATCACCGCTTTTGCCCGCGAAAATTTGTTTTTAGCGTTTTTGGGTCATCTTAAATAAAAAAGATCTGTCATTTTATTAAAACTTCAGAATTTTCAAGCCTCGCAAATGCATATTTTCACATTTTTCAGATTTTAAATTGCTTATAACTCGAAAACTCTCAACTTTTCAGAAATATGACAAGAGGCCTTTATTGTTTATAATTACCCAAGAAACCTAAAAATTAATTTTTCGAGGCAAAAAAATAATTTTGAATTTGTTTAAAAAATTGTTTCACCCGGCACCCTTCTGATTTGTTTAAAGGGGACATTTTTGAACAGGAATTCGCAAAGAAATTGAGTCAGAAACATTTTTCATACGAAAGTGGCCTCACATATATGGACTAATATGGAAAGGAAAACTAATAATATCTGATTGTTTTTTGGTTACTGTATACTTTTCTGTAAGTTTTCCTGGTACAATAAATGAAATATAAATTCATTGTGTATTGATTTGATGTTATTATCAGTATATTTTGAAAACAGCAGTATTGTAAATTGTTACTGAGAATATTTTAAAAATTAGGAATTTGTATTTTGAATGCTAATGAAGTTTTTAGACATTTTCAATTTTGTAGAAAGGAAACTGACGAATTTAACATAAATAATCATAGTACACAATGCTAATTAACATGTTATCTTTTCTACATTAGTTTCAGTGCAAGGTGTTTGTTGCAAACTTACTAAATCTGAAAATTATTTTAATTAAATGCACATCTGAAAAGTACACCTACTTAATGACATATTATAGTAGAGAGGAAATTAATATAAAAAAATGCACTTGACAATTATATATTACAGCTTACTTAATTTCAAAATGAATGATTAGTAAGTATAACAATAAGGGGGAAAACTCTTTACCAAAATTAAATTATCAGAGAGGAAAATGACATTTTTTTTATGTACAACCTGTCTGAAGTTTGAAGTGAGTTTAGTGCAACTGAGTCTCATTAGGGAGTTGAGATATTCATCTATTAAGTGAGATCTCTACCGATTGATAATAAAGTTCATTCTTGATAAAGCGGCCTCGCACACATCAGTTGAGCCAAACATATTACACAATTTCATGGCCAAACATTTTCAAAATTGCCAAACACTAGGTATATTCTGAATTTATTGACGGTCCGCACAAAACTAGCTCACGGTCCGGATGAGGACTGCGGTCCGCTAATTGGTGACCCCTGATGTAGAGCATAATAGGAATGAATACTAAGGAACACTGCAATAATTTTGTTAAGTCGAAATCATTGTTAATTACAACATAAACTGCCTGCAAATATGTACACAAATTAATGACAAAGTCAATGTTTTCCTAGAGTTGATGCTTTTCAAATTCTCCACCAGACGTTGCTCAGTTTGCGGTTCCTCGCCAATTAAGATTTTTATAAAACTTCCTTACTTACTAGATACCAGCTGTTTCTTACCTCAGTTTCACTTGTAAGATGAGCAAATTTAGGCTGATTTTCCTCTTGTATACAGGTATTCAAAACAAATTCTCCAGTTAGATCATTCTTAATAAATTCTGGCCACATTAATCCAGTCTCTTCTTTGCCTAATATTATTTCAAGTACAGGTTCAGAATCCTCTGTGATCTTCCATGTTGTCATATTCGTATCTATCCTGTGATACAAATCTCCAGAAATTAAAACTTCATTATTCGCTTTTACTTCTATACTGTTAAACTGTTGATTTACTTTGACTTGTTCCTCTGCGACCTCCTCTGATAACTTTATCCTAATTGTAATCTCCTGGATATTTTGTGACCATGTATAAACCTTGTTATCTGTATTTATATTCCTTGGTGTTTCCTCGCTTACAGGAAAATCAGAATTTAGTGTAAATTTACATTCATCATCACATGCAACGTAAATAGCTTCACAATTCTTTTCTATAAAGGCATATTGTACACAACCTTTGGATTTCACCTGCTTAATAGCAGTTTGTTCCCAAACATCTTGGACCTTCGTAAATGTAATCCAATGTAATAAACTATAATACCTTTCTTGTTCAGTTTCACGTATAAGACTTAACGCTAAAACATGTAGTTCTTCATTACTATCTTTATTAGTCATTGAAATAGCATCCATTAGAACAAATGATTGACCTGAATCTGTAACTTCATCTGAGAAACATATATTGAAGGCATCATCATCATTCCTACTTCCAGTATTAACAATGTATAAATTTTCAATTCCGTCACTTATTACAGCAACGGTTGGGGAAGCGAATCTTAAGGAAACATTGTAATCACCAGAAGTTCTTTCTCGTTTTCTAGGGAGCGTTAAAAGTTTGATAGGATCTATTAGTTCTTCATTAAATGGGTCCACATACACTTTACATATACTTAGCTCTGTATCTACGAAATATACAGAACTTGTTTCATCATAGGGATCTGCAGTAAGATGATTGTGGAAACCATACAGATTTGCGTGTAGTAAAGAACAATGGTTTGTATCTAAAAGAACTCTGTCCACAGCAATGGGAAGGTCTCGCTTTTTCTTCGGTATTTCTGTTAAAGATAACTTGTATCCATCAAAGTTTGAATCCAGAAGTTGTCTATTAGGATTTAGTTCTATTAAAGTGGTTTGCATTTTGAAAGTATTTGCATAAGATTAAAATATAGCACTTACAAAATAAATATAACTATTTATTAACTGTCAGGTTAATAAAAACATCAAAAACATAACCTAGTTACTTATGCCTTCTTCTTCTTCTCTTCATTTGAATGGCCTTAGCTGCCAGGGCTATCCGGCCAGGATCCGTGAATATAGACTTGAATATTCAAGAGCCGTACCTGAGGTACATCTGGGCTTAAGCTCATAGCTCCTGAATCTGAAATATTAAGAGATAAAAAAAAACTTTGTAATTGTTTATAAGTTCCATAACTAAAGTTCTACTATTAATGGTCTAGTTCTAGTACTACCACGCAAAACCGCACTAAGCACAAAGCACATGCATTGCAAGCAAGCATAAAGTCATAAAGTTTTTAAGCAAGCTACACACGAGTCATTGTTGATGTTAAAAACTTTTGCACTGCGATTAATGTCTTTGAGTTTAAATTTTTAAACAACACATCAGTTAATGTCGGATCACCTTCTAGTTCCCTTCTAAGCAACTGGGACTCTCTTTGGAACCTAGTACATTCCAATAAAACATGTTGTAAAGTTCCTACACTGCCACATAAACACTGGTTTGAATTCACTACCTTCAATCTAAATAAATGTACAGGAACACTACAATGTCCACTTCTCATACGACACATTTGTGTGATTATACCTCTCCCCAGGTTGGGAAATTTTGTAAACCATGCCTTTTTATATGGAACTGTAACTTGTGAGCAATAAGTAATTCCTTTTGCCTGTCCTATTTGTTGGAATCGATTTTCCCAACCGATCCATAGGTTTTCTTTATATTTAATTTGAAAATCTTTAAAGGAGGCCTTTGGTTCTTCACTAATGGGCAGCTTTCTTCCAAGATTCGCAAGATGGTCAGCTCTATCATTCCCAATAATTCCAGTGTGACTTGGAATCCATGCAAATTTAATTTCTCTATGTTGTTCATCAAATTCACATAGTTTTTGTTTTAGTTGGAGAGTTTGTGAGTCTATTGCCGCCTTGTAGCTTGATCTTGTGATTTTTTCTAGAGCACTCTTAGAATCACTACAGATGAGGCACTTTGTAAAATTATTCTGTTGGATTAACTCTAATGCTTTTTTAATGGCAAATACTTCTGCTGAGCAAATTGAATTAGCGGAGGGTAATCTTGCTGTTAACTGTGTTCTCTCGTTAAGGTATATCCCAATACCTACATTACCTTGTTTATCTTTGGATCCATCTGTGAAAATAAGTTTATATTCTGACCAGTTATTGAGGTACCATTCCATAAACTTGGTTTGGTTATTTGCTTCTTTGCCCATATTGACAGTTTCATAAGCCATAGGAGAAATCTGAATATTAAGTGGAAAGGAGTGACAAGGAAATAAGGAGCTATGTGCTACCTCATGAATTTCATGTAAAGTATTCTGGAAAGCAGCCAGTATTGGTGGGAAATATTTTCTTCTCCAAAAACTAAAGTAACCCAGAAAGACATTGTGAAATTGCTCAATTGAGGCATATATTGGGTTGTCATAGGCTACTACTTTTAAAATGAATTTAGATGCTAGCCATATTCTTCTGAGATCTAACGGTGTTTCTCCACACTCTGACAAAATTATATGAACTGGAGAAGACCTCATAAATCCCCCCACCACTCTAAGAGCTCTATACTGAACCTTATCCAATTTTGCAAGTAGAGAACGTGCACAACCTCCCAGAAAAATGGATCCATAGTCAAGATGTGATCTAATGTATGCCTTATATAGAGTGAGTAAAGTTGCAGGATGTGCTCCCCACCAAGTTCGACACAAACAACGAATAATATTGACTCCACTGGAAGCCCTCAATGCCATCTTTTCAATTTGACTTCTCCAAGAAAGGGAACTATCTATAATAACTCCCAAATGAGAAACTTCTTGTTTCCAATCTAAACGTGTGTTATTCACTGATATTAGTAAATTCGGAATATTATTCCTATTTCTATCAAAAAAAATTGCTTGACTCTTGCTAGATGACAGACACATTCCCATATCATGAAGTTTATTAGAAATACTTTCTACTGTACCATTCAATTTTTCCACAACATCCACCCAGCTGTTGCCGGAGCAATAGAGGGCAACATCGTCTGCATACTGAGTAATTAGAACATCCTCTGGCACACAAAATGAAATTATATTGATGACAATATTAAATAGTACTGGACTCAAAGGGGAACCCTGAGGAAGGCCCACATTGGTAGTTCTTGGTCCTAGCAGATTTAAGGAAATAGGATCACGAACAGACACCAAACGATTAGTCAATAAATGTTTAACCAATTCAATAAGTAACCATGGCAAATTGAGATCTCCCAAAGGTTCCAATAATTGGATGATTGACATTTTATCATATGCAGAAGAAATGTCTAACATAACAGCAGCTGCTGGTTTCCTTTTTGAGATATTCATTGAGATTTCATTGACCAGATGAATTATGTTTTCAGACACCCCTCTACCTTTACGAAAGCCAGTCTGGAAAGGCGATAGGATCATAAAATGTTCTACATACCAATCTAACCTTATTTTTATCATGTTCTCTAAAAGTTTACTAACACACGATGATAAAACGATTGGTCTCCAGCCCGAAAGACAATTTATATTTTTATTGGGTTTGGGAATTAAACACACTGTTTGTGATTTCCATTGAGTGGGAATATGCATTCCCTCCTTTAAACATAAATTGAAAAAATTTAACAGGAACTTGATTGCTGACTCTGGAAGATGTTGCAACATAGAAAATGTTATACCATCCTGGCCCGGCACAGTATCCTTTCGTTCAACCAAAACCAATGAAAGTTCGTTTAAAGTGAAGAGTTCACACTCGATAGTATTAGATTTCACTGGGTGAGACGCAATGTCCTCAAATACAGGTGGAGTCAATGAACAAAGCATTTCCTCCCCTAACGATGAATTACTAGGAGTTCTAACTGAGGCTTTAGTGAAAGCCTTATGGAAACTTCTCACTTTTCTCCACATTACTGATATTGGAGTATCAGGTGAAATTGTGGAACAAAACACAACAAATGATTTTTTCTTTTTGGATTTAAGTTCTTTTTTACAATGTGCCCTAATTTTTTTAAAATTAATGAAGTTTTCTAAAGAAGGTACCTGTTTGAACTTCTTGACTGCCTCCCTCTTTGATTTAATTAAAACTGAACACTCTTCATCCCACCAAGGTAATTGTGGTTTATGGAATCTAACACGCTTTTTCTTAGGGATGAACCTGTTTGCTGCGTCTAATATTAGGTTTTGAAAATCTGTGTAAGACTCATTAGGGATGTTGTTAATGTTAGACTCAATATATTGGTTGAATTGTTCCCAATTGGCTTTTTTCACATTAAAGATACTGCGATCTTGAAGAGGGTCATTTCCTTGGGGACTATTTCTATCCTGCCCGTAACACACTACAAAAGGAAAGTGATCACTTGCTCCTATCTCTGGAAAAACTTCCCAGAGGCAGTCCACAGCCAAACCTGGAGATGCTATAGCTACGTCAGGGACACTGTTTGAGTCAGGCGGTGAGATTCTTGTCGCCTCACCCGTATTGAGAAAACACAAGTTATCCTCCTCCAAAAGATCTGCAAGACGATTGCCGTTCGGATTGTTAGATGATGAACCCCATAAAGAATGTTGGCAATTCAAGTCACCTATGAAGAAAAACGGTTTATCACACATTTGAACCAATTCTCTAAAGATCTCCTTACGAAAACGAACATCTGGTGTCTTATACGATCCTATAATAAAATTTTTTTCAAATTTGATAATGATAGCCTGCCATTTTTCAGGCAAGTGAATATGTGAAATGTCTATCCTATCAGCTGCCAGAGACTGATGAATAAGTACAGCTATTCCACCCCATCCATCAATCCTATCATCCCTATAGCAGTAAAAATTGGGAATATGCAAGTGCTGTGAAAATTTCAGATGTGTTTCATTTAGAAGAATGATATTAACATCGTATTCGTTAAGAAACATCATTAGATCTTGCTTATTGTTAAAGAAACCATTAATATTCCAATGCAAAATATTAAATATCATAACTATATATATAATTTGTTACTATTATTTTTTTTTTTATTTTTAATATAAAAAATAATATATTATATTATCTGTAAGAAATAAATGAAAATTCAGTCAACACTACTTTTACTAAAATTAGATGTATTATGTGACTCATCAAAACCTGCAAAACCCATATTATTATCAGAGGTTAAATCAACGTTTTTTGAAAATACACTATCCTGAGAATGTACACGATTGCTTGTTAATGAGAGTGCAAAACTTGGGCCTTGTGATCCCGTATACTTTTGTGAATCATTTAATTTGTTTAAAATCGGTAATCTAGGTAAATTTCTGCTTAGATCCTCATTTAATAGAGCTTTATGCGCCTCTTTGTCATAACTAATGTCTTTAAGAATTACTTTATTTTTCCTTTTAACTGGGACCACATGATTTTGACTCTGGAAATGGGGAGTGGAGGATGGGGATTTTTGAAGTGCTTGAGTAAATGCTCTGGGTGAGCTGGATAGTAAAGAAGGAAAATCCCTACTTCTCCTCTGAAACATTCTCGAATTCTCTGGCTTTTCCTTAATTGGGGGAAACAGCTTGGCAGCTTCAAAAAAGGTGAGATCTTGGAAGACCATTACTTCATTTATCTTTTTCTGTCTTTCGAATTCTTTGCAAATTTTATTTGTGGCAAGGTGATCAAGATCGCAGTATAGGCATTTTGGTACAGAAACTGTGCAGCTTTGTACTGTATGTTCATCGGAACATTTCGGGCATCTTGCTTTTCCCCTGCACTGTCTTTGTGAGTGCCCAAATCTTAGGCATTTGAAGCATTGCTGTACAGGAGGGATGTATGGATCTACTGTTACCAAGTTTGAATATATGATTATTTCTTTAGGGGGAGTTCTTACGTCAAAGAGTAGTTGTACAGTTCCTGTTGGAATGTATGTAACGGTCCCACTGCTATCTAAAACTCTTCTGTTAAGTCTTCTGGCCGATATAATTTTCACGTTTTTTTGTAATTTACTGTCGTTAACTATGTTTTCCATTGAAATATTTATACTTACATCTCTAATAATACCCCTTGATGTTAGCATTTTTTGAGGTATATAAGCAAGAAATCCTTTCTCAAGGATTTCTGTACTATTTAGTACCATATTTGCCTGTTTGGAGGTGTTAAAAATTACTCCAATTCTATTCATGCCTTTTCTACTAATTTCTTTAATTCCAGTCGTACCCATTGTATGAAATACTTTCCCAATATCCATAGGATGGATATTTCCTGCTTTTCCCTTGTCACTCTCTATCATAATAAGGAATGGGCCGAAGTCAGTGTCCTTGTATTCAACTTTTCTTCTACTAATATTTTCAATCCTAGATGATAAGTTATTAACTTCTGTTAACATGATCTGATCGTTTTGGAATTTATTTTTTAAAGCACAGAGTTCTTTTTCTATTAAATTAATGTTATTTTTATGTCTCGGGGCTAGCATGTGTATGGAATTTAAAAAATTTTGCGAGTTCAATGAAAGCAAAGCATAGATCCCGCCCCCTTTGTCAGGGGGGCCGGGAGAGTTAGTGTCCATCTCCTAAGCCAGCCTCTACTCTACTATACTACTGCTACTATGATTATATAAAGGCAAAACTTACAGAAAAGTCCTTAGTATTTCTAATTCACTACTAACGTATTATCCCGTTTTAACTTTTAAATTAACTACTAAATTAATGTTCAAACACTAACTAACTATATCTACAGTATAATTACTTAATTTATAACAATTTTAAAACGATGATTTAAGATTTTTCTAAAAAATAAAACTTGACGTCTATCCTTCCGGATAAATACTCCCAGTTACTTATGCCGACTTAATTAAATTGTCATCTGTCAGCTGTTGTCATTAGTCATTTGTGTCATACAGTGTCCTTGTCCACAGGATTATGTAGCCGCCGTTCGGTCTTACGACTTTAATAAAAGTAAAGATGAAATAATACGATTTAGAAAGAGTACACGATGTTATCGAATACTATTAAGCCTTTTCTTCTCCATTTTTGTACATATGATTATGATCACTTTTACTTTGACTTTTCCACTGTAGCTATTAGGGTGGTTTTACATTAGGGGCCGGTACTTTCTGTCCCGATTAAACCCCGGTTAGAGCAATAACAATAATGCATTTTGTTATGTAAAATTCCTCTAACCGGGATTTAATCGGAACAGAAAGTACCGGCCCTAGGTATACAATTTTCATGCTATGTATCCGGTCAGAAAATTGAGCCAAGAAGGAGCATGAGAACTCAAATTTAGGGGCCATCCTGTCTCCAAATATCACAATGGCCCATTCGCCCATTCAATCCCAACCAGTATCCAGAGCATTTGAGACGATAGGCTAACATCATATGGCTTCGTGCTCAACAATGAGATGCAGAGGAGGTAAATCTAACAGAACCTCGAGAGCAGGTGTGGGAGTTGTCCTCATGACTACTAAGACGCCAACGCATGCCAAGCGATGTAGGTGAGCCAACTGTACCTTGACTTAAGACAATCTAGCCCGGAGCCACCATACGATGGCCGCTTACGTCAGTATAGGCTTTATCATGGATTGGTATATCCAATGTAGAATTTTTGGCTGCAGACCCAATTTGGCTCCCAAAGCTCTTACCTACATTCAGTCAGTTGCAGCGGCCTTCCTCACCTTGGCGTTCAGATATTCCTTCCATGCCAGTTTAGAATCTAGAATCATTCCTAGGTACTTCACTGGCTTGGAAATCGATAATGATTTACCATAGAGGTTAAACTCTCTAGTAGATCCGACGACCCTTCTCCGAGTAAACGGAACCACAGCAGTCTTCTCAGGATTAACCCCAAGTGAATGCTTTCGGCACTATTCCCTAACGAGCCTGAGGGCCACCTGATCGACCTCGTGCATTGTTCCCGGGAAGAGCCCTTCAATCCGTAAAGCTACATCATCGGCGTAGGCTTGTACATACATACCTTGATCGGATAGTCACTGAAGAAGGCTGTTGACCACCTGGCACCACAGCAGGGAGCACAATTCCTCCCTGAAGCCTGAAGGCAACCACGGGATGCCGACATCCGAACACAACAATCGTTCCGGTACGCAGCTATCTGCCTCTAAGGTAGCAGGGCCGGGTTCCTCCTAACCAAGCTTTGTTCAACCCCATGCTTTTCAGCAGCATCACATATGGACAACATTCGGTCATAAAGTATGAGGTTCTCGTTAGAGTCTGCTGCGTTTGATTATAGAGCGCAAAATAAAAGGTAAATAAAAGGTGATGTAGGAAGAAAACAAACCTCCTGGTTACGAAATCTAAGGAAATGGTTTAGTCTGAGCTCTAGCAATTATTTAGAGCTGCTGTAAGTCAAATAAGAATTACCATGTTGATATCCAACCTTCGATAGAAAATGGAACCTTAAGAAGAAGACACGTGTAATCAAAAATAGAGCAGTTAAAGGCGCCCTCAATATCCATAAAGATTCCCAGGCTGTATTGGTTCCAATAGCACTCGCTCTACCCCGTGGACAAGGTGATGCAGGGCCGTCTCACAAGACTTCCCAGCTTGGTAGGCGTATTGACATGCATGCAAAGGAATGCCCCTAAGTGCTTCATCACGTATGCACCGGTTCCGTAGTCACTCTAGAGCGTTTAGAAGGAAGGATGAAAGACTGATTGGCCGGAACGATTTAGCAAGGGTAAAATCAGTTTTATCCGGTTTAGAAATAAATACAACTCTAGTCTGACCAGTATAGGAGCAATAAAGTCCAAACCCTGCAGAAGCAGATTCGGTATAATTTTGTCCTCACCTGGTGACTGAGAGGGAGCGAAAACCCTAACGAAGCCCAGCACACCTTCGTATATACGATTCTACCTCCTTTGCCATTCAGAGGTCCCCCATTCGCAGGAGCCTAATTGTAGCTAGGGCAGTATCATCGTCCTTACCCTCCGAGAAGTGAGGGCCCAAGATTAAAAACGGGTGTCGAACTGGACATAACAAAATATGGTTAGGTGGTAAAGGATGGATATTAGAGAATCTGGCATAACAACCAGAGGGACCATTATTAATAGAAGTGTACAAATATACTAGCGTATGCAGATAACACCGATATCATAGCAAGAAGAAAGGCGGACCTGGTTCAATCGTTCACGGCATTGGAAGCAGCAGCAAAAAGAATGGGGCTACAAGTTAATAATAATAAAACTTAGTATATGAAGGTCTCAAATAATAATCAAATAGCAGAACCTGAAGATCTAACGGTTGGAACATATACTTTTGAAGGAGTAAGAGAGTTTGTATATCTAGGCTCACAAATCAACCAAAGTAATGCAGTAACTGTAGAAATTAACAGACGTATATCAGTGCCGGTTTAACACAGTCTGCCGCCCGGTGCTGATATGGATGCCGCGCCCAGGCTCAAAAATATTTCTTAACTTTATTTCAATTAATAATTAAAACCGGTAT
Source organism: Diabrotica virgifera virgifera (assembly GCF_917563875.1). Lineage (NCBI taxonomy): Eukaryota > Metazoa > Arthropoda > Insecta > Coleoptera > Chrysomelidae > Diabrotica > Diabrotica virgifera. The sequence continues at coordinate 198,387,259 of NC_065449.1, read as the reverse complement.
AATTTGACTTAAACTTTCAATTGCTGTCAGCAGAATTGCTATTTTATTTTTTAATCAAACGTTATTCGCGTTCAAAAATTGCAATTTCTCGATTTTTTGAAAGTTCCACCGCGTTTATCTCGAAAACTATGCATCCTACGAAAAAACTTGTAAGAACATTTTTTGCTTAGAATTACCCAAGAAATACAAAAAAATGTTTTATTTTGCGAAAAATCGATTTTGTGTAATTCCTCAAGTTCTTTGTTTATAACAATCTTATCGACATCCGGATCAACTGTTACCCAAAAAATTCGTGTTCTACGGGTCAAAATACATAAAAAAAACTTGGGTAAGTCCATCTAAATAAAGGAGCCCGTAGCACCCCCTCCTGGACACAGCACTAATTTGTTTATAAGCCAAAAAATTGTTTATAACTTTAAAACATTGCTGAGGCTGTTTAAATAATCCGATTTCAATTCTGTAAAGTGCATTAGATAGGTGGAGTACTTCTTTATATGTAAAAAAAGAATGTGTGTGTACTTTGTACGCACGTAAGAAGTTATACTTCTATTATATAATTTTAACGAAGTAATTGTATTCTATTTAAATATTAAACTAACTTTCTTATCTACCACTTTCAAAAAATTTTATTAAAACAACTAAAAAAAAAAAATGAATCGTAGAGGATTGGAGCCCGGGACGTTTCGAACTCTGACCGAACGCTCAACAACTAGATCACCGAGGTCATGTGATTGACACGTACGTTTCGGATATAATTATGAGTGCAGCTGATCTCACTACCACTAACTTTGTTAAATTTCGAAACAGTAATTTCACTTTTATTTAATAATGGTACGGTAAACAATCCTCATTTTTTAATATGTTATTCCTTACAAAAATACCTTTAATTTAAACACAAATAATTAAAAATCGTAAATTTGGGTCAAAAGTTATTAACTTTTTAAGAATTCCCATAAGAGCCCATGTTAAAACTTAACTTTGACCCTTAATAGTAATTAAACGGCACGGAAAAACATTTTAAAAAAAATCAAGTCTTAGTTTTTTGAAGTAGGTAAACTATAACATACTAAAATTTCATGCAAATCCTTAATTCTTTGCCTAAGGTGTAGAACGTCATTAAACTTGTGATATTTTGAAAATTGATCAAATTATTTTAATTTTGAATTGAAATGATTTAAGTGCACTTTACATCAACAATAAATTGAACAAGAAATTGACAAAGTTATTCAAGGCCAAATTTGACGAGTACAAAATGTATGGTTTGTAAAAGAAAATGAAGGAATTTGATGAAATAGAACAATTGGATATGTTTTATTTTGTCAAATTTCTTTATTTTCTTTTTATTCACGGCAAAATTGGATGTAGAATTGTGCTTTGTATAAGCCAAATTTGACCTTGAATAACTTGTCAATTTCTTATTCAATTATTGTTGATGTAAAGTGGACTTTAGAATTGAAAAAAAATACAACAAAACATGTAGTAAGAAAACAATATATTAGGTGAATATTGATGGTAATCAAATTACATAAATAAAAGTATTACATTATTACATACTATGTATTTTGGCAGATCAAACAGGTAGGTTTATACCCATGATACATTAACAATTATTACGTACCTGTTGCTTTTAAAAACTATTTAAAAGTCACTACAATATTATAAACTGTTTTGTTTCTGTCCTCACAACAATAAAACTAATATATTATACATTTGTTTACCTTTACCTTTTCCTCCAAACCACAGCTGTCCTACAGCTGCCACATTGGATAATTTTTGACATGTCATTTGAACATCCAATCAGAACAAAGTTATAATGCGCGTATGCGCCTGGGTGATGCGTATGCGCCTGGTTTTAACATATAAAAATTCACCCTCATCGCGCGTAAAGAAGTATAACTTCAAAAATTGACAAATCTTTGTATGTTCTAGTTTTTGTTGTGCAATATTTTAAAATTTTAATTTTTTAAAAAAGTTTAGATTTCAAAATTATTATGCAAAATCTAGTAAGTTAATTTTAATGAAATTTGGTGTACGGTCTTAGCACATTAAAAAAATTTTCTAAGCGAATTAGGAAGGTTCCAAGTGTAACCTAAGTGATGGAAAATAATTGAATAAGGACAGGTTTGTTTTGCCCCCTTATTTTATATTTATTGCTATTTTGAAGCAAGGGTGCTAGATTAAGACATTTTTAACAAATCGCATCTGATATAAAATTGAATTATCTTTGTTTTATTCCTATAGGACTTTGTTCTAAAATGAATAGTTTTTAAGTTATTAGCAAAAAAAGTAGAAAAAAACGAAAAAGTTTTGAAATTTTTAAATATTTTATTTTTTTATTAATGTTCCGGGCATACTTGAGAAGGAGCATAAATTAATTATTATTAACGAAGTTATCACCTAACTTTATCCGCAAAAATCTGAATGCCACCTCTCACATCCACCTAAAAACAGATTCTTACTGGTCTAATTATATTCTTAAACGCTGTAAAATGATATAATTTTACGGCGCGCGGCATGTTTGTACGTTATCTGACATTTAGATAACATAAACTGAACACAGTGCATAAACCATATAGGTACGTCGACGTTAATAATAATAATTTATTTATAAATTATTGTTAAGTTTTCAAGTTAATGATCAACCAGAAAATTTTTTATTATTATATCATGTGGATTTGTATGCAAATTTTATTTTACCATAATCATATAATTTCGGAACAGCACGCGCTTCGCGCGTACCGCCCTAGAACCTTCAACCGCCCGGTGCTACAGCACCCAAAAGACCCCTGGTTAAACCGGCGCTGCTCACAAATCAACCAAAGTAATGCAGTAACTGTAGAAATTAACAGACGTATATCTAGCAAATAGAGCGTATTAAAGAAACTTTTAACATCAAACATAGTTACAAAAAGAACAAAAATATTGATATACAGAACTTTAATCAAGCCCGTCCTCACTTAGGCGTCAGAAACGTGGACGATAACAAAAAGTGATCAAGAACGGTTAGGCTGTTTTGAACGTAAAATCCTCAGACATATCTATAAAGGCGTGGAGGAAAACGGATTATGGCGTAGACCAGCGGTTCTCAAAACTTTTTGTGTCATGTACCACCTACAGTTCTTTTTATTATTTTTGGTACCGCCTATATTTTTAGATTGTATTATCAGGACTTGCTAAGTACATACTACTATTTTAATTTTTTTTGTGTTTTGTGTACCACCGCAAATGATCATATGTACCACCAGTGGTACATGTACCACAGATTGAGAAACGCTGGCGTAGACGCTACAATTTTGAACTTTACCGCCTTTATAGTGAGCCTAGTATTGGTAGATCTATCAAAATAAAGAGGCTGCGGTGGCTAGGCCACTTAGAGAGAATTAATGAGGCGGAGCCGGCGAAACACATTTATAATCGTGCAGAGCACGATTTAAGGATCAGGTGGAAGACGACTTGCGAGTGTTATGAGCAGTGCCGGATTTAGGGTACTTGCGGCCCTAGGCCAAATTACCCCGAGCGGCCCCCGATAACTTCACGATTATGTAAGTAATTAAAGCACAATGACTTAATAATAATAGTAATAATTAAAACTTTTAATATGTTCTAATGTTCTATTTGAATACGGACATAAATAGGTTGAAATGTATTCACTAATTAAATAATCTTGGTTTGCAAATTTGGCTAAAACCCCAAAACAGCTCTAACAACAATTTCTATATTTATAGAAATTTCGAAAAAGAAAATTTATAGAAAGAATAATTCTATATTTATAGAGGTCTTTGAGATGTTGGTTTTTCGAAGTATGCTGAAGATCTCATGGACAGATCACGTGACCAACAACGAGGTGCTGAGAAAAATGGAGACTGGGAGAGAACTCCTAAATATTGTAAAAAACCGAAAAACTAGTTATCTAGACATAATTCACAGAGGAGAAAGATACAACTTTTTACGACTCATAATGGAAGGGAAAGGTGAAGGAAGATGAGGTTCAGGAAGAAGAAAATGCTCTTGGCTAAAGAACATGAGAGACTGGACAGGTATGGACACACATTCGATACTAAGAACCTCACAAGATATAGAGCAATTTGCTGTAGTTATAGCCAACCTTCAGTAATGGAGAAGGCACCTTAAGAAGAATATATAAAATATATAATTCAAAATTTTACAAACAACAGTTATTTGTAAAATTATTAATATTGCTAAAATTATTACACTGTTAATTAGTTAAAATTAGTTAAAATTAAATACTTACCATTTATTTCATTCCGAGGGAACAGAACAGATGACAACAAAAGACTAAAAAAGCCGAGTTGAAAAGACATTATAAGAAAAAAAACGAGCAAAATAATATGAACTGTACTAGTAATAGGCTACGGTACTAAAAAATAAAAATATTAATGCCCGGTTGCACCAACAAATCTTAAGATCCAGCTTAATCCAGCTCAGCTTATAGATAGGGCCGATTTAAGTGTCACATACGTTGCACCATAATTTTGAATTCTTATCAATGAAATCCACATGACAATCCATTGTAGCAAACTAAAAATTGATATAAGACTCAATAGTGCAACGCATGTTTCTTTGATGCACGCCTTAAGCTTAAGATCTGTTGGTGCAACCAGGCACAAGAATACAACAAATAAACCTCTATTCATTATTCTCTTATACTGAAAAACGTCAATGTCATGTTCTTAAATTCTTAGTTTGTATAATGTTAAATTAGTGATTAACATTGACACTCACTCCACTCCATACTCATAATAAATATATCTAAACTCTAAACACTCACTTTTCTAGCTTTTTTGGCTGCAAAATCTTTAATCAAATTCTTAAAATCTAAGGCGTGAAAAAGCTCAGCATTTGAAACAAAACTAGCCAAACTAGACAATCTATAGAATCTTCGTCAGAAGTCGAGTTCCTCAAGTAGTTTTTGATTCATTTTAACACGCTGAATGCTCTTTCTCCAGATGCATTAGATGTCATTACGCATAGTAGAATGCGCAAAGCCGTGTCCATAGTCGGAAATAATGTTGCTAACTGTTTTTCACGAATGAGTTTCAGATAGGTACTCCAAAAGTGTAGGTAATCTTCGGAGGCTTGGTAATCTTGTTGTCATGAGGATCTCTTTCTTCATCAAATATTTCTTCAAAAAAGCCTTTGAACTGTACACACTCTTCTCCAAAGTCACCATCTAGTCGATTCGATACTTTTTAGTCAAAATATAATCTTTTAGCCTGATTTCTTCATTGGAAATTGACGATAAGTTGTTTAAAAATCCAAATTTTTCATTAAGAGTGAAATAAACTTCGGACACTTCATTCAATTCTGAATAAAGCGTTTCAATTACAATATTGAATGTATTAATGTTTAAGTCTTCTTTGCCATTAAAGTGGGGTTCAGTTGATCTTCTTTGTCTTAGCCAAGGAGAGCTTTTCTTTTCGGGCGTCTTTTTATTTCAAGAATATAGGTTTCATTTTTAGACAACTTTTCCTCTTTTTTCATAGGAATCAAAGTTGTCTATCAGACTCAATGAGTACTCCTTTAGAGATTTGTATAAGTTGCAAGTCACATTCAAGTCTGTAGCAGTTTTTATAATGTTTTGCTACTATTGTCAAAACATTGTAAAATATCTTACCACGTGTTTAGTAGAATAGTAGAATATCATTTGAAAAATTGTTTACCTTCAATTAGTAAAAATTTTTTTACCAAAAAGTTTTTTTTTTAGAAAACGCTGCGGCCCCCTTTTGCTTGCGGCCTTAGGCCGGGGCCTAGTCGGCCTAGTTGTAAATCCGGCACTTAGGAGTGCGAAATTGGAAAACTAAGGCGACGGATAGAAAGGAATGGAAGCTGAGTCTGGAACAGGCCAAGACCCACCATTTGATGTAGAGCCAATGATGATGATGATGGTAAAGGATGGAAACAAATCTTAATAAATTCTGTAAAATCAACCTTTATTATAATTTTTCATCTATTAAAATACAATATAAAATATATCTACGCATCTACATAGGTAAATATGTTATTTCTATAAATTTTACAAACCCAACAACATATAAAATTTCATTCAAATTAAGTCATTTTTATAATTTAAATTTATATAATATGCTTATGTTAGTAAACTGTACTATAAACATCCAACTTTGCACATTAAAACTATCAAAAGCCACAACAAATATACCTTATCATATCGTTTCTTGCGATTGAAATAGGATCAAACAACGTATTTTATTAATAATAGTTTATGACTGACTGAAAATTCAAAAGTCTATTATTATCTACATAATACTGCGTTTTAGAAGATAATATCTTATATTCTTATAATAATATGCAATGCAGTGATGGAAAATAACGCAAAAGATGGAAAACATAATATCATGTTGTGAAATAAAAACAAATGAAACTACTAGAGGTGGCAAATTGTCAATATAAACTTATAATTTAACATTAGATTACCATTATCAATAGTTTCCCACCTTTGGATGTAGGTATGTTTAAGAGCTAGTTGACTTCAGCCATGACTTCAGCCATAATTATACGTATGACGTTGAACATTTAACATTTTTTTAATTTCGCATAAAGTAAAAATTGACGATGAAGCAAATTTAAATAATAAAAACAGTTTAATTAGTAATAATTTTCCGTTTGTAATAAAGAAATCCAATAGGTCTGGTGTTTTATTTGGATCGGATGGCCAATATGTCGGTGATCCCGTCGATAGGAATGAGTAGCTTTTATCCTGGATAACTTTTGCTAGCTCTCTGCCTTTAGTGGTTGTTAGGCGTGAACCCCATAGCGTATGTTTACAGTTGTAATCTCCACCTGCTATAAATTTTGGCCCTAGAGTTTCGAAAAAGGGTAGAAGATCTTCTTTTGTAAGTCTTTGCCTGGGCGGACAATAAATTGCTGTGACAGTTATATCATATGGAAGAGTTTGTATTTTTATCGGTGTTGCTTGAATGTGATTTGTTTCGTATTTTAGCATTTCATAATGTTTTATAGTTTCTCTTATCAATATGGCTGAGCCTCCGTGAGCTGTACCATCTGGGTGCTTTGTGTAATATAATTTATACTTAGGTATCTTGAAGTAGGTTCTGTCTGTAAAATGGGTTCACATCCTTTATAATTTGCGGGGTGATCCCCACCACATAATGCACATTTTGCTGGAGTTTCTCTAGTCTTCTTACAAGTTGTGGTACTGTGGGCTCTTCCGCATTTGACGCATACAAATGACTTATTACAATATGACTTGGAGTGACCGTATTGTTGGCATCTCGTGCATTGTATTATGCGATTTTTGGTTGTTCGGGAGGTTCAATTTCAATAACTCTATTCTGTAGCCCCCTTAAGTTATAAATATCTTTGTTATTTGCTGCCGGTTCGAGATCCACGAAGAACAAATTAAGTGGCTCTTTGGTAATTCTGTGTTGTGCATTTATTATATTTCGAACTTTATGACCCAGTTTTAGGAATTCGTTTTTTATGTCCTCAGTGTTAGTAGAGTGGTGAAGGTATTTTATTACAACTTTATAGGCTTGATCCTGTTTTAACTGATATGTGTAGTGATAAAATGTTATGTTCATTAAAATATCTAACCATTTTTCTATATGTATCTGGCGTGCCACAAATTAATTTTATGACATTGTTAGTTAAACTTTTTGTACGATATTCTTCCCTTTCTGCTACATCCTTAATTTTTGTACCATTTTTTGATAGTCTTGTACACCGTGTATGAAAATTGGTGGAGGGTTTGCTGTGTTGTTCTCCTTGGGAGGGATTACTTTATTTTCTAGCGCTTTAAATCTTTTTTTCTGTTACAATAATATTTGTTCTGTTTGAATTGTCTGTTGTTTTTCTGATTTTTCTTCTTTTTGTGCTTCTAATTTCTTGCCAATCGTTGCTGCTAGCTGGTAATTCAATTTCTTTTTCAATCGTATAATTATGACTGAAGTCAACCATCTTGTACTATCTCACAACTTAATATGTTTTCCATATTTTGTGTTATTTTGCCGATTCTTAGCGGACTCATCACTGTATTATATCAAAGCATAAAAATTAGTAATAGTAGGAGTAGTAATCCTTTTCTCGAGACTTGAGTGCGAGATAACACAAAATGAAATCGCAAGTGAGACTTAAGTGCAAGATAACACAAAATTACAAGTGGTGCCCTCACACAAAAACATATGAAGGAATAAGAATAAGAGTTAATATGGTCCCAACACTAAACTATCAATAGTCTAGGAACTTGTGCCCAAGTGTGCCAAAAAATTCTTCAATTCCCAATTGGGTCTCGCAATGATCGATCCGCTAGTAAAATAAGAATGACAAAAAAAAAATAGAATAGACACATCATATCTATATAAATAGATCCATGAAAAAAAACTGCGGTGATGTTTGTCTTCGCGGAGAAGGAAGTGAAAGCGATACTCGATCGCAGATGGCTAACCATGAGGATAGTTGGTCTTTAATATACACTTAAAGATTTAGGGTTGAGTTCTTAGCAGATCAGTACTCTGATTCGGACTCGGTTTTCTGTCAATAGCTACTATGGTTTATGCCTTTCCTGATGTTCCATCTCCTACTGATTGAAGCCTTATACCGAAACGTTTCTAGGAGAATATCAGGCAGGATTCAGGCGTGGACGTTCAACCATTAACCAGATTTTTACACTACGACAGATCCTCGAAAAAGCGCAAGATTTTAACATAGATATGTACCACATCTTTGTCGATTTTAAAGCGGCATCTGACAATGTTTTAAGACCAAGTCTTTACAACGCTATGAATGAGTTAGGAATTCCAAAAAACTCATATGTTTGATAAAAGTGACAATGGCGAAGATGCTATCAGCAGTAAAAATTCAAAACGACTCGTCAATCCCATTTGAAATACATAGAGTGTTAAGGCAGGGAGATGCGATGGCGTGTCAGCTTTTTAATGTAGCCTTAGAAAAAGTTATACGAGAAGCTAATTTAGATAGCAGGGGAACAATATTTAATAGATCAGGCCAAATTCTAGCATATGCAGACGACGCGCGACGTGGACATTATAACAAGAACCAGGGCCGGAATTGCGGAAATCCTAACAGATCTAGTAGCAGCAGCAGAACAAATGGGGTTACATATAAATCAAAATAAAACCAAATTCATGGCGACTAACACAAATACAAGAGCTGGAAATGTTGACGCAGATCTAATCATCAATGACCAAAACTTCGAAGCGGTCAAAGAGTTCATATATCTAGGGACATCAGTAAACCCCAATAATAACACATCTGAGGAAATAAAAAAGGTGAATAATAATTGCAAACAGGAGTTATCATGGTCGATCGAAGTACTTATCTAACAAACGTCTGTCTCAAAAAACTCGTATAAGGCTGTATAGAACATTGATAGTCTCCGTTCTCACATGTGGATCAGAGGCATGGACGCTAAGTAAAACAGATGAGTTCGCTCTATCGATTTTTGAAAGAAAAGTGCTACGCAAGATATTCGGAGCAGTCTGTGAGAACGGAATATGGAGGCGTAGATATAACTTTGAACTGCAGAATATCAACAAGCATACCTTTGGTGGAAAAGATATTATCACTGTAATTAAGCGAAACCGCCTGCAGTGGACAGGACATGTAGTCTGGGCCCCTGAATCGAACATGATAAAAAAGATTCTAATAGCTCAAACCGTGGGAATGAGGAGACGGGGTAGACCAAAATTGAGGTGGATGGACAGGGTAACACAAGATGCCGACAACATCGGAGTCGGCAAATGTAAAATGCAAGCAAGGGAGAGAACAGAATGGCGTAGAAAGCTTGAGAAGGTCGAGGCCCTCTAAGGGCTGTAGCACCAAGATGATGATGATGATGATGATGAAGTTCCATCTCCAGCGTGCATCGATAGTAGTGGTAGTGAAGGAATGCAGAGAGATGGCAAGCCGGTGGTGAATGCTGGCTGTGCCATCGTTACAAAGTATACAAAGCTACTCTGCGAAGTATAACGTACTGGAATTTGAAGCTGGTGTTGAAGTTGTTCGTATCGTATGGCTGGCGTATCCAGAAGTTCTAGATCTGTCATTTTAGAAGAAAATACCGATTAATGGCTTGAGAGAAGGAACTACAGAAAGTTCTATTAACATCAAGAATAAAACTTTTAGATAAAGTAATTGCTATCCCCGTGGAACATAAAATCGTTAGTTAAATATCAGGGGCCATCGAGTTTTAACCGGTGGAGAAGGAGGTGAAAAGAACGATGAAGGTTTAGTAGAAATGGTTTTGAAAAATTATTCGTGATACGATGCCGAATAAACGTAAGCCTATTTAAACTTGCTGCAAGTTTGCAAAGTTGCCATGAAGTTGCCTGCAGCAAGCTTTCATGCTTGATGTATCAAACTTATTGCAAGTTTGAAACAAGTTTATTTATATTGCTATCTGGGTATAAGCAAGCAATCTTATATCTACAAGAAGATACATATTAGCCTGTTTAGGTACAAAAAGGTATGTCTTCTGGTGAAATTCAAATTTGTTACATTCTGTTACAGAGATCGTGTCAAACAGCAGATACAAATAACTGAATATGAATGGAATGTTAATTTCATACATTTATGTATTATGCTACTCGGTTTTTCGATTATTATTCTGAATAAGTCAGCATAAACTACTATTATTGTAATTTTACAACATCGACACCTAGCTAGTATTTTTTAAATTTTAACTTTAGTTCATCGGAATTGGTTTACTATATAGATATTCTTGGACCTTAATGTTTACCTGAACCTTCTTTGTGCTGGCCGGAATATTATGCCGTTCTGTGGGTGTACTGTCAAGTTGCTCACAATGAGCCATCTCAGATTCATCGTGTATGGAGAGGAGTCCGTGTATGGAGAAGAGCAGCCACAGACAAACAAGGATGGATGCAAAAAATAAAGGAGGTCAAGGCTCAATTTAGGCTGTAGTGCCGTAGAAGAAGAGAAGAAGAATATTTATCGTGCAAATCTTGTCCACTATGTTCCATTCATCCTCTATGTTCGCGAACCACTTGCGTTCCACGTTCCCTGTAACTGCTCCAATGGGAACGGCATAAACCGCCACCGATTGCAGCGCTGAGGCGGAACACGCGAAGCTAGGACAAATAATCCCCGGACAAATAATCCCGTACAAAAAATCCCCACAAATTATACCTGGACAAAAAACCTCCAGACAAAAAATCCCTACAAAAAATCCCTACAAATAATCCCCACAAATAATCCCCGGACAAATAATCCCCGGACAAAAAATTCCCACAAAAAATCCCGGAAAAATAATCCCCACAAATTTTTTTGGACAAAATATCCCAAAAAAAAAATCCCGGACAAAAAATCTCCAAGAAATACTTGCCGCCGAACAGTTCTCTAAAAAGTTTTTTCGTGAATGAAACAAATTTTCTAACAAATCTAGGACTCTTGCTGTCTTACTAGAACATTTTAACCGTCCTGTCGAGTACGGAAAAAGTATTGATGGCAGGTGAGTATTATAACTTTTTAAAAGCAAGGACTCAGAAAATCACGGAATCAGAGTAAAAATTTTCCAAGGGACACATACATTAAACATTATGAGACGTCATGCCAACATTTTCTTTGATAGTTTTGAAATATATATTTTTAATTTATTTAGTTGGCAGGACTCAGAAAATCATGAAAATGTCTATATTTTCATTACGTCTTTGTATATATAAACCCTCTTACCCATTTTGAAAACCTCCTGCCCAAAAAATTTTCTTCATAAAATCGGTAGTCTCCTGTCATCCTGTGGATATGGCAGGACTCAGATTGATTGCAACACCCCATTTTTTCATGTAAAATCTAATTTTCACAGGAAAATGTCACAGGAGAACCCGTTTACTTTTCTCCACAAATTGTATGTATCTCCTCTTACCTTCCAGTATTGCAAAGGGCAGGACCCAAAAATCGTGGCTGAATTTCTGTCTAATATCTCCCAGTCCATAACTTTCATGCACTGAGGTTGAAAAGCATTTGCGTCGATTGAATTTACTGGAAAATTCCACACCTGTTATTTTGAACCAATCAAAATACGTTATTTTGACAGATCACCATGGCAACGGAGGTATTTTATCGGAAATTTTTTGCTCGTGGGGTACCCAACAGCGAATTATAGTGGAAATTTTTTGACGTTTACAATAACAGAACATTTTTGACAGACTGGTTTTTATTTGTTTACATAATTTAGTTTTGATTCATTTTCTATCACTTGTAGTTACTCAAAACTTATGTAAAATTGAAGAATATACTATTTTCTATCTTGAAATGGTATTCCCATGAAACTACAATGAGTAGAAATTACGAATTTGAAAGCCTAAATAATTGCTGACAAAGCTATGGCGCGCTATTAATCTGTTCATGCAGCTTTGGATTTTCAAATGCAAATTTGGTGTGGAATTTTCTTACCGAATACCACGCGAAGTCAAATTAATATCCGGAAATTTTTTTTTGATCATGAATATTTTTAGAAAATTTCCGGAAATAATTTGACCTCTAGTGGTATTACTAGTGAAAACTTTTATGGAACTATTCGGTAGCAAGTATTTCTTGGGGATTTTTTGTGGGGATATTTTGTCCAAAAAAATTTGTGGAGATTATTTGCCCGGGCTTTTTTGTGGGGATTTTTTGTCCAGGGATTATTTGTCCGGGTAATATTTGTGGAGATTATTTCTGGGGATTTTTGTGGGGGTTTTTTGTCTGGGGATTTTTTGTCCAGGGATAATTTGTGGGGATATTTTGTCTGGGATTATTTGTCCGGAGATTATTTGTCCGGACCCCGAACGCGCACCGTTGCACGGTCCGGGAGCGTGAACGTATCCACTATGTGGAGCAGTTGCGAAGCGCAAAAGGAAAGCGAACGTAGTAGATACATTATGTCTTTACATATCCATCAGATAACAAGAAGGACAGGATTTATACGTGGTATATATAATAAATTAGGAATGACATCACTCTCAGGAAATCAATCAAAATTCAAATATAGATACAAAGTTAGACGTGAGAATAATTTAGTTTACTGATTAGTACAAGTGAGTATTATACAATAAACCAAATTTTCAAACTTATAACGCTTGGTCGCCAAAAATCTGAATATATTGTTAAAAGCTGTATATTTTCAATAACTTCAATAACTTTAGCACTTGCTACAGGAGGAGATTTTACAGAGAATAGCAGAAGTTCTACAGCTTGTCAAACTCTTCCCTAGGTTTGACAAAACAATATCAGATGATGCAGAAGATTGATTTTAAACTTGCTTCAAATGAATATTTTATCCAGGATCAATTCAGATCTGAATGTAAAATTATTAGACCAAAGAGATGTATTATAAAGAAAAACATAAGGCGAAAGAAAAATTTCATAATATTGAATTATTTTACTAAAATTAAGTAATAACCGAAATTATTGGACAGTTCACTTACTTATTGATTCCGAATTTACTTTAATTGGATTTAACCAATAGACATCATCATGGCTTTTCCCAAGACTAAAGTTAAAATTTACTTTTTTTTTAACAATCTGATACACATCTAACCTTCTTTCCCATTTTGGTCTCCACATTCAATTTATTTTATATTTCGAATTTGTCATAAGGTACACAGCACTTTTGATGATATTTCTGTATATATTTCTATAACATATACATTTTATACATATTTATGTAGAGTTAATGAACAGAAAACAGTCTCAAGCATTTAATACCAAGCACATAGGTATTGATGTTATATATTATGTAAAGTTATAGTTACGATACTCATTTGCTGAAAAGCCGTACGTACAAAAAATATTCCTTGGAAATACTGTATATAAGTATTAGAAGAACACAATTAAAAAAATACGAACGGGTTGCGTGTTAAGCTATTGCGTTATTAGATATAATAAGAAGATAGGCTCTCAGGATCAAAATATATTCAGTCAGTTGCAATGCGGAGATAAGCTCTCGGAGTTTCTTCACTCGGGACAGAGAGCAGTAAACCTACGCCTCTTTGATGATGACTCCAATTAGAGTCGAAAATCGTCGATTTAGAATGCTGGTTTGCGCTCTCTGTACGAAGTGAAAAATAAGACAGTTTTGCCTTCGTATTGCAACTGAATAAAAATGGTATACATTTTTATTTTATTTTATATTAGGTAGTTTTACTCCTTTGAGTAACATAGGTCCATTTTTCCGTTGGAATTCACTAGCTGAACAGACGGGGTCGTGAAGTGCAAGTTTTAGAATTCCCTTTTGTCTTCTTCGCTTCAGAATCCATCTGGCTTGCAATTTTTAGAAGCCATGGAGGTGTTACCAGCAAAATGGTCCAATAAGTTTTCAATTAAATATATTTTAGGAATATTTTTAATATTTTCCAATATCTTTAACATTTCTATTAGGTTGAAAACTTTGACTTTCAGTTGCCAGATGTCGCTAGACACCTACTCCATAAACGTCTGTTGCAATGCGGGGATAAGCTCTCGGAGTTTCTTCACTTGGGGCAAAGAGCAGCAAACCTACGTCTCTCTGATGGTGACTCCAATTAGAATCGAAAATCGTCGATTTAGAGTGCTGGTTTGCGCTCTCTGTTCTAAGTGAAAAATAAGACAGTTTTGCCTTCGCATTGCAACTGAATAAAAATGGTATACATTTTTATTTTATTTTATATCAGTTTTACTCCTTTGAGTAACATAGGTCCATTTTCCGTTGGAATTTACCAGCTGAACAGACCAAGTCGTGAATTGCAAGTTTTAGAATTCCCTCTTGTCTTCTTCGCTTCAGAATCCATCTGGTTTGCAATTTTTAGAAGCCATGGAGGTGTTACCAGGAAAATGGTCCAATAAGTTTTTAATCAAATAACTTTTAGGAATATTTTTAATATTTTTCAATATTTTAGTATTTCTATTAGGTTGAAAACTTTGACTTTCAGTTGCCAGATGTCGCTAGACACCTACTCCATAAACGTCAGTCGCAATGCGGGAATAAGCTCTCGAAGTTTCGTCCCTTAGGGCAGAGAGCAGCAAACCTACGCCTCTCTGATGATGACTCCAAATAGAGTCGAAAATCGTCGATTTAGAAAGCTGGTTTGCGCTCTCTGTTCTAAGTAAAAAATAAGAGAGTTTTGCCTTCGTATTGCAACTGAATAAAAATGGTATTAATCCTTATTTTATTTCAAAATATATTGTTAACAGTCCCCAACTTAATTTTTTTAACTTATTACCATATTTGGGGGGTTCAAAGGGGTAGTGATGCGCGTTATAAGATGCTGTTTCCAGTCAGCATCTGTCGCTTCCCCTACTCAATGCCTATCCTCACCTCTACGAAGTGTAGTCTTGACCATATCTGAACAACTTTGTAACCAACTTCAGTGGAAGGTAAGGGCGGGACTAAAGGAGAAGGGAGATACGGTCCCCCGTAAGGGATATTTTACTAAGAACCAGCGATCTGTGAGATATTGAGTTGGTACCGACATGGAATCTCCAATAGAGTGATAAAACAACTAGAACACCTGATATATTTATGATATATTTATGATGTAACAACTACTCAGAAAATGAGATGGACGGGGTCTGAAACAATATGGATAGAGAAGTCATTACTATCGTGGGCTTGAGATGAAACTTGGCATTAAAAAGGACGAGACTTTCTAAGACTAAAATCAGATAAATATGGACCGCAGCTAATCTGGAAAGCTCAACGTAGGTGGCGCTTTTGTAGTTGGAGGTCACGTCAACTTACGTCAACTATTCAAATCAATCTATTTCTAAGTAAATATTGCTTATTTGTTTCGCTGTGTGAATTTAATTTAAGAAAATAAAATGCCTCAATGTTGTGCTGTACCTTGTGCTTATTGAGAACATCAGGATACAGGTTTCCCAAAGATATTCCGATGAGAAAAAAGTGGATTGTAGCAATAAGAAGGGATAAATATCTGCCGACAATAAATGCACGTATCTAAAATAAACATTTTGTTGAAACAGATTAACTAATGCCCCTGGATTCGACTGTAAAAAATCGAATACTTCACTATAAAACTCAGATCAACATAAATATTTTTATTTTGATCTGAGCTATAGAAATAAAATATTAGACGATGATTAATATAGCTTACCCTTCGATAAGGTCCTTTTTACAGTAACTCTCGCATTCCAGCAAAAAGAATATCAAAAGAAAATTGAAGAACTGAAACTTATTAATGAAAAGGCGCTTCAAAATATTAATCAATTACGAAATGAATTAAAGACCTCCAACGAAAGAGTACAAAAATTAAAAAGAGAGGGAAGAAGGAAAAATATTGTGATTCAAGGACTGCAGATTAACACCGATCAACCACTCTTGCTAGGGAATGAGGTAGAAAAATTCATAGAAAAGGAAATGCGAGTAAAAGTAAACGTTAATGAAGCAAGAAAGCTGGGAGACAAAATATATTTGGTAGAGATGGATTGCAAGACAGAAAATACCAAAGTAATGCAAAATAAGATGAAACTCAAGCAACTGAGAGAAAGAATATACATAAATAATGATCTGACGAAGGACGGAAAGGGAAATAATGGCCAAAATAAGAAGAATTGCTAAGGAAGAGAAAATCAAAGGAAATAGCACAAAAACAGGATATCAAAGACTGATAATAAACAATAAATTATGGAAATGGAATAAAGAAAATGAGCAGCTGGAAAAAATAGTGGAAGACATTGCAAAAAACTAGAATTGAATGCAGTATTAGAAGACCCAACAAAGATGACCCGGCAAAGAAAACGGAAACAAGAATCGAAAAATGATAAACGACATAATGGCAATAAAGAAGAACTAGTTAAAATAGCGACGTAGATTATAAGAGGATCATTCCAGGAACGAAAACTGAAGCATCTAGTAAACGAATCCAAAAAATATCAATTTGATCTTGTGGCAACAAGAGACTAAGAAACTGGGACAGGGCAGGTAGGAAAGAGATGGCTGTATAAACAGTAGAGGCTGTTAAAGGCCTTCCTTTTTTCCAGTAACTCTCGCATTTCTTCTACTCAATTCGTTTTCAACGTACAAACAGTCCAAGATCCGTATTTTTCTGCCATAATTTATTATTTATTAAATCGTAAACAAAAACACCATATACAAACTTCACGAATTGTCAAAACGTTGACCCCCAACTATACTAGCGCCGCCAAGTGGGAGCAACGGCGTACATAGCTGCCATTGTATATATTAACATAGAATGAGCCTACCTTCCGCGCTTCCTGATGACAAGATCTCATGGACTGGTTTGCGGCATCTCTTTCTAACACATTGTATCGAGAAACTAAGATGACATTAGATGTGAGTATAGGTACGGAAGGGGAGGACAACTGTTGCAGCTTTACTATGCGTAAGAGTGAAACAGCGCTAATCCAAATAAAACATATGGTGTCGTCACTTCGCTCTGAATGACACTCTCTCTATGCTAATATATAACTCTATGCCTGCACTCTGGTCATGAGAAGCATTCATTTTGCTAGAAAAAAGATCGACAAAGCAATATGGAGATCCATCGATGGAACAACAAATAATTGAATAGATTGTCTACTGATTGAAAGAGGGCATTCTAGCAGCAACTACAAGGCCAAGCTGAAAACCAGAATTTCAACATAAACAATAATTAAACAGATGAAAATCGATAGGTGGAATGTGTCGAAGCTGAAAAAGAAGATAGAGGAAGACGATATCAACTAGAAATAAGAAATAGGTTTCAGGATTTGAAAATAAATAAAAATGAAAGTAAAGATGTCGGTCAAAAAGCATTACATAGATAAAAATATTAAAGAAGCAGCATAGAGAAAGCTGTTGGTGTATTAGTAACAAATCTTCTGTTAGAGCAATGACAGCAATATAAAATTTTTAAAATAAATGAACTTGACTGTAATTTGACATCGAAGATGTCGATCAAAAGGCATTACATAGATAAAAATTTTAAAGAAGCAGCATAGAGAAAGCTGTTGGTGTATTAGTAACAAAACTTCTGTTAGAGCAATGACAGCAATATAAAATTTTGAAAATACTTTGAACTTGACTGTAATTTGACATTATTTTTCTGTTTCACCAACTCTCCACATTAAAAGCTCTAGTTAAACTGTTTACAAGAGACAAGCTTTTGGAAATCTACACGTCTAGAATCTGTTTTAAAGATAAACATTGATAAAGATTTCTTAGAGTAGATAGAAGGATTTATAACAGTAGTTCATGTAACACATAGAGCATGTCTATGACAATAAAAGTAATAATTATATATGATTAAACGCTCTTCTTTACTTTAATAGTTTGCATCAAATCTTTAGACGTTAATTTGACAGACTTTTCTTCAATGCAAATGAATGAAAATTTGCAGACATATGCATTCGCGGGAACAATACATGGATAGTCAATAAATTTTTTTTATGTTTATTAATTGTTTTAATAAAAAAAAAAACGATTTTAATAAAAAATGCATAAATGCTCTTGTTTTTTACAATGTAGAAACTTGAAACTTTTACAGATTGTAGCTAATGATATGAACTATACATAATTTTACTTTTTACGTTAACTGTTTACGTTATGCTTCGTAAATAAACAATAAAGTTTCAAATTTTGAACGCTCATATATTTGTTTATATATAAATTGGCGTTTATTCGTGTCAAATTTCAATACGATACGAAACAAAACTTCAACCAAAACTCGAATTATAAAAATTCGTGTTTTTATCGTAGTCTTAGAAAAACCACCGGTAGAGACGTTTTGTGCTACAATTAACATTAGAATTCGTTTTGTCGTATTAATTAATTAAACGCTTTTCTTTAGTTCAATCGCTTGAGTCAAATCTTTGGACGTTGATTTGACTGACTTTTCTTCAATGTAAATGACTAAAAAATTTGAAGACGTATGCATTCGCGGGAACAATACACGAATAGTCAACAAATTTTTTTATGTTTATTAATTGTTTAAATAAAAAAAAAACGATTTTAATGGAAAATGCTTAAATTCTCTTGTTTTTTACAATGTAGAAACTTGAAACTTTTACGGACTGTAGCTAATGATATGCACTATACATAATTTCACTTTTTACGTTAATTGTTTACGTTATGCTTCATAAATAAACAATAAAGTTTCAAATTTTTTGCTGATTTCGTCTACTTTTCATGTTTGTACATCAATGTTTTATACATATTTTAATAAACATGACGATATTTTAATGTTTGAAAAGTGTAATAGCCAGGGAGGTAGTGTCAAATTTGACCGGAGCATATTAGCATGGCTGGTTTCTTATTATTTAGGTAGGTGTTCCAAAGCTTATTAACAAATGATGTGTCAGCTGGCCCAAAACCGGGGATTTTAGACAAGAAAAGCTAAAATATGAAAGTTGATGGACCAACGCTACAGCTTAAATGTCAAATATTTATATACGTTACTCAGAACATTCAATGGACTTGCTTACTTGGCTCCTACGTTTCACTCAGGAGATCGGGGTTCAAATCCTGACGCGGAAAATTCTTTTTGTTTTTTAAATTGACATTTTATTTTGAAAAATATTTATTTTTATAATACCACGTTTTTATTATTTATACGAGACAATATAAAAAAATCTGTATGTCTTTTATAGAATCGCAAACTATGCATTTTTGGTCATAATATTATGATTGATCTTAATAAGCAAATTTGTTGTACATGAACCCCTGAAGGTTCCTGAGTTGGTAAGACCAACAATCTAAGTGAAAAGGGAGATATTATTTGTTATTTTTTTGGACAAACTGTTTTTTCTTAATTTTATATGTTGTAGAACCGAAAGATACAACCCTAAATTTTCACTTTTTTATGACCAACCCCCATGTTTTAATAGCAATCTAAATATTTCCCTATTCTCTATAATATATAAAAATGAATGTTTGTCTGTACCTATGTCCCTTATAGAATCGTAAACTATGCATTTGGTAGAAAAAAGTATGGGTACGCAATATTTTTTAGTATTTTTTGGCTTTCTGGTAATTTTAGGTATTAAACATTCAAACATTATTTAGTTTTAAGGCGGTACGAAGTTTGCCGGGTCAGCTAGTTAATAATAAAAAATTATTAACTCTTTTAACTCTATTAATTATTAAGGATATATTATTAAGTATTAACTCCTTCCTGGGTTCATGTAAGTACAAAAACTTTGCTTGAGGTCATCATAATATGATTAAATGCATAGTTTACGATTCTAAGGGACATACAGACAAAAATTCATTTTTATATGTTATAGAGAACAGGGAAATAATTAGATTGCTATTAAAAAAATGGGGGTTGGTGATAGAAAAGTGAAAAATTAGGGTTGTATGTATCTTTTGGTTTTACATCACATAAAATTATGCAAAAAACAGTTTGTCTAAAAAGATAAAAAAATGTCGGGAGTGGGGTGGGGAGGCCAACCCCCTTTTTCACTTAGATTGGTCGTACTAACTCAGGAAGCTTCAGGGGTTCATGTACAACAGTTTTGCTTATTAAGGTCAATCATAATATTTATGATCAAATGTATATATGCTATTTCATAAGTTCTATGCATAATTCTATAAAAGACATACAGATTTTTTTTATATTGTCTCGTATAAATAATAAAAACGTGGTATTATAAAAATAAATATTTTTCAAAATAAAATGTCAATTTAAAAAACAAAAAGAATTTTCCGCGCCAGGATTTGAACCCCGATCTTCTGAGTGAAAGGTAGGTGCCAAGTAAGCAAGTCCATTAAATGTTCTGAATAACGTATATAAATATTTGACATTTAAGCTGTAGCGTTGGTCCATCAACTTTCGTCTTTTAGCTTTTCTTGCCTAAAATCCCCGGTTTTGGGCCAGCTGACACATCATTTGTTAATAAGCTTTGGAACACCTACCTAAATAATAAGAAACGAGCCATGCTAAAATGCTCCGGTCAAATTTGACACTACCTCCCTGGCTATAAGACTAAAAAGTAAAAAATAAAAAAATATGAAAAAAATATTTTTAAGAAACGCTTTTCTTTAATTACGACTGACTACAATTATGGTCCAAGAGCTGTGAGACATTTTTGAGTAGGTATTTTAGGCAAGCTGAAAATTTTTCAGGTGACTCTTCCATAATAGCCTAATACAAAAATGCCGGTCTGGCTGGAGGGTAGCGGTTATTTTCCCCAAAAATCCCCCCCAAAGTTAAAAAAAGGGTAAAAATTGTTATTACAAAAAATATCATTGACGTGACTTTAAAGTAAATTTAAATATTCAAATATTAGGAAAATAAACAAGCCAGGCGATTTGAGGGCGATTTTAGCTCTGCAAGATACTTGCATGGGCGTCCCAGGATTATTTTCAGGGGATGCATATTAACTTCAGAAGATTTTATCTGAATCTGTACATACTATTAACAAGTATAAAATATACAACTATACATGCATAGCTATGTATATTCCTTCTGGACAGGGAGGTACAATTGTTATTTTGACAGGGTATTTTTTAATATTAAAAATAAATATTCTAAAAAAGGCAGCTTTTTGGTGAAATTTTCCAACTGCCATGTGATCAAACAAATTACGGGTTCATATAAATGAAAAGCGCTATAGGTAAGCAGCAGTGTGAGAAAGAGCGTATACCGATAGCTGTTTGCGTCCTCTGTTCTAGCGAAGTGAGTCCGTTCGCTCGAGAAAAATCACGTGACCTGGTGATACCCATGTTGTTGTGCCTCGAAACGTTAGAGTAATTGTTATATATTATAGTTTTTTAAGTAACTTTTCCTTAATTAAAGGAAAATAATACGTACTATACAATAGATTTTGCAAATATGATAGGAAATGACAAATTTATTATTATAAATATATAGGTAGAAAATTATAAAACTATAAACTAAATAAATTCTGTGTCCGAATCTTGTACTTCTTCTTCAAACTCCTCATCTGAGCTTAAATATTCATTCTTTTCTTCTTCGTCAGACTCCCCTCGAGACTCAGATTCTTCTTCTACATGAACTGTAGATAGTTGTAATATGCATTTAGAATTTATTAAAAATTAATTACTGATTAATTAATTGATTTGCTACGTATTCTCTGTCATTTTGTACGGAGTCGAAGCCTGCACAACCACGGGCGCATCTGAAGAAAGACTTGCCATTGTTGAGATGTGGTGTTATCGAATAATGTAAAAAAATAATGTACACAACACGTAACAAACGCGGAAACATTAAGAAAGATGAAAATTAGACAAGAAATACTCAACAATATGAAGGAAAAAAATGAGCTACTTTGGTCATATACTAAGAAATAAAAAACCTGATGTGATTGGTTATATAAGGAAAAGTATTAAGTATTGGTTTTAAAAGAAAGAATACGTAGCAACTCAATTAATTAATCACTAATAATCTTTTAATTAACTCTAAATACATATTATAACTATTTACAGATTAGGTAGAAGACGAATCTGAGTCTTGAGGGGAATCTAACAAAGAAAAAGAGAATGAATATTTAAGCTCAGATGAGGAGTTTGAAGAAGAAGTACAAGACACAGAATTAATTTAGTCTATAGTTTAATACTTTTCTACCTATATATTTATAATAATACATTTGTTTTTTTTTTCTATCATATTTGCAAAATCTACAGTGATGAGCGCGCTAATAACCGGCAAAACAGCTCAAAAGATGGAAAACATAATACATCTCGAAACAAAAAGAGATGAAACTCTTTTTGTTTCGCAATGTGTTATGTTTTCAACCTTTTGAGCTATTTTGCCGGTTATTAGCTTGCTCATCACTGTATTGTATAGTACGTATTATTTTCCTTTAATTAAGAAAAAGTTACAACAACATGGTTATCGCTAGGTCACGTGATTTTTCTCGAGCGAACGGACTCGCTCAGTTAGAACAGAGGACGCAAACAGCTATCAGTATACGCTCTTTCTCACACTGGTGCTTACCTATAGCGCTTTTCATTTATATGCACCCGTAATTTGTTTGATCACATGGCAGTTGGAAAATTTCACCAAAAAAAACCTGTCTTTTTTAGAATATTTATTTTTAATATTAAAAAATACCCTGTCAAAATAACAATTGCACCTCCCTGCCCGGAAGGAGTGTACATAGCTATGCATGTATAGTTGTATATTTTATACTCGTTAATAGTATGTACAGATTCAGATGAAATCTTGTGAAGTTCAGATGCATCCCCTGAAAATAATCCTGGGACGCCCATGCAAGTATCTTGCAGAGTTAAAATCGCCCTCAAATCGCCTGGTCTGTTTATTTTCTTTATATTTGAATATTTAAATTTACTTTAAAGTCACGTCAATGGTATTTTTTGTAATATCAATTTTTGCCCTTTTTTTAAATTTGGGGGGGATTTTTGGGGAAAATAACCGCTACCCTCCAGCCAGACCGGCATTTTTGTATTAGGCTATCATAGAAAAGTCACCTGAAAAATTTTCAGGTTGCCTAAAATACCTACTCAAAAATGTCTCACAGCTCTTATACTATTAAACATATTACAAAAAAATCAACTAAAAAGCAAAAAATAAAAAGAATTGAAAACATCTAACACATTCGTTAAAGAAAAGCGTGGTGCGAAAACCGTTTATTCGATGAAGACGCACCACGCTTTTCTTTGACAAATGTGTTAGATTTTTTCAATTTTTTTTATTTTTTGCTTTTTAGTTGATTTTTTTGTAATATGTTTAATTTTAGTCAGTCGTAATTAAAGAAAAGCGTTTCTTAAAAATATTTTTTTCATATTTTTTTATTTAATTTTATCATTGAATATAAAATATTTCTTTTATGATCACTTTCTCGTGTATCGATATATTTATTAAGCAGAATTTAATATTAGTTTTATCATTGATTTTCTTGCTCGTATTATAGTAGGTAGATAGTTTCTAATCTTTTATGGAGATCATTTTTTAAAAGGTAGGTACGGTCTTACATTACACCATAGTTTTTGTCGATAATCTGAATGATTTACAGATATTAAAAAATTGTATAACAGAAGTCAGCAACAGATACGTACTAGCTCTTAACATAAAGAAGATCAAATTTATGACAATTAGTAAAAAAAAATTATAAACGCTCAACTTACAGTCAATCAACAGAATATCGAAAGAGTTGAGCAATATACATACCTGGGCACGAATTTAAATAGCCAATGAAACCACTCAACAGAAATTAAACAGCGAATAATAAAAGCAAAAGCAGCATACGTTAGAATGAGACACATTTTCAACAGTCGAGACATATCATTAAAAGCAAAATACCGTCTGTTGAAATGCTATACATTCATAGTTCTGCTCTATGGAATGGAAGCGTGGACACTAACTGTTGCATCTATGAATCGGCTCGAAGCTTTTGAAATGTAGTGTTATGGGCGCATCTTACGTATATCCTGGGTTGACCGAATTACTAATGTGGAAGTTCTGCGTAGAAAGGGGAAAGGGTCTGAAATTCTCATAACCATCAAAACAAAAAAAAAAAACAAAAATAGAATATCTAGGAAATGTAATGAGAAATCAAGAACGTTACGACCTTCTCCATCTGATTCTCCAAGGAAAGGTAAATGGCAAGAGAGGACAGGGAAGAAGACGTATTTCCTGGCTTCAAAATTTACGAATGTGGTATAACACGACTAATTACCAGTGAACAGTTCCGCGCTGCTGTAAACAAATTCAAGATAGCCATGATGATCGCCAACATCCGAAACGGATAGAGGCACTTTAAGAAGAAGATCTTAATTTCATGAGAGTATCTAAGACAGCTTTTATAAGAAATATAGGGTTTTTTTGAGATTACGTTTTAGTTTTTCTAGTAGTTCTAAAACTCTAGATGGACACATTTATAAATTGTAGCGTTAGATTTACATAAAACAGACATTAAATGACCCTGTTGAATAACAAAATAACAATACAAATAATGTCTCGATAACATTTGATAAACTCGATATACTTTACCGAAATCCTCTTGAGAACTTTTTATCATGTTTATAAGTTATTTACTGATCTCTAACATTTGGAGATCTTTTCATATGAACCATTTTGATGGAAGAATATTAGAGTGGAGTATAGGTTCAGTGTTTGTGCGACCATTCTAATTTACTTATATTTTATTTTCTTTTTTCCACTACATTTTTACGAAAAATTGTGTTTCTGTGTGTTTTATAAATTATTTGATATAAAATAAATATCTAAGAAATACTCTATGTGTTCACTTTTACATTTATATTTATTAAAAAAATAATGTTGAGTATTATTGAAAGACTTAGTTACATCTATTTTGTTCCTGGTAAGTAAGGAAGAAAATAAATGGATTCAAAATATTTGTGTTCTATTACTTTCACTAAAAATTTTACAATTAAAGTAATCTACTAACATAATATAAAATTTCTTCTAAATTTCATGAAGAAAATAAAAACAAAAAGTAGTAACTACCGATTTGTCCCGAATTTTCATTTTTCAGTTCAAATGTGACTTCTTCTTTAATGCTCTCTCCTAATCGGAGGTTGGATAGCATTATCACTATCTTTACTCTATCTACCGCTGCGCTAAAGAGTTCTATGGAACCGTAGTTATACCAGTCCCTTAAATTCTTCAACCATGACACTCTCCTCCTTCCTATACTCCTTCCTCATCTTACCTTTTCTTGTACTATCAGTCTTAGCATTTCATATCGCTGTCCTATCATTACGTGTCTTAGATATTGTAACTTCATTATGTTTATTGCGTTTAATATTTCGTATTCTTTGCCCATTTCTCGCAATTCTTCCGTGTTGGTTTTCTTCTATGTCCAAGGTGTTCTAAGCATCCTTCTCTAATACCACATTTCAAATGACTGTAACTTATTTGTGTTCTTGCTTCAATGCCCAGCTCTCAAGTCCATACTGCATTATCGAAAGCAGTAGCATCTCAGAGCCCTTACTGTAAGTTCTAATCTAAGATCTTTGTTGCTGATAATTGTTTTCATTTGTATACATACACGCCAAAGAATCATGGATTAAAGAACAATGTGTAGAAATGGAAGACTATGAAAGAAAGTATGACACATTCAATATACATAAAAAAGTAAAAGAACTTACAGAAACCCAAAGAAGACATCAAATAAGTTTGCTTAAGGACAAAGACGGAAATATTATTATAGACTTAACAGAAAAAATTAATAGATTGAGTGAATACATAAGAGAATTGTTTGAGGACAAGAGAAATAACATTGACAAGGTAAATGGTGAAACGGGACCTGAAATCCTAAAATGTGAAGTAGAAATGGCACTTAGAAATTCCAAAACTGGAAAGGCAAATGGACCTGATGAGGTTCCTACTGAATTACTAAAGCTCTTGAATGATGAATCAATAGGTATAATATTGCACTTATTTAACACAGTATACAATACTGTTATTATACCTCAAGAGTGGCTGCTGTCTACATTCGTTACACTGCCAAAGAAATCAAATGCAAAAGAATGTTCAGAACATCGAACAATATCTTTAATGAGCCATTTACTAAAGATATTTCTAAAAATCATCCACAACCGAGTTTATCAAAAGTTGGAGTCAGATATTAGTAATACATAGATGGGGTTCAGAAAAGGACTAGGTACTCGAGAAGCTCTCTTCGGTTTGAATGTTCTTACACGAAGATACCTAGATGTTAATCAAGAAGTACATGCATGTTTTATCGATTTTGAAAAAGCGTTTGACAGAGTACGCCATGATAGGCTAAGAGACATTCTTGAAAGAAAAGGCATAGATAATAAAGATCTACGAATAATTCTCAACTTATATTGAAATCAGAAAGCTAACATCAAAATAGAAAATGAGATATCAAAAGCAATAGAAATACATAGAGAAGTAAGACAGGGATGCATTTTGTCACCACTGCTATTTAATGTATATAGTGAAAGCATCTGCCAGGAAGCCCTTTTGCAAGAAAATGAAGAAATCGTAATCAATGGAGAGGTTGTAAATAATATTCGATACGCAGACGACACTGTACTAGTTGCAAGAACAGTAGAAGAATTACAACGATTACTTACAAACATAAATATTGCTTGCAACAATTATGGCATAAACATTAATATCAAAAAAACCAAGTATATGGTCTTCAGTAAAATCATGACACAACCAGCACATATTAGTATAAACGGCATTCAAATTAAAAAAGTATCAAGTTACAAATATTTGGGAACTTTAATAAACAAAACTGGAGACCAAAACAATGAAATAAAAAGACGCATCGAAATTGCCAGGGCCACCTTCATAAAGATGAGAAAATTCTTCTGCAACAGAGATATAAGCATCCCTCTATGATTAAGAATGCTAAGAGGCTACGTATTTAACACGCTATTATACGGTGTAGAGGCCTGGACTCTCAAACAGAACAACATAAACAATATTGATAGTTTCGAGATGTGGTGCTACCTTCGAATGCTGAAGATAAGTTGGGTTGAAAGAATCACAAATCTTGAAGTAATACGAAGGATAGGAAGAGACCCAGAAATTTTGTTAACGATAAAACGAAGAAAACTGGAGTATTTGGGTCACCTGATGAGAGGTCATAAATACGCATTACTTCAAAATATAATGCAAGGAAAAATAGAAGGAAAACGGAATCCAAACACATTTCTTTTTATTTGTATTCCGGCTATTATTTCTGTCATTTGGGCATTATTTTCTTAAATCTAGGTTTCCAGGTATTTGTATTTGTATCTCTATTTTTAGTTTTATGTGGCAGCTACTGTTTATTAAAATTTAGGTCCAAAAGTTCCTTTGGTGATCAATAGTTGCAATAATGTGTTAGGTGGACTTACGGGAGGGTTATCTTGAATTTATTGATTTTTTAAGCTTCTTTTAGATTAACAGTTTTTGAAAAACATTGATTCTAAACTAATATTTAAAATAGCATATAATTGGTTTTGTAACATGTATTCTTGGCCTTGTTCTGATTATTAGCTACTCCAATATTGATGCATTTATCTTAACTAAATCCTACAATCTCTTGGCTAGCCAAGAGATTCTTCTTCTTCGTCCTTTTGTGTAGATATGACTGTCTGTTTTCTGCAATGTGCCTCAAATAAGTTATCATTCCATAGTTTTCGTGGTTTTCCCACTGATCGTCTTTCTATTGGAAAACAGCCTCTCGCCGTCCTTACTACTCTATTGGTTGTCATTCGGCTTATGTGTTCATTCCATTCTACTCTTCTGTTTCTTACCCAGTGATTAGTGTTCTCCACCTTGCATCTCCGTCGTATATCTGTACTTCTAGCTCTATCACACAGTATTTTACGATAGATTTTTCGAAGGGATTCATCTCTTCTATTTCTAGCATTCTTTTTGTCTTTTTCACCAATTTTTTGATAGAACATGCAATTTACAGAAAACGACAAATGGCACCGTTCTCACAGATCGAAAAAACAAAGACGTCATATAGCGGTTTCCGCAGCTAAAGTGTTAAAATAATTAGGGAAAGTTATAAAACACTCTATTCAAGATTATATTAGTTTGAATACAAAGGATGCTTTCATACAATTATTAAAAATAATGTGAATGTTTCTTTACAATTTTAAATTCATATAAAACTGCTCTATAATTTCGCCTGATTTTTGTGTTTCGTTTTTATTATTTACCAAAATAAAGAAATTTAAGTAAAAAATCTAAAATTGTTTCTAATTACTTAAAAACATTAAAAGGAATAATTATTGTAATATTAGATACGTTATTTTCTGATTATAGTTTGGAGTGTAATGCGATAACTGAACATTCTTCTCAGGACTCATTATGTGACAATAAATAAGCATTCCAGATAAAAAATAAGGAACATGCTGGTTTAATAGTATAAGAATGTGAATAAAAATTATAGATTTAATAATTATAAACTTGCCTGTCTCTCTCTCTCTATAATTTGTGTGAGAGTTCTTAATCAAGATTTTTTTGAAACTTGTATATTTACAACCTACTCTGTACAGAGGAGTAATAAGTAAAACTGATCAATTATGTAATGTTTTGTAGGTGTTGCTGGTCAGTGTCGGTTCACCTTACTGTTGTCCTATTCTGTCTTATGTAATGTTTGGTTTGAAATATATTAGGGTGCATTTGCTACGATTGTGTATAATAGGTACAATAATGGTCCCAAGACACTACCTTGAAGTACTTCTGTCTTTAGAAGTTGGTAGCTTATATTATCTTTGCCCATTTTTATATCAACGTATTTGCTGGAAAGGTATGATTTTAAAAGTAAATAAATCTGATTAGACATGTTTCTTTTTAGTTTGTATAACATCCCCTGATGCCAAACCCCAAACTTTATCAAAAGCTTGCTTAATATCTAGAAATACTGCAGTGTAAATGTTCTTGTTTTCTAAACAGTCTCTGATTAAATTTACTATCATGGCATTGCTGAATTGCGGTGTGTTTTTCCCTAAAGCCAAATTGATGCTTTGGTATTAAATTATTAATCGAGGTTATACTATTAATTAGAAAGTATTGGCAGCAGGCTAATAGGTCTGTAAGAGGCAGCTTTTGTTGGAAATTTTCCAGGTTTGGCGATCATGATAATTTCAGCAAATTTTCATTGTGTTGGATAGTAGGAAAGATGAAGCATTCGATTATATAAAGTACTTGGAACCACGATAGGGTTCTTCTTGGCAAATGCTTGAGAATTTCTCCCATATGCATTATCGTTCTGTCTTAATAATAATTACATGAGTTTTTTGCTTGGTAATACCAGATTTTATTTATTTTTTTATTTAGGCTGCATTGATACTGCACCAATACTGCGGTTTGGTGGATGCGCCATAAGAATTAACATGGTCGCCTCCACCAAAATATAAGGTCTATTCTGGCCATTTTTGACGCTTTTTGTAGTGGGAGTAGAATAGCTCGTCGCATAGTAACGTATAAGAACATATTGGAAAGAGGGTACCTAGCTCAAGAAGCAAATAATGAAGGGTTTGATCAAAGTATAACTGAATAACGTTAACACATAAAATTTTATAAATAATAATATTTGGTAACACATAAAATGTTATAAATCCCAAACAAATATACATATTTAATTTACTCTCTGTAAATAGAAATTTATTTAATTCCAAAGTATTCAGAACAAAATTATAGATCAGACTTATTACCGCGATGTTATAAAAAATTTCCTATATAACGGGTAAAAACGAATGCTCGGACATTTATCGTAATAATAAATATAGTAAATTTAAAGACTTTCTTACCATATATACATTAGTAGAATGGTTTTATACGCATTTTATTCTTATAAAATTGTGCGTCTTATATCCAATGGGGTATACACTTTTTCTGCCAAGGTCATACTTATCGGACAGTTATATAACACGAACCATAATTTTTTCGTATACTTTTAATATGATGGTAATAAAAATAGCAGTAGAACTAATTATAACTAACTTTTGAACACAATTAAAATATGAAAAACTTCGTATCTGTGCCACATACTTCGAAACGATAAATACTCTCTGGTACACGTCATTATGCAAGGAAGAGTAAAGGGAAGGTAAGACTTGGGAAAAAAGAAGTAATCTTGGCTGAAAAATATCAGATATTGGACTAATCTCGCTGTTGAACAGATATTTCACGTTGCAAAAGATAGAGAAGCGTTTAAAGAAGTGATCGCCAATCTTCGTTAGAAAACGACACAATAAGAAGATGAAGAAGAAGAACTAACTATAATGTAATTGGTATATTGAAAAAAAAATAAGAATTTAAAATCAAGAGATCCATGACTGACGTACTTTTCACCTTACAACAGCAAATAGAAACTGTTTCATGGAGAGTTTTGCTGCAGATTTTGCAGCAGAGTACCTGAACCAGTCAATCATATCTTGAATAACTACTAGGCACTGGATTGCAGGCAGAAAACTTTTTTTGGAGATAACGAAGTGACTCCAACTATAGTTTGGTTTTCATCTACTAGACCTGTATAGGCTGATACAAGGTACTAAAATCCTAGAATGGGTTTCATGAAGGAATGGAAGATAAACCAGTTGGCTGCGATACTACCAGCTTATAACAGACGGCTTCCAGGAGGAATAGAATACTCCCTTTTAAATACATAAAGGATTTGGACAAAGCTACGTGTTAACATGTCAGTTCTTCAACATAGTCTTTAAAAGGATCATTCAAGAAGCCAACTTAGATAGCAGAGGTACTATATTTTAACACGAAGTGGACAGAATTACAAGAACCAGAGAACAATCACAACATTGGTAGCAGAACCAATGGAACTGAATATTATCCAAAGTAAAACAAGATTTTTGTCGACTAAAACACACACACCACACACACATAAAACAGCTGAAAATGTTGATGCAGATCTCACTAGTGAAGAACAAATCAGAAAAAATAAAAAAAGAAAAAAAGGAAAAAAAAATATTTAATGTTAATAAAACTGAATGACCACTTGTAGAATAACAAACTAGAAACGAAGAAATAAATAACTAAGATGCACTAAAAATTTGTAAAAATTATAATCATATAATCACTTAAGTCTTATTCAGTCCATATCACCACAAACTTGGGAAGGATACTTTGAAGATTTACTAACAGAGACAAGAGAGCCCTTCAAACAAATACAATCCAACGGTATACAAGGCGTCAGGTTGATAGGATCGCCAATCAGAGAAAATGAGAGAGAAGTCGAAACCATATGCAAACAGTTGAAGAATAGCAAATCACCAGGCCCAGGAAATATAGCTCCGGAACTCATCAAATATGGACTTAAAGTTCTAATTAAGCGGCTAAGACAACTTTTCCAGCAATGCTTGAATAACCATGTAATACCTGAAGAATGAAAAGAGTCACAGAGTCATATCTGAGCACTATCCACAAAAAGTGAGATAAATCAAAACCTGAAAACTATAGAGGAATTGCAGCCACTAGTATTATCAGCAGAATATATGGAAAACTTATTAAAAATCTAATAGAGGAAGAATACCAAAATATGGAAGCCGAAGAACAGGCTGGTTTTCGCGCAGATTGATCTACAATAGATCATGTTTTCTCCATTACTCAGATAATTGAAAAGAAAGTTGCTCGTGGCCAAGAAGTCCATCTGATGTTTGTAGACCTTAGAAAAGCGTATGATAGTGTCCCTCTGGTTAAATTATGGGAGGCACTGGAGAAAACAAATGTAAATATAGAATTGTTTGAAGCCGTAAAAACGTTGTACTACCAACAAACAACAAGAATTAAAACGGGAAATCTCATAACACCTGGATTCACAGTAACTAAAGGACTAAGGCAAGGGTGCTGTATCTCACCAACACTATTCAAAATATACCTCGAAGCAGCACTCAACAAATGGAAGAAAAAATATACGAATATGGGCATACCACTAATGGACTCAACTTTGTACACGCTGTGCTTTGCGGATGACCAGGTGATCATCGCACAGGACTCTGAAGATCTTAGTTACAAGATGCGAAAACTATTAGAAGAGTTTACAGAGTGGGGCCTAGAAGTGAATATGGAAAAAGCTGAATACATGAGTATCGGAGGAGACCAACATAGCCTCCGAGTAGAGGAATATCAAGAAATAAAATTATGTGAAGACTACAAATACCTGGGAGTAAAGATCACTCAAGACGGAAAATTAGATGCAGCTATTAAGAAACGAAATATACAGGGAAGGAAAGGCATATCCTTACTGAACAGCGTACTGTGGGATAAAACTATTTCTAAGAAAAATAAAAAAAAAAGAATATATTATACCACTATAATAAAAAGCATCACAATATATGAATGCAAAGTTTGGCCTCTAAAAGACAGAACAGAGAAAATGCTTAGAGCAACAGAAATGGACTTCTGGCGCCGTTCGGCGGGAATATCTAGACGCGACGGAATAACAAACGAGAGAGTCCGAGAGTCATGGGGGTTACACATACTATTGCTGACGACATCAGGACGAAACAACTCAGCTGGTACGGACACGTAAGGAGAATGCCGGAGAATAGAATACCGAGACAAATCCTCGAATGGCAACCAAGAGGAAGGCGCAGACCAGGAAGGCCTAGAAGAAGTTGGAGAGAAGGAGTTGATAGAGAAATCAGGGACAGATAACTCGAGGATGATCTATGGAATGACAGAACGAGATGGAGATTGGAAATCGGAAGACGTCGAAGAACGTTGTAAACCGATATTATATATATATATATATATATATATATATATATATATATATATATATATAATCACTTAAGAACATGTATCCACAACAGTGGAAAGCGTAAAGATATGATTACCTTTAGAATAAGTAATGATCTTTATAGTTTTCTCGTTAAAAGCTCACTCATACACGGAAGCGAGATTTGGAAATTGAATTACCAAACGAAATATAAGTTGCTGGTTACTGGAAAATTGATATTTTTAGAATATTACCAAAATCAAACATAAAATGATTAGAAATATATAGGTATATAAGAAAACATCTGAAACAAAGACCAATTCTTAACGATATACCCCAAAAACAACTTAAATAAACTGGAGCATATATCCATGCATTAAATCTATTAGCTAGTCCATAAATCCCTAACGGGCCAAAATTGTAGCATTCAATTTTGAAATCGATTTTGCCACCATTTTTTCAAATGTTAGTTACCGCCTTTGGGCCTAGCACGGCAGAGCAGATCTTGTTTATTTGATTTTCAATATACTCAAAAAAAGTTATGATTCATGTTCTTATAATTAGGAAATGTGAAAGTTTGTGGTATTTTTTATAATAATTAAAATGGAATGATATTAACCTGTTTTGGCGAATCACCTTAATTTTTCAGAGATTTTAATTATTTTTATATTTGTTTTATAGAAATATATGAAAATATAGATATAGGATCGAAAAAAGAAATTGTTACCTAAGTATATGCCACATTTTTCATCAATTTTCGGGATTTTTTTTTAATTTGACGAATATTAAGACTGTGCTCTCCTCTGTCCCTACCTGCGATGAATCCGCTTTGTTCTTGGGGAATCTGTGGTAAGCGTACTGATTTTAGTCTTTCATTGATAATGGTAAGGAATACTTCGTTCGCATGGGATATTGCTACTGCATGCTACTGTATAGTAATTGTTGCAATCTGTCGGTGAAACTTTATTTATATATATATAGGAATAAAAGTGGGCTTATACCAGTCATTTTTCCAATTTCCAGTATTCCAGATTTCATTGCAGATTCTAAGCATTATCTATTTCAATCCGTACATCTCCCATTTCTTTGCGTGTCTCATTCTTGCTTCATCTTCTCCTGCTGTTTTTCTGAATTTGAACTTTTTTATCACCGCCTCTATTTCTGCTTTCAGAACACTTATATCGAAGCCGATTACAAATAGGAGTGATAATGGAACAAATAAAAGTTGAATTCTAATTAAGTACACAAAAATATTCTAAAAGAACAGAATTATTAAGAGAAACTTTACAATGCGAAACTATTATTAATTGTCTAAAAAAAGATCTATTGTGACTGTTAATGTACTGTAGAAACAAAATTAATTGGATATATTCTAAGAAAGTCAAATTTACACCTCGATTAGTTAAGGTGGCCCGCCAAAAAACGAATTTTTACATCGACATTGTAAACCAGCGTTTTCTAAATTTTGACCGACATGATCTGTACTACATCTGTAGTACATGATCTGTATTGGTGGAAATGTTCATAATAAATACATAATAATAATTCATGCAAAGCTGGTTATCTGTATTTTTTTTCTCTTTTAATTCTGTAATTTAAAGATGTAATGTTGAAGACCTATAGATCCACGATAGAAGTAATATTTAGCCTATTTTAATTGAAAGGAGAAATTCAATGAGGTGATGTACACATGTTTTGTAGATCTGAAGCAAGCATTTTTGACAGTGTAAAGCTTTAGGGTGTAGTTGACTGATTAAATCAAAAGAGTGTTAACAAGTATCATATAAACCTAGTAATATAAGTTAATATTAATAATAACACAAGAATAAGAACATAACTTACAGTTTAGTTATCACATCAGGCAGGTAGATAGCCTTATCCTATTTCTTTCTAACATAATAATGGACCAACTGATTGAAAGTGTAAACGAAGGTTAAGATGTGCAACCGTTGGATAAGAAAACTTTGTTATGTAGATGATGCTATCCTGATAGTTGCCAGTAAAGATAATCTACAATCCCTGCAAGCCATATCTACTAGGAAAAATATTTGGAAAACGAGGTCCAGGAAGAAGAAGAACATCCTGGTTAAAGAACCTCAAAACCTGGTTCAACTTAACATCTCTGCAGCTTTTGCATGCACAGCTTTTCCACATTGCTGCAGACAAAACAAGATTGCGATGATGATCGCCAACTTTCTTCACGGATAGGCACATTAAGGAGAAGAAGACTGTTAAGATAACTCCAAACATACGGAAAAATATCCAGTAACATAAGGGAAAGATCCATGTTCCAAAATGTTTTAAAACATATTATCTTTTATCACATAAAGAGGAGAGAAAAAATGGCACATAAACTTCTGTCGAATAATGTGGTTTAATATATTAATTTGATTTAGAAAACTTTAGTTTATAGTATTTTTCAATCAAGCAAAGATCGATTTAATGAACCACACACATTTTTAGTATATACCAAAACGTTTACTTTAATATACGATTTACCGATCGAAAATATTGTCGCAATAATATACACATATTTTAGTCAAACGATAATTTAAACAGTTTATTTAACCTTTGATATCCTAAAAACCTGTACAACCGTCGTCAAGAGTATAAAGAAGAGCAGGGATTATGCATAGGTGGAATGTTGTCTTCGAGCGGAAGAATCTCTTGTTTCTTCGACTTGTCTCTAATTTCTTCCACTTGTTCGAATACTCTCAGCAAATTCAAGCCTGCTAAAGAGATAACATCTTTTTCGGTCCATGAAGGGTCGGCCAGAAGTTCGGCGAATAGGTAAGGGTACTTTGAGACGTCTTCTAGACCGCTCGGTGTCATGTTAATTCCGTCGTATCCTAGGAACAACAGTAATTATTTTAGTAGATAATATATTAAAGCAGAAACATGATTTTCAGTAAGGTGCTATAAACTACTAGTCAAGGATCCCAGGACTATTTTCATCATTTACTACTAACAAGCTAGTTTTTCGTGAGTAGCTTCATTTTAAGGAGACTCCCAACTTTTTTCCTTACATCAATTTCCGTATGTGGCATGTAGATGTAGATAACAAAGATAGCAGGGATACTCCAGTCGGGTTAGATGAATAACAGTCCTAACCTTGCATGCTAAGCTGCCCAAATTTTATTTTTATTATCTTTAGGGAGGGTCAATAATAGTAGTGTAAATTTAAAATCTTGACTGAATTCCGCCGTTGCGTTAGCCGTCATTTTGATTTTAAACGGGAACCGCTTTTGCTCGCTCACTATTAGTCCAGAGAAATAAGATTTTTCTCGTGACGCATCCCCCTAGGCCCAAACAAAATTTTTTGAGTAGTATGGACATCTATATTAATAACCTATCTGTTTCCTGCAGCCGATTTTGATGATATACATAATTATTAACAAACGAATATCAAAAAATAGTAAATTTTCGCTTTTTTCGTCTATTGCCAAAAAGTAAAGCATTCTAAACAAATTTGGAAATAAGAAACTGATGAACCATATAAAAAGCTTCAATATGGCGTTCGCTGAATATGTCTATCCTTATTTGTTGCTTAGAAAATTGCAAAAGAAGTCATAAATTTTGAGATTTTATAAATGTGTATAAATTATGTAAAATTTAAGTTAGAACCTTCTTATTACACGGAATGCTGAGATTTATTGTGCTTAAATTATATTGTAAATTTCACAGCAATTGGTGAAATAGTTTAAAAGTTATTTAGTTGGTTTATCCCAAATTCATTTTTTTACAACGCTGTTAAGTCAGAAAATTATGAGCTTACAATAACACTTCGGAGATTTTATGAAAGAAGAACATTTATACTATTAACTTATTTAAAAAAATGACAAAAAGTAATTTTAAACAGTGTAAAATTATTTTGAAAAATATGTCGATTTTTTGCTTACTTATAAACAATTAGAATAACTTTTTAACCGTTACCCGTAGAAAAATTATTTTTTCATATTTAGAAAGACTGAATTTTTATACACATTTAGAAATAAAAGGGGACGAAGGACAATTAGGGACCAATTAGGACCTAGGACAATTAGGGACGAAGTTAGGCCCCCCCTATTTTTAATTCACATGTTCTTGCAAAATAATTTTGCAATATTTAGAATTATTTTTGTCATTTTTTAAAATTAAATTAACAGTGTAAATCTTCTTCTTTCATAAACTATCCAAAGTATTACTGTAATTTCATTATTTTCTGACTTAAGCGTTGCAAAAAAATTAATTTGGGATAAACAAATTAAATAACTTTTTAAACAAAACAAAATAAAAATTTTATTTTTAATTCAGTTGCAATGCGAAGGCAAAACAATCTTACTTTTCAATTAGAATACGGAGCGCAGTCCAGTCCCTTGAATCGCGATTTTCGGTTCTTATTGGAGCCTCATCGAAAAGAACGTAGGCTTGTTCTCCATATCCCAATTGATCCGTACCCAGAGGTTTTCCCACCCATTGCAACTGAAGTGAAAATATTAGGTGACTAGCGTCATCTGGCAATTAAAAGATGAAGTTTTCGATCCTAATAGCATTATTAATAATATTTAGAAAATATTATTACTAAAAGATTTTTAAATCGAAAACTTATTGGTCCATTTCCTTGGTAACACCTCCAAGGCTTCTAAAATTTGCAAGCCAAATGGATGCTGAAGCGAAGAAGACAAGAGGGAATTCAAAAAACTTACAATTCACGACCCCGTCTGTTCAGCTGGTAAATTCCAACAGAAAATGGACCTAGTTACTCGAAGGAGTAAAGACCAATATAAAAATAAAATAAAAATTTTATTTTTATTTTTAATTCAGTTGCAATGCGAAGGCAAAACAATCGTACTTTTCAATTAGAATACGGAGCGCAGTCCAGTCCCTTGAATCGCGATTTTCGGTTCTTATTGGAGCCTCATCGAAAAGAACGTAGGCTTGTTCTCCATATCCCAATTGATCCGTACCCAGAGGTTTTCCCACCCATTGCAACTGAAGTGAAAATATTAGGTGACTAGCGTCATCTGGCAATTAAAAGATGAAGTTTTCGATCCTAATAGCATTATTAATAATATTTAGAAAATATTATTACTAAAAGATTTTTAAATCGAAAACTTACTGGTCCATTTCCTTGGTAACACCTCCAAGGCTTCTAAAATTTGCAAGCCAAATGGATGCTGAAGCGAAGAAGACAAGAGGGAATTCAAAAAACTTACAATTCACGACCCCGTCTGTTCAGCTGGTAAATTCCAACAGAAAATGGACCTAGTTACTCGAAGGAGTAAAGACCAATATAAAAATAAAATAAAAATTTTATTTTTATTTTTAATTCAGTTGCAATGCGAAGGCAAAACAATCGTACTTTTCAATTAGAATACGGAGCGCAGTCCAGTCCCTTGAATCGCGATTTTCGGCTCTTATTGGAGCCTCATCGGAAAGAACGTAGGCTTGTTCTCCATATCCCAATTGATCCGTACTGAGAGGTTTTTCCACCCATTGCAACTGAAGTGAAAATATTAGGTGACTAGCGTCATCTGGCAATTAAAAGATGAAGTTTTCGATCCTAATAGCATTATTAATAATATTTAGAAAATATTAAAATATTACTAAAAGATTTTTAAATCGAAAACTTATTGGTCCATTTCCTTGGTAACACCTCCAAGGCTTCTAAAATTTGCAAGCCAAATGGATGCTGAAGCGAAGAAGACAAGAGGGAATTCAAAAAACTTACAATTCACGACCCCGTCTGTTCAGCTGGTAAATTCCAACAGAAAATGGACCTAGTTACTCGAAGGAGTAAAGACCAATATAAAAATAAAATAAAAATTTTATTTTTATTTTTAATTCAGTTGCAATGCGAAGGCAAAACAATCGTACTTTTCAATTAGAATACGGAGCGCAGTCCAGTCCCTTGAATCGCGATTTTCGGTTCTTATTGGAGCCTCATCGAAAAGAACGTAGGCTTGTTCTCCATATCCCAATTGATCCGTACCCAGAGGTTTTCCCACCCATTGCAACTGAAGTGAAAATATTAGGTGACTAGCGTCATCTGGCAATTAAAAGATGAAGTTTTCGATCCTAATAGCATTATTAATAATATTTAGAAAATATTATTACTAAAAGATTTTTAAATCGAAAACTTACTGGTCCATTTCCTTGGTAACACCTCCAAGGCTTCTAAAATTTGCAAGCCAAATGGATGCTGAAGCGAAGAAGACAAGAGGGAATTCAAAAAACTTACAATTCACGACCCCGTCTGTTCAGCTGGTAAATTCCAACAGAAAATGGACCTAGTTACTCGAAGGAGTAAAGACCAATATAAAAATAAAATAAAAATTTTATTTTTATTTTTAATTCAGTTGCAATGCGAAGGCAAAACAATCGTACTTTTCAATTAGAATACGGAGCGCAGTCCAGTCCCTTGAATCGCGATTTTCGGCTCTTATTGGAGCCTCATCGGAAAGAACGTAGGCTTGTTCTCCATATCCCAATTGATCCGTACTGAGAGGTTTTTCCACCCATTGCAACTGAAGTGAAAATATTAGGTGACTAGCGTCATCTGGCAATTAAAAGATGAAGTTTTCGATCCTAATAGCATTATTAATAATATTTAGAAAATATTAAAATATTACTAAAAGATTTTTAAATCGAAAACTTATTGGTCCATTTCCTTGGTAACACCTCCAAGGCTTCTAAAATTTGCAAGCCAAATGGATGCTGAAGCGAAGAAGACAAGAGGGAATTCAAAAAACTTACAATTCACGACCCCGTCTGTTCAGCTGGTAAATTCCAACAGAAAATGGACCTAGTTACTCGAAGGAGTAAAGACCAATATAAAAATAAAATAAAAATTTTATTTTTATTTTTAATTCAGTTGCAATGCGAAGGCAAAACAATCGTACTTTTCAATTAGAATACGGAGCGCAGTCCAGTCCCTTGAATCGCGATTTTCGGTTCTTATTGGAGCCTCATCGAAAAGAACGTAGGCTTGTTCTCCATATCCCAATTGATCCGTACCCAGAGGTTTTCCCACCCATTGCAACTGAAGTGAAAATATTAGGTGACTAGCGTCATCTGGCAATTAAAAGATGAAGTTTTCGATCCTAATAGCATTATTAATAATATTTAGAAAATATTATTACTAAAAGATTTTTAAATCGAAAACTTACTGGTCCATTTCCTTGGTAACACCTCCAAGGCTTCTAAAATTTGCAAGCCAAATGGATGCTGAAGCGAAGAAGACAAGAGGGAATTCAAAAAACTTACAATTCACGACCCCGTGTGTTCAGCTGGTAAATTCCAACAGAAAATGGACCTAGTTACTCGAAGGAGTAAAGACCAATATAAAAATAAAATAAAAATTTTATTTTTATTTTTAATTCAGTTGCAATGCGAAGGCAAAACAATCGTACTTTTCAATTAGAATACGGAGCGCAGTCCAGTCCCTTGAATCGCGATTTTCGGCTCTTATTGGAGCCTCATCGGAAAGAACGTAGGCTTGTTCTCCATATCCCAATTGATCCGTATTGAGAGGTTTTCCCACCCATTGCAACTGAAGTGAAAATATTAGGTGACTAGCGTCATCTGGCAATTAAAAGATGAAGTTTTCGATCCTAATAGCATTATTAATAATATTTAGTAAATATTAAAATATTACTAAAAGATTTTTAAATCGAATACTTATTGGTCCATTTCCTTGGTAACACCTCCAAGGCTTCTAAAATTTGCAAGCCAAATGGATGCTGAAGCGAAGAAGACAAGAGGGAATTCAAAAAACTTACAATTCACGACCCCGTCTGTTCAGCTGGTAAATTCCAACAGAAAATGGACCTAGTTACTCGAAGGAGTAAAGACCAATATAAAAATAAAATAAAAATTTTATTTTTATTTTTAATTCAGTTGCAATGCGAAGGCAAAACAATCGTACTTTTCAATTAGAATACGGAGCGCAGTCCAGTCCCTTGAATCGCGATTTTCGGCTCTTATTGGAGCCTCATCGGAAAGAACGTAGGCTTGTTCTCCATATCCCAATTGATCCGTACTGAGAGGTTTTTCCACCCATTGCAACTGAAGTGAAAATATTAGGTGACTAGCGTCATCTGGCAATTAAAAGATGAAGTTTTCGATCCTAATAGCATTATTAATAATATTTAGAAAATATTAAAATATTACTAAAAGATTTTTAAATCGAAAACTTATTGGTCCATTTCCTTGGTAACACCTCCAAGGCTTCTAAAATTTGCAAGCCAAATGGATGCTGAAGCGCAGAAGACAAGAGGGAATTCAAAAAACTTACAATTCACGACCCCGTTTGTTCAGCTGGTAAATTCCAACAGAAAATGGACCTAGTAACTCGAAGGAGTAAAGACCAATATAAATCGTGGGGGGTCGTGAATTGTAAGTTTTTTGAATTCCCTCTTGTCTTCTTCGCTTCAGCATCCATTTGGCTTGCAAATTTTAGAAGGTGTTACCAAGGAAATGGACCAATAAGTTTTCGATTTAAAAATCTTTTAGTAATATTTTAATATTTTCTAAATATTATTAATAATGCTATTAGGATCGAAAACTTCATATTTTAATTGCCAGATGACGCTAGTCACCTAATATTTTCACTTCAGTTGCAATGTATGGGAATACCTCTCAGTACGGATCAATTGGGATATGGAAAACAAGTCTACGTTCTTTCCGATG
The DNA here is from genome assembly GCF_917563875.1 of Diabrotica virgifera virgifera. Lineage (NCBI taxonomy): Eukaryota > Metazoa > Arthropoda > Insecta > Coleoptera > Chrysomelidae > Diabrotica > Diabrotica virgifera. Next base: position 198,345,475 of record NC_065449.1, on the reverse strand, counting down.
AGGCTCCAATAAGAGCCGAAAATCGCGATTCAAGGGACTGGACTGCGCTCCGTATTCTAATTGAAAAGTAAGATTGTTTTGCCTTCGCATTGCAACTGAATTAAAAATAAAATTTTTATTTTATTTTTATATTGGTCTTTACTCCTTCGAGTAACTAGGTCCATTTTCTGTTATAATTTACCAGCTGAACAGACGGGGTCGTGAATTGTAAGTTTTTTGAATTCCCTCTTGTCTTCTTCGCTTCAGCATCCATTTGGCTTGCAAATTTTAGAAGCCTTGGAGGTGTTACCAAGGAAATGGACCAATAAGTTTTCGATTTAAAAATCTTTTAGTAATATTTTAATATTTTCTAAATATTATTAATAATGCTATTAGGATCGAAAACTTCATCTTTTAATTGCCAAATGACGCTAGTCACCTAATATTTTCACTTCAGTTGCAATGGGTGGGAAAACCTCTCAGTACGGATCAATTGGGTTATGGAGAACAAGCCTACGTTCTTTCCGATGAGGCTCCAATAAGAGCCGAAAATCGCGATTCAAGGGACTGGACTACGCTCCGTATTCTAATTGAAACGTAAGATTGTTTTGCCTTCGCATTGCAACTGAATCAAAAATAAAATTTTTATTTTATTTTTATATTGGTCTTTACTCCTTCGAGTAACTAGGTCCATTTTCTGTTGGAATTTACCAGCTGAACAGACGGGGTCGTGAATTGTAAGTTTTTTGAATTCCCTCTTGTCTTCTTTGCTTGAGCATCCATTTGGCTTGCAAATTTTAGAAGCCTTGGAGGTGTTACCAAGGAAATGGACCAATAAGTTTCCGATTTAAAAATCTTTTAGTAATAATATTTTCTAAATATTATTAATTATGCTATTAGGATCGAAAACTTCATCTTTTAACTTTTAAACTATTTGACCAATTTTTTTCAAATTTAGGGTATGATTTAAGCACCAGAAGTCTCAGCATTCCGTGTAATAAGAAGGTTCTATGTAAGTTAATTTTTACATAAGTTGTGAATATTGTTAAAAGCTCAAAATTTATTATTTATTTTGCAATTTTCTAAGCAACCAATAAGGATAGACATATTCAGCTAACGCCATATTGAAGTTTTTTATACGATTTATGAGTTTCTTACTTTCAAATTTGTTTAAAATTCTTAACTTTTTGGTAATAGACGAAAAAAGCGAAAATTTACCGTTTTTTTATCTTTATTTGTTTATAACTATGTATGTATATCATCAAAATCGACTGCAGAAAACATAATAGGTTATTATTATAGATATCCATTCTACTCAAAAAATTTGGTTTCGGCCTGGAGGGGGTTGTGTCACCAACAGAATATTTTTTTCCTTATTTCTCTGAACTATATCTCCGCTATTTTCAACTTCTCGACAAAAAATATAAGAATTGAAATTGTTGAAAATGTGATTTTCTATAATTTCTTTCATTACAATTTTTTTCGTGCGGTCGATATTTTTAGAGTTATGGGGGAAAATAATGACAGCATATAACAATTTGAGAAATCGATCTCGAAAGTAGATGAACCAAGATCAACGACATAACTTTAACTATGAAGTAAACACAGGGGAAACCACCGCTTTCAAAACTAGTTGAGTACAACTAGTAGATTCCTGAATAGCAAATGTCAAATAAAGTAAACAAAGTTACTAATAATTATGGACCACGAAATCCAAGATCCGGAAGAGGAGAAGATTTTGTATATCAAATAGTCTCCCAGGTCGTAAATTAGAGGAAATCCCTGTGCATTTAATGTTAAGACATTGAAAATAGAAACCTGGATTGTCAGAAGTCTATATGTATTAAAGCATCGAAGAGTACCCCAAGTTGAATCATGAATAGCAAAAGTCAAACAAAGTAAACAAAATTACTGATTATGGACCGTGAAATCGAAGATAGTGCAGGAAAGGAATTACTGTTTTTCACAGGGCCTTCCAGGTCATAAACTAGAAGAGATTCTAGTGTTTTTAATGTTAACACATTGAAAGTAGCAACCTGGAATGTCAGAAATCTATATGTAAGATATAAATTAGCAAAGCTACTCCTTCAAATGGAGAACCTCCAAATTATTGTTCTAGGTTCAGTGGCATGCAGGGGCTGGGTCAGGCAAACAAATTACAATTAACAGAACTATGTATTATTCAAGTAACAACGAGGTCAATCAATGATATTTATGGTGTTGCTCTCTTAGTTGCAAAAAGTTCAACTACCCTGTAATACATTTAACTCCTTATTCTGATAGAGTTCTTTCATTACTTCAGTCTAAGAAAGGTATAATCAATTTTATTCATATGACAAATGACGACGATTACACCGACGATAGATGATGATGAAATGAACACATTTTATCATGACCTGGAACAAGTCGTAAAATCAATGAAGAATCATCACATTATAATAGTAATGGGCGACTTTAACGTCAAAGTGAGCCAGGGACGAGTGGATGGATATGTGGGTGAATATGGTCTAGGAAAAAGAAATAAACGTCAAGATCGTTTGAAATAATTCCCCCAGATGGAAGTAGAAAGAATGTACTAACAAGAAGACTGTATACATGGAAACCTAGAGGGGATGGAACAGATAAAATAATCCGAAATCAAACTGATATTGTCAGATTGTCCTCATAAGAAGACTTCGTAATTCTACACTTTCTGCTAAAATTTACCCTGGAGGGGACATCGGTTCAGACTATAACCCCATAGTAGTCACGAACTAAATTGCAGTTAATTAAAAAAAACACAAAAATAGAATAATTAATATTAAAAGATTAAGAGAACCAAAAACAAAAGAACAAAAACCTTGTGAAAAAAGGGGAGTGCAATTAGAACAAAAACATGCATTGTTTCGGAAAAATTCAAACAAGCTTATATTTTTCTAAAACTTTTTTTGTTAGTTTATATACATGTTAAAGTAAAAAGTTCTACTCGCGGATTTGGCCGCTAATTGTTTATTAATTGTTTAAACAATAACAATTGTTTTGTATTAATAATTTTAAAAATGTCGTTAAATTCATATTTTACTTTGATCAAATATGTTTCTATTTTGTTTTTGATTATAATGAATCCCAATATGGCATTAAAATTTGAAAATTCTTATACAGAAGCTCTTATACAGTATGTCTGCGTAGCTAGGAACCACATGAAAAACTTTTTTATTATCAATTTTACGAAAAAAATTATTCTTCATAAAATGCTCTGGATAGTCAAGAATCTAAAACTCAACCATCAGATATCAAATTTTATCAATTTTATACGAGTTGTGTCAAAAATATTAATATTGTTAAAGAGTAAAGTACCTTTATATTTCAGAATATCAAAAACGCTATTATGAAAAGTTGTTTGAAATTAAAAAACTATGTTTAAATATACAATTACATTATTCTAATCGAAATTTTTTTTCAATTTTCTCTCAAATCACGGATATTCATCATCATTTTATTACAATTATGATAACTATTTTATTATCACTTTTATGAAAAAAAGTTATTCTTCGTAAAATGATCTCCCTGGTCTAAAATCTAAGATAAAATCATCAGATATTAAACGTTTTTAATTTTATACGGGGTATGTAAAAAATATGAATTTTTCTTAAGAGTTGTGCCTTTATTATTCACAATATTTTAATTAGAAGGGTGTATTTGAACACTAAAACAAATTTTTTAATTCCAAACAACTTTTCTTAATAAAAATTTTCGATATTGTGAAATTTAACGATACTTTACTCTTAAGTGAAATTAATATTTTTTGACATAACTCGTATAAAATTCATTAAATTTGATATTTGATGATTGCATGTTAGATTATATACTATGCAGAGTATTTTATAAAGAATAACTTTTTTTCGTAAAAATGATAATAAAAAAGTTATCAATAGGTTCCAAGTTACGCAGACATAATGTACAAGAGCTAAAAAAATTTTTTTTGCTGAACATTTATTATTGTTGAAGTTTATTATTAAATGTATTTTAGGTAAGTTTTACAGAAAAAAGTTTTGATCGCTTTATATAAACATTTTTTAGCTGGTAATTTTCGGTTTTTGTATTACATTTTTGTTATCTTTCATAATTTTCTTAAAAAGAAATAGTCTATTTCATATCTAAAGTAAAACACTTTAGTGAATTTTAAAGATTACATCCTAAGATTTAAAAAAGCACTTATAAAACTGTAATAGATCTGTTCAAACTTGAGTAATACCGTCTTAAAGTAGTGGTAATTCTATAAAACTACGAAGATTTCAAAAATTACATTTTTAAGACGTCATATCATTTGATTTAAATGTTTGAGATTTTTTTTGAATGAAACATCATTTAGTACGATGCTTGAAAAGTAAGTTGTGCAAAATTGAGGTTTTATAAGAAAAATTGTATTAGTTACACATTTTTAAATCATTTTTAAACAAAATTCATGTAAGGCTCACTTTCCGCCCCTACCGTACTTATGCCCATACATTTTATTTCTTTTTATTATAACCATACGGTAGCTTAATTATTTTTCTTTTAGGTTCAATTTGTAAAATTTCATTTGATCCATTAGTTAAAGAATTACATTACAATAACTCAACCGTGCACTTCGCCGTACGCTAGTTTACAGTGCGCCAATGTTTGTGAGAAGGGTGACTTTAGCGCTATAAATAAAAATTATAGAAGATACAGATTTAATTTTAGAAAATTCTTTATATAAGTGTAGGATTCGTTTAAAGACAATCGTAATAAAAGTCCGTTGAATGTTTAACAGTTTTAATTAATAAAATAGATGACTAAATTATTGATACTATTAAATTGACGAAATGTAAAAGTGTTGTAATTGCGACTAAAATTTTGCGAGTTCTTACAAAAGAAAATGTCTTTAAAACAATCGCGTTTATCTACTTAATATATGACCGGCTTGTCAATATATAGGTACGTTTTAAATTTCGTCTTTTAATTTGTCCCAAATACAACCTCTTTTCTTCGAAACTAAAAATCTACTTAATGTATTCGTTCTCGTTCCTTACGCTAAAACAAACCCTCTTAGTCTAATCTCTTTTTTCCTGTGAAAGAACCCAATTAAAATTGGTTCAAAGTATGTACCGACCCGCCGCCGTCCTTTTCCAATAAACTAAAACTATAAAGTAAAAAGTAGTCCACTACCGTCGCCGTAATCCCCAATTCGTTCTGCAAATCTGGGCCAACGTCCATATGTGTGAGACCCTTATCCCGTTCTCGTACTAATAATTAAGAAAAATGATATACAGGGGAATTTAAAATATAAGGTAAACTATTTAAAATCCTACAATCGGCCATCCTGTTCGGAATCCGACTCGGATTCCATGTAGTTATCTATCCACGGCTTCATGTACTCTGCACACGTTGAAGTGCTCTGAGGTCCATCATGGTATCCAGATTTCTTTACCTCGTACCTGTCATTTGGATTCACTTGTACTACCACGTGCGGTCCAAAATATTTCTTCAGCAGTTTGAGTCCTCCACCAAACTGTGTTCTCTTGATTGCCACTAAGTCCCCCTTTTTATACATCCTCGGCCTTTTTCTTCGTAGATCATATCTGCGTCTATTTTCCTCTTGAATTTTGACTAACTGACGTCGACTCTCGTTTCTCAGCATCTCTCTATCTTCATCAAATTGTTTAATTATCTCCTGTTCTATGATCTCCTTCATCCTCAGATCTTCTTTATTCTTCATCTTCGTTCCGAACAGTACTTCAAACGGCGTCGAATTTATGCTTCTTTGATAAGTTGCATTAAAGAACTGTTGTGATTTATGAATGTGTTTATACCACTTCGTCGGTTCCTCTAGACTGAGTTTAGTTAATACTGGGATTAACGTTCTATTGATGCGTTCTACTTGTCCATTGCCTCTTACTATGCCTGTTGTAATTTTTACATGTTTTATATGTTCACTTTTTGCAATAGTCTTCGAATTCCTTCGCCGTAAATGCGGTACCTCTGTCAGATATTATACGGAGCGGATTTCCAAAATCCTTTTGATGTCTCTTCACGCATTCTATAACTTCTTTTTTGCCTCCAAGTATACATTTAACGCAATTACCTATGCAGTGCTCGATTTTTTCTCTAAGATTTGGAATGTAACATTCTCTTTGAATCAAATCTTGTGTTTTTGTTACAGCAAAATGTCCTACCTCGTGTAAGCTTCTAATTACTTCTGTTTGCATTCTTTTCGGAATGACTAACACTTCCTTGCCGTCTTCATATTTAAACAAAATACTATTTTTTATAAAGAAGTCGTTGTATGCTTCCGTCGTCTTTTTCTTTTCAGGTTCGTAACTTTCGACTAATTCTTCTACGTCTCTAAAAGTTAAGGCAAATGAATCATTCAGTCTGCCTCTCGTCATTTGGTTTGATTGTGATCTATTCCTCGTAAATAAATCCGCCGTTCTTTTATCTTCCCTATTATCATCATGATTACTATCGTCGTCGGTAACGTCTTTACCTTCCTCTTCGTCTTCGTGATAAGCGTCTTTATCATTATTAACGTCATTATCCTCATTATCGCTATCGTCGTCGGTAACGTCTTTACCTTTTTCTTCGTCTTCGTGATAAGCGTCTTTATCACTATTAACGTCGTTAGCGTCTTCGTCTTTATCGTCAGTCTCGTCTTCAAGATTGAAGTCGTTCAAAAATGAACAAATACGTTCAATCACGTCGTCCTCTGAACCAGTGTAGTTCAGAACTAAAACATGGCAAACTGCTACTAAGTCCGGCCTACTTAGTTTATTTTTCACGTCTTCTATTTTTGTGGAATATGCCTCGGATTCTTTATCCTACGAAAATTTTGTGAAATTCCGCAAGTTCTTCCTAGTTTGTCGCAGCAACCCTTTATACCCGTATGCGACAACATGCAACGCCTGAACAGCACTTAATGCCGAATTTCTAAGGTTTAAACTAATTTTTGGAAAATCGTTAAGAGTTTGTTTAGACTGCATTTTAAAAAGGTATATAATAATAATACATAAAAAAAACAAAAATAAAAAGATACATTATCTTTTAACTAAAAAGTTAGATTATTTTTTTCCGTGTGCAAATTGTACTTGTGAACTGTAGAATTGTAGTCGTTTTTACTTCAAAATTATCAATATTTACCACAAATAGAAACAAAGTTATGATGTATTAAAATAAATGAACAAAAAAAAAAATGAAAAACAAAAAAAAGTTAATTGTTAAATAATTTGTGATAGTTCTTTCGCAACATTCACTGTTTATCGTCAAAGTTCCAGTTCACAGTTCCTCGAAAAAATAATCTTTGGTCAGATTTCTAATTTACAGACACAAGACCAAAGTGTCTTGACTACTTTTAAAATATTGGAACAAACACACCTGAATTCTCCTTGGTAATACTGCTTGCTATGATTGCATCTCGTCGTCGTCGTCGTCACTGCCCAAACAGCCGTCGTATTTGCCTAACAGCGTCGTCTACACTGTACTAGCCTGCTACTCCACCAACACAACAATTCACCAACAGTTTCCCAAAGTATGAAAGTAACCAATAGTTTAAAAAAGTCCGAAAATCACCAACAGTTTCCACGTTTCACGAACAGTCATAAACAATTTCCAAAAATTACGTCACGTCACTTGAGCCGATTTTTTAAATTTCACGTCACTTTACGGTATTTCGCGAACTTTATAACGAAATTGTCTTTCTTAGATCCGCGGTTTGAGCCTCCAAAATGTAGGTTTTCTTTAAAGGCAATCGTAATAAAAGTCCGTTTGATGTTTAACAGTTTTAATTAATAAAATAGGTGACTAAATTATTGCTACTATTAAATTGACGAAATGTAAAAGTGTTGTAATTGCGACTAAAATTTTACGAGTTCTCACAAAAGAAAATGTCTTTGAAACAATCGCGTTTATCTACTTAATATATGACCGGCTTGTCAATATATAGGTACGTTTTAAACTTCGTCTTTTCGTTTGTCCCAAATACAGCCTCTTTCCTTCGAAACTAAAAATCGACTTAATGTATTCGTTCTCGTTCCTTACGCTAAAACAAACCCTCTTAGGCTAATCCCTTTTTTCCTGTGAAAGAACCCAATTAAAATTGGTTCAAAGCATGTACCGACCCGCCGCCGTCCTTTTCCAATAAACTAAAACTATAAAGTTAAAAGTAGTCCGCTACCGTCGCCGTAATCCCCAATTCGTTCTGCACATCTGGGCCAACGTCCATATGTGCGAGACCCTTATCCCGTTCTCGTACTAATAATTAAGAAAATGATATACAGGGGAATTTGAAATATAAGGTAAACTATTTACAATCCTACATAAGGTTTTTTTTTGTAAAGTTTTCTTAATTTTTCAATTTTGTTCTAAAATTTATATTTTTGGAGTTATTTAAAAAAACATCAAACTTCGTAGTTCATTTGTTTAATAAAAAATGAAGCACCCACTTCTTGAGTAGAACTTTTTGATATGTTGTTTATTAAACATTTCTTAATGAAATTACAAAAATTCTATCTTGTTTGATTTTTTCTGAAGTGAAAATCTATATGCACTCTCCTATTAAAGGTACTACTGGGTCTAACATTATGAGAAAAGCAATAGAACCCTAGAGAAAGCAATAGAAATGTTGTAGTTCCTGATAATACCTTTGTTTCGTTTTCTTACGGCCACCCTGTATATTAAGGTCATTACATTCTGCACGATTATAAGTTATACATTATTTTATTTGTCTGAAGATTTTTTAAGGAAAAGTCTTTCTTTGAAGGATTTCCTGCAAAGATATGCTGACAATATTAGTGCCCCACTCTCAAATTTTAAGGACATACAAGAAAGAAGGAAACTTTAATGTATTTTTATAGTATTATGTGCTAGATCTGGATCCCGCGTACCAAAAATAGGTTGACTAATAGCAAACTGAAAATGTGTTAATAGCTTAACGGTGTCTAGTCGGACAAAACTTTGATGTACGGGAACACTGGAACAGTTTAAAACAGCTTTAATTGTGGAACAGTTTAAAAATTTGGAACGTTAGATTACGAAAACGTCCCATGTATTTTGTCGGACAGAACATCCAATTGATTTGTTACACTTTCATTAAACTCTCATGCAAAAATCAGACTGCTATTATTAACCAACATAATTACTGTCATTTGACATGTTCTTCGTGTTCTACTCATTAAAATGCCCAGTTGGTGGTAAACACCAGTCTGATTTTTGCATGAGAGCTTAATGAAATGGTAACAAATAAATTGGAAGTTCTGTCCGACAAAATACATGGGACGTTTTCGTAGTCTGACGTTCGAAACCTGTAACCTGTTCCACAATTAAAACTTTTCCTGTTCCAGTGTTCCCATACATCAAAGTTTGTCCGACTAGACACCGTTAAGCTATTAACAAAGTTTCAGCTTGCTATTAATCACATTTTTTTGGTACGCGGGATCCAGGTCTATGTGAATAAAACATAGTCTAAGAGCTAGTGAACCCTCCGACTAACGGTATTTCTGTAAGGCTAGAAATTTGTATAGTGATAAATCATAGAACACCAAGGCTAAAAACCATGACCTGGCAGGCATCAGCCGTGCACGTGTATCTACCAGGTGAATCGAAAAGTGCATAGTTTAGGGGAAAAATAAACATTCTCCTGTAAAGTTTAAATTTAAGTATGTGTTTGAGTAAGTCATTTAGAAGAAATGTGTACAATGTCAGGCGATTCTGAAGAGCGTAAGACCTTGCCAGGCGAGAGGGTTTTTCGTAAAATTATTTTTTTTTGCATCGAACAAAATTTTTTTAGGTTTTTTTAATCATTCCAAACAGAAAAGGTTTTTAGTGACTTTTCTCTTAGGTTAATAGTTTTTGTTATATAAGCGATTAAAAATTTTGAAAATTGCGAAATCTGCCGTTTTTAATCTTAAATCGGACATTTAACTAAAAATTTCAATATTGCCATGGTAGGTAGATATTCTTTAAATATTGATTGATGGAATCCCGAAGAGTTTTTTGCAATACAATATCGAAAACCCCTTTGTTTTTAATTGCTAATCAAGCGGGCGCGACACTGTAGTATAAGTGAGGACGTTTGAGTTTGCATAAATTCGTTACCTCGGGAATGGGCAAATTTGAAGAGAAATTCTCAGACAGGTCGATTTTTATTCTTAAATTTTGACTTTTTGGCATATATATAATACTAGTGACGTCATCCATCTGGGCGTGATGACGTAATCGATGATTTTTTTAAATGGGAGTAGGGGTTGTGTGATAGCTCATTTGAAAGGTTGTTAAATTCTATATACAGTAATATAAACATTAACATAATTATTTATACAGGGTGTACAAAAAATTTTCTTTTATTAAATTAATTTAGACAAAAAGAAGAAAAAAATTTTTTGTACACCCTGTATAAATAATTATGATAATGTTTATATTACTAAATAGAGAATTAAATAACCTTTCAAATGAGCTATCACATAACCCCTACTCTCATTTAAAAAAATCATCGATTACGTCATCAACGCCCAGATATATGACGTCACTAATATTATATTTATGCCAAAAAGTCCTAATTTAAGAATAAAAATCGACCTGTCTGAGGATTTCTCTTCAAATTTGCCCATTCTCGAGGTAATGAATTTATGCAAACTCAAACGTCCTCAATTATACTACAGTGTCGCGCCCGCTTGATTAGCAATTGAAAAACAAAGGGGTTTTCGATATTGTATTTCAAAAAACTCTTCGGGATTTCATCAAACAATATTTAAAGAATATCTAACTACCTTGGCAATATTGAAATTTTTAGTTAAATGTCCGATTTAGGGTTAAAAATGGCAGATTTCGCAATTTTCAAAATTTTTAATCGCTTTCGTCGGCTTAACCTGCAAAACCCGTAAGTCCACATTTGATCAAATTTGACATGTTAACGCCATCGTTCGCAAAAAAAATTAGTGAATTTGTCTAAGAAATTTCAGTAACTCCAATTTTTTTTTTAAATGATCTGCGATAGAATCTGCGAAATCCGTAAGTCCATACCTGGCTGAAATCACAGCGCAAACTCCGTAAATCCGCCATTGTTCGTTACGTTGCAAGCACGAGGTGTGCTGGTCTTGTAAAATATTATTTTTTGTGAGTTGTTGGCGATCTTTTAAACTTATTTTGGGCGAATAACATGAGGTAAGTGTCCCTAATTTGTGTTTTAACTTTTAAATATAATTAAATGTAGTTTTAGACTTAAAATAAACTCTTTAAAATAATGGATGGAGTTACGGGATTTGCATATAATTTGAATTTAGTGTATTATCGAATTAAGTTGGAGTTAAGGGATTTTCCTACTATATATAATTAGGGATTTAAAGAGTCATACTTCTAGAAGATATTCCCAGAGAATTCTTTAATAAAAAAAAAGACAAAATAATAAGCAGTTATCAAAGCAATAATACTCAGAATATTGTGAAAATCAAAATTTTTTTTTTTACCAACTTTACTTATTTTTAACTGGTTTTCCGTCTTAATACCTTTTACTATTGAGTGAAATGAAAAGCTTGAAGTCTTCCTACACTAATATTAATAAATTTCTCGGTCAATAGCAAAGAAATAACCTACATATGTATAGGTATGACCAAGCAAATAATAAAATATTAAAGGGAGACTTCAAGATTTTCAACTCCTCTTCAAGAATTAACCATTTTTTCAACTTTTACTATTGGTTCAGCAATTACCATGACAATGGTTTTTGTTTACAGGGCATAATGGACATCTTTAAAAGCAGAACCAACAGAATTATGTTAGCTATTGCCAATAAAGAAACCAACCAAGCAAGCAACGGTTGCCATCAAAATGTAGAAGCAAATAATGCAACAATATGTACCAAACCCAAAGCACTCGAGAAAAATATGGCTGAAGCCATTAATAATGAGAAAACCCTACGTGATGTTACAAACTTGTTTTCTTCATATGATGAAAAGCCTTTTCAAAAATTCCTCTTCAGTGACGTTGATGATGAAATGTTACTATTGGATATTCCAGAAATTACAGACATGATGAAGATGAACTCTGACCAAATGTTGCCAGAAAGTAACCTAGGAGATGAAGTATTAAACAATTTTTGCACTTCAATTGAAGAAAATGTTACTTTAGAGTTTGAAAATACTATTCTTAGCTCATCAGAAGTAATTGTGGAAAATGTAATAATGGAAATTCAGAATGAAGGTGAAGATGAAAATAATTCCAAATATATACCACAGAATGATGAGGAAGTGATATTATTACCCTCTAAAAGTAATAGCTTGTCAGATGTTAATAAAAAAAATATAATAACAGAAGTTCAAAATGGTGATGAGTTTGAAGATGATCCTGACTATGTGCCTGAAAGTGATCAAGAATCAACGACTTTTTCTGAAAAAGATGCTGACAATGAAAGAGAAATAGCACAAGAAGCAGAACAAAATAAAGATGACCCACTAGAAAAAAGAAGAATGAAACGACACCTTTTGAATAAAGAAAATTGGATTGAAAATAAGAAGAAAATAAAACGTGAAAAAGGAGAAGCTTATTTGGGAAAAAGAAAAATTAATGGCCGATGGGATTATAATATAGAAAGAGAAGAAAGAAGATTGAAAGAGTCCTGTAACTGTAAACTTTCAAAAAAAAAAAAATAGCGTCATTAAGTGTAACACGTTTTCTGAGGAGGATAGGAAAGCAATATTTACAAAATTTTGGTCCAATATGAACTGGAGCGAAAGAAAAATGTATGTGTCCTTCTTAGTACAACCAACGGCTATAAAAAGACATAGAAACAGGCAAAATGCAACAACATCAAGAAGAAGGGAGTCTATGCTTTACTACATGAAGAAGGAAGGTCAACTTATTAGAGTTTGTAAGCAGATGTTTTTAAACACACATTGTCTGAAGGAGGACATGGTACTTGACTGGTTGAGAAAAGAAGCGACTAGTCAAACAAAAACTGACGACAATAATTCCAATGAAATCACAATGCATACAGCGCGTTACAAGGACATAAAAGAAAATTTAAGGCAGTTTTTTTCTGAGCTGTCAAAAGTTGAGTCACACTACTGCCGGTCTTCATCTGACAAACTTTATTTGGAGCCCAACTGGAAATCCAAAGCAGCAATATTTCAATTCTATAAGAGCTGGTGTCAAGAAAAACAAATGGGTTCATTATCAATTGCTTCATTTTCCCACGTGTTTGAAGAAATGGACCTCTCGCTGTACCGTCCTAAGAAAGACGAGTGTGATAAATGTGTGGCACACCGAAATGGCAACTTACCTGATGATGTCTTTAATGAACACCAAGAAAAAAAGGGAAGCCAGGGAGGCAAAAAATCGAGATAAGGAGTCAGAGAATATCGTATTATGTATGGATTTACAATCAGTTTTACTGTCACCAAAGACAAACATCTCCTCACAATATTTTAAGACTAAACTGATAGTACATAATCTAACATTTTTTGATATGAAAACTAAAGATGGCTACAGTGATGGTTGTACGTCGCAGAATAGGAATTCAACACTAGCCACCGCCATTCTAAACCTATGTATGGAATCAGAAATTACGATTGAGCAAAAGTTTCTCGAAAAAGGGCACACGCAGATGGAGGCAGATTCCATGCATTCGACTATTGAAAGAAAACTTCGTCATAATAATATTAACGTACCTGCTGACTACGTCGAAATTTGTAAGACAGCACGTAAAAATCCAAGACCTTATACATTATATAGACCACACATTTTTTAAGGACTTTAGTAAACTACAGTTTGTAAAATCTTTGCGTCCAGGTAAAAGAGTCGGTGATCCTCATGTTACAGACATTCGCACCTTGCAGTATTCACCAGATGGAACAATAGCTTACTAGCTGAGACATGCCCAAGATTACCAAGACCTTGCTTTTAGTCGAGTTCCAAAGTCTACTAGAAAACAGTTATGCTGTCAATTTAGTGAACTTCCAAACTTATATAATAATCCTATACACCTATTAAAAGAGAAAAGTTTTTACATTTGCAATCCCTTAAGATAAGTATTCCAGCTGATTATCACTCGTTTTATGACAACCTGGCATATCTTTAGATATGCTATATTTAAATTTTTTGCATTATTTTAAGTTAAGGTTTTGTTCGTTTATGTGAGGAATAAATAAGTTTACTCAATTTTAAATATTAATTTTTACCCACCTCTTAAAGTAATTAAATCCCGTAAGTCCCAAAAATATTTAAATAAAAATAGGAAAAACTTGTAAGTCCAATTAAATATGTCATAAGATCAAATAACTTCTTAGAAATACCTTAAAATGTCAAATTTGTTATATCCAAATAAACGTATTTCTATTTGCTAAAACAAAAATTTACAGAAAGTTTTTTGTCTCCCCTGAAAAAATTTTCATTTTGGACTTACAGGTTTAGCAGATTAAGCCGACGTTATATAACAAAAACTATTAACCTAAGAGAAAAGTCTCTAAAGACCTTTTCTGTTTGGAATGATTCAAAAAACCTAAAAAAAATTTGTTCGATGCAAAAAAAAATAATTTTAGGAAAAACCCCTAAACTTTCCCCTCGCCTGGCAAGGTCTTATGCTCTTCAGAATGTCTGTCATTGTACACATTTCTTCTAAATGACTTACTCAAACACATACTTAAGTTTAAACTTTACAGGAGAATGTTTATTTTTCAACTAAACTATGCACTTTTCGATTCACCTGGTAGATACACGTGCACGGCTGATGCCTGCCAGGTCATGGTTTTTAGCCTTGGTGTGCTATGAATTATCACTATACAAATTTCTAGCCTTACAGGAAGACCGTTAGTCGGAGGGTTCACTAGCTCTTAGACTAACATGAAATTGGTCTAAATTTAAAAAAATATACCTATGTCTATGTGTATTCTCCATTTGTACAATTTTAAATTTTAAGTTTTATGAAGTGTGTACAAAGCAATTATTACAAAAAAAGTCTCCTAAAAAATATTTACCTGCTCCTATTCCAACATGATCGATGCCAGCAACGGACCGAATGTGGTTAATATGGTTAATAACGTCTTGTATAGTGGCAGTTTCGTTACAGGTAACATGGTAATTGTAAAAATTCACCATGATCACTCCGCCGTTGTGCGCGATGAGTTTCAGTACATCGTCCGGGACGTTTCGGGACGAGTTGCACAACGAGAAGGCGCTTGAATGGGAAAAAATAACGGGCGCCCGGGATACGTTGAGCGCCGCCTTGGCAGTGTTCATGGAAGTGTGCGAGAGATCGACTATCATGCCCAGACGGTTCATCTCTTTTATGACGCTTTTTCCGAATTCCGAAAGGCCGTCTTGGGTCTTTGTGTTGGTCCCCGTAGCCCAAGGGGTGTCGCACGAATGGGTGATTGTGAGATATCTATAAAATAAAAGAGAATAAATAAAAATCATACAGTTTTTTATTTAAGAAATTGCTTTAGTAGAGTTTAGTATGGTTAAATTCAATGGAAAAAGAAAAATAAATAACATTTGTCAATGAAGTTGATAAATTGAGAAAAATTTATGTTTTATTGGTAAATGTACAGTGCGAGATACTAAAGTTTTTATGTAGATTAAATAAACACTTCCTTGTTAATCTAGTTGTCCTATTTAACATCATATTATAATTGGGAAGCAATAAACGAGAGAATTCTGACTGTCAACTTAAACATCCATGGACACAGAACCACAGTAATAGGTATGCTATAACACGGCTGGTTTTTCTGCGGATCGCCTGCGATTGCTGACACTTCCAGATAAGCAACGCGCTTGCTCAAAGTCTTGTAGCGGCAGTAAGGCCCAGATAGTTGGTCCCACCATTCCTTGCAGGGTTGGCCGTTTTCTCTATAAAAGTACGGCTCAAGAAAATAGGTTGATGTAGTTTCCTCTTTGGGGTTTTGTTCATTCTATACAGAAGCTGTTCGCCTGGAAGTGTCAGCATTCGCAGGCAATCCACAGAAAATTGACCTACCGTGCTTTACACAGCAGGTGTACGATAACGCTGATTTTAACGTACATACAATCGACGAATACCACACTTTTTACGTCATAGGTGGCATTTCTTGTATTGCACCAAAACATGCAGTAGCTCCTAAGCAATCCATTCCTCGGATAAAAAAGAAACCCGCGCCTGAGGTTTATGGAAGTCAGGAAGCTGTTCAACTAATTAATTTTAAAAGGACAAAACCTCAAGGTTTATCAGAAATCAAGATAACAGATCCGAAGGAAATGTTCACATCAACTGAAACTGTGACTCCATCTGTGCCTGACCCATGGAAGCTGTCACAAGAGACATAATACCATACCTATGAACTAACATTTATTATTTGTACAGAAAACTAGGAGAAATTTATCAAATGACAGCATTCTAATAAAAAATAAAGTTTTGGAATGTAAAAAACGGGTTTTGCCGAGACCGTTAAAAATTGGCAATTTTCAACTTGTACTTTAGACCGAACGGTTCGTCTGAAAAAAAAAGTAAATAGTGATATTTGTAGATAATTTTAAGTACTTTAATTTCTGTTAACAGACCATTTACTAAAAGTTAATAGTTTTCGAGATTTGAGTAAAAAAGCGGAAAAAAGCTGAACTTTTTCGCTTTTTTTCGGGATCTTTTTAATGTTCCGACAAGAAACTTTGTCCGCAAACCTCATATTCGGATTCAGCAGCCCAAAATCCATATTATAATGAAAGAAATCAGAACTACCCCAAAACTTTTCTAGTCAAAACACAATTTTATTGAATCATAAATTGAGAAACATTTATGGTTTAGTGGTAAATATACACTTCGAGATACTAAAGTTTTTATGTAGATAAATAAACAATTCCTTGTTAATCTAGTTGCTCTATTTAACATCATATTATAATAGTGGAAAAATCCCGGAGGACTGGTTGCACTCCACGTTTATTACAATACCGAAGAAACCAAATGCCCATCTTTGTGGTAATTACCGACATATAAGCTTGCTCAGTCACATCACTATAGCGTTCACCACAATCTTTTATAGAATAATATGATAAATATGAGTGAAATATTGATAGATCGCAGATTGGCTTTTGGAAAGCACTTTTCGGACTTAGAGAAGCAGTTTACTCTCTGCAGGTGCGTATAGAGCGGTGTAGAGACGTTAATAAGAACGTTTCTACTTTGTGGATTTTAGAAAAACATTTAACAGTGTCAATCATGAACAACTAATTAATATGCTACGAAAGACATGTATTGACGACAATGATATTCGCCTCCTTGGAAGTGTGCGAGAGATCAACTATCATGCCCAGACGGTTCATCTCTTTTATGACGCTTTTTCCGAATTCCGAAAGGCCGTCTTGGGTCTTTGTGTTGGTTTTAAAATAATGCTTATGTTTTTCTCTTCATTCTCAATCTACAGAATGAGTTTTAATATGGAACGCTTCAACTATTTCAGAAATGGCTTCCACGATTTTTTATAGATTTTAGTGCGTAAGGGTCTTGTACCTAAATCAAACTACGCAAAAATGTAACGACTTTTGATTAATAAGTCTCATACCCCATATTCTGAAGCTATTTCTAAAAATTATCTATAACAGAATTTACAAAAATACGAAGAAGATATGGGTCCGGAACAATTTTGCTTTCGAAACGGTATGGGCACTCGAGAAGCTTTGTTCAGTTTCATTGTTCTCATGCAAAAGTGTCGTGATCAACAAAAATATGTCTACTTGTGCTTTATAGACTATGAAAAGGCTTTTGACAAAGTCAAACATGATCAGCTAATAGGATGCTTGAAAAAAAAAGAACATGGATCCAAATGACATTAATACAATACGTGAACCCTATTGGAATCAAAACGCCTCTGTTAGAACCGAAATGGGTGATACTGAAACCATAAACATCCAAAGGGGGGTTAGACAAGGTTGTTTATTATCACCATTATTATTCCACTTATACTCAGAGGAAATTTTTGCACGAGCTCTAGATGAAGCACAAGAAGGAATAAAAGTCAATATAAAAAAACGTGAACAACATCAGGTACGCCGATGATACAGTACTGATTGCTGGCAGTAAAGAAGAACTACAAATTCTGTTAACCAAAGTAGTGAGAGAAGGTGAACTATACGGCCTTAAGGTGAATGTAAAAAGACTAAAACAACAGGCTTGTTGAACAAGTGAAAAAATTTAAGTATTTAGGATGTTGGATACATGAAACCTTAGACCAAGAACAAGAGGTTAAATGTAGAGTAGAACAGGCAAGAAACACCTTCTTAAAGATGCGACAGTTACTCACTGCCCGCAATCTTGATCTGTCCCTACGATACCGCATGATAAAGCGTTATGTATAAATGTATATAGTGTACTATTACACGGCGTGGAAGCTTGGACGTTAACAGTCAGCTCGTTACGAAGTTTAGATTGCTTTGAGATGTGGGTATTTCGTGGTATGCTGAAAATTCCATGGACCGATCGCGTGAGAAATGAAGAAGTTTTAAGGCGTATAAATAGAGAACACGAACTTACAGAAATTGTCAAGAAACGTAAAACATCTTATTTTGGACATATATTTAGACACAACAGTTATATCTTCCTTCAACTTACTATAGAAGGGAAAATAGAAGAAAGACGCGGCCGGGGTAGACGACAAATGACCTGGCTGCGCATCATCAAAGAATGGACAGGATTAGACTTTCAAAGTCTAATAAGAAAAGCCCAAAATAGAGAAAACTGTGCAGAAGTCATCGCCAACTTTCACTAAGAAGACGGCACCCAAAGAAGAAGAAGGGTCTTGTGATGCGCCCGAAATATGGTGATATTTACATTGTTGTCAGACCTTTCGTTTTTCTAGAAATCTAATGAACTTTCTTATTTCAAATGTTCCAAAAGAAATACTGATTATTGTTTCTGTAATGTTTGCTATACTTATATGCAATAATTTCGGAGTTATTGCTACATTTCCATTATCTTTGGAGCAACGCCAAATGGTCTCTGAAGCAGTTGGAAACTCACCCTAATTTTCATCGAAAAATCATATTATTAAGGGACGAGGCCCATTTTTGGATGAGAAGGTATATCAACAAAGAGAATTCTCGAATTCGGAAAACTCGGTTAGACTCTTTCTTGGGGGATTTTCTTAAGTCGCAGGTCTACGCAAATAAACTACACATCATGACGGCACTCAAAAGCCAAAATAACCAACCCCATCGATCAAATGCCGGTGATTCCTCGGTGGACATTTGAATGATGTTAAAATCCACACCCAATAGCATCTAATGGCCTTTGAAACGAATAAAAATTTTGATAATTTTATTAAATTTTATTTAAAACACTCTGTACATGACTTTAGTTTTTGCAAAAATTCCCTAAGAAATTATTTTAGGCCGTTAATACTTTTTATTAAAACAAACGTTAAATATAATAAACCTTCGATTAACCCTTTTAAAGCAAGTTGCCTATATCTTTAAGAAAATTAGTGTTTATCTCCGACAGTTCACAAATGTTCAAAGATTATTGTATGCTATATACAGATGCATCAAAAAATATTGAAGGTGTGGGATGTGCCTATTGGGATAGCAGTAATAAAATTAGTAAAATGTTTAAACTAAATTCTATTATGAGTATATACACAGCTGAATTAATAGCGATAATGGAAGCACTAAAATATTTATCTAATATAAATCATTCAAAGTTTATAATTTTTAGTGACAGTAAAAGTTCTCTTAGTAAAATTAGTGCTATAAATCCTAAATCAAAAGTGAACTACATTGAATTATATATCATAAATAAAATTAAAGAACTTCAGCAACAAGGAAAGTCTGTTAAGTTGGCATGGGTTAAAAGCCACTGTGGAATAACTGGAAATGAAATGGTAGATGAATTGGCTAAAAACGCGGTGACACAAGGAGTATTAACCCATTATCTTTGTACGCCAAAAGATATTGAATCAAATTTATTCAAAGAGATTAAGAAAGAATGGAAAGAAAGGTATATTGATGAAAACGTAAATACAGGAAACCACTACAGATCAATCAGAAACTATATAACGGATAAACCTTGGTTTTCTAAAATGGAGTCGACAAAAGATATGATAAGAACCATATGCAGAATGAGATTTGACCACTGTCTTACTCCATCATATTTATTTAAAATTAATATAGCTGATAGTCCACAATGTATTTGTGGACAGTTGGGCAATCTACAACACAAAATTTTGACCTGTTCTCTTATCTCTAATAAAGTTAATATGTTTTTAAATTCACTGTATTCTTTGACTGATGTCCACCATCCCATTAATTTAAATTATTTATTAACATTAGAAAATAATGAGTTGGTATACCGACTATTGTATAAACATATTTTAGATATTAAGCTTAAATTGTAATTGTAAAATATAGAGTAAGTATTTCTTGTAAATTGTTATATGTTAAAAGAAAAAGAAAAGAAAAGAAAAGAAAAAAAAAAGAAAAGAAATATAAAAAAAAAATAATAAAATAAAAATAAAAAAAAAATAAAAAAATAAAAAAAAAAATAAAAAAATAATAAAAAAAAAGAAAGAAAAAATATAAAAAAAGATATAAAAAAAAATAGAAAAAAAAAATATAATAATTAAAAAAATATAAAAAAATATGTAGATAAAAATGAATGACGAACTTGGACAGTCCATAGTAAAATAGCTTTCGAATGAAGTAGAGGGCTAAAGAAGAATGTTGCAGTTTTTGCTGTGGAACTCTGAGAACATCATTTGGAAAAAATTAATAAAAATATATATATATATAAAAAATTATTAAAAAAAAAATACAAAAATAATTATTTATTAGTAGAATTGTTTATTATATTAGTATTAGTTTTAGGATAAGATACGAAAAAATGACTAATAAAATAAAAAATAGTAAAATTGGCGAATGGATTTAGTGTCCGCAGTCATATAAACCCAAACAAACAACAACAACCCTTTTAAAAAGTTACCGTTTAGGTGGTATCATAAAAGTCCTGTTTGGACTACCCACCTCGATGTTTTGACTAACTTACCGTTGGTTTTTGTTTGCAAATATTCAAAGTAATTCCTACAAAGCTTTTGTTAAAATACCGTTTTAGTACCATCAATAAATGTCATTAGCTTCTATTCCCACCAGCAAGAAAATACTAAGTAATGGTGATTTCATCTATTTAAATATTTTTCTATAAAAAGTCATAATTTTTCATTTCTATTTTATTTTCTGTTGAGCAGACATAATCTACGTATCAAAATGTAAGTAAGTTTTAAGTACGTTTCGAGAACCCCTATCAAAGGGCAAGATCTTTTTTATACTTTTTATTTCTTTATGTTTGTATATTTTGCGCCTTCACATATCTGACTTTGTACTTTCTCCATCTAATTAGGGTTCCGTGTTAATCTCAGATTGTTACATTGGGAATCCAAATGTGTCCAAGTTTAGTCCCATTTTATACGATTGGGAATCTTCCCCATCACTATCTCGGCAAATTACTTTGACTACAGCCCATATTCATAAGGAATTTGAGTGTATCAGTCAACATCCAGTTGATCTGAATAACAGCTTTATCTAATTTATTATGAGTACTTTTCCTTCTATTTCCAATATATTTAAGTGATGCTACATCCGATTAAAAAGTTTATATTTGATGTTAATTAATATTTTTGTGCAGACTATTTTAAACATGTTTAAATCGGAATGGCTTTACGAAACGTAAATCGTTTTGATATTTTTGTTTATTTATCCTTTAGTTGCATATTTTGTTTTATTCTCAACACAGTTAATCCATTGCAAAGAGGACTTAGATTAATTCTCATGTTTCCTAATGATATAATATTTATGTATATTATAGCTTTATTGATAGCTATTTGATATTATTTAATTACTCTATCTAGAATATTTCATTTCTGTTTTTAGGATTCAAATATTTAAAAATAGTGGCGCCGTTTTTTAAAGAATTGTTCTCTTCCTTATTTCCTTCTTTTGTTGTTTAGTATTTATTCTTTCTTGTGTTTCTCACCTCTATAATATTCTCACCCACCCATAATCTACCAGAACTGAGTAACGGTGTCTTAGAGCTCTGGTGTATCAGTGTTCTAAGTTTAATTCTTCATAATCTAGTTCACTATGTATGGTACAATATTTCACACAGACTGTTTTATTTATTTAATATTCTTTCCATCGTAATATTTTTATTTTTATGGTACTAATATCAGTGCTATATTTGAACTTTGTCATATTACGCCAGTCAATGGGAGCAAGAATAGGATATTACCTCCGAATTCTAGGCTACTGCATGGATTTTAATGAAATTTTGGGAATAGCCTCTACTTATCTCCTAATTCAAAGTCTACCCTATGCCGATGTGTGCTTTTATCTTGGGGGTGGTTCCCACCCCTTCTTAGGGGTGGAAACATTTTTGGTTAAAATTACCACGGAATTCGCTAGAGAACCTAATTCTAAGCAAAAACTGTTCTATAATTTTTTTTTGAAAACTCGATACTTTTGATTATTTTGAGATATTCGTGGTTGAAAATTGGCCATTTTCATTGAAACGTAAAGGCTGTATGACACTATGCATTTTCTTATATCATTTCTAATATCGTTTCTGATATCGTTTCTTGTATACATTTTCTTGTATCATTTCTTGTACGTACATTTGTGCCTTGTATGACACTATGCAAGTTCTTGTATCGAAAATTGTATGAAATTCGGCACGTGATTGGTCGAAATTTTGTTTGTCACCCTGTGTCACGTTATGGTAGTACTGCATCTACAGACACAGCTGATTTTAAATATTTTATAAAATTTATAAACTTTTATACAATTAACATTTTAATGTTAACCAGAATTTTACGTTGACTGAGGTTGATTATTTGTGTTTTTATTTTGTTTTGATATTTGTGCTAAAATATTTGCATTAGAATTATCTTCAGTTTGATCCAAATTAGGAACTATTGTATTTTCGTCTATTAAAAAATTATGCACCATGAAACCTAAATTTATAGTTTGAACTTTACTAGGAGCTAAATATATGGTTATTAGTAGAACAGTAGTCCATACCAAACGGTATATTAAGTATAAATAAAAGATTTATAAATAATACCTACAAAAACACAAATAAATTCATCAAAACATTATCCCATTTTCATTTCAGCCGCCATTATGAGTAAGTAATTATGACATTTTAGATGTTTTACCACCGGTTTTACCAGCAGGTTTTACGTTTTTGCTCTTTGCGCAGAAATTGAGAATTGCGCAAGTTCTTGTACAATAATCTGTGCCTGACACAAATTCTTGTATCGTTTCTGATATCGTTTCTTGTATCTGTGTATGACACTATGCATTTTTTTGACATGTCAGAAACGATATTAGAAATGATACAAGAAAATGTATAGTGTCATACAGCCTTAATACCTTTTCGAACGATTTTTTGCGAATACCTTAAAAACTATGCATCTAAATAAAAAAACTAAATTAAAAATTTTTGTAGGTTATAAAAAAAACAAAGAGACACTTGCCTTCATAAATCTTTTAGTTATATTACAAAAAGAGATATGGTAGGTGAAAATAGTTTGTTTTTTGGTACATTCTTAAATTGGTGTATTCAACTTAAAATAACAGAGAAACGGTCAACTTTAGGTGTATAATGCCACTAATTCCTTTTGTAGTTCTTGAAAAGACCTTTAAAACGAGCTATATTAGACGTCCATTACATTAAAACTAAGCGAGATATGCTGTAAACAAAATTAATAACCAATGTATTTTAAGAAAAAATGAGAAGTAATTTTAACCCCCATCCACCAAAATGTAAATGCATCGTTTTTCTTCTACAATACCTTTTATTATAGTGTTGTTTCTATGTTCAAAAAGTTGGACGGGTTTAAAATGAATGGTTTTTGAAAAATAGTGCGGCCGATATGTGAAACAATTGCACATTTATTGATACAAGCATATAATTTGCACCACATATACCACACATATAAAGGTTCAAATTTAAATATGAGGCCAACTCAGATTTTGTCTTTTACAAAAATGGCGGGCGTTCAAAATGGCGGCTATACTTATGTGTTTAATAGTACCATAACTTTTGAACGAAAAGTCCGATTTCAACCAAATTTGGTATATAGGTTTTCTTTTTGATTTACAAGAGGGATATGGTGAACCGGAAGAATCGGTTTACCAGAAGTTGTGTTTTTACTGGTTGTTTATGTAAAAATATGTTTTTTTTTCAATTTTTTCCCTCTGTATATATTTATTTTTCAAAAAGGTAATACCGCAATTGAAAAGAGCGTAAAAATATTTTGTAGAAAATATTTTGAACTTTTTAGTTATGTTAATTATCATTTAATAAATGCATAACGTATCATCACAAGTACCTATGTGTAGCAAATTCGTGCAAACATTATAAGAATTATTGTGCATTTAATGGTAGAAGCATATAATTTGGACCACATATACTACACACATCAAGGTTCAAATTTAGATATAAGACCATCTCAGATTTTACCTTTTACAAAAATGGCGGGCATGCAAAATGGCGACTATACATATGTGACTTATAGCACGATAACTTTTGAACGAAAAGTCCGATTTTAACCAAATTTGTTATATAGATTCTTATTTTGATGTGTTAGACCAAGGTCTTGAACTGGAAGAATCGATTTACCAGAAGTTGTGTTTTTCCTGATTTTTATGTAAAAACATGTTGTTTTTTTACCAATTCTTTCACCCTGTATATATTAATTTTTCAAAAAGTTAATACCGACGTTGAAAAGAGCGTAAAAATATTTTCTAGGAAATATTTTGAACTCTTTAGTTATATTAATTATCAATTAATAAATGCATAACGTATCTTAACATGTACCTATGAACCTATGTGCGGCGCATTCGTGCAAATAATATAAGAATTATTGTACATTTAATGGTAAAAGCATATAATTTGGACCACACACACTACACATACAAAGATTCAAATTTGGATATGAGGCCATCTCAGATTTCGCCTTTTACAAAAATGGCAGGCATTCAAAATGAATCTACCGCACTTAGGTACATGTGAAGATACGTTATGCATTTATTAAATGGTAATTAACATAACTAAAAAGTTCAAAATCTTTCCTAAAAAATATTTTTAAACTATTTTCAATGGCGGTATTACCTTTTTGAAAAATTAATATATACAGGGTGAAAGAATTGAAAAAAACAACAACATATTTTTACAAAAAAAAAAAAACAATAAAAACACAACTTCTGGTAAACCGATTCTTCCGGTTCAAGACCTCGATCTTATTCATCAAAAAAAGAAACTTGATACCAAATTT
This sequence comes from Diabrotica virgifera virgifera, assembly GCF_917563875.1. Taxonomy (NCBI): domain Eukaryota; kingdom Metazoa; phylum Arthropoda; class Insecta; order Coleoptera; family Chrysomelidae; genus Diabrotica; species Diabrotica virgifera. The sequence continues at coordinate 198,320,222 of NC_065449.1, read as the reverse complement.
GGCTAAAATCGGACTTTTCGTTCAAAAGTTATCGTGCTATTAGTCACATATGTATAGCCGCCATTTTGAATGCTCGCCATTTTTGTAAAAGGCAAAATCTGAGATGGCTTCATATCTAAATTTGAACTTTTGTATGTGTAGTATATGTTGTCCAAATTATATGACTCGACCATTAAATGTACAATAATTCTTATAATATTTGCACGAATCTGCCACATATAGGTACATGTGAAGATACGTTATGCATTTATTAAATGGTAATTATAATTAACATAACTACAAAGTTCAAAATATTTCCTAAAACATATTCTTACGCTCTTTTCAATAGTGGTATTACCATTTTGAAAAATTAATATATACAGGGTGAAAAAATTGAAAATAAATTATTTACATAATATAAAATAGTTTTACATAAAAAACCAGGAAAAACAAAACTTCTGGTAAAACGATTCTTCCAGTTTATGGCATCGATTTTGTAACGATGCTACGTACGAACCTACGTACCAAATTTGGTTGAAATCGGACTTTTCATTCAAAATATATCGTGCTATTAGTCATATATATATATATATATATATATATATATATATATATATATATATATATATATATATATATATATATATATATATATATATATATATATATAATTGTTAATATGTAATGACTGTTGGAATGTAATAAAAATTTTATTGGGGAATGCAGTCAATAAATATTTGGGCTATTCAGTGAAACACTTTGAACTTATTAGTCGAGCTTTTATTGAATGAACCATTCCCCAAAAAAAAAAAAATTTTTATATATATATATATATATATATATATATATATATATATATATATATATATATATTGATGTGATCTTGATTATTGATATGAGATAATATTCTTATGTCACTTAATTTAATCAATGTATTAATACTAATCCAATTAATTAACCAGATCACATATCAATATGTTTTCAATCTCAGGGCGAATTATAAATTAATTACTTACTTTCGTGGATTCTAAATATTTCTTAATGGTTCCTAATCGGGATAGAAAAGAAAAGAGTAAAAAAAATACACATATGGGTTACAATTATAATCAAAATATTTTTTATTTTATTTAAAAGGCAATCAATGCTTAATATTTGCTATTTCTTATTATTCTTAAAACATAACATTTACAAATGGGAATCTTATTTCCTGTTGGTTTTCAATTGAAAGTTTTTATTAACATTTAACTATTAGGAGTTATTAGGAACAACTCTATTTAAGTTTGATGAAGCTTTTCTGATATTATTGATTATGTTATTCAATTTTTTATGTGGAATTTAATGCGAAAAACCCATACATTCATGTCCAAACAAATGAGACTGACCTTTTCCTGGTGAACTGAAAATGTCCTCACACAAGACCCGTTTCCTGCTATCCTTGGCTGCGATCAAACCTCGTCCTGGCTTCCAGTAGTGTTCTCCTTTGAAAAACTAGCTCGAATAGCTCTCGTTCCTGCTTTTGTCGTGATGCTGTGTTCTACCTTTTTCGAAACTGCTATCAGCTACCGGGACACTCTTGGCTCAAGGAGGTTCTTTTACTCTCGACCTGGCCTACTTCTCGTTCCACGATAGATACTCCACACTCACGGAACTATACCGGCTTTCTCACTCTCCGTACACTACCGTCTACTACTCGACTTCACTTATCGACAGCTCAAAACATTCTGATCTCACTTTCTCATCCATTCCCCTACTTTCTAAATATCCCTTCCAGATTCACAAATCAATCTTCCACCACCAACTCTCATTCGTAATATTCCTCAAAACCAATTTTTAATCTTTCTAAATATGCTTAATGGATTTCAAAAGAAAATATTTAATTCCCATTCTAAAATACTTTCTAACTATTTACAAATTTTAATGACCTATTCTCTCTTTCAAATGAGTCTTATTTAGCATAGGCTAATGATCGAAACCTTCCGCGAAAAACGATAATGAACTATCATCTATTTCACTGAGTTTTATTTAGCATAGGCTAATGATCGACCTTCCGAGAAGAACGATAATGGTACGCGTCATTCACTTTGTTTATCTAAG